>NC_053168.1:108514130-109714130 GCF_016835505.1 Polypterus senegalus
ATCGGCAGAATCAAGCATTGCACTATTCGTTTGGGTTAAGCAAGGATAGTCCCAACCCAACCGATTATGCTTTTTGTGATCTGCTGGGGGGAAATATGGCAGCCAAATGATGATGATGCTGTTTCCCATCTTATGGTATTGTGGAGTGTGTTATTACAGGGTTTTACTGAATTTGAATTTTATTATTGTTTTATACGCAGTGAAAGTCAAACAAATCAGACAAGTCTAGAATCATTGTTTTGGATAGCTACTGATGTAATCAACATTTTCAAAATACTGTATATATTGTAACGCATGCATGTCAGACGACGTCCTCGCAGGCTCAGTTGAGGTATGTAATAACCTGCCGAGAAGAGGAGAGCGCTACAGATTAACATTGTCATCTCCTTCTTTCTACAAAGTGCCAAGAAGCCTCTCTGTCAGGACATTTGATCTCAACCCTTCCTGTAAACCCAAAGCTATACTGTGTGATACCTGAACCCTTTTGTTGTCACTAATGGGCCATCATCTCATGACTGCCTTACCCCCAAAGTTGCATAAAGACTAATACAGTGTGAGTAAACATAAAAAAATAAAACTTCCAAAAAAGTTGGGACGGTATAGAAAATGGTAATAAAACCAAAAAGTGACCCATAAATTCTATTCATCTCGTTTTACATTAAGAACACTACAATAACACATTATTTGATGTTTTACCTTGTGATTTTTTTTTATATGGAAAATATACACTTACAACCAATCTGATGACTGCAGTGTCCTTTAAAAAAAGATGAGGCAGTGAAGTATTTACCATTGTGTAACACCACTATTGTCTTAACACTTATATGGGCACTGAAGACACTAGTTGGTTAAGCTTAGTAAGCTGAATTTTCCCCTCATTCATTTATTATTCAGGTCTTCAGCAGCACAACCGTACAGGTCCTTCGTTGAGATATTTTTCAATTCATAATGCAGCACACATTCTCAGTCAGAGAAAGGTCAAAACCGCAGGCAGGCCAGTCTTGTACCTGCACTTCCTGCTTATGCAGTCATCCAATTGTAACCCAGGCCGAATGTGATTTGGCATTGCACTGTTAGAAAATGCAGGGATGTCACTGGACGAGGCAGTTAACATTTTGGGAATATAACTCGAAATTTGTACATATCTTTCTGGATTAATAATGAGCTCACATTTTTGAAAGAGCAGTGACAAACCTCCATTCCATGACAAATGCAATGTGACAATTAGGTCCTGCTCCATGCTCCCACATTTCTTCTGGGAGCCTCTTGAACCCGAACTGTTAGTAATGTAAACGGATAAGCTGAACAATGAGGACACCAGACAAAGCAAGAGGAAGGTGTAAAGTGCATTAGTGCTTTTATTACAAAAACAATGTCCAAATAGTGCATGTCTTAAAAGTGTTCAAATAAATAATCCATAGAAACAGGTAAAAATCCATGAGAATAAAACCAGGCTAAAATGAGATTAAAACCTAGAGCAGACATTGGGGTCACACCAGCCAAGCACAGCTCTTCCCAGTCTCTCCAGCTCACCCAAATCTTGCTCAGACTTCAGTTTGCCAGACTGATCAGGGTTGGTTGTCCTCCCATCTTCCTTCTCGTACACGCAGTTGTCCCTCGGATCCCTAGGGCGGACTCCTCTATGATCGAACCCACTCTTCCACATCATCAGTGGGTGAGATCCACCCCTTGGGCACCGATCCTTTGTTCCACATGGGACCCCTGACCGTGCTGACCTCTCTCATCATCTAGCTGGTTTGTCCACTCACTTCACTGCCCCCAATGCCTCACTCTTGCTCTCGCTCTCTAAGCCTTTTCTTCTTTCATTTCTTTTATGCCTCTTTCCTTAGTGCAGACCCATTCTTATACAGTTCCGTTGGCGCAGTGCCTCAATCACGTATCGTAGGAAGCCAGTGAAGCAATTGAGAATGATCACACCCTCATGTACAGGTCCGACTCGCCCACGGAGACTGACACAGCCAAATGGACTATTTAAAAACCGGCCTTTCCTTCTGACCCGCGGACCCGTTATACCACATGCAGGCTTTTGGATCAGCCACTGGTAACAGCATGAATGGTTCTTTTCTTTGGCTATTTTTTCAAAAAATGATTTGAAATGTTGACTCATCAGACCACAACACAAGATTCCACTGTGCCACATTCCTTCTCAGATAAGTCGGAGACCAGAATAGTCATTGGCTCCTCTAGACAGTGTTGTTGTATGGATTCTGCTTGGCATAGTAATGCTTTAGCTTTCGTATGTGGATGCAGCTGTGGACTGGCAAACATTTACTGAAGTATTCCCAAGCCTAAGTCATGATATCTCTTAAGAGACCCAGGATGGTTTTTAGGACAGTGAAGTCTGAGGTATAGGAGATCACGAATGTTTAGAAGTAGAGTTTGCCTTTACCTTTACACACTGAGATTTTCCTTTAATTATATTGTTCACCTTAGAGTGTAAAATGCCCACAATACTACAGTTTTGACTTTCTTTTAAAATGCTGGACTATTTGTAAATGCATTGGTTAGCAAATTGGTGAACCTCAACCCATCCTTGCTCTTGAAGGACAAGGCCTTTTTTAGAGGCTCCTTATACACTTAACAGAACTGCCACACCTGTTTCACATCAACTTGTCATTTCAACTTGTCACACCATTATTAGCCCTAAGCTAACACACCCCAACTTTTTTTGGAACATGCTGTTTTTGCATCAATTTCATAATAAACCTACCCCTTCAGAAAACAATGCAATTGATTAATGAAATGTGTTATCTGCTGTGGATGTTAGAAGAACTTTGTTCAATGTAAACCCACACAAAGCTGCTGGAACAGACAACATACCTGGTTGAGTGCTCAGGGAATGAGCAAACCAGCTGTTGGATATTTTTATAGACATTTTCAACATTTCTCTTTGGCAGGAAGTCTTCCTACGTGCTTCAAAACCACCACCATCATACCCTATGTCTCATGCCTCAGTAGCTACTGGCCTATAGCACACAGACTGGACATCATGAAGTGTTTCCAGAGGCTACTCCAGGGCCACTTGAATGCCAGAGTGCTAAGCAGTGCTTTTATGCAGGCAGTAGCATAACAGAAACATAATCTGAAAAAACAAGATGTATGTGGGGTATGGCTTTGAAAGCCTTGTGAGAGTTTGTAAACACAAGGTCCATTAACACCTCCTCTTATAGTGAATGAAGAAAGTAAGCACACTCCCCCCATTCTCACCACGTTATACACAGGCACCACTGACAACATTCTGACCAGCTGCATCAGTGTCTAGTTTGGGACCTGCAGTGTCCTACAACAGACAGTTCACACTGCAGAACAGATTATTGGGACCTCTCTACCCTTTGATAAACACATCTTATAAAGTGTTGCTTTTGCACAGTGTACAACATTATTAAGGAGCAATCCTATCCCTCCCATAGTCTTTGACTCAGTTAAATCCGGTAGAAGGTTCTGTAGCATCCAGACCAGTTCTTCAAGATTCCATAATAGCTTGACACCCATTGCATGCTCAACCTACCTGGAAGGGAGTCTCTCTCTGAATTCCTTTCCCAAGATTGGATACATTTTTTTTCCTACAAGGGGTATTTTTGGGGTCTTCTTGTCTTGCTAGGCAGTTTTAGGGGGGGGGGATAGGGGGGCAAAAAAACAGGGCCTGTTGAAGCCCATTTAGGCATTCCTTGTGTGATTTTAGGCTGGTCAAGAAATAAATTGTTGTTGCTTCTACCCTATGGCTTTCCAAATTCTAAACTCAGTGTTGCCCCTGCCTTCAAATCTGCTACCAGTGCCTTATTTGTATGCTGTGACTCCTGTTACTACTGCTGTTTTTTATTATTAGTTGTTGTTATTTATTGCTATTTACTTCAAATTATTGCTAGCTATCCATCCATCCATCTCTCCATCTAACATATAGTTCTTCCACTAGTCCTGTGTTTATGTACTGTATATGTTTCACATTGGTCATGCTGCTACAACAGTGGTTTAGCATTAGCATTGCGTCCTCGCAGTATGGAGACCAGGGTTGATGACCCGAGCTGTCTCTGCGTAGAGTTTGCATGTTCTCCGCATGTCTGTGAGGGTTTCCCCCATGCGATCTGGTTTCGGCTTACTGCCCAAAAACATGTAGGTTAGGTGGATTAGAGGAGCTAAACTGGCCTTAGTGTGTGTTTGTTTTTTGGGTATGTCTGTGTATGTGTGTTTGCCCTGTGATGGACTGGTGCCCTGTCCAGGGTTTGTTCCTGCCTTGCACCCTGTGCTAGCTGGGATAAACAGACTTCAGCTACACCCACCACTCCGTGACCCTGTTCTGGATTGATGGGGTTAGAAAATGACATAACATGACTGACTGACATTAATGCTGCAATACTGTGTACAAATGATATGACAATACAGTAAAGCCACTTGACTTGACTTTATAGTGTCTTTGTTTGAGTACAAGGCAAAGGTAATTTACAAGTCCCTAATGTTTATTTTTATTAGTATTTTTTATACTGTCCCTGCCTTTTGGAATGGGGTTGTGTAAAATTAAAATTACTGAAAAATACAAAGCTAGAAATTTAAGAGTATGAAATAATGTTTGCTCAGATATTGATGTACTCCAACAGTGGTAAGGATTTGACAGTCCTTTACTCAAAGAGTGTCATGAATATTTCATTACAACCTTAGCAAATAAGAAAAGATATTAGGCATGAGGATTTACAGCAACCAGTGCACTGAAAACCACTTAGTTTTGCAACCTTAAATATATTATTCAAAATAAAGATGCGTTTTAAATATTATTTTGTTTACCTTATGTCAAAAATAACACACTAAAAGCAGTGCATTCTGTTAGGATACCACAAATAATTTTTCTCTGTCATTTCATAATAAATCTTTTAAAGTATTACAGTATCACTGACCTTTTTGTTAGAGAAAAATGCAAGAAATCTTGGCAGAAATGTGAAGAAAACAGTGCCAAGACCTAGTATAAAATTTATTGAGACATTGACAATAAAGGCCACGTCAGGACTGGAAAAGAAACGGGAGACAAGGTACATCCATGGTAGAGTTGCAAACCTGAAAACCAGAAGAACAGGGAGTACATAGTAAATACACTGTTATCACCTACTGAATACTTATTAATGGAATTGATTAGTGTCTTGAAAACAAAAAAGGTGGTCCTAGCCCTCTAAGTGCCACTGCTATTTCAAGGTCAGACTTTAAAATGTGTGCTTCAAATTGAATGTTTAATGTTTCAAATATCTGAATTAACTATTCTTGTATATTATGTAATTCTACCTCATAAAGTAAAGGTTTACATTTCTAATGAGCTCCCAGAATTTTGGCCGCTTATGCTGATTCAGACTTTACTTGTCATCTGTAAGATAATATCCATTAACACTAGAATTACCATAGCCTGCAAAAAAACTCGCAGATCCGGCCCACCTTAAATCCATTCACACCTCTCCGCCAGCATCTTTTGTCCTCTAAATGTGCCGATAAAGACAATCTGCAAGCAGCCAGCTATTCCATCCCCCCACCGACTTAAAATGTGCACGAACTTCTCCAAGCTCATGCCTTGATTGATTATCTGGGAGTGAAGTAGAGTTTTAGAGTGGAAATAATAGATCGTTATTTGGAACACACGCATTTCATGTGTGTTACGTTTCTACAGTAATCTGTGTAAAAAAAAATTAAAAACAGAAACGTTTTTTATATTTTAGTAGTAAATGACAAAATGTAGGCATAAACTATATAATGTATGAAGCCTTCACTATCTTGCATTTACTGTATAGTATATTTGATATTTATGGTATAACATTCACAGTATGGAAGGATTTGGTGAATCTCATATAAATAAAACATCAATTTAAACATTCAACATAACACCAGCATTCAACATTTCCTGACAGCCTACAATTTACATATTAATCAGATTAGTAAAGAAAATGCATAATGTCAAGATGTTAGATTCATGCATCTCAGTGCTTGCAGATGGGTATTGTTATGAAACCTGTTAGTTCCAATTTTGATTGATTTTACACATTTACCATATCTATCTATCTATCTATCTATCTATCTATCTATCTATCTATCTATCTATCTATCTATCTATCTATCTATCTATCTATCTATCTATCTATCTATCTATCTATTATCTTCATATAGTGCCTCTGTCATCTATCAATCTATTCATCGTGCCCTTTATAATGTTTTTGACAAAACCCCATTTTTTCTTGGTTTACCCCTGTGCTCCACAGATTAAAATTACAAATCAAACAATTCAGACATGATTAAATTGCACACATTGCAGAATTTCATTTAATGGCATGATGGTATATTGGTCACACCATGTAGAAAGTTCAACACTTTTTATATATATTCCCCTCATTTCCAGGCACCATAATGTTTGGGACAATTTGTGCCACAGGTGTTTGTGATTCCTCATGTGTGTTTCATTGCTTCATAAGATATCTAGGCTTGTTTCTACCCTTTGGAGTCTGCAGTTGCCATTGTTAAACATGAGGACAAGAGCAGTGCCAATGAAAGTCAAAGAAGCAATTATGAGGGTGAAAAACAATGATAAAACCATTAGATACATCGGTAAAACCTTAGAATCACCTAAATCAACTGTCTGGATAATCATTAAGAAGAAAGAGTGCAGTGGTGAGCTCAATAATCGCAAAAGAACTGGTAGGCCAAGGAAGACCTCTACTGCTGATGGAAGAAATTGCCCCAAATGCCTGTCTGACAGATCAGAAACAGTCTTCAGGAAACAGACTAGCTGCAATAACAGGATAGTCAGTTTGCAGTTTGTGAAAAAGTACTTAAAGATCCGATAGGACTCTGGAAAAATGTCTTGTGGACAGATGAGATCAAGATGAACCTGTGTCAGAGGCAAAAGAGTGGTAACAAAAACAAACTGCCTAAGATCCAAAGCATTCCACCTTAAGCTGTTAAACATTGGTGGGGTGTGTTATGGCTTGGGCATGTATGGCTGCCACAGGTCCTGGCACATTTATCTTCATTGATAATACTGTTAACAGCAGTGGTACAATGAATTCCGAGGTGTATAGAAACATCTCACATGCTTAAGTTTCAATAAATGCCTCCAAACTCATTGGATGGCGCTTCAGCCTACAACAAGATGATGAACATACTGCTAAAGCAACACAGAGTTTTCAAAGTTAAAAACCTGCAAAATTCTTGAATGGCCAATCCAATCACCTGATTTAAATCCAATTGGGCATGACTGTATGCTGAAGACAAAACTTAAGGGGACAAGTCACCAAAATGACCAGGAGCTAATCATGACTTCATTAGAGGCTTAGCAGAGCATCACGAGAGAAGGTCCTCAGCACCTGGTGATGTCTATGAATCGTAGACATCAAGCATTCTTTACATGCAAAGGATATGTGACTAAGTTCTAAATATGACTGCTTTAATAGACCTGCCATTGCTGTGTGCCAAACATTATGGTGCCCTGAAATGGGAGGATCGTGTAATAAAAGTGCTGTCATTTCTACATGCTGAGACCGAAATTTATGCAAATATCCTTACATGAAAGTCTGCAATGTGCACTTTAATCACAATGCCTGAATTATTTGATTTGTAATTTTAAACTGTACAGCTGAGGGGCAATTCAAGAAAAAAATGTGTCTTTGTCCCAAATGTAATGGAGGACACTGTAACGTAATGCTCTTCTAATATGTTCATCCACTATATCTATTAATTTTCAACAGCTCTTTTATGTTCGTAAATTAAGATTTTAAATCAGTCCAAAAGTAAGTAAGTGAATTGCGTCAATGCTTTTATTAATTTGGGTTTTAGCTTTCTAATATGTTATGTTATGATTGTTAACATAATGTTATGATATGTTATAATTGATTTTTGGACTTGATTTCTTCTTGTTGTTCATAGCCTTTGTCATTATTCAAACAATACCATTTTTTGTTTTATTTTCATTTTGTGAAATTGTCTTCTGCAGAGGGCTGGCGCTCTGCCTGGGGTTTGTTTCCTGCCTTGCGCCCTGTGTTGGCTGGGATTGGCTCCAGCAGACCCCTGTGACCCTGTAGTTAGGATATAGCGGGTTGGATAATGGATGGATAAAATTGTCTTTGCATGGTGGTGGCCATGTTTATTAATGGTTACTACAATATGCTCACTGTTAGTCCCCTTGACACAGGGGTTACAAAAACATTTTGTGTCTATTTAAGATGGAGGCGTGTATCCTCTGGAATATTTGCTTTGGATCCTCTTTCTTGCTTTTGTACTTATTTCTCTAAAATACAGTAGAATAGAATAGAATAGAATAGAACATCTTTTATTATCATTGCATTGAGAAAGTGGAAGATAAAAGGTGTCTCTGAAAAGACTTGTTCTTTATATTTGGACTTTATTCTACTGAATGTGTTTTGGATTTGCCCGTGTGATTTCTCTTATCAGATGTAACAGAGCTAAATTTATTTTTAAGAATCATAATGATGTCGAAAAAGAATGATTTCTGTATGCGAACATCTATGTTTCTTTATGCTGCTGTTACATGAAAGAATATTAAATAGCAGAGAAAGGGCAGCTCACTCTAAGAAAATCCCTCGTAGACCTGGTAGCTGTAACCCTTTTTGTTTCTTTGTACAGGAAAAGACATGCAAATAAAGTACATCCAGTGGGTATTTGCTTTCACTTTGCTCAGCAGCCCCTGGCATCTCGCGCTTGAGCTGCTCAAAGGGTTGCTCCTCTGTTACAGAATACGATTCTACATTCTTTAAAGAGATGGTATATAGAAGAGTATACAGGGTGCGGGAGGAAGACGGTTTGTTCCTTACTTATTATAGGCCGAAAATCAGTTACTTGAGTATTTCACTATAACTATCTATTTTAAGTACCAATGAATAATAAAACATAGTAAAAAGTAAAAGTAGAAGTAAAAAAGTTTAACGTAATAAAATGTAATAAAATATAAATAAAAAATTTAATTACATTAACATTTCATCAAAAGCAATATTATGAATAAATTTATCCTCTAACTTACATTCTATAATTTCTATATTTCTGTTTGAATATTGTTTGGGATATTTTTTTTTTTTAATTTATTGGACGATTCTCTTCATTCTTGATTTTTAATATATGCAGCTGTTTTAAGTTCATTTTCTTTTTTAACGTTCATTATCTTGCTGTTCTTTTTCTAGTTCGATCTAAAATTCGACGTTCTTTTATAGATTATTTGCTTTTCTGCCTTGCCATTATAACCGACTGTGTTGAAGGGCGAATCAGCACTGAGAGTGTCATGGGGTGGTATGGAGAGAGGATGTGCGCATTAGGAGTAATGATTGGGCAAGCAGTGTGGAGGGGAGTGGTCAAGGCTGAATAATGCGGACATGACAGAATTTTTTTTTAATATAATAAAGAGATAAGGTGTAAGAAGGAATTTTGTGAGATTACAAGATACTAAGGGTTATTTAAAATGAACATTATCCTTTTTCCTGCTAAAGATTACTTTCAGTTGGAGGAGACACTTTGAACTATAAAAATGGACGACTAAAATGGAAGGATATGCACTGGGTAGAATAAAGACAGTGAAGTGTATCATGTATGTTCTGTATGGCTTTTTGTTTGAATGAAGTTCAAGATTCTCTGAGGGATGCTAAATTCAGCCTGGTATTAAGACTGTAAAATATAGTTTCTAGGACTGCATATTATTTCTTTGGCTGATATGGTAAATATTCATATGGGTTTAATTGCTCTTTGTATATAAAATCACAATATACAGCTGATTTAGAAAGTATTCAGACCCCTTCACCTTTTACATGTTTTGCTATGTTGTAATATTGTGCTAAAGTCATTTAGATTATTTTTTCCCCTCACATCAAGCAACACTCAACACTTCTTACTGACAAAGCGAAAACAGGAGTTACAAATTTTTGCAAATACAAACCTGAAATATCCCATTGACACAAATACTCAGACCCTTTATTCACTACTTCATTGAAGCATCTTTGGCTGCCATTACAGTCTGGAGTCTCCTTGGGTTTGACGTGAGAAGCTTAGCGTACATAAATTTTGGGGATTTTTCTGCCATTCTTATCTGCAGATCTTCTCTGGCTATGTAAGGTTATATGGAGACTCTCGGTGAACAGGTTTTCAGGTTTGTCCTGAAATGTTCAAATGGGTTCAAGTCCAGGCTTTGGCTGGGCAACTCACTAACATTCCCAGAGATGTATCTAAGCACTCCTGTGTTGTGTTTGCTTTGTACTTAGGGTCATCGTTTTGTAGGAAGGTGAAACTTTGGCTCATTGTGGAGCAGGTTTTCATTATGGATATCTCTGTACTTTGCTCTGTTAAGCTTTCCCTTAACCCTGACTAGTCTCTCAATCCTTGCCACCATCAAACAAACACCCAGCATGATGCTGCCACTATGTTTCATCGTTGGAATAGTACTGCAGAGAAGGTGAGTGGTGCCTGGTTTTCTCCAGATGTGACACTTAGAATTGAGGCAAAACACTGCATTCAGCCCCCCTCTTCACAATATAATGATAATAATTCTTTACATTTATATAGCGCTTTTCTCACTACTCAAAGCACTTCAGTGTGTGAGGAGCTGCTTCAACCACTAATAATGTACATCATTCACCTGGATGATGCAACAGCAGCCATTTTTGTGCCAGTATTCTCACCACATATTAGTTGTTAGGTGGTGAAGTGGTGTGAGAGGAGAGACAATTAGAGACTTGACTAAGCTATGGTAGGCCATTTAGCCTGGACATCGGGACACACCATACTCTTTACAAATGATGCCCAGGGATTTTTTATGACCACAGAGAGTCAGCAGCTCGGTTTTACATCTCATGTGCAGGACGGCACCATTTTTGCAGCCCAGTGTTCCCCTCACTGCACTGGGGCATTGGGATCTACATTCACACCACAGAATAAGCACATCCTGCAGGCATCACCAACACCTCTTCCAGCAGCACCCCAAGCTTCTCCTGGATGGTCTCTTATTCAAGCACTTGTTAGGCCCAAACATACATAGCTTCATGTGGATGATCTCTGAAGTGCATGTGATATGGCTGTGTACTGAGGTAGTGTTACTTGGAGAAATATTTAAAGGATGAGGTTATAGCAAGAGATAATGGGTCATCTTAAATTAGATTTAGAAAAATAGTGTCAATAAATGTAATAACTAAACAATCAGAAACTACTAGCATGTCTCACAATATTTTGACCTGTTATCTGTCCCTTGATTAAAATTTTCCCTGTTCCTACTCTGTTCCTTAACCTCCACATCTTAAAATATTTTCTATGTTTCCACCTGGGCTCATTCTCTTGTAATTGTGTCTATAATGCATTATTTTGTGCTCTTTCAAGCATAAATTGTACAGTACTTTCTACTTAATTCTCTATTATACTTTAATGAAATGCTGTATTTATAGATTTTTCTCTAATTTGAAATGTTTTGAGATTTATAAAACAGGCCTTCAATCCTGTTCAATATGTAAAACTTGAATACATGGGTTTAAGGTGACAGCGTTATATAAAACACATACATGCATTCTGTTTATGCCATTCCTGAATCCTACCTTTGTCGGTTGGGATGGGGGTTTTGGGGGCAGGGTGGTTAAATTTTCAAAATCGTACCCAAAAAGCATCAGCAGGAGGGCAGTTGCTGCCAGGTTCTGACGAAATGTGAAGGCTGACAGCTGGAAGGCTGCAAAGACGCTGACACACAGACCAACCGGGATGAGGTAGAACACCTGGGAGGAAAACAAGCAGAGGAATTGAAGCTGTTTGTATGCAGCTGTCAGCAACTCAACATCATTTTACTAATCCTCCTGGTACAATCTCTTCAAACCAGCATGCTGCAGAATATAAGTGGACTCACTCTGCCACATCCAATAGGTTTATGCAATGGAAAGACCCTAAGGGGAACTTGCATTTTTAGAACTGTTGTAATTCCATGCTGAGCATTTCTTTATCTGCATAGTTACACAGATAGTGAGCATAGAGTGGCATGAAAGAGGACAGAAAACTTAACCTTAACCCTTTCTTATCCCACAATGGTACTATAGATTCAATGATACTTCGGACTATGCAAGTATTATCTAAATAAAGTACTTTCTAATCCTAGCGTAACATACCATTCTGAGACCTGCTTAATCTTATTTAGATTGTGGAGGCTGAGGCCTAATTTAGCAACATTAAGTGCAAAGCAGAAAATACAGGGCACTAGTCTATCGCAGGGCATGCTCACTCACACAACAGGCCTATTTAGAGTGGTCAGTTAACCTAACCTAACACATGTATTTGTGATGTACTAGTATCGTACACTGTACAGAGTTCAGTACAATTCTTAATTCCAAATCCAGCCAGCATGAAACACATCAGCGCTATCTGGCACAATGATAAACAATGTATAAAAATACATAACATAATTTTACAGAATAGAAGATGTAGGAGAAAACTGAAATATGAGGAGAAAATCCCACACGCATAAAAGCAGAATTAGGCAGTGACCAGGGGCTCGAATGTAGGATTCTAAATTTGAGGGGCAACATCACTAGCCATTGTACCATCCCAATTATTGTCATTCTCTAAAAAGCTCCTTACTTCATTAGGTTCCAAAAGGTTTCTAACAAGTTCACTGCACAACAAAGTTTTTGCTTCTTGAAAACTGTTGGGTGTTTCTTATAGATTTTTGAGTGCTGATTACAAATATCACATCAAAGTTTACCCATCACGTACCGTTTCAGTTTTGTCATGTTTTTTTTTTTATATTTGTATCCAAACAATTTCACTCCCGTGAATAAGTGACTTATCAGCAACGGTTTGTGCAGCCTGGGTATATCCAGGCATGGAATCAGGCCAGGTTGAAAGCTATTCTGTGGAAGTTGACATCCTGGGCATGCCATGGCCAGGTCTGAACGAGCTTGACGCTGTCTCAGCATGCTATAAAGGTGGCTTGCATACACTGATCCTGCTCATTTGGTTTATATATTGTAGATAGTCAGCGTGTATGTATGGTATCAGTATAGTAAAGTATAGTATCTGTAGCAATATAACAGTAAGTAAGCTTGATGCTATAGACGTTTTGGTGTTAGGCGATATATCTCGTCAATGTCATAACAATCGCGATATATTCTGCTATATTTGTAGTGAATATACACTTGCACCTCAGAGACGTTGGATGACTGCTCTTGTAAAAAAAGCTTACCATCTATATTTCGGTTGCAAAATTGGTGATCAAGACAAGGAATGGACACCTCACATTTACTGTGCAACATGTGCTGTCAGTCTGAGAGCCTGGCTCAGAGGCACTCAAAAGACGGTGCTGTTTGCTGTTCCAATAATATGGCGAGAACAGAAAGACCATACGACGGACTGACACTTCTGTTTGACTAATGTGTCTGGTTTCTCTGCCAAAAACAAGAAGTCAATTGAATATCCTATTCTGCCTTCAGCAATGAGATCCGTGCCACATGATGACAGTCTTCCAATTCCGAAACCACCAGAGGATTGGACTTTAGACGAACCAGATGAAGAAACTGCAGTGCAGGGTATTGACAGTGACATTGACCCAGACTTTGAACCGTGCTCATAAGGTGATCCACATCTGATAACACAGTCCAAATTGAACATATTTGGTCAGAGATTTGGGTCTGTCAAAAGCAAAAGCCGAGCTGCTGGGTTCGAGACTGTAGGAATGGTGTTTGCTGTGACCAGGTAGAAAATTTCTGTGTTTGAGGCCAACATCATGATATAACCAAATTTTTTGCACAAGTCAACAGTCTCTGTTTCTGTTGTGACATTGAAGGATTATTCTCGGCCTTGGGTTCTGATTACAACCCGGAAGAGTGGTGTCCCTTCATTGATTCATCAATGTTAAACCTGAAAGCTGTTCTGCTACACAATGGCAACGTTTATCCTTCAGCACCTGTTGACTATGCAGCACACATGAAAGAAATGTATGAGAATATGGAACTGTTGCTGAAGCACATCCAGTGTAGCAGGTACAACTGGAATATCTGTGGAGGTCTTAAAGTCGTTGCTCTATTACTAGGACTGCAGCTCAGCTATACAAAGTACTGTTGTTTCATCTGTGAATGGGACAGCCGTGCCAAAGAGTCACACTATTCTTGACAGAACTGGCCACTCTGTAAAAAGTTCCAGGACAGAAAAATGTGGCACATAAATCGCTTGTCGACCCGGCAAAGATTTTTGCCTCCTCTTCACATAAAACTGGGACTCATGAAGAGTTTTGTGGAAGCACTGAACAAGGAAGTCGAAGGTTTTCGTTATTTAAGACAGATGTTCCCAAGAATAAGTGATGCTTTTTGTTGGCCCCAGATCAGACATGTTATGAGTGACAAGCGGTTTGAAGATCTGTTAGTTGGGTAGGAAAAAATTGCCTGGAAATCCTTCAAAGATGTTGTTGACAATTTGCTGGGCAATTACAGAACCCCAAACTACGTTCAGCTGGTAGACAAACTTCTCAAAGCATACAAGACAATGAAATGCAACATGTCACTCAAGATTCATTTTCTCCACTCACACTTGGACTTCTTACCCTCAAATCTCAGTGCTGTCAGTGACGAACACGGTGAAAGGTTTCACCAGAACATTGCTACGATGAAGAAATGATACCAGGGCAACTGGAATCTGTCAATGCTTGCTGACTACTGTTGGACACTGCAACGTGATGCACCAGACATTGAATACAAAAGAAAATCAGGAGCAAAACACATTTAATTCTGTTGAATTTAATAGCTTATGCGAAACATAAACGTGACTAAATATGTTATTGTCAGTAAACATAAATGTCTATTTCTCAGAGTTAATACATGATGCGTAAAACCAAAACTATATTTGTGCATACTCTGTAGGTACACAATCAGCAAAAACTGTCGAGGAAGCAAGACGTTTCAAAAACATTGTTGTGCAGTGAATTATTACAGAATTCTGTATTTGTATTTTATAGATAACAACAAACAAGTCATTGCTAATGTTAAAATCATGTACATTTTATAGAAATTGTTCAAAAAATAATTTTTAAAAAGATTTACCATTTAAATCACCAGAAACACTTTAGTTTAGATACTGCAAAAATGCATATACTCAAATACTCACATATAAGTCAGGCCTTGAAACCGAAAAAATCGATCAAAAAATCAGACCCCGAATTATACGCCTGTTCAAAAATGTGACAGTTACATTTTTTATATATATATTCTTGCCTCCTCAAATCTCGCGTCAGTTTGTCAGAAGCATCGAATTTAGTTGCAGCAGCGCACTTACCAATTTCTTTCGCTACTTCAATAACATTTAATTTCAAACCAGCTTCTTATTTTCTTCTGATCAAACCCTCCATTGTAGATAAGGGATGCTCTTACAATAAAGGTGTATGAGATACAAAAAACACAAATCAGTGAAAATATTGTTTTGGAATAGTTTGGGTATTAACGTGTGGTCACGTAGGCACAATAGAGAGAGAGAGAGAGAGAGAGAGAGAGGTTAGGAGCATGCGCTGATACAGCACATTGTCGCACCCACATTGAAAAAAAGGCCAGTGCTCCAAGGTTACTCTCTCAGGTGATTTTTAGCATATCATAATCTCTTGGACCAATAGCGTGAATTTTCCGAATTCAACTTATACAGCTGACATTATAAAATACAAAAAAATTATATGATGAAATCATGTCCTGACTTATCCGCGGGAAAACTTATATGCAAGTATATATGGTAATTTTACCAGCATATCAGATGCTATTAATATGCCACACAGCACAGACATGAATAACGCATTTACTGATCCTTTATAAGTGTAATTAAGACCAGAAGACGCTTTTGTTAGGGTCTTGTTACATTAAGAGTAAAAAATGCGTTTTTGCAGTACCTGAATTAAAGTGTTACCAAATCATCTGTTCCTTTATTAATACACCTGCTCAGGGTCACAGGGCACCAGGTCACAAGACAGGATAAAATACAACATAGGGTGCCAGTCCATTGCACATCCCACTCAAACTCTTTGAGGATGACTTTAGCTTTAATGGTTTTACCTACTTGTCTTGGTGATGTGGTAGGAAAACTGGGGCACCCAGAGAAAAACCAACACAGACAAGAGGAGGATGTACAACTCAACCGACAGCAACCAGGCATGGAATTTAATTCAGGACTATAGAAGCAGCAGCAGCAATAACTATTGCAACCCAAACTGCAGAGTTATTCATACAGAAGCATATTCTATAAATAATTATATTATGTTAGTAATGTCTGCTTTAGGAGAATGAATGTCCTTAAAAGTCAGAAACCATATATAAAGTAAAACATATACCTACTCATTTACCAATAATAAATTTAGTCAAATTATAAATGCAAGGTAAATCTGCACACTTAAGCTACATTAATGTAAGTTCTGTGCCCGTATTTACCAAGCATCTCAGAAGTATTAAGCAGGTTGAAAATGACATAAAATGACAATTGTACTACAAGTCTTACTAGGATAAGAATTTGTCCTCTTCAGAATAGAACATGAAAGGTAGTTACAAAGCATCCTACACCCACTCCCAAGCAAGGAGTAGGAAGCCACATTTGAAAATGTCACAATTTTACAGCTCCCCTTTCTGCATATTGACACTCATGATGATATTTTGTATTTTTCTGATACTAATGCTAATGCTTCACCACAAAGACAATGATAATAATATTTACAGAGGAAGAAAAACCATAATAAGGTAGGATATTGCACTAATTTTCACATATTTTTTTTTTCCAATTTGCAATATCAAGGATAATACTGTAATGAGCGGTACGATGGAAAGACCAAAAGAACAGACATGTTTATTTAACAATGAATGATCCACAGCCATACCTTCAGAAGAATCACATCCCTTTGTAAAATGTAATGCGAATGTTCCAGTGTTTCATGAAATGCAGAGCTCAGAGTACCTGTGTGACTCCATCATGCCTCACTTAACTTCAGTTGATATGCCAGCTACTGCAATACAGTTTGCATCCATGACCACCAGTATTGATACTGTGATATTCTTTTGTGACTCACATATGCGTGCTTATGCACACTTATGGAAACAATTTTTGTGTGTGCCGATTTGCAAGAATGCAGCAGGCTTTAATTGTACCTCATGTGGAGTGGAGGGGAAATTTATAAATCTGTATATTGCCTCATGTGTTGTAAAGGCATTCAAAATATGGTGCAAAATTTAAGAAATGGTTAGTGGCAACATACCCAAATCATTTCTATTGCAACATTTTCCTAGTGGCCAAAAAAGTAACAGTACTAACAGTGTATTGCTTCTCCATGTAGACGGATCGATTACATAACAGACAAACTTTGTTACAAATATTAAATCAAGTTAAATTATTATATATTATATATATTATATTATATATTATATATTAAATTATTATTAAATTATTATACCTTTGAGTTTCTTATCCAGGGTTTCCAAAACATTTAGCCTTTCTGTGGATGTGTGTACCAAGCTCTGCCTGAACACCATCTTCTGGCAGTGCCTAGTGAGTTAGGAGAGCTCACAACCTCTCCGAAATCCTGACTAGTTTCCCAAATTTGGAAAATTGAATAAAATGCATTTACTCCTCATTCTAAGGGTAAGACCACATTTACATCACTTTGAGATTTTTGAGCCCGTTTGGTTCACTGTCCTACTTTGAGATCCTTACCATGTCATACAGAAAATTAGCAAACCAGTACGTTGCATGGTGAAGTCCCGAAATGTGCTGCACCCTCTTGCTGCCGGACACTCTGTCTGTCACAATGGCGGTGCTAATGCTTGCAGTGACAATTGAAAAGCCCAACAGGATACACATGGAAACCCCACACTGACGTATGCTTTCTTGACTGTAAAAACAAAACAAAAAAAATTTTATAAATAATTGTGCTTTGTATTGTCCTCTTCTGCACTTGTAAGGGAGCCGTCAGAAAATGGAGCTCAAGTATTTAGGGGAAAAAAAATGTTTTGTGAAATGCATGCTTAAGCATTTCCATTGCTTTTTAAATATCACCGAAAGATAACAGAGGCAATAATGACAAATGATGTGTTTTAAAAATCATGTATGTGATATCTATAATAATTTTTTGAAAAGGTGACTTTTAAAAACAATTTCATGAATAGTGCTCGTCAGAGGATAAGCTTATTTACAACAAAAGAAAGTTTTGACAAGAAGAGGCTATTCAAGCCACACATACTTTTCTATTCTTCTTCTCTTACCTTCTTTGAAATATCAAGACAAGGTTTGAGGGTCTAGAGTGTTACTTGGTACCTTATTTTATAGATCTGTTATTCTCTGTGTGAAAATAACTGCTCCAATGTTTGTGCAAAGTTTACTTTTAATCAGCTTACAAAATCTTGTTTTTTCTCATACAGAGAGCCAGATACATGGAATATGTTAGCAAGTAGTGACATGGTGAATACACTGCAGTATTTTGGAGACTATCAGATGTCATCTTGACAGTATTTTGTAGACCACTAAGTAAACTTTATGGTATTTATAGTAGTGGTTTCTCCTAACCCCATTGGTGTGAAGCCTGAGCCTTTCTCGAGCTTGGATTCTATGTAAAAACAGTTAATCCTGAATGTCTCTCAGATATGCAGTAGCTGTTATGACTCAATGTAATAATAATAACTTTATTTATTAAAACACTTTATCATACATTTCCATGCAACGTAAGGTGCTTTCCAGAGATTAATAAACAAAAACAAAGATACCACATTTACTTGGATTATTATCATTAATTAATACTTCGATCATTTCTAATAAATGTAAGTATACTTAATACAAAATCAACCAGGTGTCGTTAAACAAAATGTAACCAAGAAAGTGAAAGACAAACCCTCACTCTTATCAGAAAAAGGTTTTCTAATTAAAAGATTTACACGTTAAGGCTTATAAGAGAACAACCAGATCTAATTTATATTAAAAATATATATATATATATATATATACAGTATATATCTACAATTTACCTAGACATATGTACATGGCAACCCATTGAGTAGAAACAGTTTGATGTTACTAAAGTTACTGAAAAGATACAAAAGCAAATAACAGTCCATGGCGGTTTCTGTCGATTCAGAATGCAGATGAAGTTGTGCATCATTGTGGTGAAGGCAGGTGCATAGAAAAAATGTGGTAACATAACATTTTTGTCTATTAAAAAAAAATTAAATGTTGTTAGCTTGTTTTAGCTCTAAGGAGGTTACACCAAACGAAAGGCCTAAACAAGCCTTTGGTTTGCAAACATAGAAAATTTCCCTTACTAGTAATATAATGAACCAAGTTTTTAAATTTTGTTAAAGTTCTCACAAGAAGAGACCCCAACTAAAGTGCAGATGGACTGGATTATAAATAAGTGTCCAAAGATAGGCCTTCAGCCTTAATCTATTATGTCAGTTTGTTTTTTAAATCACAAGCGCTAATGTCAAAGGTAAGTAGACCCATAAAGACATTTAACATTCAAAAAGAATACTTTTTTGTATGTATCCATAGCATATCTCATCAATCATCAGTTGTAAGGCTGGAACAGCACCGCCTGACAATTTATTGTAGGGTCAACATGCATGTGCACACACACACACATCAGGGGCCAATTAAGCAATGCCAATTTAACTAACTTGCATGTCTTTAGTCTGTGGGAGGAAACCGGAGCACATAATTTTTGAGCAGAGTTATCATTTAACAATGTTGTTATTGTGTAACCAACAGTGAGCCTTAGTGATATTATCATTGGACTGCCTATACTGTACAGTGAAAAATATAAACAAACCATAAAATAGAAAATGATATATATGAAAGTCATACTGCATCCCTCAAATCAGACAATCACATCAATGAATCATTCTTTAATGCATATAGTGCTATTAACAGCATGCTTGATCAGAAAGACCTTTACAGAGCAAACAATGTTATAACACATTACCGAATATATAAATTGAACAAAATAATAAAACAGATATTAATTATGCAGAACCTATAGACACCAAAAGGAGTTTGGAAGAATCTGACAAATTTCATACATTGTATATTAAAACAAACTATAAATATCAAATTTAATTAAAAAGCAGGGGACAAACTTCAAGAATATTTATAGCTACAATAGGTCTGTAAAAGCTAGCAGACTGTCTTAATATAATATTGCTGTAATAGTTCTACACTATTTCTATGCAACTACACAATACAGATATTTTTCAAAGTTGAAACACAAACCCCTGGCAGTGTCATTCACTTAACATATTGGCAATATCCCTTGAGATCACATGTAATGTTTAAATTTCCTATATCTAACAAGCTTTTCCTTTTTGTAGAAAATAGTCTGTATTTGATTTGTAATTGAATTTTCCTTTTAAATGTAAATATTTGAGCCTGGATAAATGGGGAGAGTTACTTCAGGAAGGGCATCTGGTGTAAAAATTTTGCCAGATCAATATGCGGACAACAATACGGATTTCCCTACTGGATAAGTCGAGTCCCAGGTTAACAACAGCCACCACCAGTACTGTTAGCCAACAGGGTGCTGGCGGAAATTGAGCTACTTTTGGCTGAAGAAGGAGAAGGGGGTGGGGGGTTATCTCAAAAAGGCAAATGGAGAGGAGGAAGGTAAAGAGACTGGAACTGAGGGTAGGAACTTTGAATGTTGGCAGTATGACTGGTAAGGGGAGAGAGTTAGGAGATATGATGGACAGCAGGAAGGTTGATATATTGTGTGTGCAAGAGACTAAATGGAAGGGGAGTAAGGCCAGGTGGATTGGAGGTGGATTCAAATTGTTCTATCATGGTGTAGATGGGAGGACAAATGGGGTAGGAGTTATTCTGAAGGAACAGTATGTCAAGAGTGTTTTGGAGGTGAAAGGAGTGTCAGAGAGAGTAATAATTATGAAGCTGTGATGTGATGGATGAGAAAGAAGATTTCTGGAGTGAGTTGTATGAAGTGATGAACAGCGTACCGAAGAGACAGAGAGTGGTGATTGGAGGGCATTTCAATTGACATGTTGGTGAAGGGAGCAGAGGAGAAGAGGAGGTGATGGGTAGGTATGGTGTCAATGAGAGGAATGAAGAAGGTCAGATGATAGTGGATTTTGCCAAAAGGATAGACATGGCTGTGGTGAATACGTATTTTAAGAAGAGGGAGGAACATAGGGTGGCGTACAAGAGTGGAGGAAGATGCACACAAGTAGATTATATCCTAAGCAGGATCATCAATCTAAAGGAGACTGAAGACTGCAAAATGGTGGCAGGGGAAACTGTAGTTAAGCAGCATAGGATGGTGGTCTGTAGGATGACATTGGAGATCAAGAAGAGGAGGATAGTGAGGGCAAAGCCAAGGATCAAGTGGTGGAAGCTGAAAAGGAAGAATCCAAGGTTGAGTTTAGGGAAGCAGTAAGACAAGCACTGTGTGACAGTGAAGAGTTACCAGACAACTGAGCAACTACAGCAGAAGTAGTAAGGGTAACAGCAAGACAGGTGCTTGGCGTGACATCTGGACAGAGAGAGGAAGAAAAGGAAACCTAGTAGTGGAGTGGGGAAGTACAGGAGAGTATAAAGAGGAAATGGTTGGCGAAAAAGAAGTGGGATAGTCAGAGAGATACAGAAAGTAGACAAGAGTACAAGGAGATAAGGTATAAGGCGAAGAGAGAGCTGTGTAAAGAAAAGGCATAAGATGAGTTGAATGAGAGATTTGACAATAATGAGGGAGAAAAGGACCTGTACTGATTGGCTAGACAGAGGGATCGAGCTGGGAAAAATTTAGGGCAGTATTGGGTGATAAAGAATAAAGATGGAAACGTACTAATAAGCGAGGAGAGGGTTTTGAGCAGATGGAAAGGGTACTTTGAGAGGCTGATGAATGAAGAAAATGAGAGAGAGGGAGAAGGTTGGATGTGGAAACAGTGAATCAGGAAGTGCAACGAATTAGCAAGGAGGAAGTAAAGACACCTATGAAGAGGATAAAGAATGGAATGGCCATTGGTTAAGATGATATACCTGTGGAAAGATAGAGGTGTTTAGGAGAGACAGCAGTGGAGTTTTTAACCAGATTGTTTAATGGAATCTTGGAAAGTGAAAGGATGCCTGAGGAGTGGAGAAGAAGTGTACTGGTACTGATTTTTAAGAATAAGCAGAGCTGTAGTAACTACAGGGGGATATGGTTTCATGCCAGGAAAGAGCATCACAGATGCAGTGTTTGCTCTGAGGGTGTTGATGGAGAAGTATAGAGAAGGCCAGAACGAGCTGCATTGTGTGTTTGTGAACCTGGAGAAAGCATATGACAGGGTGCCTCGAGAGCAGTTGCGGTATTTTATGAGGAAGTCGTGAGTAGCAGAGAAGTACATAAGAGTTGTACCGGGTATATACGAATTAAGTGTGACAGTGGTAAGGTCTTCGATAGGAGTGACGGATGCATTTAACGTGGAGGTTGGATTACATCCGGGTTCGGCTTTGAGCCCTTACTTATTTGCAATGGTGATGGACAGGTTGACAGACTAGATTAGACAGGAGTCACCATGGACTATGATGTTTGCTGATGACATTGTGATCTGTAGCAAGAGTAGGAAGCAGGTTGAGGAGAGCCTGGAGAGGTGGAGATATGCTCTAGAGAGGAGAGGAATGAAGGTCAGTAGGAACAAGACAATACTTATGTGTGACTGAGGGGAAGGTCAATGGCATAGTGAGGATGCAGGGAGTAGAGCTGGCAAAGGTGATCAAATTTAAATACTTGGGATCAACAGTATAAAGTAACAGAGATTGTTGAAGAGAGGGCAAGCAGGGTGAATGAGTGGTGAAGAGTTTCAGGAGTAATTTGTAATAGACGGGTATCAGCAAAAGTGAAAGGGAAGATCTACAGGACAGTAGTGATACTAGCTATGTTATATGCGTTGGAGACAGTGGCACTGACCAGAAAGCAGGAGACAGAGCCGGATGTGTCAGATGCTAAGTTAAAGATGCTAAGATTTGCATTGGGTGTGACAAGGTTGGATACGATTAGAAATGAGTACATTAGAGGGTCAGCTCAGGTTGGATGGTTTGGTAACAAAGTCAGAGATTGCGTTGCCTTGGACATGTGCAGAGGAGAGATGCTGGGTATATTGGGAGAAGGATGTTAAGGATAGAGCTGCCAGGCAAGAGGAAAAGAGGAATGCCTAACAGAAGGTTTATGGATTTGGTGAGAGAGGACTTGCACTTGAGGGTTTTAACAAAGCAAGAGGCAGAATACAGGAAGATATGGAAAAAAATGATCAATTGTGGCAACCCCTAACGGTAGCAGTGGAAAGAAGAAGAAGATCCTCTACCAAGTATGTGTCTATATATTACAGTATGTAGTCATTCTGATGCTCCACAAAACTGTTGTTGGGTAAGTACTGTAGCATGATTTTTTTTTGTTACTTTACTTTGGGTCACCATATGGACCTGAAACTGGGCTCTCAATAAAAGCAGTTAATGACGGTATGCTCACACCTAACAGAATACTCATTTGTTCATGTACACTTAGACCAGTGTGCTGCAAAGTCACCTGCTTGACTGTCATATGCCATTCACTGTGACCCAGGTCCAGCCAAGTGGTGAAAAACAAAAGAAAGAGAGCATGGCATTCAGGCAAGCACAGCATTTCTGTTCCAATTTATTATGTATTTCAAATAAAAGTGTGAAATGGAGATGGAAAAACAAATTCTCACATTCTGTCTTCATCCAATAAAGATCCACCATATGGCTGGGAATATAATGAAATACCTAAAAGATAAAGAAAAAAAATAAAACGTCACTTGATATTAATTCCTAGTAGGCTGACACAGTAGTAAAGCGTATCATCGTCACCCCATACCAGCTGGACTCCAATTTGATTCCTGATGTGGGTTTCCATTTTCTGCCTATGTATAAAGTAAGTGGGTTTTCTCAAAGTGTCATGATTTCACTCAGTTTAAATTTTTCTAAATGGTTCCTGAGGCTTAAAAAATAAATTGTATATCATTTTAGGTGTTGTAGAGATTCAGAAATCACATGGTCACATTTCATGCATTGTTCAATGCACATTTATTTATGTAACATATTTTCTCTGCTATCCCATTTTGTTCCATCTGTGAGCACCGCCATTATGAGATTATTGGCTTGGCACTAACAGTTGCTATGTGATTGTTAGAGGGGACATCAGGGGTCATGCATAACATGACATCACGGGTCAATGGGTATTAAGAATCCGCCCCCCTTGAACTCCCTGGTTTTTGAAGTTTGTGGATTCAGCCTAAAACTCTAGTGATATTATTTGTTATTGGCTCAGTGGTTACAAATTCTTTTTTGGTTTGTGATTTTTGTCATATGTCTTGGCTTTGGTTACAAGAGTATTTAGTTTCCATTCATCTTCTCTTTGACCATGATTATTGTTTCACATCCTGGGCCTTGTTTATTAGTTTATTTGACTGCCAGTTATAACCTTCGCTTGTTTACTCTAACCTCTTTCTACTGTATCTCCCATTTCTAATTCCTTAAATAAACTGCCTTTCCATTCATTTTTAATACACCAGGTATTCTCAATTGCTAAGGCTATACTGTTATAGCAATTAGTTTCTCTAAAATATCCCAATGTAAATGTGTGTTTAATATTATTAAACTCCCTAGAAAAGGACTGGTGAACTCAATATAGTAGAGGTTTCATGATTCAAAGATAGCACTAAAGTGGCAATGTGTTTAGAAGAACACCAAAGTAAACAACAAAATAAGAGAGACAGAAGCACACCATCATAAGGAGAGCTACTTTTCAATGCCATGAAAGACGTCAGAGGGTACTAAGGGGCAGATAAAAGTGTGGTAATCAGACAACAGATCTCTGAAAAAGAGAGGTAGTGACCATAGTGAAGTGTGAAGAGATGAACCCATCCTTTCTGAAAGGTGATACCATCAGATCCCTTAATGGGGGTAAGGTTACCCATTTAAAAATTATGTCAGGCAGAAATGGCCAGTGAGGGATAGGATATAAAAATGGGCAGCTGGGGACACCGGACCCTATCAGAGCAACTCTGGGTTTATGAATGCAGGCATACCAGAAGTTCTAGTTTGGTGTCAGCCAATGAAGTGACATCATTAGGGGGTTTAAAGCCACAACAAGCAAAAGGTTCAATTAATTACGGTCAGGAGGAAAGCTGGGTGTAGGGTCACGGGGGAGAGTGATGGGGTTACATTGTGGTATGGTGAATAATACTGATGTATGAAATATTAGCTAATTTTAATATATAGATGACATGAACTAAAAAGTTCAAGATTTAATTTATATACAGTAATCCCTCCTCGATGGCGGGGGTTGCGTTCCAGAACCACCCGCGATAGGTGAAAATCCGCGAAGTAGAAACCATATGTTTGTATGGTTATTTTTATATATTTTAAGCCCTTATAAACTCTCCCACATTGTTTATAAATATTCCCCACACAGTTATACAGCATAAATCCTTTGTATTCTCTTAGATATTAGGTAAGATTCATTGAAATTATGTATGTAAACACACTGTTTATATACAGTAGAACCTAAATATTATTTTATAGATATCGAGTGTCTCCGATATCACATATGTTACAGCCATTATGATAGACAATGCAAGAAAAATTGTATACAGTAAACATGTGTACAGTGACACTAAACATACGTACATATACTAAGTACCGTAAGTATAAAATGAATTATGGTTACTCACTAACAATGACATGATGACTTGTCCGATAACGATGAGTTTAGTTTTACTGCACAACAAAGGAGAGCGTTACAGCTCGTCTAAAGGAGCCTCTTCAGGCGACTGTGCAGCACCACCGTTGTTGTTCTTCCAGGAGTCTTCAATCCAAATCCCTAAAGCAGATTCCATCCAGACTACTGCCTTATTACATCCATTTACAACTCGTTTTGCACCCTGGTTAAATGACACTGTGGCCGTAGATCTTATATTCCTTTCCTACTTTTTAAATAAAAAGAATCGTAGCCTCATTGATACCGTAATGGCTTCCTACAGCGGTGTAGCTTTTCCCTTCCTTCAACATATCCAAAACTTTTACCTTTTCGGCAATCGTTAACATCTTCCATGGGTGCTTGGGCACGACCCCTGAAACAGTAGCAGGAGCAGATCGTTTTGGAGCCATAATGAAGGGCTTGACTATGCACAAAGATAAACACAAAAGAGCACAAAAGTTAACTCATTACACAGCGAAACACGTTGCTGCTGAATGAGCAAGATGAGACTTCCTGGTTAACGCCGCGGGATCGAATTCGGCGCTCCGTCGCTGAGCCATTCAGCACACAGGAACTTACAGTAACTGCATGCTCTGATTGGTTAGCTTCTCAGCCATTAGCCAATAGCGTCCCTTGTATGAAATCAACTGGGCAAACCAACTGAGGAAGCATGCACAGGAAGTAAAAAGACCCATTGTCCGCAGAACCCGCGAAGCAGTGAAAAATCCGCGTTATATATTTAGATATGCTTACATATAAAATCCGTGCTAGAGTGAAGCTGCAAAAGTCGAAGCACGATATAGCGAGTTTGATTTATTGATTTAGGGCTGCACAGTGGGTTAGTACAGATGTCTCAAAGATGCGGTGATATGGAATCAAATCCCACCCAGGTCAATGTCTATTTGGAGGTTTTGTTCTCCCTATGTACCTTCACCTCAAAGAGTGTACAGATGAGGTTTCATGTTGACTTTAAATTGTCCTAAATGTGGGTGTGCGTCTTGTGATGGACTGGCATTTTGTCCAGCGTTGTTTCTCACTTTGCACTTAGTGCTACTAGGATGGGCTCTGAATCCCCCACAACACTAACATGAATTAAGCAGATCTGAAAGTGAACATTTTTAAATGAGTGATGCTGGATTTACTTTACATTGAGCAAACAGGGAAAGCTGAAACATGGCCTGTACCTAATTTGTATCTCCCACAAAAAACAAACAATATCTTATTTGTTCTTTTGCAAGAGAATAGCAGCTTCTCAAAAATCAAGTCACTGGTCTAAAAACTGGACAAGCTAGAACTGTTCAAATGTATAAAGAATGCGGCAAGACTTCTAAGTTATATATCACCAGGTGTACAGAAAATGGCAGGGAAATCAGCAACTCTGACAGTTCGCTTCAGGACAAGCTAAAAAAATATTACCTCAATTGTCATGGCCAAGACACAGCTTTCCATCAGAGGCTTTGTGATACAGGTCAGTAAATATAATGTGTGCAGGGATTTTAAGAATGTAAAAAACATAAAACAACAAGAGTTTTCTTTAAAAAAAAAAATTCAAAAATCCAAAACACATTTTAAGGTTCGCATTGCCCTCAACTGTCTGATCTGTACACTTTAATCACTGTAGAGGCTGGAAGATGAGAAAAAAAAACTAACCTGCCTAAATAACTTATGTCTATAGCTGTGGAAAAAAAATTAGAAAAGCTTATAATGGATTATGGCCTCACTAAACCCATTTCTGTTTGTCTACCAAATCAACAGATCAGAGGAGGTGACCAACTCACTGAACCCACTCTGAATGATATCACGCAATTTATGGACTATGGCTGACCTTCAGTGCTCTAAGATGGAAACGTAAATGTATGAGTCGATTTTAAATGTAGTTACAAAAAACAGGCAAATCAAACTCACCATGGAGACATACATGGCTGCTGCCATAGCATCTACTTTGGTGAGGAAATCAGTACTGCAATACATTTTCTGGTAATAAGCTTTCATATGACTTTGTTTAATTTACAGCAGAGAGAACAATGTGTGCTCCAGTATAGAAAAGACTGTTATTGGGCAGATTTTTACAGGAATCTTTTTTTGAACTTGAAACAGCGAGCACATGAAGTAAACAATTATCAGTTAACAACTGAGACAAAAATAAATAGACAGATACTGAGAGATAACGCTGCTCTGCACCAAAAGCATACTTTACACTTTATAGACTTTGGTATACTAAATCCATTTCTGAAATTGGAATTTCTCTGCCACAAACTGTTTCTGTGACAAATTGGATTCAGCAAAAAAATGTACAGAAAAACAGTACAAGTATTTTTCATGCTCAGAATATCATCTGAAGTATAATGGCCATTTTCCATTGTTCTTAATTTTAATTGAGATGGAAACAACACAAAACTAAGTATTTGCTACGCATTTGTGCTCTAACTTGGTATTTTCTTCTTATTAAATCAGAATAGCCAGGATATCATATTTAGAAGGTTAGAAAGATGCCTTTTGTATTGCCCAGTAGAGAAGAAATTGTTTAAATGGTTTATAAAGAAATACGCATGGCCAAATTGATCCATCTATTGTGTTGACCCAGTAACATGTAAGCAAACAATAAAAGAATACACACTCTTCTATCATGGAGATAACAAAAGTTACTGTTTTTACAAATTTTTGAGGGGGGAAGATATAATATAAAAGATAAGATCCCAGTAAGAGTAGATCTGCAGTCCTTACCTCTTTGATCTGGTTATGGATGTGTTGAGTCACTGGGATAAAAAGACCAATTCCCCAGTGCAGGCTTTTTGCTGATGACATTGTGTTGTGTATCACCAGAAAAGAGGAAGGGGAGAGGAAGATGAAAGAATACAGGAGGGCTTTGAAAGTTGGAGGGTTGAAGATAAAGACAATATATTTGAGGTTTAATGATGATCAATATTCGAAAGTTAGCCTGTAGGGAGAAATATTGAAAAGAGTGGATACATTTAAACATCTAGGATTAGTGGTAGGTCAAGATGGAAAATAAGACACAGAGATAACCCTTAGAGTGAAGTGTGGAAGAAGGTATCAGTGGTATTGTGTACTCGAAGAACTAAGAAGAAAGCTGAAGGTAAGCTTTTTAAGATGGTGGTAAGACCAGCAATGACGTATGTGGCTCAGACATGGGCAATGAAGGGAGCGCAGGAGAAGAAGTTAGATGTGGTAGAATTGAAAATGTTGAGATGGATGTGTGGAGTTACAAAAAAGGACAGGATAAGAAATGAGACAATCAAGGGTACTGTCAAGATAAGTAATTTTTAAACACTCCCTTATATTACAGTTTATGTTAACTTCTTGTAAATTGGGGATACTCCCTATTCAGATGAAGGAAACGTAGTTGTTAAATGGCTGACCTGTACGTGAAGCACTTGATTATTTCATTAGTAAAGTTTCTCTTTAAATAAATCTTTCTGTGTTACGTTCAACTGTATAGAGTAAAATACCACAGAACTCAAAGAACATGACATGGTGTCAGAAGCGGTGCAGTTGAAGTAGATACGTGTTGTGCAAAGAATTTTTGTTTTGAAAAAAAAAAAAAAAAGTAAGAAAAGAGAAAAGGCGTCGTTAAAATGGAGAAGCTACAGCCACCTCCTAGCCTTCAGCTTTCAGGTAATCTTGCCGAGAACTGGAAACGGTTTAAACTATGGCGTTATTTCAGTGCCACTATTCTGAGCACACGTAAAAAAATATTGACCGCACGTAAAAAAAGATTGCAAGTGCAAGTGTTACATTTTGAAGAGAAATTTATTTTAAGCGTACAAAAGCTGAATTTGAGTGAACAAAATTCATTGCTGCGTGCAAAAAATGTATTTCAGTGTTTGCGCTTATCCATATACACACACACAATAGCACCCCCTCTCGCTCAGTTTTTTCATTTGCGCTTGCTGGCAATGTGTTGCTTGCGCTCACAACATTCTCTGCTGCGAGCGCTCAACTCTCTGTACACCGTTATAAGTGTGCCACAAAGCCAACCAATCACAGACTTGGTTTCAAAAATTCTGATTGGCTCTTACGGTCTCCAATCAGCTCGCTAGCTGCTGCATTCCGGACACCGGAAACACTGTCCACTCAGTCTCGCTTCTTGCAGATAGAGGGAGTTTTGATTTACTCTGCAGCCAAAGAAGAGAAAATAATTAAAGATATTATCCGCAAATTGGGGTTTAATTGAGTTTAGCTGGATTTAGCTACATTTCGGACTGTTTCCGGAATGCAGCAGCTAGCGAGCTGATTGGAGACCGTAAGAACCAATCAGAATTTTTGAAACCGAGTCTGTGATTGGTTGGTTTTGTGGCACACTTATAACGGTGTACAGAGAGTTGAGCGCTTGCAGCAGAGAATGTTGTGAGCGCAAGCAACACATTGCGAGCAAGCGCAAATGAAAAAACTGAGCGAGAGGGGGTGCTATTGTGTGTGTGTATATGGATAAGTGCAAACACTGAAATACATTTTTTGCACGCAGCAATGAATTTTGTTCACTCAAATTCAGCTTTTGTACGCTCAAAATAAATTTCTCCTCAAAATGCAACACTTGCACTTGCAATATTTTTTTACGTGCGCTCAGAATAGTGGCACTGAAATAACGCCATATTAAACAACGCTTCGAAGTATATATAGCGGCAATTGGTGCGGATGAAAAAAACGACAAAATGAAAACGTCCATTTTGTTACATATAATTGGGGAGGAAGCGCTGGAGATTTATAACAACTTTCGGTTTGATCAGGGTGAACATATGAAGTTAGACGTTATACTGGATAAATTTGAAAGATACTTCATTCCAAAACGGAATGTCACTTATGAAAGACACAAGTTCTTTACTTGTATAGAGAAGCAAGGTGAAACGATTGATCAGTACGTCACCGAGCTGCGCACACGGAGTAAAACGTGCGAATTTGGAGAGTTAACAGAATCTTTAATAAAAGACAGGATCATCTGCGGAATACCAGATAACGCACTCAGAGAAAGGTTACTAAGAGAGCTGGATTTGGATTTGGAAAAAGCAGTAAGAATATGCAGGGCAGTCGAAACAATCAAAGAACAAGTAAGAGAAATGTGTAATGAGGAAAACGCAGTACATGTACTGAACAAAAAAGGAAAGAACAAAATGCCTTTAAATACAGAGCAAAATAAAAGTAGAAATAAAAAATATACAGCACAAAACAGGCATGTGGACGTTGTGGATCACACCATGCTCCCAGACAGTGTCCAGCATACAATAAAGTTTGCAAAAAATGTGGGAAGAACAACCATTTTGCACGCTGCTGTAAATCACAAGTGAAACCAAGCCAAGTGCACAATGTAGAAGAAACTGAAGTTGAGGAATTTTATATAGATGTATTGACTGAAGTAAATGGGAGAAGGAAAGAATGGATTCTGCCAGTTCAAGTGAACAATGCCGTTATTTCATTTAAATTAGATACTGGAGCACAAGTGAACATCATGCCCGAAAATGAATATAAAAAACTGCAGCCCAGACCATGTCTGCAAGAAACAGAAATAAAAATTACTGGATATTCAGGAGTGCAAATAACTGTTAAAGGGCAATGTGTAGTTTGTGTTATGTACAAAAACAAAAAATGCTCGCTGTCATTTGTGGTTGTGCCAAAAGACGTTCAGGCAATTTTAGGATTGTCTGCTTGTGAGAATATGAACTTGATTGAAAGAGTGCTTACTATTAACATGGAGGGCAATACAGAATATGAAGCACTGCTCCAAGAATATAGTGATCTTTTTATAGGACTAGGTTGCCTTCCTGGGGAACACAAGATAATCACAGACAAAAGTGTATCTCCTGTCATACACCCCTGCAGAAAGGTCCCATTTGCCCTGAAGGAGAAACTAGAAAAGGAACTAGAGAGAATGGAGAGCTTGCAAGTAATCAAGAAAATTAATAAACCTACTGAATGGGTGAGCTCTCTGGTTATTGTAGAAAAGAAAGATGGAAAATTAAGAATATGTTTAGATCCCAGAGACTTGAATCAAGCTATCAAGAGGGAACATTTCAAACTTCCAACAAGAGAAGAAATTATGGCACAGTTTGCAAATGCAAAATATTTCAGTAAACTAGATGCTTCTTCAGGATTTTGGCAACTAAAATTGGACGAGTCTAGTTCTAAATTATGCACATTTAATACTCCATTTGGCAGATATCAATTTCTGAGATTGTTTTTTGGCATAGCATCTGCACCAGAGGTCTATCACAAAACAATTCATATGGTTTTTGAACATTTAGATGGAGTTGACACCTCTATGGATGATATAATTGTATGGGGTTCTTCAAAGGAAGAGCATGATGAAAGGCTGAAGAAAGTGTTGGATGTTACAAGAACAGCAAATTTAAAGTTAAACAAAGGAAAATGTATGGTAGGAGTTCAGGAACTAACATTTATAGGAGATATTCTTAGCAGTGAAGGAGTAAAACCTGATAAATCAAAAGTATCTGCTATTGAAAATATGCCAAGACCTCAGTGTAAGAAAGACATACAGAGATTTATGGGTATGGTGAATTATCTGGCAAAATTTATTCCAAACCTGTCAAATATTTTAGCACCTCTTAGACAACTGACAGAAAAAAATGTGGAATGGACTTGGAACTATGAACAGGAGACAGCCTGGAATGAAGTCAAGAAGCTACTAATAAAAGAGCCGGTTTTAAAGTTCTATGATCCACATAAACCAATCAAAATTTCATCTGATGCCTCACAATCTGGATTAGGAGCTGTACTACTACAAAAGCATGATGAAACATGGCAGCCAGTCGCATATGCATCTAGATCTCTTACTGGAGCCGAGACTAGATATGCACAAATAGAGAAGGAACTAGTGAGTATCACTTTTACATGTGAACGCTTTCATCAGTTTGTGTCTGGACAAGCTGTAATGGTTGAAACAGACCATAAACCACCGATTGCTTTATTTAAAAAACCTCTTAATGACTGTCCACTTCGTATACAATGCATGATGATTAAGCTACAGAGATATACTCTGCAGGTAACATTCACTCCTGGCAGATGGAAGTTTACAGCCGCCACCCTGTCAAGAGCAGTAGATGAAACATAGACATGAAGAAAAGATCTCAGAGGTAATAGAGGCATATGTGGATATGGTGCTAAAAGCAATGCCAGTGTCAGACAGCAAAACACAGCTTATTAGAACAGAGACAGCAAAAGATGAAATAATGCAGACGCTGAAAGAAGTAATTATTCAAGGATGGTCAGAAAACAAGCATAACTGCAACCCACAAGTAAGTGATTACTGGAACTGTCGGGCAGATCTTACAGTTGTCGATGGGATTATCTATAAAGGTTGTAAAATTGTGATACCAATATCATTAAGAAAGCAGATGCTAAAAAAAAATCATGAAGGGCATTTAGGCATTGAAAAATGCAAGAAAAGGGCACAAGAGGTAATGTATTGGCCCAAGATTAATCAAGATGTAAGTAGCGAAGTGGAAAGATGTTCAGTATGTTTAAAATATAGACCTAGTAATCCTTCAGAGCCATTAACACCTCATCCTGTACCAGAAAGGCCATATGAAAAAGTTGGTGTTGATTTATTTATCTGTCATGGGAAAGAGTTTCTGATGGTCACTGATTACTTTTCTGCATATCCTGAAGTGTGTGCATTGAATACTACAAACAGTGAAGCAGTAATAAAATGTCTGAAAGCTGTTTTTTCCAGATATGGAGTGCCAAATGAAGTTTTTAGCGACAATGGACCACAATTTACAAGTCTTCAATTCAAGAACTTTGCAAAGGAATGGGACTTTGTACATAAAACATCAAGTCCAAACTTTACTCAATCTAATGGACTTGTAGAAAGGTCAATTCAAACTATTAAACATCTAATGAAGAAATGTAAAGAGAGTGAAAGTGATTTTTACAAAAGCCTTCTAATATATCGAAGTACACCTCTTGAACACGGAGCTTCCCCAGCACAGCTGCTCATGGGACGACGACTACGATAAAACCTTCCAATGAAGCAGAACCTGCTAAAATCTGGAATGGAAGATGAAGTGCGAAAAGTGAAAGAAAACAAAAAGAGAAAACAAAAAATGTACTATGACAGAGGAACCAGAACTCTCCCAGAACTGGAAATGGGAGAGGAGGTTAGAATAAAGGAGAGTTCAGCAAAAACATGGAATCTGCAAGGAACAGTTAAGGAACAAATAGACCCTAGATCATATATTATTGAAACAAGCAATGGAGATATAGTCGTGGATAAAACATCACAAGAACATTCAAAAGAAAGCACTGAAAGAGAAGAAATGACGACATCAACCAGCAGAATGCCAGAATCAGGCAGAGAATCAAGTGAGACTCTCAGAAGATCATCACAAGTGAAACAACCACCAATAAGGCTAATAGAGACATGCTAAATGTTAATAAGCTTTTGGGACACTTAGACCATCACACGTAAGAATATAATGTATATAGTTGTCAGTTGTTACTGAAAATAGCATTGATGTTTGTAACAAATGAAAGCCATGTCTAGGTATTGTTAACTGAATAAGTAAAATATTCTATTCTTAATATTTAAAAAAAAAAAAAAGAAGATGTCAAGATAAGTAATTTTTAAACACTCCCTTATATTACAGTTTATGTTAACTTCTTGTAAATTGGGGATACTCCCTATTTAGATGAAGGAAACGTAGTTGTTAAATGGCTGACCTGTACGTGAAACACTTGATTATTTCATTAGTAAAGTTTCTCTTTAAATAAATCTATCTGTGTTACGTTCAACTGTATAGAGTCAAATACCACAGAACCCAAAGAACATGACAGGTACAACAAAACTTTCAGAGATTTCTGAGAAGGTACAGGAAGGTAGGTTGAAGGACATCTGATGACGAGAGACAAGGAATTTGTTGGTAAAATAGTGATGGGAATGGAAAGTACAGGGAAAGAGAAACCGAAGGAGGCCAAAGCAGAGAAGAGAGGAGAGTTTGGGAGCAGGTGTGGAGAGCACATTGCCATACCTACTGCACAACGAAACACCTGGATTGGGACCCGAGTGCAGTGGAGACTGCTGGATAAACTAAATGAAGATATGAAGGAATGGGGCTTGACTAAGGAAGAAGTGCAGGACCGAGCTTTACAGTGAAATTTGATCAAGAACATCGACCCTACATAGAAGTGGGAAAACATGAAGAAGATAGAATAAAAATAGAAGTGAAGGGGAATCCCTGTTGTAAATATAAATCCTGACCGTCACTCCTGAAATTCAGTAGCATCTCAATTGTGTAACAGTGATGGTTGATTTACAATTTACAAAGGTTGGGATGGTATGGAAGATGCAAATAAAAAAGCAGTAATTTTAAAATTAACTTTGACTTTTATTTAGTTGTACACAGTATGAACACCCAAGATATTTCATTTGTTATTATACATCCATTTCTGCATTTCAGGCCTTCAACACCTTCTAAAAAAAAGCTGGGACGGTAAAGCATTCACCACTTTGTAATGTCGCCATTCCTTCTCACAACACTTAAAAGACATTTGGGACTGAGAATATCAAGCGATGGGGTTTTTAACGTCATGTTTTTGTGGAAGTACAATATGTCACATGCCTTCAAGAACAAACTGGACTGTTTTTGCTACCTTTGTGGAGAATCCATATTGGTAACCCAGAGAAAGTTGCTTACACCACTTGTGAAGAAAAAGCTGACCATCTTCATTTCACTTGCAGAGTTGGCAATCAACATAAAGTTTGGACTGCTACATTTTAAAAATATCTTACACTTTATTCTCCAAAATAGCATATTTTCATTTTAAACCTTCATCTCTCAAACACTAGATAGGATAGAGCAATTATGTTATCATATTTGGACTCTCAAATTGCACCCTCAAATCTATAAAGAACACCTACAATATTTGATGGGAGCAAATGTTTTTTTTTATAAACTAGGTGTTGTCAATATATCCTTTCTTTCTACTTTATATTTTCTCATATTTTCCTTTTATCTGTGCATCTTGGTTTTGTTTCTAAATTTTTTTCCTTAACTTTTGGCTTCCCATGGTTGTTGTAGAAACAGGCTCAATGTGCCTGCTGTCTCTCATATTTATTTGTACTGCAGTAGTACTGGCACATGTACAGAGTACAGTGAAATTCTTATTTATAAGTTCAACAAGGGGTTCATAAATGACATAGGGGATAGATACTAATCAACTAGAGACACATCATAATCAGATCTAAACCTTCATCGTCTGCTAACCATTAGAAAGACTTATGACTTATTTTTAACAAATAGCTGGTTGTTCATACTCAATCTATGCTAGCTTAGGCATGCACCATTAACGCAGGTTAAAAATGTGACCAATTTGTTTGTCTAATGTAAAGATGGCTATATATAAGTGTAAAGTTTTAGGATTGTGAAAGTTAAGAAAAGAATTTCTTACATAAAAAAGCCACTGATAATGTGACACACATTTAACTCCCAGCAGTGTTAGTTCCCTCTCATTAACAGTGTCTCCCATTAAGGCTGTGCAGCTACATTTATCCTCCACACTATTGGTGTCAAAGGGGTAACAAGCAAAATAAACACAGAGTAAGTAAGCTGCAGCTGGGAGGATGAACAAAAGGATAGAGACGGACAGCAAGGAAGTAAAGCCATCTGCTCTACAACATTTGCTCATTGCTCTCAGTTAAATTATTTGAGATGCTTCAACAACTCCAGCATTTAGCACATAACAAAGCACAATGAAATTCCCTTTTCTATGGAGTTGTATAAAACACATTGCACAGACAAAAGATTGGAGACGACTTTGAATGCTTTATCTGGAAGGCTGTGTGACCTGTGCGGATTTAAAGTTATACTTGACTGGACAATATGCCTATTGTATAAACAGATATATATTTTCATGGTATGATCTCTCCAAGCAGGGTATTGAAGTATGAGGAAAACTGGAAACTTATTATTTTATTCTTCAGATGATGGAAATTAAACCAATTGCAAACTGTCCTGGAAAAGAAGATCCATTACAGTGATCAAATGCAATCGCTGATGTATTGAAAACATTTTAGAACAGACTTTAAGGATTTGCCATAATAGTCACTTAGGGCTTCGTAATACAATAAAGCTTTGGTTAAAGTCTTGTTATGGGGTATTAAGTGACTAGTGGATGCACTTTAGGTAGATCTTACTTGAAACTTTTCTTTAGTACTTAAAAAGTCCTATTAGGGCCAACCAACATGTTGTATATATTAAGTGACTACTAGAGGGTCCTATATCAATTCAAAAATGAATATTACAAAATCACCTTTACAGTCCATAGAAACTGATAGAGAATTGTATTACTTGCTGTATTTCAGCTATTTGAAAAGAGACAGCCATTATCACTTCTTACACAAACAGAGATATCTGTTCAAAATAGATCACTTTTAAAAACATAAGATAGTCAGGATTGGAGTGCTCCTGAGATGTCCCCCACCCAAAATAAATGCAAATACTAACATTAAAGACTCATTATAGAAACATAAGAGGGATGAATGAGTACAGTGAGTAAACACACCACAGAATGAACAGAAGGAGGTGAATAACAAACACCTGTAGCCTTTATAGTCTTATCTGATTCCTTTCCACAGTTCTTGGGAAAGATACTCACTTTAATATCACACCAACCACACCCTATCGCAATCACTAATAAATTGTTTATTTTACAAAGATTCTACTTAGACATTTTTGTATCTATCTGGGGGTTCTGATGAGATTTCCCCCTGTAGTTGGCATTTTGGAAGTGTTGTTGGAACTCTTTAGTGCTTTGGTACCTTCGGTCATAACAGTAACAGTCCTTATCCCTGCAGTTCTGGGCCTGTCTTGACAACGCTCTACAGCAGCAAATCTATCTGGAACTGCTATAATATATGCTGTATGTCTTCTGCTCTGTTTGCTAATAATTTAAAATTTTGTACAAGATGCACAATGCCAAATTCCCAATTATACCAACATGCAACAGTAGCCCAATCAAGTCGCTTAAAGGATAAGCTTAGTAGTCAAACTTATTTATTCATATTAATGGTATATATTTTTTTGCCACATGGAATTGTGTTCTAAATTGAAGTATTTTTTATTACAACTATGTACAATTAAATTTAAACAACTATGTAGCCTGCTCTTGTGCTTTAAAATAGAAATGAAGGGTACTGGGATCCAAATGTGAAACAAAAGCCTTAAACTTACCGAATGAGCCCATTTTTAAAGACAAGAGTGTTATTAAGTACTAGACATTAAGCCCGTTACAATAACGGGCGCTAGAACAGTAGTGCATAAACATTAGTAGGAACAGTCTATATTAAATGGCAAGGGACCTTGACCTCATTCTGTTTGTTGTCCTAATTTTTTTTTTGTCAAAAATATTTTTGCAAGAAGCCTAAAGTAAAATAATAATAAAAATAAAATAGAAACGTATATGACAATACAGTAAGTAAAATTAATATTTCCTTAGTGTAAAACTTTGTAACAATCTGTAATACACAATATCTGAAGAAGATATTTAGGAATAATTTTCTATTTTTTTACCTCATGAAATGTTTCTATAAAATTTCATTATAGACAACATTTCTTGTAAATATTCTGTCTGAGTTTGGCAACAGTTTGCCTTGTTCAGGACCATCTACAACCTTGACAACAACATCTGGAAAACTTCTAACTCTTGATAATGCAACATATAACTGACCGTGGCTGAATACTGGTTCTGGCAAGTATAAGCCAACTTTTTCTAAGGTTTGCTCTTCTTAGTCTTTCTCTTTTAGCGTTTTTCTGACGCTCATTTTCTTTTTCTTCAATCGATCTGTTTGCTCGTATTTTTCATTGTCTTTCAGCCTTTCTTTTGTTGATGTTTACTTGTTGAGCTGACCATTCTTCCAGGAGATGTTGCTTATATAGGATTTGATTGTTTGTGTCTTTTGTCCTACTTGACGTGTTGTTTTTTTTTTTGTGGCGTATTGTTAGTAGATACGTCCGTAATATTTTCTCTTACAGTAATACTGGCTTGTATATGGCTGTAATATGCGTCACTGTATTGTGTGCCTTTAATTTTCCCTCGCAGTATTACTGGTTTGTATTTCCGTAAAATGCCTGTAATTTTCTCTGACAGTAATACTGGCTTTGTGTCCGTAATATGACTTTAATTTTCTGTCACAACAGTGGGCAATCAGCAGAGTGTCCCCAGCAACTGATGTAATGTGTGGCGTGCAGCTGATATTCGTGCCTGTCAGTCCCAGGGGCATGATGTCCTCCATTATCTTCTTTTCACCTTGAAAAACTTTCACTGTGCTATTATTGACATTATTGAAGGCTGACACTCAATTATGAATTGCTATTTGTGTTCTGTAGACAGACAATAACGACTGAAAAAATGTCACACGATCACTCACAGTGTTTATGCTTCCATATCTTATATATAAACGTTTACGCATGGAAGTGTGTGTGTCTGTCCGGCTCGGAAGTGAGAGGTGGAGTTGAGGTAAGGGCTCCACCTCAGAGGAAACAGAAAACTCGCTTAGCCGCTAATAACACAAGGGAGGCCAGCATGTCAGCAGAACGAAACCTCAGAAGAACGACAAAGTCGCTTAGCCACTAACATCAGCAAAACGGTATCCCTTTTAGTTTTCCTCCTGCTGCTAATACACAAACGATGCAAGCACGTTGGCAAAATGAATCCTCCTAGGTCAGAGATGCCCAGAGTAGTTCCTTTCAATTACCTGACATCTCTACATTTCAATTGTAATGATTCTGATGATTTCAATAGTTTCTAGGACCACATGCTTATACAGCTACTATAGTATAATAAGCATGGACTACATTGTTTTAGTAACTGACAAGTTTTACTGACACATTTAAATTATTCTGTGTTAAAACTGGTAATCTTCCATGGTTAACAACATTGACTGATACCATTCAATCTGGATATACACAGGGAGACCATGAAAACTCCATACAGAGGCTAATGCTATGAGGCAGGAATGACAGCTCTGTGCTACCACCCTGCAAATGTTAAACCATATGCCGCAAAGCTACTAAACTTTAACCTTAATAAAATTAAATGCCTCCCTATAATGTCGGTTTAGTTCTTGTTTGTTACATGCTATGCATGTGCTCAACCTCACTCTCACTAGTTGACATTAGCCTGCAAAAGCATACACATTCACACGTATACCAGCATATTTATTGTGAAATAATGCAATCTTTATGAAATTTCTTTTAGAGTGGCAAGAATAAACTTTCACATGATTAAGCATGAATGCCAAATTTAGGGAAGATTCCATGGAAAATGGAAAAACTCCATCCACGACACCCACTGAGAGCACTCAAGTGACCAAGAAATGTTTCCTTCCCTAAAGAAAACAGTAGCAAGAATTTGTGATTAAATGTATTACTTCCAGCTTACTTTTGTTGTCAGAAGCATGCTACAGAAATGCGGAGCACACGATTTCTTAAAGTGTAAGACTGGGCTAGTTTTTTTTTTTTAATTATAAAAAAATGCTTCACTTTAGAACAGAATTTCATGTTGGAAATGAATATCAAAATCGTGAACAAGGAAGTGTGAATTAAAAAAATAACAAAATTATCCTTTAACTGTGCTAGAGTGCAGACTGATCAGAGGGCAATAGATAGTTAATAGAGATTCATAATGCCTCAAAGTGTGCAGTATATGATTAGAATATTTACCTGAAAGTAAATATATTTGAAAAATATATATACTGTACCAAACTGGGTCCAGTCTGTACCAGGAGGGAGCCGACTCCAAAGGATAAAATTATTCATCTGGTTTAAGTAGGAAGGCTCTGCATGGTAACCCTGCTGGCTGTACCAGACCTACAAAATAAAGAAAATGTATACCGTAAGTGATTTCTAAAGTTCCAGATTAGGAGAAAATTGGGGCTGCTGACAATAACATATTAGCTGTTTGATGAAAAACATATATCTAGTAAAGCTTAGTTTTTTAGAGATTTGCAGGTTTCATTTAAATTAAGTAAGGTTATGTAATGGTGAATCGGCATTTGTCCTGAAACTATGTTGTTAATTGTTAACAAATGTGTCCTACCAAATTCTTTATCTTACCTTGTTTAGCGTCTTCATATGAGATGAATTAAAAAGTGACTGTCTTAGTTCTTTGGGCAAAGGAAGTCCAAAAGACCATCCACCATATCTGGAAAAAGAAATACATACAAATATGCAGGTCAACATATCCTGAGGTTTACAAATGAACTCATACCATTTTTTCAAACACATTCAATGTCATTGAAATCCACACAGATGACAAACAAGTATGTGATTTGAACCCACTACATGAAATTAATGAAGATGAATTAATTAATAAATTACATAAATTAGTATCTTTTGCACAGTTATTTTAGTTCAGTATAGTTTCATTTTTATAAATTATTTCTATTTTATTTTTGTGATTTATTTAAATTAGGTACTTTTTTTGAGAAAACTACATCAGCTTATGTTTCATTTTAGTTTTACTTATAGCTATGTGATGAAGATGAAGAAATGCAAACTGTCCCTAACCAGCAAAGGGATTGCAGAAACATGCAAATAGGTCCACGAAGGACTCAGGGAGGCTCTTTCTGCTCTAGCCATCCATACAAAATTATCATCTGAACATTTTAGAAAAGTTGGTCTCATTTGCGTTGTAACAAAGTCCATCCTCTGAGTACCTTGTGAAGACAGGTAATTCACACAACATCTTTGACATTCAGTAAATAGCTGTGCCAGCATACTTTCTCTTTTTTTGTGTTCTATAGACTCATGTAACCAGAGATAAAGTTTGTTTACTAACATAACCTCTCATTTTACTTTCTTTGGCAGGTGGGTGTTTGGGTGAATGTCATGGTGTGCTCTCTCTATTTATAGACATCTTTTGAGTGTTATTAAATTTATCAGGTTCTTTCCCTTTAAATAAGCTCCACAAAATTGACTGCCATGTCATTGATTATATACTGTACTTGCTCTTGATGATGTCAGTTCTGTACTCAAAGTACTCTCAAACAGGACTTTCCCATTCATGTTTATCCATATTCATAAATATGTTCTGACTAGGCAGCTGGCAGAATTCTAATGCAAGTATAACCATTGAATGAAAAAATGGAGGGATGGCAATTTTTTATCTGATGTTGTGCTGGTACAAACAAAACAATTCAGCAATAGTTCCCTCTGACGCCAAGGGTGCCACTAGAGATTTTGTGCTCCATGAAAGGATATGATTTTGCTGAACCCAGACCAAATCAATCTTGTTCCCCCACTGTGCTCCCAATTCATATATCTGAAGCTTTTGCTAATTTTACCTATGCTGGTTGGTATAGCTGTAGATGAGTCCCATATTTACTAGGGTTTTCAAATTACCAAAATATGTTTTAAATGTTCAAAATAAAAATAACTACAAATTTAAATATATATTTAAACCAAGGTTAACAGTTCTAGGTTTTACTTTTTTGTACAGACTTTTTTATGTTATTATTATGGTAACTGGGGCGACATCAAGAACAAAAGTCAGCAGGAAAACAACATCAACAACAATGGCAACTGTTATATTTAAATATAAGAGTCAGGCGTGCTGCATAAAAGAGAAGCACCAGCACAGCCACCTTATTTTTAGTCTATAACTGATAGCTGGGAGAGTGAGGACTTTTTAGGATAGCAACCCATAAAATCATCCATGAAAAGGCACTTAAATGTTTACAAGTCACATGTGCTGGCACCTTTGTCTTTTGTGGTGTGGTGCATCTGCAAAGCATGAAGTGCTTAGGGCCCTGCATGTTGCATGAGTATTGTAGCCTTCAAATAAAAAGAGCACTTGAACACACCCTTACGACATGATGTGATCAAAAATAAACGTGTACATGTGTGTTACTGCCTGTAATGCACATTTAAGCCCTGATGAAATCACCTACAGTTGTTTAAACAAGCTAAATTCTGTCATTATTTTATTTTTACTCATCGAAATGTCTTTTGGCTTCTTGAGGCCAGCAGACTAGAAATGGAGGTACCATGACTCAGTTAAATAAAATGCTACCTGTGTTCTTGTCTCACAAATTAAGAAACTGAATAAACTAAATGTTGCAATGCAATAATCTGTAAATGTCTAGTCTTCATTATAAGTTTTAATAAGCAGACATTTTCAAAGCAACTTAAATTGGGTAAAATCAGATTTGAATGTTTACCAGGAAAGTACTAGTTAACAAACATTAAAAGCTGTCTAGCATTAAAATCATTAGCCACAGAAACACACTTCCAACATCTTCACCCTCCCAACAGAAATGTATCATTTTCTATTTACTGTGATACAGCAAATTACATGAGGATAACTTAACATATGCCTTCACAGCTTATCCATGCTTATAAGAATGTTTTCATATTTTGGTTTTTGGGTTAGATTGAATGATCATGTAAACTAATTCATTTGCACCGTGTATGAAGAATGGACTAATGTTAATAAACTGACATATCGGTATCACTTTAGATTAGGTGTCCCTAATTACGCTGTACTTACTATGTAATTATCTGTATAATTATAGTAATTAGGTGTTATTATCTTGTGTTTACTGCACAATGTAATGCTGTGGTTAAGCACTCCATTGTAATAGTTATTCTAGAGTTTATGTACATACGTAGTTTTAAAAATTGTGGAATAACAATTACAACTGAGTAGTTAATTAAAGCTTTACACTGTATTACACAGTAAGTACAAGATAGTAACTGTCACCAGCTCTTCTCGGATTCAAACTTTTCTTGTCCTTTTTTAAGGAATCCAGAATTTGACTTCAATATTGAAATTTAAACAAACTGAAAAAACTAATGTTGGCTAGCAAGTGTGTGAATTACCACTCTACAATTCAAGTTTGTGAGGACTGGCCTGTACCATTCTGGCTAAAAGAGAAGGGGGAAATACAATGATGAGACTGCCTGGATGGCTACTTTTGGCAAAAAACATTCATTTCTAAATTGTAAGTAATTTATTCTTTTAATTATAATTGCAATAAATGGCTACTAAAAAATGATAAAATTATAATTACATTTTTAAAGGGCCCCTGTCAGTCAGAAGCCCTTGAAATTGCTCTAACTTTCCCCACCTTCTGGCGCCACTGCTTTAAGCACTACTTACTTTTATGCAATGTAATTATCTCTTCATATGTAATAAACTGCACTTTTTATGCATTGCCGAACACACTTAAAATTTATTTATTAAAGTGACATATTTATTTAAACTAGTCTGGCATAATTTATTCATTCACTAAACTAAAGAGATATATAGGTACTGAATGTTGCTCATAACCAGAAGTTAATAAAAAAACTGCAGAGGTAACTTAACTGTGTACCTTATTTAACAGTGTGATATATAACTGCATTATTAAAAAGCAAATAAAATTGATTTAAACCACTGTCATATAGATATCCTTAGAAAAGCTAATGACAAACAGCTAAGATAAGAAAATGTTTAAGCGAATCGTAAATGAGGAGTCTGATGATAATCCAGCAGGATGCACAGTTCACTTTAACAGTCTTTATACACCAGTGTGCATTTGTTTGAACACATTGTTCACAAAGTGACTTTTCCGGACATGCTTTCTTCACAATAGTTACACTTTGCATACTATTACAGATAAAGCTAGCATGACTTTTCAGAATATTGAAATTGTTACTGTTTTTGTCAACTTGATAGTGGATCTAATTTGTACTAAACTGACATCTTTGGAGCTCTTTATGGATTCAACATCTTAAACTCAGACGGCTAAACCTAACCCATTTAGATTATTTGTTGAAATATTTTTTCACTGAGCTTTTCTTCACCATGTTTCACAAACTAGTTACTTTGAAGCAAATACTGTCCAAACTATGCATATGTTATGTTAAAAAATGAAAAGATGTAAAACAAATGAAAAGAATAATGACCCAAAAATGGTATTGTTTTAACGTATTATTTTCCCTATGTTTGTGATAATGGCTGTAAAAAAATGTAATGTCATTTTTTTATGCAGAATGAGAGAAAAGACGTTTGATATAACAGAACCAAACAGAGACCAGTGCTATACAATGGCAAACAATATAAAAATGTCCTGGAAAGAAGATAATATGCTAATGCTGATGTTTCAAAGCTGGTGGCAGCCAGACATCCAGAAGTTCAGAGATTAATTGTGCAGCAGTTGAACCGGCAGCTAAGTGTAGAAGCACAGAGCATGATGGGGCCAATACAGTAAGTCAAGATAAACCACTTAAGCAGTACCAGTGCTAGGTTATTTTGCGCCTTAGGCCAAGCTTATTAGTGCACCAACCCACTGTTTAATTGCTAACCCATGCAACTTGGTCCTCCCTCTCCCCCTTTATGAGCTGCACCCTAGGTGAATGCCTAATTTGTATTAATGGTGGCGGTGGCACTGCACTTAAGCCAAAATTCATACCTGAGCAAAAATGTTCAAATGACGTGTTGCCTTAGCAGGGGATGTGTTCTAGGCAGTATGCAACCTTTCTTTTGCTCAAAATTAAAAAAGTGTTGTGTTTCCATGGTGCTAAAGAACTCTATATAAAGAATTCAATCCTAGCCAAGAAACTATGTTTTTTTTGTCTCAGATGGATTAGAAAACTGCAAAGACTTGGAAGATTCAGAATATCATGTTTATATTCAAGATATCCAAGACTATTTGTGTGAGACCAGGCCAATAGACCCTGTGGTCCTATGTTCATGCTAACAGTATTAGGATTCCTGCCATTATTTTTAATGAGACTTATAGAATCAATAAAATATTTCAGCAGACAGGAATTAACCTTTCTTGGCTAGGAAGGAAACAATGATAACGTGCAACAGTTTCTGGTATAAGGGGCACAAACTCACCCCTTCCTTGGAAATGGCTGGTAAACTATTATCATTATTAAATCAGCCCATAATCTCATAATGAAATTTTGAACATGCTGTAAAATACAAGAATAAGAAACACTGGTGAAGCTCTTGGGTGTCTTATGGGACTCCAGCTTAACATAACTGTTGGCGAAAAAAGGCAGAAGTCTTTTTGCCAGATGGAGATAAGCCAGAATGGAAGTTAGTCTTGTGTTGCACTATACTTGTCATGTAAGTGTGTTTATAATAAAACTGAATAAGCAAATTCTTCTGTTCACTTGTGGTACTTAACTTTTCATTAGAAAGTCAGCTGTGTTTTGGGTACTTGTGAGCAGATAGGGGGAAGTTCTCTGGTGTCACACTGGTGTGGTTAGCAAAGCAAAAGGATCGGTTAAAATGTGCTCTAAAATCAAAACTATTCTAAAGATTCAGATGAAGCACTTCTAAATGATGACATGGTACTACATCATTTAGGCCTGTCTGTCAGCTCCTAGATGCTGGATTTCTTTCCCTGTATACATGTAGATATTTTACTTTTGTTAGTGTGGATTTTTGACATTTTTCTCTAATTTTTATGTACTGTACATTCCAATCACATGAAAGTTAAGTTAATTTGTGACTCTGAATTATCCCATTGTAAGTAAAGGCTTGTGCATGAGTGTCTTCTACTGTACAATTGACTGCCACTCAGTTCAGGATTGGTTTCCACTTTGTAAACTAATTGTGCTGGCATAGGTTCTGGCCTTTTATGACTCTGAACGTGATACATGGGTTAGAAAGTAGACAGATGGAAATGTGGTTAAGGCTTTGAACTTTGAAATTCAAACCCTGAGATGGTGGATTCAAATCCTGCTATTGACACTATGCAAGTCATGTCACCTGCCTATATTCCAACTGGAAAGAATAAAATAACCAATTGTATCTCAAATGTTGAAAGTTGCCTTGGATAAAGGTGACAGCTTCTTCTTCATTATTTTTTCTCCTTATATCAGGGGTTGATGTGCTTGATCAACCTTTTCCGCACAGCCCAGCCCTGCACCTCCTCCCCAGTCAGACGCTTTTCCTTCAAATCTTCTTTTACTTTATTCATCCACTCCTACTTTGGCCTCAATCACTTTCTTTTCCCCTGTTCTTCCATTCCCATCGCTCTTTTGCTCACATATTCATTTTCTCTCCTCATCTCATGTCCATACCACTTCAAATTACTTTCCTGTACTTTCTTAGATATCTTCCACTTTTATTGTACCTTTCATTCTCATTTCTTATTCTGTCCACACATTTATCTCAACATTCTCATTTCTACCACATCCAACTTCTTTTCTTACACTCCCTTTACTGCCCATGTCTCAGCACCATACATCATTGCTGATCCCACCACAAACTTAAAACCCTTACCTTTAGCCTTTGTCTTAATTCTTCGATCACACAATACTCCTGATACTTTCTTCTAATTGTTCCAACTACGCTGTACTATACGGGTTATCTCTGCATTCAATTTTCCTTCTTGGGCTACCACTGATCTTAGATATTTAAAATGTATCCACTCTTTTCAATAGCTACCCCTGCAAGCTAACTTCTGAATCCTGACCATCATTAACCCTCAAATGTTCTGAGTTCTAACTATTTATCTCTACTCCTCTGTCTTCCAAAGCCCTTCTTTTATTCTTGCAAACTTCCTCTCCATTTCCTCTTTTCTAGTACTGCACAGCACAGTGTCATCAGCAAAAAGCCTGCACTAAGAAGATTGGTCTTTTATTCCTTGACTCAACACATCTACAACAAGATCAAAAAGATAAGAATCCCTGGTACTGACCTACTCTTACTGGGATCTTGTCTGTTGGCCGAATAAGTAAATAATAATAACAATAAAATGGGTTTGATATGAGACTGCTTTGTCATATGATAGACTAGCCTTTCGTCCACAGATAACACCAGCATTAACAGGATATACAGTAGCTTCTCACAACTTTGAAATGGAAAAGCAGTTAAAAACAGTAAATGAATGGATGTCTGGATTGAATCACTTGCATGTCAAGTGTCTGCTATATTCTGCTTGTTTGTATTCTGATCGGATTTACTTCTTGTGACTGTCCAGGTCAGGAAGGGTTAAATTTCTGAATGATACATTTCTCAGAAAGAAATCTGAATTTAACAATTACATCATTCTCAGCAGTCCATGGCAAATGAAAACTTTAACACACCCTGCCAAAAGCTTCCATTAACACTCTACTACTACTACTTTAATACTTTGCCTCTTATTTCCCCACATCCTCTTCTTTGTCATATTCAGAAAAAAAATCACACTATTGCTATGCAGCAATAGCACTAGGGACTCCATCACATGAGGAGTGTATAGAGTTAATTGCTCAAGGGATTAGCACAGAATTACAAGACTGGAAACTACATGGCTTTCCTTCAGTCTGTTAAGTCCACTCAACTGCCCCAGGCTGGCTCCTGATGCTGTTTTTTGTTTTTACATTTTATAAAAATACCATGCTTAGAAGTTGATAGAACATGGCTTTGCATGGAAGCCAACCATTAGGTTTAACAGTTTTCAAATGTATCAAGATCATACAGATTAAAAATGCAACAGGAATATTCTGTGCTGCATGATCTGATATTGTGTAGCAAAGTTTCTAGAAAATAAGGCAGGGAGACTTTAATTGAAACAGACAGGAACTCAGCAAGCCAATCAAGCAAATTTATGTTATGTACACCCAATACGACAAAACAAAATAAAAGTGCAGTAGTTAATAAAATGTTAATTGGATATAGCAGGTTAAAAATAAATTAATCAATTTTAATAGAGAACATGGACTGACTGGCATTCCATCTGAAATGGATGGTTTCTTACCCAGTTGGTAAGTCCTTTATAATGAATGGTTTCCAAGAATGGATAGGAATACCAGCTTTGATGGAGGGCCTGCCCTTTTATTTTTGGGATAATTTTATAATGGAGGGATGGAAGGAGACTGGCTCCCAGGGCCATGTCCTTCTCCAACATGATGGATCTCTCCATGTACACACCTGCAGGGTTGCCTGGGAGTTTTAGTCCAGATAGGCAGGCCTACTGGTCACCAGCGGGAGCTGCTGGGAGGCGGCTTCCCCGTTTTAAGAAGGTCTCTGGGTGTAATACTGTGGCACTGGAATTACTCCTGGTTCCAGCATAAAAGTCAATCAGCTTCACCCAAGAGAGTTGGAGTCAGAAGAGAAGGAGCACAAAGCTTTCCTGGAGAACAGTGGAGAAAAGGTTGTGGGTTCAAATCCCACTACTGACACTATGTGGCCATTAGCATGTCACTTGGCCTGCCTGTGGTCCAATTGGAAAACCAAAAGAAATTTAACCAATTGTACCATAAGTAAGTATACACTTACAGAGATAGTGTAAAAGTAAGAAACTAAAATAAATAACACTATTGTGGCCCGAAGATGACTGCTTGAAAGGTATTTTGGGATATAAAAATCATTAATTGAAACTGGGACTTAAATTTGTGTAGTTAAACCTGGGGATTAGGGGTCTGAGATCCCCTAGTGGTCACACAATCAATGAATTCAGCAGCAGCCCATTAAAGTTATTTGTCAAAATATGCACACTAGATTATTCAATTATATCATGCATGTGCATTGGAGGACCTCCTCACAGGCTCTGTCAGGGTATGTCATAATCTGAAGAGAGTGGAGGGGGCATGATCACGAACACTATGATCTCCTCCTTTCCTCACAGTACCAAGAAGCCTTTCAGTAAGGACACTTGACCCCACCCCTTCTTGTTCAGCCTCAATAAAACCATGAGCCTCCTGGAAGAAGGAGTCATTGTTGGTATGAGCAACCTGCCAAATGGAGCTCCATTACTGCAGTGACCTTGGCTAATCAGCCCAATAAGCCTCATTTCTTTAAGTTATCCATTCATCCATCCATCCATCCTCTTCCGCTTATCCGAGGTCGGGTCGCGGGGGCAGCAGCTTGAGCAGAGAGGCCCAGACTTCCCTCTCCCTGGCCACTTCTTCTAGCTCTTCCAGGAGAATCCCAAGGCGTTCCCAGGCCAGCCGGGAGACATAGTCCCTCCAGCGTGTCCTGGGTCTTCCCCAGGGCCTCCTCCCAGTTGGATGTGCCCGCAACACCTAACCAGGGAGGTGTCCAGGAGGCATCCTGATCAGATGCCCGAGCCCCCTCATCTGACTCCTCTCGATACAAAGGAGCAGCGGCTCTACTCTGAGCCCCTCCTGGATGACTGAGCTTCTCACCCTATCTTTAAGGGAAAGTCCAGACACCCTGCGGAGGAAACTCATTTCAGCCACTTGTATTCACGACCACGTTCTTTCGGTCACTACCCATAGCTCATGACCATAGGTGAGGGTAGGAACGTAGATCGACTGGTAAATTGAGAGCTTTGCCTTACTGCTCAGCTCCTTTTTCACCACAACAGACCGATGCAGTGCGGACACCGCACCGATCCGCCTGTCGATGCTCCATTCTTCCCTCACTCGTGAACAACACCTCGAGATACTTGAACTCCTCCACTTGGGGTAGGATCTCTCCCCCAACCCTGAGAGGGCACTCCACCCTTTTCCGGCTGAGGAAAAGTTATAAATCAGCATAATGGGAAGATTGCAGGACAAAGAGCATTTGATTTTACGTAGTGTCTTCAGACAATAAACTGGACAATCCACTCCAAATTTTCTTGTTTCGTGGAGATGTCATTCCTACACCACAATGTGAAAATTGAAAAAAAAATATTAGCTATAATCTTATATATCTTTTTTATTCTTTTATGAAGCATGCCTTTCATAACTTAAGAAAGCCATGAGAACTTAAGAAAGTCTATTGGAATTTTTCAGATTTTAAACACAAATAATTTTAATTATTAAAATAAGCCTTTTTCCCATCAATTCAGTTTACTTATTATGGTCCATCATCCTTTGCACTTACACCTAACAGATTTATCTGGAGAATCACACTATGACCTGCACAACAGACGTGACAAATATTCTGCATGCAGTAAATGTAAGTGTGCTTATTTTCTGATTTGCTTTGTTACCTCTGTCTGTGGAGCGTGAGAAACAAACTCTTGTTTAATGGAGCTAAAGAACTTGTGAACTCAAATAATATGTATTATATGTAATCAGCTCACTTGATCTCTTTAAAAAAAGAACACCTATAAAAACAAATGTACTATACAGAATACAGCAATGAGAGTAGCATAGTGGTTAATTCTGCCAACTCACAGCTCCAAAGTTTGGTGTCTGAATCTGAATCTGGGCCATACAAGTGTGGCGTCTGCATCTCCTGGGGTTTTTCTCCTAATGCTGTGGGTTTTCTCCCACGGGGACAGGTGGAACAAGATGACCTGCAACTCTAAACCTGGCTCTGTGACTGAGTACACTCTGACTGATGAGTGTCTTATTCTTGCGTTCATTATTGTCAGCCCCTGTAGACCTGAACCAAAATAATCAGATGACAGATTGATGAATAGAGTGATTTTAAGTAAGAATTTTGTAGACATCATTTATTTAAACAAAGAAGCGTTTTATTATTACTTTAGCTGGGAGCTGAACAGCTTCCGCATTTTAATATGGGTACCCAAAAGCCACGCAGGGAGGACCCAGGATGTGAATGCTGGCCTCCTTATTGAGAGGTGTTAACACTGTGCTACTGTGCTTTTTAAAAATGCACTTTGAAAATCAAAATGTATATTGAAGCTACTCAACAGAATTTGTCAATTAGGCACCATGCTGTTTAAGAGCAAAACATAATGCTAATGTCTTTATGGAACCTTAGATAAAAATAGAGAAACACTGTCTTACATAAGGATCAAAGCATTTGTTGATAAGGAATGGCAGGCTCCTAGCTAAAGCACTCTCCAGGCTGTGATTCTTGTTTTCATCCATCATGAAAATTCACATGATAAATCAACGCATAGTATTCACAACTTTTTAGTGTCTGCATATTCAGCCACTGCCATTGGGAAAAATAAACCAACATTGTTTTTATAACTGTCATTTTCAGTGATTAGAAAAGACACAGATAGCAGGCACCATGCACTTAACTGAAAGTTTATTGAGCTTTCAGAAAGGTGAAAAGCTTCGCTTTGGACAATCTCAGTTTGAGTAACAGATGGGCACAGGCTGTTCAAGTAATTCAGTTATTGGCTTCCCCTATGTACTCAGGCTAGCTGTAGGGCCACTTCATCGTGATGTTTGCAATTTGTCTTTCAGGAACAAAGACAGCTCCAACGGAATGTGGCAGCTAGAAGAGTCTGGGTGACAGCTGTAAAGATAGATGAATGAATAGCATCATACCATCCATCTATTTTCATTACTTGCTTAATTCAACAGAAATCAAGAAACAGACATAAGGCAGGAACCTGAGCAAGGTGGCATGCTAATCTACCACAGGATAAACATCTACCGAAATTACTCTACATTTTTACCAACAAATTAATTTTAGAAAAAATATGATAATGGACAGTATCACTTAATACAACCCATTTATAAAAACAATATATTATCTAATTGAAGAGTAATAAAACAATTCACTAGATAATTTGTTCTCCTACTATGTGCTGACAGTTCAGATCCATAACTTGCTCCCTGGAACAGTAAGCAAAAACATGTTGTTATGGTAATGAAACATGTATAGGAGGTACTTTAAACTGTTCATGTAATAAGCTTCTTGCTTTACTTCTAGTCTAAAGTCTTGTCAAGCTGAAACAGGAGTGCAGTGGATGCTGGGGAGTTATAACAAGACGCTAGAGTATCTTCTTATATAATATGCTACCGTGGCTATCCGTTTGTCTGTCCAGGATGTTAAATCACCTGTAGCTCACAAACCATTTGACCTATTGACCTGAAATTTGGTACACATATGCTACGTGACGTTTACTATCCACCAAGGTTAACCCTCTTTTTATTTTTATTTTATTTTATTTTAGAATATACTCTCGTAAGTTGCCAGCAGGGCAGAAATGCGGCACATGTGTATGGGCGCCATTCTCATTCCCTACCACCTCCGCCGTCACTTCTCCAACCTCTTCATATCTTAAATCATCCTAGAGGCAGATTGAAGACTTAAGTGCCAGGTTAAGTGAAAAATTAAGGAAAATGTACAAATTAATTGCAATACAAACACTGACTTAATCAGTTTTAACGCAGAAAGATGCCAACAAAAGAAGAGAAGAAGTGGGCCGCTAGGGTGGAGAAAAGAAGAGCTGCTCAGGAAGCAACAAGCGCATCAACCTCTGAGCAAACGAATGCTAAACATACAGAAAAAGAGGATGAAAACTATAAATGCTCAAGTCAAGTGTATTAACATGCAGTGTGCCGTTACTGGTAACATATATTGCAGGGACCCAAGCTCCCTGTTATAATGGAATTCCATGTGACCCGGAAGTGCTTCCATCGGGCAATCACCCTGGCACTGGAAGGACTCCCGGGTCTGTAATAAAAGGGACCGCACTCCCTTATCCAGACGAGTCGGAACTGTGAGGTAGTGGAGCAACGGCTGAGTGGAGGAGGGTAGTGTGGTAGGAAGGAAGTATCGTGGAAAGAAAACCTGTGCTTGTGTGGCATATTTGAGGTGATTTGACTAATAAATCTACCTTTATTTGAACCCAGGACTGTGCTTGTGTGTTCGTGTTGTAGTTTGGGCTTGCGGGCGCGTGGGTATCCATCACACATGTACAGTATATTAAGTGGTCCCAGTTCAGTTTAACCTTCCTGTTTAAAAAGAGCCTATAGGGTAAGGGAAACCATTACAAACAGGATTCAAAGACTCCACAAACTTCAAATCCTGTTCTGCTTTTTTTCAGGAATATGCTGGAAGTATAATTTGGAAGATCCACCTCGGGAAGCCTGCTAGTTGTCCCTAGGAGATGGCACTGTCCATACAGGTTTGAAAATAAGCAGGAATAGCTCCCTTTGCAGTTCCCTGATTTGGGGCAGTAAAAAGGAAATTTGGTAATAAGCAAAAGATGATCAGCTCTGTCTGGTGTCAAGGATCTAACTCTCACTTAGAGATTACTGTAAGGAGTCATTAATACTTAACCTTTCAAATTTTGATAACCAAGACAACAATATTCCCCTTGTTTATTAGGTACTTTTGCTCTTATCACCTAAAATAACTCTCCAATGTGTAACTTATTAATGAGTGTTTACTTTGATGAAAAGAAGCAGAATAAAAATATAGTTAGCATGGTGTGATGTTTTCTTTGAAAAGCTCTCCCATTGCTTGCTTTCTGTACCACAACTGCAATCGTAATAAATGGGAGAGGCTGTTAGCAATACACTGGATGTGATGCAAATATTAAAAGGAACGCTAGCTTTCATGGACACCATGCTTCACCTATGCAGCCTCACAACTGTAAATGAGTACACATTACAGAAATGCATACCAAAAAGGACTTGCTCTCAATCGTTTATTCATTTATTACTGGGTAAACGTGAAGCAACTTGCCTGGGTTTTGACAGTCAGGGATCGATTAACTGCCTGTCTATTTAGAGGCTTATAAGTAGTGAATAAGCTGCCAGGCATTTTTGGACAACAGTTGGTTGGTACACATGCTGTCCAGCAGCCAGCGTTTTGTCAGCCCTTTCTTTGTCAGTCTGTGCCATTAGGCCACATTACTGGCAGACTAAATGATTATTTATTATAAGCCACAAATGCAGTGTTTTTAAACTTTGGGTAAAACAGCATGAGAAAACGTAATTATTACATTTCTAATAATAAAAACCAGCAGAATGATGTAGTGAGTGTAAGGAAACATAAATAGTTCATTATTATTAGAGTAAGACAGAAAAGCTTACAAAATCCATGAATTACATGTTGTGTCTTTCTATTTAAAAATGGTGATCAGGGTGATCACATAACTAAGGCCAGTAAGCAATTACAGTGGAACCTCGGATCACCACCGTAATTCATTCCAAAACTCTGGTTGCAACCCGATTTGGTCGTCACCCGAAGTAATTTCCCCCATAGGATTGTATGTAAATACAATTAATCCGTTCCGGACCGTACAAACTGTATGTAAATATATTTTTTTAAAGATTTTTAAGCACAAAAATAATTAATATACCATAGAATGCACAGTGTAATAGTAAACTAAATATAAAAACATTGAATAACACTGAGAAAACCTTGAACAGAGAAAACTAACATTGCAAGAGTTCACACTACAGCCTTACGAACCGCTCTCTGTAAACACTTTTTTTTAATGAATTTTAAGCACAGGGAAAAAAACTGAACATTTGAAAAATCCTTAATTTATACAAAAACTAACCATAGACAACCAAGAAAACTAACATTGCAAGAGTTCACACTACAGACGAACTGCTCGCTGTAAACACTTCTTTTTAACAAGTTTTAAGCACAGGGAAAAAAATTAACATTTGAAAAAACCTTAATTTATACAAAAACTAACCATAAATAACCAAGAAAACTAACCTTGCATGAGTCGAGTTCTAGCATGAAGGAAGTGAACAGGAAGCTGGGTGGAGAGGAGATTACAGTTTTGAGGTAAAGTTCCTCTGTGCGATGCACGTCTGACTGAGAACAATGTACTGTACAGGGAGAGACTGAACACGTGCGTAAATCACTGGCGCATACGAACTGGAAGGGAAACGAAATAGAGCACAAAGAGTTTACAGCGAATGCACAGGGAGAGACTGAACACGTGCGGAAATCATTGGCATGTACGAACCAGAAGGGAAACTGGCTTGTTCGTCACCCGAGTGTGTGGTCGTGAACAGATACAAAAGTTTGGCAAACTTTTTGGTCGTAACCCGATTTGTATGTGTTCCGAGATGTTCATGACCCGAGGTTCCACTGTATTAAGGAAAACATCAAGGAGCACATGGCAAGAACAAGAGTGTTAGCAGATACTCAACACTGCTTCAGAAAAGGAAGGTTATGTGTCACTAATATCCTGGAATTCTATGAGGAAGCAACAAAAGAATACATTCATAGATGTTCATATGATATTTATCTTGCTTTTCAGAAGTCTTTTGATAAAATACCATATGAAAGGTTAATGATCAGACTCTAAGAAGTGGAAATTCAGGACACAGCCTGCAGGTGAGGACAAAATTGGCTCAAACCCTGGTAGCAAAAGGTTATGGTGAGGGGAATGTTTTTAGAATTAAGTAATGATAACAGTGGTGCCCCTCAGGTATGGGTGCTGGAGAAGTTTGCATATAATACCAAACTAGGTGGAAAGGCAGGTAATGTAGAATCGGGAAAATTGAGGGACTTGGACAGCATACAGGATTGTGAAGATCTGTGTCAGAGGAAATTTACAGTAATTACATGTAAGGCATTACATGTTGGAAGTGAAAAAAATGTTAGACTTGAATGAACAATGGTGGGTCTGAAACTTGAAAGTAGGAAAATGTAGGAGTCACAGTGGACTCATCACTTATCTACATCCAGAGGGTACACAGAAGCAACCAAGAAAGCTAACAGAATGTTAGGTTATACAGCATGAGGTGTAGAGTATACATCAGTAGAAGTTATGCTTAAGTTATATAATACACTAGTGAGGCATCATCTAGGGTACCATATTTAGTTTTGGTCTTCGTATTACAAAAATATATATACATAACAGCGCTAGACAAAGTCCAGAGAACAGAGGCTAGGCTGATTCTGGGAGTAGTAGATAAAAAACAAAGCACATGACGTACTGTAGTTGACTTAGACTTTCAAGAAGCTTTTAAAGAAGTTCCACACGGAAGACTAATTTTGAAACTACGAGCCATCGGAGTTGGTGGTAACTTGCAAACTTGTTGGTTGGTTATTCAGGTGAAGACTACTGACAAGATGAGATTACTCAACATGGGCTGAGGACATATATGGCATCCCCAAGGGTCTATGCTTGTACCATTACCTTTCCAAATTAATGTGAATGACATAAATATTAATATAGTCAGTAAGATTGTAACATTTGAAATCAAATAATTGGAAGGATAGCTGATGGTAAGGAGGGAGCAAACACAATTCAAGAAGTTCTGGATAATCTTCAAAACTGGTCAACACTTTGAAAATGTGGTTTAATGTGGAATAGTGGAAAGTACTATATGTATGACAAAGAAGAATTAATCTATATTACTAAACGGAGGTTGTATATATGCACGGAAGCCAAAGCACCAAAAGCGCATACGCACAGTGCCTCAGCGCCCCAGAGTCAAACCCAGCGGGTTCCCAGAGTCAGTAAGTGGCGCACAAACAACATAACACAACCCGTAAACTAAACTTCAGGTCACAATACAACCGCCGCCTGAACACGAACACGCACACCATTGCATATGCAACCTATTGATGTTGACCAGATAAATAACCAAGTGAGTGGATTGCTTCCTGGAGAAAGCCACTTCGTTCTAAGTACTGACAGTGTTGATTCTGAACACGAAACTGAGCATCTTAATTTCCCATTAGAATATTTAAACACTATTAGCTCAGCCGGATTACCACAACACAATCTTAACCTTAAAGTAGGGACATCCGGTGTTTGTGTGACGTTAAAGTGAAGGTTTTAACTACTCCATACCAGGGAGAGCTAATTCAAGGACAGTAAACCATCTTTACCAAAAATGTTGTTTATAAGTAAATTTTTGATTAACTATTTTGAATTTACCATTTTATGAATTTTTTGTTTCCAATTTACTTCATTTACACTCCAATAATTTTTACTTATAAGTGCAGCAACTCAAAGACATTTTGGACTTAAATGATAAAATTACTTTTCAATTTTAGTTTTAATAAATTAGCTAATTTTAGTACAAATATATTTATTTAATTAAAAGAAAACTTTCCTAGGACGCTCCCAAACTCCATCATTTTACATCCCTCCAAAGATCGGAGGAAACAGAAGGTGATTGCCATTCTTGGATTTGCAATTCTTTAGAGAATCGGGGGTTTACTGGTTATAAATATAAGATGGATGACACTGTGTTGTGATGTAGGATTTTGCATATAACTTGATAAATGTTTTGTATGTCTTTATTTATAATTTAGGCAAACCAAGTGGTGAGAGGTATTCATGTTTGCACGACCCCCAACCCTTTTTACGACTGTCTCTTTGTAATTTTATGACAGGATTTGGGGGATGTGTCTTAAACCAGTTTGATCTCCCACACAAAGCCAGGTTAGTGTAATATATGGTCTTGGGGGGGGTTGAGGTGTTAAATGTACTATTGCTCCCATTGGTCTGAGGTATGGCTGTTTGGAATTGGCTTGTCTCAGAGGCCTTCAAGTACCATGATGTCCTATTGGTTCTAGGAATTGGAGAGAACATCTATAAATGTACTTGCTCAACCACATTCTCTCTCTCTGACTGACCCACATATGATGATGAAGACAACACATTGAAGAGCACAGCTCAGCAGCCATATTGAACAGACATGTGGCTGAAAGCTGAGCACCAACGATGCCTTAACTAGAGACATTTTAAGTAACTGCAAGTCTGTGTGCCACCTGAATTACACATCACCATTTTATCAGGTTGTATGGTTGCCAATATTCAAATGTACTTTGCATTTTGTTATTATTTATGAATATTATCAGTAATACAATATTTTATGTGTAACTTAACTCCTGCTTGTTTTTTTACTACATCTAATTGCCTGAGGTTATAGATATAGAAGGGAAGGTGGGGATAAGTTATATACAGTGGGAAGTCTGTGAGATTAGGTATTCTAAGGCTACATATTAATAATACAATAGGGCACAGTAGAGCAATACATATATTACTCTACCAAGATAAAACAATTGGCGTGTCGGCAGGATTTTGGGGTAACCAAGTTTTGCACCCTGTTTGCAAATACTGTTTTGATGTATGTGTTTGTTTATGTATGTGAATTTTAGGGCACCCAGTGTACAAATGCGGTGGAAGTAAAACTTTGTTTGGTTGCTGAATGGAATATAACCAACAAAGTGTAGAGACTTCATGTGTGTCACAAGGACACCCGCATGTTTGTTAGTGCTGGTGGTAGTGAGTCCCTAATTAAAGTGCTAGGGAGTGGTGAAAGATGCATGCGTCATTCATACGGCATTTAAGTGGTTAAAGTGCTAGGGAGTGATGGGACATGCATTCGTCATTCATACGGTACTTATTCGTTTAGAATCTTTGTGTATGTATGTGTATGTTTGCTTACAGGGGCAAAAGTAGGCCAACCCATAAGAATTTGGCAAATTGTATTAGAGTAAATTGTAGACTTAGAAATGCCTAAGTTCATTTTAAAGTCAGCCATCTTCCAGTGGAGTGGCAGAGGAAGCAGGCTAAAGCTAGGAAACCTGTAGTTCAGGTAGAGAAAGCAGAAGCTGAGCTGAGTGTGCCACAAAATGGAAGGGGCTGGAAGGATTAAAAGCAAGAAAACAGAGATCAGGTTTAAAGAAGACAGCTGCTGTTATAAGAGGTTTACTAGCTTGTATTATTGGTAATAAGGAAGATCATGATAAGGAAGAAAATAGCAAAGTGAATGAAAGTGAAAGTTATGGAATGTTGAGTGAGAGTTTTGAAAGATGTAACAGTTGGTGTGATAATTGTGAAGTGTTAGCATGTAGAACATCCGCTGCTAAAGTAGAAAGCAGTGAAAGAAGTGGAAAAAAAGAGAAAACCACCCATGGTAAAGTTAGGGCAACAGTAACCAGATCGGACTGGAACCCTAAAACATGGGTGGGCGACTTACATGAGACAGATGAGTGCTCAGATAAAGAGTGGGAATGTGAGTGTGAGGAAAAGGAGAGAGATGAAAGGAAGGGAAAACAGCAAGGGTGTTTTCTTCCTTTATTCTCCACTGCACCACAATCTCCAAGTAATTCTGAGGCCTGTCCAGTATTTAAAGAGCATGCTACACTGATAGATATTTCACCACTGTTAGGAAAGGTAACCAGTGCTGCACTGAAATTTGATTTAGGACAAAGAGATCAGATAGAAGGCAGAGGAGCTGGTGAGTGTGAATGGCAATTGTTGACTAGAGGGCATGAACTGGATATTGGCATATTGATACTGAGTAAAGAAAGTGTGGAATTAAAACAAAGAACAATGGAAATGAAAGGAATTCAAGTGCTTGTGTGTGAAAGGTCTGAATGTGCTAGTGCAAGAATGGCTGAGTTGGAAAGAAAGTGCACCAGTTTAGGAGTTGGTTTGAATGAAACAGGACAAGCCAAAGAACAAAGGATGGGGGATGGTGCAGCAGGAAGCTCAGCTAGCAAGTCAGGAATGCACAGGGGTGTGAGGGTCCTAACAGCTGTGCTAGGGCCAGCAGTAATTAAAAGCACACACACTTAGGTTCAGTAATTGAAACCTGACTGACCAGTTGTTCAAAAGACAGCCTATGAATCTCCATGCAATAAAATGGAGAAAAGTGAGCTGGTCTTTAGTAAAGAACACAGGTCAGTTTTAGCAGAAATGCTGGATTTAGCACTTGGATTTTGGAGAGGCTTCAGCCCACACTTTCAGGTAGCAGTTACCATACAATAAAAAAAGGACACACAGGCAATGAAAAAAAATAGAAGGGTAGCGTAGGAAGACAGGAAAGGGAAAAATAGTTATTTCTGTTTCAATTTTCTGGCCTTTTGCAATAGTGCTACTTCTATAGTAAGGTTTTTATGGACTTTGGTTTGGTGCAGGTAATAAATAGTGAAGGCAATTAGCAGAGTAAAATCCATGCAGGAGATTGGGTTACCATTGGCACATTGGAGTGGCGTGGCACTAGTGCCAAGCTGTTCCAATGAATGCCTGGAAGCAAAGTTTGAGTTTTGGCACCAGGTCGACAGCCAAGAAAATGAGATGGACAGAAACTGCTTTGTCACCTTCCATTTTGCAGACCTGCCTACATAGCAGAATGAAGAAAAGACAACACATAAAGACTAAAGACAAAGACATGAAGAAGAACTGAAGAGACATCAAGAAAAGACACTTACTGGGGTTTAAGTGAGTAACAAGTCCACAAGTCATGCAATAATAGGACTAGTCACAATAGCTATAGTTTAAAAGGAAAGGTTTGTTCATTACTGCAGCAAATTTATATTCCAAGGGGTGGAAACTGAACAAACCAGTTAGGAATGCCAAAATAAGGGGATTCATTTTGGGCTCATAAAGTATACATTCTGGGTATTAATTAATTAAGTGGGATAATTAATATAAGAAAAGGTATACTGAGCAAATTGGTGAACTTTTCAGGAAAGCAGGTGCAGCTGATACATTTGCAAGACATATGGGCTCCGATGTTTAGGTATAGTCTAATTGGGGAAAATATGGAAGCCCTGCTGAGATTGTCGGCTATGGTGCAGGCACAGGACCAGTGGGCCAATTCTGAACCGAGGTGTTTAGCACAATGAGTATGCATATGGTGAGCAAACAACTCTAGGGGTGGCCTACGGGGGGAATGATGAGAGTTGCATAGCTGTGATGTCTCATGGTGGTGATGCCAGCCTATACTGGTAAAGGCTGATGGCAGTCAAGAGTTGCACCATGGGTAGGAAAGCACAAGAGGCAACTAAGTCAACCCCAAATGTGTGCAGAGGGACCACAGATGTTGGTTTGTGAACAGTTTATGCAGTGGCACATGTGCTGTCATTTGGGCAGAAGTGGTTGTACTGGCACCTGTGGCATGTTACCTTTCAAATTTTGATGTTAATTGTACAGCTGCATATGCTTAAACAGATAGTTTGGGACAGGGGTCTAATTAGCAGTTAGACAGAGAATGAGTACAGATTAAAAATTCACACAATAGACTAAATTGTAGTGGGCTAGTTTAGTGGAAGGTGTGGACTTGTCTCATTTTGAACCACCAGATCTGATGACATATGGAGACTGCAGAAAGAGTTGACGCAAGCTGGAGCAGATACAAGTCATCGGAGCGCTTCCAAGTTCTTCAGATTGTCTTTGAAATAAAGAAGATATGTAATGGACAAATAGTCACGGACAACTTTGAACACTGGGAGAGCAAATACTGCCAACAAATGCACAAGTTATGCATCAGACTCTTGAAACAATTTAAAGACATTGTACAAAACATTCATCGGGGTGGAGTGTTGTGATGTAAGATTTTGCATATAACTTGATAAATGTTTTGTATGTCTTTATTTATAATTTAGGCAAACCAAGTGGTGAGAGGTATTCATGTTTGCACAACCCCCAACCCTTTTTACGACTGTCTCTTTGTAATTTTATGACAGGATTTGGGGGGATGTGTCTTAAACCAGTTTGATCTCCCACACAAAGCCAGGTTAGTGTAATATATGGTCTTGGGGGGCAGGAGATAAGATGTTCTATTTCACCCATTGGTCTGAGGTATGGCTGTTTGGAATTGGCTTGTCTCAGAGGCCTTCAAGTACCATGATGTCCTATTGGTTCTAGGAATTGGAGAGAACATCTATAAATGTACTTGCTCAACCACATTCTCTCTCTCTAACTGACCCACATATGAAGAAGCATCTCTCTTGCTAACCTGTGATGATGAAGACAACACAATGAAGAGCACAGCTCAGCAGCCATATTGAACAGACATGTGGCTGAAAGCTGAGCACCAACGATGCCTTAACTAGAGACATTTTAAGTAACTGCAAGTCTGTGTGCCACCTGAATTACACATCACCATTTTATCAGGTTGTATGGTTGCCAATATTCAAATGTACTTTGCATTTTGTTATTATTTATGAATATTATCAGTAATACATTATTTTATGTGTAACTTAACTCCTGCTTGTCTTTTACTACATCTAATTGCCTGAGGTTATAGATATAGAAGGGAAGGTGGGGATAAGTTATATACAATAATACCTTATAAACAGTGGTAAGTCTGTGAGATTAGGCATTCTAAGGCTACATATTAATAATACAATAGGGGAAAGTAGAGCAATACATATATTACTCTACCAAGATAAAACACACTGTCATACAGGAAGCAACCCCTCAAAATTGTTTAGGGGGTTTATGTAGACGCAACATTCTCAAAGTCCAGTAAAGGTGCAGAAGTAATTAAAAAGGCAATAAATTGTTGAAAACTACTATATAATGCACTAGTGAAATTGCATCTGGAGTACAACATGCGATTTTGGTCATGTTACAAAAATACTTTACAGCTCTAGAAAGTGTGTGGAGGAAAGCAGCCGAGTTCATCCTAGGACTAAAAAGCATGTCCTACTCTAATAGACTAAGGGATTTAAACCTCTATTCTTGAGCAAAGAATGCTGAGTGGGGCCCCAATTGTCAACGCCATTGATTTAGTTCATCCAGAATAATAATGCAATTAAATTCTGATATTTAAGCCAGAATCCAGGAAGATCTTATCTCTGCAAAGATTCAGAGCAATCTGGTACAGATTACTGAAAGTGGAAACCTTGACATCTTTTAAAAAGTCAAACTTGCTACTAACTAACCAAACCTGATGGAATGGTCTCCTCTTATCTGTCAAATGAATTATGTTTTGTGTAATTGCAAAATTTGTTCCATGCTCTTCTAATGTTTTCATGTATGTAACCTATGTAAGGTTGCAGAGATTCCAATTACCCAGACAATTTTGTTTTAACTCTAATGTCAACAATGTGATTTTAGTCATTAAGAATTGGCACTTATATTTGCACTTTTGAAGTTGCTCTAAAACACTTGCAACATGCAAGATCCATAATGGCCATGATGGTGCAGTTCACATTGCAAACCATTGCTGTGTAATGTTCAGACACATTCCAGTAATGCTATCTAAGTATAGAAAAATGTATTAGGGCATATGATCTTAAATACCAATTAAGAAAACCCCATTCTAGATAGAATACTGTTTTTTTTAAGGAAGCAGAACAGGGTTTCCTTTAAAACATTTTCCCTGAATGTGAAATACAAAATGAAAACATTATAAAACACTTGAGCCAGTCCTAAGCATCAACAAAACGGGTGACTCTGTAACAGCAAAAATTCTAGGGCAGTGTTTTTACGTAATCATATCTCAGCTTAACATATATACATGATATGTATACAAAGGGACAAGAGATAAAGACTGACAAAATGTAAATGAAATCAAAACAGCACCTCAGAATCAACCCACATATCCACTAATTGTATAATTTGGGTGCCAGATCCATACTTTTCCTTGCATTGCAATTTTACATTTCAGTAATTCAGGTGCTTACTGCATACTTGTGACAATAAAGCTACAGTACACAAATAAAGTATGGCATAATGTTTATAAAGAGCGACATTGTATCAGGGCTATATAAAATGTTATTTGTGTTTTTTTCAATATGTTTAAACATTGTGTCTCTCTGACGTTTTTCTCATATATTTAAAAAAAGTTTCCTTCTACAAACCACAAGGATGTCACCAATTACAACACTTAACCTTTTTTTTGACGTAGGGGTTTCCTGTCGTTCGGTTCTTTTTAGATTCTATTTAATAATGGCTCTCCTTTGAGGTGATACCAGGTATGCATGTTGCCAAATGAAGACCTCATTGCTGGTATACATGACATGGGTGAGCCCTTGAACCCAGATCAATGTAACAAAGGCCTCCCCTTGACTGGTTGTTTTCACAAATTTGTTCCAGCCAGAATGTGTAACTTGCCACCATCAGAGTGTGATTGCTGCTGTTATATATATTGTGGCTCAATTATTTGTGCTGCTGCCTCACAGATCCAGTGCCCTGGGTTTGAATCCCACACTCAGTTGTTGTCTGTATGGAGTTTGCATGTGCCAGTTGTGTTCTACACTGGGTTGCTTCTCTGGCTATCTAGATTTGTGTCCCAAGACGTACAGCCTCTCTTCATCCTGGCAATTCCAGTCCAGGTTTTACTGAGTCTGAGTGTGTTTGAATGAGCCTTCTAATAAACTGATGACTAACTAACCCAGGAATGTTCATGCCTTGTGTGTGATACTGCTGGGATACACGTCAACAACTATGACTTAGAGTTGATTAAGTGGGTTTAAATATGTTATGTGCAGTTGTGAGAAAACATTTGTGAAGGCTTTGAAATTGTGTGGATTTCTGAATTATCTACTCCAAACAATGTTATCAAATCTTCAACTAAGCCACAATAATGGACAGAAAAAATCAGCTTGGACTAATAACACATAAATCATTATACTACTTCTTGCCAATACAGAATACTTAGTTTAAACATTCACAGTCTAGGTAGGACAAAAGTATGTTAACCACTAAACTAATGACTTTTCCAAAAGATAATTAGATTTAGGTCATTCAATCAATGAGGTGAAATTAGGGGTGCTCTGCATTGTAAGAAATGTACACAAAGTTTGATTACTGAGTGCATGTGCTCTTACTTAGAATGATCTGTTCATGTGAACAATGCCCAGATAAAAATAAATATCAGAGGACATTTGAAAAAGAATTGCAGAGATGCATAAAGCTGGAAAGGGTTACAAAAGCATTTTTAACTTTTAAAAGTTATAAATCAACAGCAAAGCAATGGAGGACATTCAGTACTGTTGCTACTCTCCTTTGAATTGCTCATCCCACAATGACCACAGTAAACATACAGCAAGCAATGCTGAAGTAGGTGAAAAGAACCCTAAGGTAAGAACAAGGGACTTAAAGACCTGGGGCCTCATGTATAAACGGTGCGTACGCACAGAAATGTTGCGTAAGAACTTTTCCATGTTCAAATCGCGATGTATAAAACCTACACTTGGCGTAAGCCACGCACTTTTCCACGGTACCTCATGCCTTGTGGTACGCAACTGGACACAGAATCCATTGCATTCGTGATATTACAGCTCTCTGAATAACTAAAATACTGAGATGTATACGTGATATCATTTTCATGATGATAGGAGTTAAAGCACGTTATTAAACATGAGTTTCACTTCGATGAAATAATTTATTGCAGCAGTACTCAGGGGCTCTAGGCTTGTGGTGGCACTGGGCAGAGGAAGAATCGGTGGCTCCTTCGCCCACCAATGTCAGTAAAGTAGCTTATGCACGGTGGATGGCCACATCCGTTGCAGACACTGCATAGCCGCCTCGTGCTCATGACACAAGCATTTAACTTATGCCGAAATTTGTTGCTGTGTTTTTAGCTGTGTTGTTATTTTCTCTTTCTGTTTTATATTCAATATATATTGGCGTAGCCCCAAGAGTCCTTGCTTTTCTTTCCCCAAGTAACCGATCGCCACACAATCAGCTCTGTAATAGAAGTTAAGCCATCTGTAAGCTTAGCGTCAATTCTTCAAAACGTTTAAGGAACATTGAAATATCTTCGTAGTACATGTTTAACTATTCTATCCTTAACGACACTCCCAGTGAAGAATATAGATTATTTAAATGAAGTTAAAGTTTTATCTGTATAATTTAATAAACATATTTAACTGCATTTCACCTTAAAAATGATATCGTCATCATATGTAAATACGCGCTTTACAAAGTGGCTCAGGTTGTGCGATATTATAACTGTAGTGCAAGTTTACAGTGAGGTGATTGTACTTATAAGTACAAACAGTTCTACAAGGTGTAATTGATTGAGTACATTTAAAGTTCTTGGGATTAAACTGTTTCTGAACCGCGAGGTCTGTACAGGAAAGGCTTTAAAACGTTTTGCAGTGGCTGAGACAGCGTGTCCTTGAAGCTGTATACCGATAATCCTCTTTCCGATCAGCTGCTGCTGTGATTCACACTCAGATACAGTGATATAAATACTCAGAGTGGTGCAGTGAGAGAAATATGGAAAAAGATGATCCGCTGTGGCAACTCCTAGAGGAGGAGCTGAAAGAAGAAGAAGAAGAAGAAGAAGGAGAAGTGAGAGTTACAACGCTAAAGCAGTTATGGTATTTGGAATACTATCGCTGTTCCCTGGACCATTATATTGTTACAAGTTAATTACAATCAGATCGTTACACTAATAAACAATATGTGGTTAGTTTCAGTGTATTTATAAAGCCGTGTCAGGAAAATAATGAGTAACCACACAGGAACAGTACCATTGCTTTGACGCTGGGTGCCGCCAGTCTGCAAAACCGAGCGGAGAACTTGCGTACGACAAGGCATGAGGTACTATGGAAAATGCGTGGCTTTACGCCAAGTGTAGGTTTTATACATCGCGATTTGAACGTGGAAAAGTTCTTACGCAACATTTCTGTGCGTATGCACCGTTTATACATGAGGCCCCTGAACTTGCTAACGTCCCTGTTTATGAGCTCACTATAAGAAAAACTCTGAACAACAAAGGTGCTTATGAGAAAATACCACTGTGAAAACTTCACCTCTATGTGATGGTCTGGGTTAGTTCCACACTCTCTCTGGGAGTTAACCTGTTTCTTCTTGAATCTGGAACCGTCAATAGTCATGAACGGAGATGAGCCAGGCAAATGAGAACATACACATTCAGCAGGGGGTTGGTGCAAAGGTGGCAAGTACTTTTATTAAAATCCACAAACAATTAGCGACCAATGGTACAGTGATCTTTAAATAAATAAATAAGGGGATTAATAAAGTGTACCAAATGCATAATCCAATAAAGACAATGAAAATAGTCCACAAGTTAAAATCCAGAGAGTGTAAAACAAACAGTCATCAGATCCTTAATCTTCCTCCTTGCATCCCACACAAGCCCACTGCAACACCCTCTGTTTTCCTGGCTCACTCACAGCTCGCTCAGCCAGCGGAGACTTCAGCAGCCGTGGTCCACCTCAATGACCTCTGTTATGACTGCCTCCATCAGCGTCTGCCAGACCACTTGGGGTCAGTCGTCCTCCAGTCTTTCTTCTCACACCCCTGGTGTCCCTTCGGATGTTTGAGGAGGACACCACCACCATTGCACCTGGTCCTATTGAAATACCATTGGGGATGATCTGCCCCTAGAGCACTGATCCTTCTCTCTTCTGTGGGGTTAACAACCACCCTGTCTCTTGCTCACTCCCTTGCTGCCTGGCTGGCCCACCATCTCCTTCTGATTAGGCACCCAATACTGCTCTCTTACAGTCTGTTTCTTTATCTGATTTCCTTCCTCTGTTGTTTTTCTCCCTTCTCTGCAGGATCACTTTACCCTGCCTGATTGGGGATAGATGTGATCCTCTGCTTACTCCAAGGTGTGAATGAGGCACCTGACTGATCCGCTTGCATCTGCATGAGAGTTTGCAATCACCCAAGCACCCTAATCAATCCCATAGTGAGCACTGGCACATTCACACCCACACACGATCGGAGCCTACACACTCTGGGACCTGATTATTTAAAACCTCAGTTCAACATGAACCTCTTATCACACATTACTAAACCAACATGGTAGAACATCTTAAATTTGCAGAATATCACATTCGGTAGATGTTCCATAATGCTTCTGACACAAGGTTTTCAGGACAGATGTAACAAATGTTGACGTCTTTGGCAAAATAGCACAATGCTACATTTGAATTAAAAAAAAAAATACTGAACAACAACACCAACATGAAGTAAAGTGGAGGGAGAATTACAGCTTGGGTTTGTTTTGCTGCCTCAGAATCTGAAAAGTCTAGCAATCCAATGACTGAAGCTTAATTGAAGTTAGGTGATCAAAAATGACAATGGAAATAAGCACAGAACAAAAACAATAGAATGACTTAAACTGAAGACAAGTTGTGTTCTGGACAGTCTCATTTTTGACCTCAGCCTGCAGAGAGAAGTTGTTATGTTGTTCCTAAAAAACCCCACAGAGGTAGATATTACCGTCAAACCCCAGCTAGTAATAAGGTCAAGAACTGAATATTTTTTTAAATAAAAGATTTCTTCTTCAAAATAAACATTCCACTCACTATGAAGCTCTGTGAATAACAAAGGCAAAACAGAAATGCTCGAGACACAAGTCAATCCAAAGCAAACCAATCTCAATACAAAATCACAAGGCAAAGTCAAAAAAACAGTGTAAAATGTCAAAAACTCAATAATTCACAAAAAGTACAAAGTGCAACAGAAACATAGAAAATCACCAAAAAATATTTTTTTTGCATTTGAAATGATCCACCAAGAACTGCGAAAGACCCTCCAGATTTATAGGGTGGGCAGCAGTTCCTGACAGTATCTGGAAAGTGGCCACACCCCTTTGGAGGACCACCAACAAAACATGGAATTTAGCACAAGTATCTTACTAGGTTCGCTTCCCGGGTCCTCCCTGCATGGAGTTTGCATGTTCTCCCCGTGTCTGCGTGGGTTTCCTCCGGGCACTCCGGTTTCCTCCCACAATCCAAAGACATGCAGGTTAGGTGGATTGGCGATTCTAAATTGGCCCTAGTGTGTGGTGGGTGTGTTTGTGTGTGTCCTGCGGTGGGTTGGCACCCTGCCCAGGATTGGTTCCTGCCTTGTGCCCTGTGTTGGCTGGGATTGGCTCCAGCAGACCCCCGTGACCCTATTCGGATTCAGCGGGTTAGAAAATGGATGGATGGATCTTACATACATAAAAAATATCAAAGAATAATTCATATCAACAAAAGTAACATTAACATAAGTAAAAGAATTAAGAAAAAACAAAACAGACACATAACATGACTTTGAAACATAGCCAGGAGGAATCCTAGCTGAAATTTAGCAGCTATACACATAAAGAATTGCAGAAAATGAATGAACTGAAACACTTTTGTAAGGAGGAATAGTCCAATGCTGCTCCTAAACATTACAAACACATCTCATCAGCAGCTACAGGCAATGTTTGGTTAAGTATATGGCCTCTGCTGCTACTACTACTACTCTGGCTACTAAAGGAGGCTCAACTAGTACTAAACACAAGGGCTCACATACTTTTTTCAAACCTTGATGACAAATGCTTAAAAAGAAAGAACAACAATTGTTTGCGTGTTATTATGTTTAGCAGATTGTGCCCATCTAGTCTTGTGACTTTTTATGATTCACTCATGCAGAAATTAAGAAAGTTACAAAGGCCTGTACAAACTTTTCATGCAACTATAAAAAGCTTATAAAAAGTCAATGCAGAATAACAGCATATAAAGAAATCCAGACACCACAAATGTGCTGTATTTCCTAAACCTTCTTTTGATAGGACATTAAAGAATCTGGCTTAATACAATATGCCCAGGAAATACTTACTTTTGGTTTGGTGGTCTGAAGGATGTCTGCAATAAATACTCCTCTAAATTGTGGCCTGATAAATTATAGAGCACATCACCATTGTGATTCCTTAGGTAGTGCAGAGAGATGTTCAGTGGTGGACAGTTCTGCAAAAGAAAGACATACGATCACAACATATTGGTTGACCACATATTTTTTAATCTATTGGAAGATCATAATGTACAAAAGTAACACTACAGTACTGAAGTCTAAGGATATTTGCTGTAGCTGTTACTATTTCGGGTAGGCAAGTACCGAGGGAAAAGAAGGCATGTCATTGCTTAAATCAAGTTATAATTCCAATTTAATTTGGAAAAAAAAGGAAAGATCTTAGATCAACATATCAGTGCCTCCAGCAATGACTGAAAGCCAATTAATACAATAAGATGAGTATTTATAGTCGATATGCTCTGTGGGTGTAAATTTATCTTTGCACACTGTGGAACCATATGTTCACTCACCACAGCTGATTTAGCACTGAATGTTTTTCATGGGATTTTTTATATGTCTGATTTATTATAGAAATTCACTTATATAAATTTCCAATGTTTGATCATTTTATTCTACCAAATTATTTAATATAATGATGGACGGCAAGGTGGATAAGACTTGTGTTTCAAAGATTCAACACAATGTGTTTGATTCCGGCCTCTTCTCATCATCTATGTGCTGTCTGCATTGCTTTCTTGCATCTACTTGGGTTCCCATCTCCATATCCTCAAACATGTGTGGATTAGGTAAACTGGGAACCCCCAAATGGCCTCAAGTGTTTGTGTGAGTGGACCGTGTGAGGGTTGGTGCCTGCCTTGTGCCCAGTTCTGCTCAGATGTACTTTGGTCTCCTGCTACCTTGAATTGGATTATGCAGATATGTAAATGTTACATTAATAAAATCATGAACTGATGTTCATGGCACTTTAATCATAGCAGTTCTTCTGAACATATTTTGCTGTACTTTACAAGTAATTATAAGCTTTTCAGGTCACAGAATTCATTTCTGACATTATCTTCTTTCTATAAATTTGTTTAATAATAGTTAAGATTTTTTGTGTACCTCGATTTTGTGAGTCCCGTTGCTAGTACACACTAATGGTTGCAGGAGATGTAGCCACAGAAGTAGCCACACCTGATATCATTGATGGAAAACTCCAAAAAGTGCCTCTGCTGTGGAAAACATCCTGCATTGTTCCTGTGCCAAAAAAGTCAAGCTCCTTCACCAAATGACTACACACTAGTGGCACTTACATCATGCAGACCTTTGAAAGGCAAATTATGGACAATAAGAGTCCGCCATTACAGTTTGCCTATCAGACAGACTAGAGTGGAAGATACAATATCTATCTGTTCCTCAAGGCTTATTCTCACCTGGACAAAGGTGGCAGCACTAAGAGGATTATGTTTTCTGATTTCTCCCGTGCCTTCAATATCATCTCTGCTGTCTGAAATCGGTACAGAACCATTAAACAATAACTGCACAGGATCATTGGCTTTTTGATTGCCTAAGGACACGGTGTTTGAGCATCATGCCTTCTAAGCATATTAACTGAACTATGATATATAGTTGATCTTGGTAATATAATATTTTTCAGGTTTTTTTTTTTAAGTCCTGAAATCCATACTTTACATTAGACAAGATAATTATTTTCTCTTCCTCTCTGTATCTCTGTCAGTGATCTAGGAACTTCAGTTGAATGGAACAAGGTTTAGGACTTCCTCTCCCTTTTTAAGCTTTAAAATATTTTTGCTAAAATCAGACTTTTTTGCTTTTATACATCATTTTCCCTGTGGCAGTGTTGTTTGTGATAGGTTAAAATATTGGACTGTTTTTCCTGCAAAAACATTGTTTAGGAGCGAATTTCCCAACACTATCCCCCAAGAATACAATCTGTCTTCTTTCAGAGTGTTGAGTGGCTGTCGTGGCTGCTTAACCTATAGCAGCTCAGAAAGCTCACATCACTTGACCCTTGAGTGCATGCATTGGGGAAGTTAAAGCCATGTCCTAGTCATGGGGTATTCCCTAAATGGGTCCTAATCTCATAATGTAATGTTCTACTAAAACCTTGTGGTATCATTTGTCTATGGATAATATATGGTAAAGTTACATTTTTTTGTAACAGTACAACTTTAATAAATTTTTGTATTTTTTTTAAAGGGAGTGTTCCTTGATAATTTCAACGATTATACAGATTAAGTTTTTAATGCTACCTTCAAAGGGTGTAAAGAAGCACTACACAGGACTGGAGATGTGTTTGTTTGATCTCTCCATAATAATGATGTCTTGCACCCGGAAGAAGAAATGTAATATCAAACATAACCCACCGAATGTTATAAGAATAAAATTCATTTCAAACATCCTACACTATTCTGAAGACCAAAAACCATAAAAAACCTATCCAAATGATCTCTAAACTAATAACAAAAACTGTTGTAATTCAAGTTTTAATGAAACAATTATTTACATTATCAGACTAAAGAACTTTAACTGCTAAAAAATTAATACAAATTAATAAAATAAACAGAAACCAAAAAATAAAGCAAAAGCTGCCTTAGAAAATAAAGTCCAAGTGAGAATCTAAATATTCAAAATAGGTCAAAATGTCAGACCTATGCCACTTCTCAAAAGGCAAAAGTTAGAAGGTGAGATAAACATTAAACTTTTTTATTCCAAAAATCTAAGGAATAATTCACCACTGATTCACTATAATCAAGAAATAGCAAAAATACAGAAAACCAAAAATTGAGGAAAGGAAGATGAAAGAGTAATGTTAGGAATAATAGTAACTATGCAAACTAATAAATGCTTTTACTGTATATAGTCTTCAGTGTGCTGCAGTACCCGAGTGATTAGCTGTAATGGTTTACCTCGATCTTATGTTTGCGTCCCTATTACTTGCCCAGAGAGTTTGGACACATCATTGTTGTTATTGTTGTGCGGACGTGGAGATAGCGGGTGACATCATCCATTCTGCTGTTGCTAATCTACAAACACAGCACCCTGTGGTGCTTGTGCTAATCTCTGGAGAATTTAACTATGTGACGCTGGACAAAACATTACCTGCCTTCTCCCAGTATGTGGATTGTAACACCCGGGGAAATAGGACTATTGACCTACTGTATGCAAACGTTAAAGACACATACAGTGCCACCCCGCTGCCTGCGCTTGGGAAAGTAGATCATAACCTGGTTCTGCTTCAGCCTCACTACAAACCAAGAGTGAGGAAGCTACCTACAACCACACGCTCATTCAGGAAGTGGTCCCCTGAGGTAGAGCAGGCTCTAAGAGACTGCTTTGGAACTACAGACTGAGATATTGCTGCCACGTGCAAATGTTTGCTGATGACACTGCTATCATGGGCTGTATCAGGAGTGGGCAGGAGGAGGAGTATAGGAACCTAATCAAGGACTTTGTTAAATGGTGCGACTCAAACCATCTACACCTGAACACCAGCAAAACCAAGGAGCTGGTGGTGGATTTTAGGAGGACCAGGCCTCTTCCCGACCCTGTGATTATCAGAGGTGACTGTTTTCAGAGGGTACAGACCTATAAATACCTGGGAGTGCAGCTGGATGATAAATTGGACTGGAAGACCAATACTAATGCTCTGTGCAAGAGATGACAGAGCCGAATATACTTCCGTAGAAGGCTGGCATCCTTCAACATCTGCAATAAGATGCTGCAGATGTTCTATCAGACGGTTATGGTGAGTGCCCTCTTCTATGCGGTGGTGTGCTGGGGAGGCAGCATAAAGAAGAGGGACTCCTCATGCCTGGACAAACTGGTGAGGAAGGCAGGCTCTATTGTAGGCATGGAGCTGGACAATTTGACATTTGTGGCAGAGCAATGGACACTGAGCAGGCTCCTGTCAATCATGGAGAATCCACTGCATCCACTAAACAGTATCATCTCCAGACAGAGGAACAGCTTCTGAGATCATTCCTCCCCCACACTATGCGACTCTTCAATTCCACCCGGAGGGGTAAACGTTAACACTATACAAGATTATTGACTGTTACACCTGCCTCTCACTCTCCACCTTGCATTCTTTAACTTGCACTGCATTTTTATCACTCTTTAATTAACATTGTTTTTATTGTTTTTATCAGTATGCTGCTGCTCGAGTCTTGGGGATTAATAAAGTATCTATCTATCTAAAAAGAGAAAAAAGCAATAAAACAATTAATAAAAAAGGAGAATCTAAAGGGGCAGAGAACAGACCAAACTGGCACCCAGGAGAGAGTATAGAGATGGGTACAATAAGGGCAGCCTGAGAGTATGAGGCAGTGTCTGTCGCTAATTAAGTTAAGTACTTCTCTAAAACCATTCAGTTTTTCTGTGGATCTGTCTGCACCGTCCTGTGTAAACTGGCTGCCACCCCTATTTTTCCACTTTCATTAAATAAGCATTTCACAAATTTAGAATTATAGGATATCAAGAAAGAAAATAAAACATCAACGGTTACTCTTAAAGTTGAGGAGCCTACTACTATGCCTTCAACTACATGTATTTTCAAACTGAATTTCAATAATTGACAGCTGGAATAAAAGGGCTCATGAGGGATGGCAAGTGTGTATTTGATGCTTAGAACACCTTTTGCAAAAATATCCTTGAACTCTTACTATATTAACCCACTGTTCAAGGAGTGGATATAAAGGAGGTCCTCTGCTACAAGTACTTGGGGGTTCATATTATTGAAAGGTTGGACTGGTGACAGAAACACGGAGAAACTATAGAAGAAAGGGCAGAGCAGGCTATTTTTCCTTGGAAGACTGCATTCCTGTAACGAAATGACATCCTTCACATCTTCTATAAGAGAAGCCCACTGAATCCATCCATCTATTACTTAACAAGCTAATTAAAAAGACAGGCTCAGCTATAGGACACACTCTGGACCCCCTGGAAGCAGTAACATAGGAAAGAATGAAAAAAAAATGCTTTTATTTATTTATCTTTCTATCTATTTATGAATTTATTTATTTAGAAATATTCAATAAAAAGCCAGATTTTCCCCTGGGGACAAATAAAGTTCTATCTATCTATTTGTAGCAACACTTCAGTAATCACTCCCTAGTTTTCTCACATTTTAAGTGTGCCCAAAAAATGCATACAAGCACCAACTATGAGGCCAAACTAACTTTCATAAATGGGCCTTGCCACCTCTCTTATTTGTACACAGAACATATATACTGAATACATATACATACTTATATACATATATACTTATACATATATATACATTGTGGAGCCGACCCGGACACAGACAGGCAGACACGTTGTTTGTCACCACCACACATTTATTATATATACAATATTTACAAATATAAAGTCCAGTGCACACTCACAAGCCCCAATACAGTGTCCTGGCCACACAAATGCCTTTTCTTCGGGCCACCTCCACACTCCTCTCGTGTCTCGTGCCTCGTGCCTCGTCCTTCTTCCACCCAACTCCAGCCTTGAATGAAGGGAGACGGCCCCTTTTATATTCTCCCGGATGAGCTCCAGGTGATTCCCGACACTCCTTCATTGGCCACGCCCCAGCGTGGCGGAAGTGCCGGCTCTTCTCCCAGGCAGCTCTCCAGGTGCCCTTTTAATTCCTGGTGTGGCGGAAGTGCTGCGGTAACAGGTCCCCAAGGCATTGGGGCGCTTCCTGGCGGTGACCAAGGGCCCCTACAGGGTGGGGCTTCCATGCCCTCAACCCGTGGCCTCCAAAGCAACCAGGAAGGCGGCCCCCACGTGATCCACTGTGGGCGTAGACCCATTTCCGGTCCCTCATGGCGTCCCGGCCGGGTCGTTGCCCCTGGCTTTCCTGACAACATAAATTTATACATACATATATATATATACTGTGGATTGTGGTTGGCCATTCATCCCGGCCAATACCCCCAGGCCGCCAGGTGGAGCCCTCCCTGCAGCATGGAGGTGCCCCGAATGTCAGCAGGGAATTATGGACAATGGAGTTTTTATCCACAGTCCTGCTGGATACCACGGGGGCCGCTAGAAGGCGCTTCAGGGAGGAAGAACGATGGTTTTCCCTACAACCCGGAAGTGCATCCTAGTCACATGGACAGAGGAAATGATGTTCTTCTGGGTTGTAGAAGAAGAGTTTTTATCTGACGCAGAAGTGTTACCAGTCACATGGACAGAGAGAGAAAACACTTCTGGGTCACAGACTATATAAAGGACTGTGGGATATCCCAGGGTTGAGCTAAGCTGGGTGGCAGGGTGGCAACGCGTCTGGGAGAGTGGAGGGTTTATTGATTATTGATTGTGTAGTGTTTGTTTATGAGTATTGTGGAGAGGAAGGTGCATTGTGTACTGTGTAGTCTAAATAAAAATTATATTTGGACTTTTATCTGGTCTCTGGCATCTGATCTGAGGGTTCAGGGGGACGACAGCGCCCCTATCTGTCATAATACATAATCACACACACACATATATATACAGGATATATACACATATATAAACATATACACATACACACACACACACACACACATATATATATATATATACTAGCTGTGTAAGCCCATGTAAAAAGCCTGGGCTCCCAAAAACTATTGAAATTGTCAGAAAAAAATTGAAATGCAGAGTCGGTGGTTTCATTTTGTGGATGTGCTTGCCCCCCTTGTCTATCAGCAGGTAAGCAAGTTTCTCTCTCCTCGGAGGTTTTGTTTTGCTAATGTGCCCGCCTTTAGGAGCCCATGGACACCTCCAGGGGGTGCCCCAATGCCTTTGGAGCCCTGGCCCTCAGCATTTCCGGCACACCCAGAAGAACTGGGGGGGGGGAACTGGGGTGGTTGAAGACCAGGAACACCTGGGGTGCTTCCAGGTGCACAGCCGGTACTTCCGCCACACTGGGGAGTGCCGGCGGAAGCTTATCGGGAGGCACCTGGAGCACGTCCGGGTGGGGATAAAAGGGGCCGCCTCCCTCCATTCGATGGTTGGAGTCGGGAGGACGAGACAAGGTCTTGTAGGAGAGGAAAGGAGGCGGCCTGAAGAGAGAGACAAAAGGCATTGTGAGGCCTGGACTTTTGGGGGAGTTTTGGGGTTGTGTTGCACTTATTTGTAAATATTATGTATGTTAAACGTGTGTTGGGTGAACCATCGTTGTCTGCCTGTCTGTGTCCGGGCCAAATCCCACAGTATATATATATATATATATATATATATATATATATATTGTAATGCGTGAGACTCTCTTGCACCCCAAAACACAGGGTTGAGTCATAGTACTTTAGCAAAACAAGCTTTATTCAACTTGAAACAGGAACAACGGGGTTATTTATTGCAGCAGGAGCTATCACTCTCTTACAGATACAGCAAATGGGCATAGTTATGACCAGATCAGTGGCAAAGTTATATTGTTTGCTGCATTTACAGGTATGTATAGCACGATCTCGATCAGCTCGTAGTTGTTTCTGTTGCGCTCTGCTGCTGCGCTGTGAACATGTGCTTGCCTCAGCAATGTACAAACAGTCCTCCACAGACGTGGGAGTCTTGCTTTGGCGTGCCATCCCGTTGTTAGTCCTAAAGGAGTTCATAAACCTCACTATATATATATATATATATATATATATATATATATATTTATGCACACATACATATATACAATTAAAATTGCCAAATAAACAGAGAACTGGGTCTAAGCCACCCACTAGAAACAGTGTTGAATATTTCATGCTTTGGCATCTAAAATAGATTTTCTTTTTTTCTCTCCTGTTTGCTTTGCATTGCTTTTGGCAGATTTCCCTCCAGGATCAAACTGCTGCCTCATGTTTCAACACTGCCATACTTAAAATAAGATAATCTAACTAAGATTTGTTTATAATATAGGCAGAACTCAAAATATTTCAAGCTCACTCTGACAATTCTCCCTTATATCCCTTTCAAAGCTTTGTCTTTTTCATCTTTAGGAAACATCTCTTCTTTCTAAGCTGCAGAAATTGGGACTGAAGTCTTCTATTCTCTGAGGTGCATTTCTGAAAGAGATTCTGTTATAAGGGACCAAAATAGATGAAAGACCTGTCTTCCCTCTTCCTGACAACACAGTCATTTGATAGAATGGCACAAGCTTGATACGTAAGTATAACAATGAAGATCTCTAACATAAAGTAAGGCATCCTAACTGAATGGCTACTGTTTGGGGATATACATAAAAGATCTGAGGAGAACTCTGAGTTGAAGCAGAAATTTTAAGAATTCTTTTTATTACATCTTTTAACATATTAATTGCACACGTTGTTTAGAGCTTGTTATTAAAATGGTAAACATGACGCTGACTCTCAAAGCTCTACAAGACAGGAAAACAAAAAACAACAAGTGATCTGCTTCTCTCGATGCAATTATTTCTAATGAATTATACATTTCAAGAAACAACACAAGAATAATCCTGCAACATCATACTTGAATTGTTCAGAATGTCCAATTGTAAAAATAGGTGCTTAGATGCATACATAAAAACATTAGAGCCATAGGAACTGAAAGTCAGCTCTAAGGATACTCTTGGGGTCACCTAATATTAGGTAATGTTCTGGACCCATGGGAGGATGATAAAATTAAAAGCCCGAATTAAGAGGTAATGGTGTGTGAGATAGTACTGAGACTTTAACTATTTATTTCATAGCTTCTTTACTGGACCACGGCTGCCATGAATGATGGTCTTTAGTTTATTCCCTACTATGCACACATATCTTGGTAACAAGATGTCTTGTTTTACCATCATGTGACAATCATGTAAGACCTGTTCAGACTTAATTGTAGTGACCTAATAGATCCATCAATAAAAGAATGATCTGTATGTGACATTTCTCTCTTATTACTGGCCAGTGGGATGCTCAGTTATACTAATGTTATGTATGATTTTGATCAATGTAGTTTTAGGCAAGAGAATTAAGAAAACTGGTCCCAATGCTTTTTGAAATACGATCGTGTGTCAAATCGTGTCCCGGCAAGGTAAAGATTTTACCTGCAATTTGGTCCATCCGTAATGAGACCTTTGCCGTAATTATACATTCTATTTTCTTCTTGGCTATTTTTACATTTTAAGATTATAATTATAATTTTTTTTTCCCCAGAGGGGACTATTTAACATCATAGATAGATAGATAGATAGATAGATAGATAGATAGATAGATAGATAGATAGATAGATAGATAGATAGATAGATAGATAAATACTTTATTAATCCCAAGGGGAAATTCACAATTCACTCATACCCTTGGTTTACTGTATTAGGATTGTACTATAATACAATATCTGCTTCTCCATGGGTACTGTTTAACATAATTCCCTGGGTTTATTCTTTCGGGATTGTTTTAAGTTTATATCCTAGGTTTATAGTATTTGGACTTTGTTGCCAATAGGTATCTCTACTTTAATCCTTTTACACCACTGCTGAGGAGATTGTTTTGTTTTGGATGTTCTCTGTCTTTATGTCACAGGACTGGGACTTCATGAAGTGTGATCTAGCCTCATGTGGGGAGGCAAAATGGGGGGCAGAGGGGCTGAGGGGAGAAAGAAAGAGAGCAAGCTATTTCTAATCTATCCTTTTTACCTCCACAATTGTAAGTGCCAACACAACAATAACACATCTATCGCGTTTAAAATTGTCCAAAATGCTTCCAGGGCAAGATCCAACCTGCCAACATTGCAATTGATCTCCAGTCTCACTGAGCCATATGTTTTAGCTGTGCACCAAATTAACATCATTCAGGACCAAAATTTTTAATGTCTATCAGATAGCCTTGGTGTCACAATCACTCCTAACCCACCTTAGAATTACCAAAGCCTATGTAAACACTCGCAATCTTGGCCCACCTTAAATCCGTTTGCACCTCTCCGTCAGTGTCTTTTGTGTTATAAATGTGTCAATCAATATAAGCAGCAAGCAGCCTGCTATCCCATCCCCCTACCAATACAGAAAGGGCACAAAGTTGTCTCAGCTCAAGTTTGTTTACCTGTGTGTGAGTTGCTTGTAGGGCAAACCATATATCCTTATTTGGAGTACATACATTTTATGAGTGTTCCATGTCTACAACAATCTATGTAAACACATTGTTAAAACAGAAATGTTTTTCATGTTTTAACAATAATCGACAAAATGTAAACATGAAGTGTAAAATGTGTGAAGCCTGAAATCCAAATATCAAATAAACACTTTCACAAAAGGTACAAGTATAACAAAACAACGGCACTTTTATTCAAGAATATAACTGCAGGAAAAAGAACTTGCGTTAGGGTGTGACACTGACACGCCCTTATTCGACTACTTTGGTGGTGCAGCAGTAAGAACTGCTAACTCGTAATCAAGACATTCGGGGTTCAATTCCTGGACACCTCCGTTTTGAGTAGTTAGCTGCTGTTATTCTTACTAAAATAGAACAAAAACATACATTTGATTTTAGTCTGTAACAGCCAGTGTAAATTTATGGTGTTTGTAAACGTTAGCATTTTTTTTTTATTCAGTTTTATTCTCTCAGTCACATTCATGCTCACCCTGATCTGACACTGCTCTTTTTAAATATAGAAGTGCTATAGCAGAGGTGAACTCAGATGCAGACGAGGGTTCTACATTGGAGAAAGAGAACAGAAGCACTCCCCACAAGAAGCACCCATTCACATATAAGAACAAAGCAGCTGCACCAGGCGTAAAGGCAAAAGATGGCACCGTTTGGATGCAGCAAGTGGTTGGGCGTCATCCTGCCAGTCAGTATGCCCCACACCCGTCCTTCAAAGAAAAAGCAGCGCTAACAGAACTTGCCAAGGTATTGTACAAAGTCCTGTTTGTCATTATGTTTTGTGATGGTCTTTATATAAAAAAAACATTTATATGTTACTTATATAAAAGCCAGATCAAATATTTTTCACCTTGATTCATTTACTTATTTTCCTACAGTGTAAAGTCACAAGTAGACTGCAGAGCTTCCTCTGTTTGATCGACATGGACATGCTCACAAAATACATGTGTACTGAAGTGACTTTAGCTGCAGGTGGAAGGTCCACACAACTATTGTTATGGTTCTGCCTTTGTCCAGAAATGGTTTCATAAGTTTTATGACCTTAGTCTTGGAAAGTCTTTCTCCCGTGGGGCGACAGGGATCTTTTTTCTGAATTAGATCAAACACAGTTGCATAGAGTGTGACAGGTTGACAGATGAGATTAGACAGGAGGTCAGTAGGAACAAGGTAGAATACATGCGTGTGAATGTGAAGGAGGTCAGTGGAATAGTGAGGATGCAGGGAGTAGAGTTGGTGAAGGTGGATGAGTTTAAATACTTGGGATTAAAAGTACAGAGTCATGGGGATTGTGGAAGAGAGGTGAAGAAGAGAGTGCAGGCAGGGTGGAATGGGTGGAGAAGAGTGTCAGGAGTAATTTGTGACAGACGGGTATCAGCAAGAGTGAAAGGGAAGGTCTACAGGACGGTAGTGAAACCAGCTATGTTATATGGGTTGGAGATGGCTGCACTGACCAGAAAGCAGAAGACAGAGATGGAGTTGGCAGAGTTAACTATGCTAAGATTTGGATTGGTTGTAATGAGGATGGACAGGATTAGAAATGAGTACATTAGAGGGTCACCTGAAGTTGGATGGTTGGGAGAAAAAGTCAGAGAGGGGAGATTGTGCTGATTTTGACATGTGCAGAGAAGAGATGCTGAGTATATTGGTAGAAGAAAGTTAATGATAGAGCTGCCAGGCAAGAGGAAAAGAGGAAGGCCTAAGAGAAGGTTTATGGATGTGGTGAGAGAGGACATGCAGGTGATGGGTGTGACAGAGCAAGATGTAGAATACAGTAAGATATGGAAGATGATCTGCTGTGGCAACCCCTTATGGGAGCAGCCGAAAGAAGAAGAAGAGCACAATAAGATCCAGTGTGCCAAAATTAAGATTTGTAAAAGTGTAGCACAACTGTGTTCTTCAGATGCTGTTTCCTTATAGTAAATCATAGAATTATTTCTTGTGTTTTTTGGCTTTAAACATACCTTTCATTTTGGATTTGATGATTTTAGTGAGTATTTATTCTTGGTTTTCTGTATTTCTGTCTCCTTGCTTTGAACTTCTTAAGGATTTTTATGTTTTTTTCAATTTTAGGTATTTTTTTCTGCTATCTCTTTGTTTAGTCATTTATTGAAATATGCACTTTATTTTCTTAATTCATTATTTTGGAGGATTTGGACTTCTAAATTTTGGGATTCCAGTCACTAAGTTTGCATTAGCAACAAGGAGATAAGACAGCACTATAATGGAAAAGTGCAGACAGACCTTATCAATACTCTGAAAAGGGAAGCTAAATGGCCAAACTTCATTGAAGTACTCAGAGTTTGCTTTAACTCCTGACTCTGTGCCTTCAGCTCCCATCTAATTTAAGAAGCTTCTAAATAAGCACTAATATGCCAGTGACAAATGAAAGGCAATAGCATTAAAAACACACACACCAGCTAAAAGAAAGAGATGGAAAAAGATGTTTCAAAATTTCAAAAAGGTGATTTGTTAAAGGTAACGTCAGGCAATTCCAAAAAAGGTCAGTACAACTGATCATCCCACCATCCTTCCAAATCTGCATGTATTCAAGAATGGACACCAAGAACAAATGACCATTGTCAGGTTTAAAAAACTATGCTCTGGTTTTGTTTACATCTTACTGTTGTCTTAGGCAATGCCATTTTCTTGCCACTTTGTGTATGTGTTTCTAATGGATGCCAGCATTTTGTGTTTTGCTGCTATGCTGCATGGTTGCAATGTGACCCATGATATCATGGAGGCCTTGCTACAAATGGCCATTCATGTTAAGACATGTACACAAATTGTTGAAAAACAAAGGAATGACTTAGCAAGAACTTTTTTTATTTTTTAGTGCACTTCTGCTTTAAAATATTTTGGCTATGGATTTGAATTTAGTGATATTTCTTAAAATGGACAAATAAGCCATTTACCTCTAACATTTATATTTTAGCTATATCTGACTATCCATTCCTAAAATCTGAGGGTAACGGTCAATCAACCTGGACTTTAATGGACGGCTCAAAATGGTCTCCACATGCACATCTCATTGACATCATATATCATCAACTACTGTGAGATTTTTTTAAATAGCAGCCATGTTGGGCTAATGGAAACAATGGGACGAATATAAAAAGAAAATAAATTATAAGTAATGTGATAGGTTGCTGGCAGCTCAACCCAGTTGGGATGCCCAGAGACTGGAAGGAGTGGGGAAGGCAACTATTTTGGGACATTGCCTCCCCCAAGACTCTAGATGGCAGCTTCCCTACAGCATAGCGGTGCCCCAGATTCCCGCAGGGCAACATGGGATATGGAGTTCAGCATCACAGCCCTGCTGGGTACCATGGGTGCCACCAGGGGATGCTGTAGGACACTGGGAGCCTGAGCCGGAAGGAGGTAGATAACACTTGCAGGGAGGTGTGGAGGAGGAAATACAGTGAGAGAAGATTTGTGTTTTGTGCCTGTTTACTTGTTTATCTGTGGCTGTGGTGCTTGGAGGGCACTGTACAAGAAGAAAAAGAATTAAACAACTTCTTAATGCTTTTACCTTGTGTCCCTCGTGTCTCTCTGTTGGGTTTAAGAGGCAACAGTGGCCCCTAGCGTCCACAGTAATGAACAAAACAGTGCAAAAATACAGTCAATCACTTGAGGAACCCAATACCATCCAGGAAAATGCCATTGTTCAACTTTAAAAATAAAATATAAAATGTAATATGTGCTATTTAGTCTGATATATACAGTTAGGTCCATATACATTTGGACATTGATGCAATTTTTGTAATTTTCTCTCTGTGTACCACCACAAAAGGGGGGTATTTTTCATACGTGGATTACTCGTTTAGCCGGATGTAATAGTTGACGATTTGGCCTGATCCTGGATCTGTCGGTTTTTTGAAACTCTTGCTGGATGTGTTGTCATAGCAGCACATCCAAATCCTCAAACCTGCTCGGAGCAGATTTGTTCTATGTAAACAAGGATTAGCTCACACACTTAATCAGTGTCCGTGTATAGAATTCATTCAGTCATGGCTTTGCTGTTCATGAATGAGCTACCAATTGATATCGGTGTGCAAATTATAAGAAGAGAATTTCATAAAGAGAGGGTTTTGCGCGATCGGCAAGATCCTTTATTGCTACCGGGGGAAATTCTAAAGATAAAGCTTTAGTCGAGGGGGAATATTGTACCTCAAAGATTTATTAGCACCTTATATTCGAAGTCAAACTAGGTGAAGTCAAGCTCTCTCAACCACACAGACAGTATGCATTGCTTTGAGTTTTTTTTGCAAGCGGCACTTTTTTTATATACTGTAGGGGATGCGGAAAATGTACCAAAAAGTGCAGTTTGCCAGGCAATTCGTAAAGTCTGTTTGGCTCTGAAATATTTCCTTCGGGTTTTCATAGTGTTTCCTGGACACCTGCGTGTGCAGACAATAAAAGAGGCATTTCATACCATTGCAGGTACACAGGCAAAAACACCCACAGTTCCATAAAGAATCTCACAATCAGCCTAACATTCTCATTACCCAGGATTTCCAAATGTGATTGGGGCACATGGAACTGATCAGAGTGGAGTTTGATCAAACATTATTTGGAAAATGTACTTCTCCTGATGAATAATTAGACACAGTGTCTTCATTAAATATTTGACCTTCGTCAATATCTCATTGGTCAGACACAAGTTCTAGGGATATGACATTCCCTGAAACTGACCCAACAAAAAAAAAAATGCCCCCAGAAACAGGGTGATGGGCATTTTTTTGGAGAGCCAACTCTTCTGCAGGGGTTAGGTCTGGACCGTGTGGACCTCCACCTGTTTTTTGCTTGTCTGCCTTCTTATCAGCTTTAAAATGATTGTTTTTTTATATTATATATGATTCTTTAAATAGTTATATACCAATATTTACCAGTTTGAAGTATATTCTTGTACTTCATTTTAACATGTTCCCATGTTCTCCTTGTGCTCACGTTTGATCTGGAATTATGACATATTAAATAATGATTAATCTGACACATAGGAAATGAATCGCTGCATTCAGTAAGTGCAATGCACACTACTTAGCGTTTAATTTGTCGGCCATTTTTTGCCAGCTGTCTTTTCTGGTTTGGGCTGCTTTTGCAGTGTTACCCCTTGTGCATATTAAATCTTGAAATTCTTCATATCCTTTGAATAAAAGGTCCTGCTCTGCTTGTGTGAAAAAAAAATGCGCCCGTTCTTTCGTCATTTTGTTGCAGCCTATCAAAGACTTGCTGATCATGTTTTTTAGACTCAATATATATGGGCTTTTCAATTAGCGCAGGCGCGCACATTCATCTCGGATGATTAGATCCGGCTAGACTAATGTACTACACGGCTGTGTTTGAAAAACTGACTTATCTCGGATGAGCTTCACCAGCATTAACTCATCCAAAATGAGGCATCTGATCTCGGATGATTTAAGCGATATATGGAAAATACCCCCAAGATCTGAAATTAAGCAAGCAAGATGAGACGGAATTGTAGAATTTCAGATTTTTATGGGATTTTACAAAGGTATTACGTTAAGCTTTCAGAAGTTACTGCCATTTTTCACAGAGTCCCTCTATTTTCAGAGGCTCAAAAGTAATTGGACAAGTGACTGACATGCAGTTTCATGGTCAGATGTGGCCAGTTCCCTTGTTATTCCATGACAAATTCAAATTAAGTAGATAAAAAGTTCTGGAGTTGATTGAAAGCAATAATTTGCATTTGGTAACTGTTCAGTGGAACTCAACATGAGGTTCAAATAGGTGTCAATGCAAGCGAAGGAGGCCATTATTAACCTAAAAAAACAATATAAACCTATCAGAGAGCTAGCTAAAACTTTAGGAGTGCACAAATCAACAATGCATTGGTGAGTTCAGCAAAACCAAAAGGTCTGGGAGACCACGGAAGACAAATAAAGTAGATGATCGCAGAATTCTTTCCTTTGTGAAGAAAAACCCCTTCACATCATCTAGTCAGGTCAAGAGCCATATCACTGTCAAGGTCTACAATCAAGAGACACCTTCATGAATGTAGCCACAGAGAGTTTACCTCTAAAGGCAAATCACTGGTAACACTGAAGAACAGGAAGGCTGGATTAGACTTTGCCAGAAATCATCTTAAAAACCCTGCCCAATTGTAGAATAAGGTCCTTTGGACAGATGTAACCAAGATCAACCTGTTCTAGAATGACAGGAAGAGAAAAGTATGGAGAAAGGAAGGGACAGAACCATAATCAGAGGCATACCACATCATGTATAGCAAAAATTAGACTCCTTATATCATTTCAAGATGCTGAAAAATTAGTTCACGCTTTTGTTTTCAGCCGACTAGATTACTGTAATGCACTCCTCTCAGGACTACCAAAAAAAGACATACATCGATTGCAACAAGTGCACAATACAGCTGCTAGAATCTTAACTAGGAAAAGAAAATCCGAGCACATCTCTCCAATTCTGATGTCACTACACTGGTTACCTGTTCCATTTAGAACGGACTTTAAAATACTGCTTATCGTTTACAAAGCCTTAAATAATCTCGCTCCATCCCATATCTCGGAATGCCTTTCACCTTACACTTCAAAATGTAACCTTAGATCTTCAAATGCTTATAATTCCAAGAGCTAAACTTAAAAGCAGTGGTGAGGCGGCCTTCTGCTGTTATGCAGTTAAAATCTGGAATAGCTTACCGATAGAAATTCACCAGGCTAATACAGTGGAGCACTATAAAAAACTGCTAAAAACTTATTACTTTAACATGGCTTTCTTATAGCTTCATTTTAGTGTAATCCTTCCCTATCTGGAAAGGGAAGGGTGATCGTCTGGATTGCGGCAACTACAGGGGGATAACACTGCTCTCTGTGCCGGGTAAGGTCCTTGCTAGGGTCATCCTCAATAGGATCTGTGATCACTTACTCACCTACCAGCGACCAGAACAGTCTGGTTTTACACCTAAGAAGTCTATCATCGACCGCATCCTGGCACTGAGAGTTCTCATGGAGCGCAAACGCAAATATTGGCTGAGTTTCTTTGCAGCCTTTGTCGATTTTTGTAAAGTGTTCGACTCAGTTGATGGAGCTGCCTTGTGGGACATCCTGAGGGTTCGCGGGATCCCCTCAAGGTTGCTGGATATCATGGCCGGCCTGTACACTGGTACTGTAAGTGCTGTGCAGAGTAGAGGCAGAAACTTTGAATTTTTTCCAGTTGATTCTGGGGTTTGTCAGGGGTGTGTTCTTGCTCCTACTCTGTTCAGTACTTGTATGGACTGGGTGTTTGGCAAGGTCGTAGGGTCCAGCGACTGGGGGGCATTTGTAGGTGAAGAAAGATTCATGGATCTTGACTTTGCTGATGATGCTGTGATCTTCATGTCAATGAAGGCTCTGATTGGGACACTTGATAGACTGAGCATGGAGTCTGAGTGTCTGGGCTTGCAAGTGTCCTGGATAAAAACCAAGATCTAGGCCTTTAATGACCTCTTGGGCACAGCTATTAGCAGTTTGTCAGTCTGTGGAGAGAGTGTCGACCTTGTTGAGAGGTTTACTTACCTTGGCGGTGGCATTCATGTCTCTGGTGACTCTTCCTATGAAGTCAGTAGATGGATTGGGGGAGCATGGGGGGTCATGAAGTCGCTGGAAAAGGGTGTGTAGCGCTCCTGATATCTATGCAAAAGGACGAAGGTCCAAGTCCTTAGAGTCCTGGTGCTTCAACAACAACATTTATTTATATAGCACATTTTCATACAAAAAGTAGCTCAAACCTGCTCGGAGTCTTGCTATATGGTTGCGAGACATGGACACTATCCAGTGACCTGAGACGAAGACTGGACTCCTTTGGTACTTTGTCTCTCCAGAAAATCCTTGGGTACCGTTGGTTTGACTTTATGTTAAATGAACGATTGTTCATGGAGTCCTGAATGAGATCCTCATTGTTGGGGACCCGAGTGGCTGGAACCAGGCCAAGGGGTCGCCCATGTAACACCTGGCTGCGGCAGATAGAGGGTCATTTCTGGAGGGTGGGACTGGACCACGTGTCTGCCTGGGGGGTTACCAACTGGGATCCTGAGCTGTTTCATCGTGTAGTGGGTGCGGCAACGCACTGTACCAGTGCATGCTCCCCAACTTGACTTGACTGATATTCTGTATATGCATTTCATTATTGTTTTTATCATATCTCCGTGATCAGTAATAACCCCTACTTTCTCTGCTGTTCTTTTCCAATTGTCTGTGGTCGCGATCTGCGCCACCACCACCTGATCAAAGCACCATGCAGTCCTTACATTGATGGATTGAAGGCCAGATGTCCAACATGACCACCATCATCATCTAATTCTTCCATGTGAATCCTTGAAAACCACGAGGACTGATGAAATCAGTTATGTTGGGTAGAATGCCTAGTGGGGGCTGAGGGGGGCTAGGTTTATGGCTTTGGAACCACTGCAGAATTGTTTTTTTTTTCTCCAGCCCTCTGGAGTTTGTTTTTTTTGCTTTCTTCATCTTGTTAAGCACTTTGAGCTACATCATTTGTATGAAAATGTGCTATACAAATAAATGTTGTTGCTGTTATCTGTCAAACATGGTGGAGGCAGTATTATGGCAGTGATAGGGCATGTATGACTGCCAAAGGAATTGGGCCAGTGGTGTTTATTGATGATGTTACTGCTGAAACAAGTAGCAGGATGAATTCACTCAGATTCAGCCGAATGCTGCAAAAATCGGAAGGTGATTTAGAGTGCGAATGGATGACCCAAAACATACTATGAAAGCAACCCAAGAGTTTCTCAAGGTAAAGAAATGGGATATTCTTCAATGACCAAGTCAATCTCCATATCTCAACCCAGAAGAGCATGATTTTCAGTTACTGAAGCCAAAAAGGCCAGCAAGCAAACAGCAATTGAAGTTGGGAGCACTAAAGACCCAGCAAAGCATCTCAAGGGTGGAAACTCGAAATTTGACTTCAGGCAGTCACTGACTGAAAAGCATTTTCATCCAAGTATTAAAACAATACACGTTTTATATTATTATATATACTTTTGAGCATCTGAATATGGAAATGCTCTAATTTCTGAAATATGAATGCAATATTTTTGTTAAACCACTTAAATTAAAGCTGAAAATCTATATATCTGTCACATCTTGATTGCTTAATTTCAGATCAATTGTGGTGCTATACAGAGAGAAAATTGTCCCTAACTGTACTCATGTTTGTGTTTATTCTGAAGTTTTCATATATGAAGAATCTATTTCTGTAGTTTTTTTTTTTTTGGTATTTAAATTATAAAGTTTTTTTGTTACCATTATGTTTTCTTTTTTGTTTATGCAAGGCCTGGTTAGTTGATCAAGTGACCACGACTGTCAGACTGTTGATGTCCCAGGAAGTAACAATATAAATATGGCACAGAATGCATACTGTTTTATCCCTTAATGGATACAAAACACTTAATTATTCTAAATGATCGCTAGCTTTCAATCAAGTAGACCCCACTAGTAGGATTTGTACTGTGGTTAAGATCTGTCTACATTTGACTTTTGTTTTCATTGGTTTCATGGTATTATCAGCCTTGCCTGTCTTGACCTTGCCTATTGCTGCCTTAGAGGATAAGTTAATTATTTTTGAAGTTGATGTTATTTCTTCAGAACCATGATATATGACCATTTGTCACACAAAATTGTGTTCTAAAGTTAAGTTTTCCTAAGGAAAAAGAGCCTGCTCTGCCCTTTCTTATACAGGTTATGTTCTGAGACCAGTCAAACCTGTCATTGATGTGGACCCCCAAATACTGTGTACCACCTCTCCATTCACTCCCTGAAAAATGACCAGACACAGGAGTTCAACTTTCTTTCTTACAGTCAGGATGCATCAATGAAAGAACAAAATAATGGACAAACAGGCATCTTGTCTGGATTGCATGATACCCCCTTGCTTGACCAGATTGCCATAGCAGAAATGTCTGAATACTAGGGATGGGTGGGCATTGGCCCCTGCCTCAGCTATGCCGCAGGAATGCTAAATGGACAAAGAGAGATCACCTTTCAAGGACAGGTCCTCCCGAACAATGGGTGGCAGTGCGTCTCTGCTTTAGCTACCTGCAGAACTACATGGGCCTATAGTTCTGATGGGCTCCTTTGTTTGGTTCCTCAGGGGCCATTGGGGGGGCAGTGCTGGAGAGGACATTTTTGTTGTATTGTTGTTCTGCCTCACCTGGAAGTGCTTACTAATTGCAGTACTCCGGCACTGGAAGTACTTCAGAGTCTAGCATAAAAGCAGCCACTCTGCATAAATCAGGTGATTCAAAGTCAGAAAAGCAGAAGGACAGTGCTCATCTCACCTGGGAAGAAGTGGATGTTTGAAGGAAGGATAAAGGGAAGAAAAGAAGAAGAGAATTTGTGCTTGTGAGGAACTGAGACTTTTTTTCTTTTATATAAAAAAGACTTTTGAACCTGTGACAGTTTTTGGTCCAGTTTTGTCTAAGGTTTGGGGCTCTCCTATGCCCCTCTACAGGCTGCAATGCTTAAAGTAATTTTAGGAAAAAGCAGATGACAGAACAAACTTTAGATAATCCTCAATAAAACAGAAAATATTGTAATGTAATGTGAAACAGCACAAGAGAAAAATAAAGGCATCAGCTGTTCAGGACCCTGATGGCCTGTAGGAAGAAGCCATCTTTGAAGCAGAAGGTGAGGGTGGTGAAGCTCCAGGAGCGTTTACCAGAGGAAAGCAGGGTGAAAAGGGCATAAACTGGGTGACAAGCATCCATGAGACACCAGAGGAGCAAACAAACAAAATAACAAACACTTAACAAGATCTGACTAAATATCACACAACAATTAGCATACTTTTTCAAAATATATGTGAACATATCTGTATATTATTCAGCAGTAAGCCATTAGAAAGTTTTATACCTCCATGACAGACTAATCTTATGGAAATACATACTATATGTACATTATGAAAGCACACCATTACTATGGAGCAAAAGGCTTATAATATTTATGTTTGTGGTAAAACAAGGCAAGTAATGGCTACATGGAGAAGAACACTAGAAGAAATATACCCAATGAATGCTAATCTTAGCTAAGTTATTCCTTTGTCTGATTGAATTGAGTGACATGTCCACATCAAACCATCCATCTATGCATTCATTAATTTTCTTAAAGGGGCATCTGGAGCCTGTCATGCATCTTACATGGCTGCTGGGGTAAGACAAAACACCTATAATAAAGGCGTAATCAAAAAATAAATAGAGAAAGCTCTCATGTAATGTATTACACTTTAGTTGTAACTATAAAAAGGAAAAAAAAAAAAATGACTTCAGTTACATCCCGTATGTTATTCATTAAGTAGCATCTCCTGTCTGCAGCGTTCAACTGGGGTCCTGTGCTGAGAAGTCAGGTTGGATCCCACACATCTAGTTTGTTGTACACCAGCTGCTTTTTTTCCCCCAGATTAATATGTTTGAGTAATCATTAATGATTTTGCCTTGGTGTTTTATATGTGCGAACGGAGCTCTATTCCACTTTTTATTTGGTTATGTCCTGCTTTTTTGAAGGGCTGTTTTCAAATGTCACATTTATTTCAAGGCTGCAGTTTGAACCTGCACATTATAAACAACTGTGCATGAGCAATAAGCATATTTGTACAAGCAAAAAAGTAAAAATATTAATAAGAAATGTAAAAGAGCACATACAGCACAAACGTATATGCACAATCAAAATGTTTAGGCTGCGTTTGAAAATACACCCTTTTTATTATAAGCATTTGAATCTTAATTTTTGACTAACGTGACAGCCTTGCTGTTGATTTGTTTTTTCTATAGGTGAAGTCAAAACTGAACAAACTAAAACAAATGAGAGCATTATGTATAACATAACATAAAATAAAATAACACCCAGTTCAGAATGCTTACACTATCCACTTGATCTCTTCCTTACATGATGCAAAAGCAATGTGATTGTTACTTTTAAGTTTCAAATACAAGACTAAAATTGTGAACAGGATTAATCTTTGGTTGTTTTTAAAAACACTGTTAAAGCTTTTCTTGTTTTAGAATTTGTTCATTTCTGCCTTGTTTTTGTCAAAATTCAAATTTGGTTTTGATCATATTGAAATGTAACACAGGTTATCGGGCAGTATGGCCTCGAAGGACTTTTCATAATTTTATAATGACATTGGGAAAAGCCTTGCAGAAGCTTGTATTTGTTGTCTAATAAATGTAACTAGCAGGTGGTTACAACATGTTGTATAACTTTTTACACAGAAAAGAATTGTATTTATCCATCCATCCATCCATCCATCTTCTTATGCTTATCCAAGGTCGGGTCGCGGGGCAGCAGCTTAAGCAGAGAGGCCCAGACTTCCCTCTCCCGGCCACTTCTTCCAGCTCTTCCGGGAGAATCCCAAGGCGTTCCCAGGCCAGCCGGGAGACATAGTCCCTCCAGCGTGTCCTGGGTCTTCCCCGGGGCCTCCTCCAGGTTGTACGTGCCCGGAACACCTCACCAGGGAGGCGTCCAGGAGGCATCCTGATCAGATGCCCGAGCGACCTCATCTGACTCCTTTCAATGCGGAGAAGCAGTTGCTCTACTCTGAGCCCCTCCCAGATGACTGATCTTCTCACCCTATCTTTAAGGGAAAGCCCAGACACCCTGCGGAGGAAACTCATTTCAGCCGCTTGTATTTGCGGAATGTAGATCGACTGGTAAATTGAGAGGTTTGCCTTACAGCTCAGCTCCTTTTTCATCACGACAGACCGATGCAGAGCCACATCACTGCGGACACCGCACCGATCCGCCTGTCGATCTCACGCTTCTTTCTTCCCTCATTCGTGAACAAGACAAGGCGGTGAGGGATGCCATCAAGCTGAAGAAAGAGTCCTACCGGACCCTTTTGTCCTGTGGGACTCTGGAGGCAGCTAATAGGTACCGACAGGCCAAGCTGAATGCAGCTTTGGTGGTTGCTGAGGCAAAAACTCGGGCATGGGAGGAATTTGGGGAGACCATGGAGAAAGACTTTTGGACGGCTTCGAGGAGATTCTGGTCCATTGTCCGGCGTCTCAGGAGGGGGAAGCAGTGCAGTGTCAACACCGTATATAGTGGGGATGGTGCGCTGCTGACCTCGACTCGGGACGTTGTGGGTCAGTGAGGGAGTACTTCAAGGACCTCCTCAATCCCACCAACATACCTTCCAGTGAGGAAGCAGAGCCTGGGGACTTGGAGGTGGGCTCCCCCATCTCTGGGACTGAGATCACCGAGGTGGTCAAAAAACTCCTTGGTGGCAGGGCCCCGGGGGTGGATGAGATGCGCCCAGAGTTCCTCAAGGCTCTGGATGTTGTAGGACTGTCTTGGTTGACACATCTCTGCAACATTGCATGGACATCGGGGACAGTGCCTGTGGATTGGCAGACCGGGGTGGTGGTCCCCTCTTTAAGAAGGGGGACCAGAGGGTGTGTTCCAACTACAGAGGGATCACACTCCTCAGCATCCCTGGAAAAGTCTACTCAGGTGTTCTGGAGAGGAGGGTCCATCAGTTAGTCAAACCTCAGACTCAGGAGGAACAGTGTGGTTTTTGTCCTGATAGCGGTCGACTGTGTCCCTTGGAGAATCCTGTGGGGGTGCCCCCTGGGAGTATGGGCCCTGATAAAGGCTGTTTGGTCTCTGTACAACCAGTGTCAGAGCTTGGTCCGCATTGCCAGCAGTAAGTCGAACCTGTTTCCAATGAGAGCTGGACTTTGCCAGGGCTGCCTTTTGTCACCGATTTTGTTCATAACTTTTATGGACAGAATTTCTAGGTGCAGCCAGGGTGTTGAGGGGGTCCAGTTTGGTGGACTCAGGATTGGGTCACTGCTTTTTGCAGATGATGTTGTCCTGTTTGCTTCTTCAGGCTGTGATCTTCAACTCTCTCTGAATCGGTTTGCAGCTGAGTGTGAAGTGGCTGGGATGGGAATCAACACCTCCAAATCCGAGACCATGGTCCTCAGCTGGAAAAGGGTGGAGTTCCCTCCCAGGGTTGCAGGCGAGATCCTGCCCCAAGTGGAGGAGTTCAAGTATCTCGGAATTTTATTTAGTCTATTTGAAATGTCATTAGGTATATGCATGAGTCTTCATTTATGAGGGCACTAGAAGTATTGAAACATAAAATATGATAAATGGTAAAGGCTATTGAGGAGGAATGTACCATTAGAGGTACAGATACCACTAAAGTCGTTTCCACATCTAGTTTGATTGGTGCAGTTTTTTCAAACTTTGATTTCCCTGAAAGTCCTGCTCATTTACATCGATGAGAACGTACTAATTGCAGTCTGATGTAGACCAAAAATCCATAGCAAGACCATATGGAAAGGGTGGTCTTAGTGCAGTACCAAGTGAACTGTGGAAAACTGTGTGGCATTATTGGTGAAATCATGCAGGCTGTGGTAGTCGTGCTAAGTGTCTGCTGTTGATAATTAGGGATTCTAATTCACAGCCTAATTAGCAAAGGTTGGGGTATTAAAAACAATAAAATTGTAAAAATAAATGTGCATAAATAGGTACAGATGTAACAATTTGCACAAAACACTTTGTATTATTACCAGTCTTTCAGACCTAGCACCTGATTCAGGATCACAGCCTCTGTCGTGCCAGGCTGCAGTTAAATAAAGTTGCAAATTCACTTGTGATTGGGTCTAACAAAATACATACAGAGGTGGCGAGAAACACATAGCAATGCCCTGGGAGAAAAACAATCAATACTCTAATATTAAACAATTAAAATGATGCATGCAAGAGGAGCATCCTCTTAACACAACGGTTTTTCAATAGCAATGTGAATATGAAATTCAATAACTTTTACTGCATTTCTCTGTGTTAATCAAACAGCCAATAGTTAACAATTTATATAAAATTATGGAAACTATAATAAGAAATAAATTACAAAATTACCTAGATGAAAATAACAGCCAGCATGGGTTTATTTATGAGAAGAAGGTCCTGCCAAAATAGTTTTTTAGAATTTTCTGAAGCCAACCGTAATAGTTGACTAAAACCAAGCATACAGCATAATTTACTTAGACTTTCGAAAAACCTTTCAAACAGTCCCGCATCAAAGATTAATTCTGAAGGTAGAAGCTGAAGGCATCAGAGGTAACCTATAAAACTGGATCTTGAGTTCATTAACCCGCAGAAGACAGAGCACAGATAAGAGGAGAATGCTCCACATGGGTCCTCTATGGGTCCGTCCTTCCACCTCTACTTCTTCTGTTTTATAATAATGACATTGATTCTGGTATAGTTAGTAAACTTGTGAAATTCACAGATAACACTAAAACTGAAGGGATGTCAGCAAAAATATTTCAAAAATTTCTGGAAAAGTTTATAACTGGACAAATGTTTGGAAAATGCAATTTAATATAGAAAAGTGTAAAGTGCTACACTTGGGCAAAAGGGATGCTCTTACAATAAAGGTGTATGATGGTGTGAGACTAAAAACACAAAACAGTGCAAACGTTGCTTCAGAATAGTTACCGTGTGGTCACGTCGGCGCAATACATAAAAAAAGGCAGTGTGCTCTGTGGTTACTCTCTCAGGTGGGTGTTAATATATCATAACCTCTTGGACCAAAAGCATAATAGCATAAAACATAATAAAATACTGGAAATTATATGGTAAAGTCAAGCCCCGACTTTTCCGCGGGAATAGTTAAACACGAGAATATACTGTATTTGTATCGTGTTTTTGCATGTGCCATGCGGTTAGGGGGTTTGTGCAGGATTGGTAATTTTTACAGAAGGGTGGTGTCTGTAGGAATAGGTACATACCACTGTTTTTGTTAATAGACTGGATGTCATAAAATACACCTTTTGGTTTATCTGACTCCTGTTGGAGGTAAGGGAGTCGAGGGACCAATAGAGTTTGATGTTGATGAACCTTTCTGAACAACATCCATCTTCATTACATGTGGGGAGTTGTCAGCGTCGTAACTTCTAAAGGGTGCCTGTTACAGAGATTCCTATGGAACCTGCTATTTTCAAGACTGAACCAGTTAAGTTCCTTTAGACTGGGGATTCACTTGGCTGGCCATTTCTATATATCCTGAAATGCTGCTATTCCATTTATTATCAAGGTGGCCCTTATTGCACAGAGAACTCCAGATGTGCTCCCACTAGAATACATCACTTGACATGTATTTATTAGTTTTTATAAAATCACCTTATATTTTATTAACCCTTATAATTTCTTCTGCCCATTGTCTTAAGGATAAGAATTTAGTGTTGTGTACCTTTAAATCCCTTAGTGTTTTCCAGTGTCCATCTAGTATTAATGAATTAATGTCCCCATTGCATGCAATTTTTGCACTTCACTACATTTAACTGCACTTTCAAAGTATTTTCCACCTGATCTTTTTGAATTGCTTTTCCTGCCTGTTAAATATTTGATGTCTCTTCATTTTTACTTTCATCTTAAATTTTCAAACGTTTTCTCACTATATCAAAATCAATATCATTAATATAGATTAGAAAGAGCCTGAACAAAGGACTCCATTGAAGACCTCACCACATGAGCGCATTCCCATCTTATCAGAACTCTGTTTGGCCAACCATCTTCCAATCCAATTTTGTAAGTTACTACTAATAATACCAGCAGCTTTCAGGTTCATGATAAATCTTTGTTGCAGAACTTTATCAAAGTTGTTTTGAAATTAAAAACGACTGTGAACTGGATAAAGTGTGTTAGAAAATGGATGGAGAGAAATAACCATAGCATATACGTACTTAGCTTTTGTCTACTACACAGAAGTTGTTTAGCAGAATTTTCTAAACTCATTCTGAGGATTATTGTGGGGAAAAAAGATCAGGGAATGTTAAAGAAGTGAAAAAATTGCTGTCAGAAAGCTATTGAAGGCTGAAATACCAGAAATCTAAATGAGGCAGAGCAAATAGGAAAAAAGGGCAAAAAAAAATCAAAAATAAAATACTGAAGAAGGGTCGAAATCCAGAGCCCCAAAAAGCCTATCGCTAGGGTCTACTTAATAATAGCAAGCAGTGATGTGAGCAAGTGGTTTTACATTTACTGAAGGCTAAAGGAATGCAAACCTAATTTGTAGCGTAACTTCCCGTGATGTCACAATCACAACAATTGCAGCCTTGCAATCCATTCGAAAAAAATTGCATAAACAGAAAATTGAGACCATAATGAAAATAAACTTATTAAATCCAAGACTAATCACAAAACACACACCAAAATATGCCAAAACCTTAAACAATCAGGCATAAAAGTACGGTGGCGCAGTGGGTAGCGCTGCTGCTTCGCAGTTAGGAGACCTGGGTTTGCTTCCCGGGTCCTCCCTACATAGAGTTTGCATGTTCTCCCTGTGTCTGCGAGGGTTTCCTTCATTTTCCTCCCACAGTCCAAAGACATGCAGGTTAGGTGCATTGGCGAGTCTAAATTGTCCCTTGTGTGTGCTTGTGTGTGTGTGTGTGTGTGTGTGTGTGTGTATGTGCCCCGCGGTGGGCTGGTACCCTGCCCGGGGTTTGTTTCCTGCCTTGCGCCCTGTGTTGGCTAGGATTGGCTCCAGCAGACCCCTGTGACCCTGTAGTTAGGATATAGCGGGTTGGATAATGAATGGATGGATGGAAGTACCATATACTACGTTCCACCTAGCATTTAGAATACCATCCTGTAACAGGTGTTCTGATATTTCTATGTGTAGAAAACCTGTAAAGAACTACTGAGACAGTGATGCCACTAACTGCCAACTGTGACTTGTAGTATCAATTTTAGTTGACATTTTACTTAGGATATTAAGCAATAGTCAATAACTATAATCAAAATTGATCAAAATTACCAGTTGTTGGTGAGAACTCTGCTGCAGGAAAGGTTTTGCAGCATCCACTGTGAAGGCACAATGGAAGTACGGAGGAAAAAAACGACACGGTTACTAATCAATTTTTCTCTTTCCTTCCTAGGTTACATGAGACGGCACCAGATGACAGCAAGTGACCTGACTTCATCACAACCAGTAGATTTGTCCTTTCTGCTTACCAGGAAGAAAGAGCACAGACTGGAAGTGGGTCGACATTTTTTCCAGCCACCTCCTTTGAGGACAGCTCGTAAAAAGGAGGTTATCTTTTATCAAAAGCAACATTGCAACAACCAAACATTTATTCTTTAACACCCCACCTTTGGGACTCTAGTCTGTTTAGTCCCAGTATTTTTTTCTTGTTTGTCTTGTTTTTCACACTTGTATTATAAAGGAAAAAGAATTGATTTTTTGGTCCATGACTCCAGCTGCAATAGTCTCACCCTTTTCTAAAAACCCTTTTCTAATATTTCTTCAGTAGAGCTTGACCCTTTATTACTGTTCCTTGAATGTATCTCTAATGTTTCTAAAATTGACCCTTATTTATTTTACTTTTTATCATGATGATAGTTTCTTTAATTATCTTTCTGCTCTTTTGTTGCAATAGCTATCTTGAAATAACATTTATTACATTTTTTTTTACTGCCTCTTGGTTTTGGTAGCACACATTTTCAAGTAACAATTTTCATTGTACATTTATGTTATTTACTACAAAACTGAGCTGTTTGGCATTATTGGGCACACATCTACGAATGTTCAGCCCTGTATACTCATAGGACAACATGTTATGATTCATTCTTATAAAGCATTTCAAGTTCAATTTGAAATGTATTTTTCCATGCATAGAGTACAGTGAACATCTAACATTTGATGGTTAAACTGCAGCTGAGCTCTCACAGGTGAAAACAACAGAATGGATTAGAAGATAGTCATCTTGCAAGTGGATTTACTACACAGCAGATGACAATTCTCAATTGCTCCATTAGATTGTAATAGCCTCTGATGCATTGTGCTTTAGTTGAATAAACAGTGTAACATTTAATTTATATGCATATTGTGTTTTTGAAGGCTCATATGTAGGGTGTTTAATAGCCACTTCAAATTATCGCCTCCTCGACATGTAAAAGACAGAATGAAGTAAGAGGGCAACACATCCAATACTGCCTAACACTGTTCTTCCATTATCCTCCCTTGTGGTTACTTCATTGCATTTTTAAAACCTTTTAGTACACTAGGAATGTAAAGTAGAACCCATTGACTAAATGAATCTGTACCCACGTAGCAGATTAATACAATCATTCCATGATTTATACATCTCAAATTGCTTGCTGTATGCAAATATAAAAGAGTGCAGGAATAACACACACTGATTTTGACCCACACTCTAACTGTTATGAAGTTGTTTTTGCTTCTTTTAGTTGTTCCTGAGCTCCTTATATTGTTCTCAATATTAACTGTTTGAGCTTTGAATATTGGAAATTTTAAATTTTGTAATAATTTTTGTCTATGACGTGTATTTAACATGATAATCACTTTTGCCAGCATCTTTTTTGGTATGCTTTGTTGTAGGATTGCTATGTGCACTCCAGTTTTCCACAATATATACAAAGATAATTCAAAAAGTAAAGGCAATTTGAAGGCTATGTGATAACTGCAACAGCTAGATGCTGACACTTTACAACACGTTCATGATGGCTTTTTGGTATTTCGATCACACATAATGCACTGCTCTACTCTCTAGTCTAGTTGAAGCCCAGGTCAAATGAAACATGGATGGTCCACTGCAGGATCGAACCATTGCTGAAAAATGTGCTTTTTGGGCAGAGGGAGTGAAACCTCAATTTCAAATTGCCTTTATTTTTTAATTTCCCCTCTTACTAGTAGAGTACATTAAATGTTTTTAATACCAAGTTATAATATCATGGGCTGAAATTGTTTTCATAGATGGCAGACTGCAACTCAAGTGACAAGAAGATTCCTGTGCTAGTGTTAATGACTGTGCAGAAGAAGTTGCTTAAACAGATGGTATCAGCTTGGTGACGATGCATGCTTTGTGACATGGTGCATTATCCTGTTAAAAGTATGTAATTTAAAAAGAGCAGACTGTGGTAAAAAGGGTTGTACAGTAATCCCTCCTCGATCGCGGGGGTTGCATTCCAGAACCCCCCGCGATAACTGAAAATCCGCGAAGTAGAAACCATATGTTTGTATGGTTATTTTTATATATTTTAAGCCCTTAGAAACTCTCCCACACTGTTTATAAATATTCTCCGCACAGTTATACAGTAAACCCTTGTTTATCGCGGTTAATCCGCTCCAGACAGATAAATGAATTTCCACGAAGTAGGATTCTTTATTTATAAATCTAATATTTTCGCAGTTAGAGCATAGAAAACCTGTTTACGACCTTCTAAATACGTTTTTTAACATTATTAGAGCCCTCTAAACATGAAATAACACCCTTTAGTGAAAAGTTTAAACTGTGCTCCATGACAAGACAGAGATGACAGTTCTTTCTCACAATTAAAAGAATGCAAACATATCTTCATCTTCAAAGGAGTGTGCGTAGCAGAGAATGTCAGAGAGAGAGAGAAAAGTAAACAATCAAAAATCAATAGGGCTGTTGGGCTTTTATGTATGCGAAGCACCACGATAAAGTGGCTGCAATGAAGGGATCAATGTGAAGGTAGTTTTTCAGCATTTTTTAGATTAGCGTCCGTATCTTCTAAGCAAACAGCCTCTGTGTAAACAGCCCCTCTGCTCACACCCCCTCCGTCAGGAGCAGAGAATGTCAGAGAGAGTGAGAGAGACAGAGAAAAGCAAACAATCAAAAATCAATACGGGTTGTTAGAGCTTTTAAGTGTGCGAAGCACTGCGCGGAAAGCATATCATATATCATTGAGGAGTTTTATTTAATATGTAATACGTGCTCTGATTGGGTAGCTTCTCAGCCATCCACCAATAGCGTCCCTTGTATGAAATCAACTGGGCAAACAAACTGAGGAAGTATGTACCATAAATTAAAAGACCCATTGTCCGCTGAAATCCATGAACCAGCGAAAAATCCGTGATATATATTTAGATATGCTTACATTTAAAATCCGCAATGGAGTGAAGCCGAGAGAGTTGAAGCGTGATATAGCGAGGAATCACTGTATATAATCAGCACCAATGCTTAAGCATGATGAGGTATTCAAAAGATGTTCAAGCATAGCGTACCAAAAAACATCACCTATACCATTACACTATCGCCACCACTGTACTGTTGACCCAAAATACGGATTCATATTGTTTACACTAGCCATTTTCAACCTTTTTGACTGTGCCAATAGAACAAGGGTCTCCAACCTTTATTCCCCTGAGAGCTACTTTTACAGAATGAAAATGGCCGAGAGCTACTCATGTTTTCTAACGTTTATTCTCATAGCTTACTTCAACCCAAACAAACTGAATAAGTTTGTTTTGCCTGAACATTTACAAAATGTTGGTGTCCACAACTCACACTGCATTAAAACATCACAAAAAATATTTAGTTCTCCTGCAAGTGCATTTTGTATGTCTGTATGCATTTTCTAGTGTATCTCACACTATTGGATTAAAACATTAATGCTGTCAAAACAAAACAATTCAATTACAAATACACAGATATTACTTATTCATTTGTCATTTTGTTACATGTCACTGTTTCATTTTATTCACATCTCCAGTTGCATGTGTGATGTGTTTTCTAGTAGGACAGATGACTGGCACTGCATGGTGTCAACAAGAGGGGTGTATGGAGGAGTGGAGCCACTTAGGTTCATTCTTATAGAGTTATTTAAATGTTCATCTGTCAGTCTTGTTCTGAACTTTGATTTCATGACATTCATGTCAGAAAAGGCAGACTCACAGAGGGATGGAGACCCAAACAAAACAGATATTTTCAAAGCTGCTTGGTGAAGATTCTTACAGTTATCTGGCTCTACTAAGCTCCAAAAATGCTGAGAATGCTGTTGAGACTTTAACTCCACATTATTTGGAATGTTCACTAATATATAATATATAAAATCCAATATCTTTTTGTCTGTATGTCTGTCCGCTTTTAACGAGAGAACTACTTAAAGGATTTAGATTGTTTTTTTTTCTATAATTTGCTTGAACATTCCAGTTGATTTTGCGACTTCTCTCATTTCGCTGTGTATCAGAGTTCGCTTGCGGTACCGATTAATTTGCACGTATCTGAGAAGCAATGCGCGGGCCGAGGGGAAGGGCTTTCCTCACTCACTCGCCAGCTTCGGGGCATGTTCCTCAACTCCGCTTAGCTAGCGAATGAGAGAACAATTGAATTCAACTTTGTTTGATATTTAAAATAAAGTGTTACGTAGGTCTTGATGAGTTTGAGTCCGGATATTCTCTTAAGTATATACCACATTGAAAAGATAGATTGCAATTCAGATTGTGGATCGTGATTTTGTGTTAAAAGGATCGTGATATGATTTTTTGGAAAGATCGCCCACCCCTAATTTGACTAATTAAGTTTTCAAATTTATGTAGGATTCATTAACCCTTTGGTGAGCGACGTGTTGGAGACCCATGCGAAAGATGTATGACTGCAGACCGTGTTGGTGAAAATCAGAGAGCACGTGAGAAGTTCCCTCTTAGATTTTTGAGTATCCAGATTTACTACTAACATGAAATCAGAAAGCAGTGTGGGGAGGGAATGGAGTTTCTCTAGGTGGTATCAAGCATTCACATTTTCTAATGCTTCATTGAAGAGCAGTGAAAACAGCGGACTAGCCGTTTGGAAAAACTGGCCTAAAATATTTGACTGGCCTGTTTCTTGTGGATTAGCAAAAAAAAATTCCATGGACCAATGACGGTCTGTGGACTGGCAGTTGGTAATCACTAGTTTACACCATATTATGATTGCACTAAGTGCATGCTGTAGCAAAAACTGAGGTTAATACGATAATGTGCCATACTGTATATAATGCAGCACCGCTGAATGCTGATTGGATTCTAGTTCTTTTAAATCATCTATTTAGGTAGCTTGCTATCCTTAGAAGGGTCACTGTCTGTTGAAGCACCAGCTGGAATTCATATGAGACTTTGGTGACTAGAAGCTCTCCTGTAGCTGGCACTGAATTTGCTTATTTGTGTGATGGAATGCCAGCTCATACTGTCAGTGACTCATCCTCAGAATGACACAACTTGTTAACATCGTTACAGTAAATGCACTCGAAGAAATCTTTATTAGGTGCCTTAGAGTGGTCAGCATAGGAAGTACTAGAATATAATGACATTATTTTTATTAAAACTCTATAAAACCCTTAGCTCTCCCAGACATCTGCTTAATGTATATACTCATGGATAAGTTCTACCATGGATAAGTTGGAACTTGATTTTATTGTATAATTTCTGGTACTATATATGTCGGTCATATCAGTCAAATATGGAAAACTCACGCTATTGGTCCAAGAAATTATGATATGCTAACGCCCACCTAAGAGAGTAACCACGGAGCACACTGCCTTTTTTTCTATGTGGGTGTGGCAATGCGCTGTATCAGCGCATGCTCCTAGCCTCTCTCTCTCTCTCTCTCTATTGTGCCTACATGACCACACGGTAATACCAGAACTATTCCAAAGTGACGTTTGCACTGATTTGTGTTTTTTGTCTCACATCCTCATACACCTTTATTGTAACAGCATCCCTTATCTACGATGGAGCATTTGATCAGAAGAAAATATGAAGCTGGCTTTAAATTAAAAGTCATTGAAGTGGCGAAAGAAATTGGTAAGTGCGCTGCTGCAACAAAATTTCATATGTCTGAGAAACTGTTGTGAGATTGGAGGAAGCAAGAAAATGTAAAAAAAAAAAAAAATTTGAACAGGCGTATAAGTAAGGATCTGATTTTATAATCGATTTTTCAGATTTTAAGACTCAACTTATACGTGAGTATATACGGTGGTAAAAAAAATTAATTAGTTGACAAGGAGGTGGCGGAAATCACCACTCAAAACTAAGGGGTTTCATTCACATTTTGGGTTTAATTGAAACCATTTCCCTGCACAGTACCTAGTTTCTGTGAATAGATTACATAATGCAATTTATTTTGCAACATTTTGTTAATTCATCACCTGCACTACCAGCACATTATTACATCAACCTTACAACCTAAAGGAAAAATGTATGCCTTTAAATGCATAAAATGAATCTTATCTATGTTAATTATCATTAAATTATCATAAAACATGTCTGCCATAGAACATTTGCTTAATCCAGTAAAGCCCTTAAGCCTTTAAGCTTTTAGTTACAATAATTGATGTAACGGCTACCTTTTTTTCAATAGAAATAAACACTTGTCTGTTTTCTCTGTCAATCTTGCGTCCATTTCATTGCAGTAATAATAGGTTTAGTAGTCCTTGCCCTTTTTACATGAATTTCTGGCAGTAATATAAAAGCATCCTGGAAATGAATACTCAGTAAAAGTTAAAAAGGAGCCGCTTTTTGCAAATGATCTGTAGAATTTCTATTCTGAAGGTTTAAAGTAATGATTTTATTTTAAAACAGAAAAAGGCTATTATGAAAGCAATGGACATTCATGCTGAAGCAGATATGGAGATCACTATTTATGCTGTTAGATCATAATGTGAGTGTGTAAAAGCAGGCACTATTCATGTCGCAGTTGGCATCAGGTTTAAAATATATTGAGAGTGCAAACAGCTTTATTTCAAAACTCATTTTCTATAGAGGTTGGAATAGTTCCTGATCTTTACAAGACAGTACTGATTCTCCCAATGTCTAAGAATAATAACCCAAAGGAAATATCTTTAATGCTAATGAACTGTTTTGAGCAGATATAAAAATATGTACACCAGTAGCCTACTCAACAACACTGAGTGTTGATGTCCTGTTAGATACGTTAAGCAACATCCTTCAGGTTCTGCAGTAAGCTCAAAATGTAGTTGAGATTTTCTATATACAATATGTCTATTTAATACTACTTAATCACATCTTCAGAATTAGAGGTTCATATAACTCAAAAAAATTATTTCTATCTTTGTCATTCTTAAAGCTTCTTAACACAGCAGCTCAGCATGGTGGTATTCTCTCCATAGTACACAAAAAGAGTTCTCTGCCTTATTTCCTTAAATATGTTGATAGTACTCCATTATTGGGTTTCACACAAAAATTTGAGAAACATGTCCCATAAATGTTCTAAAAGTGTGTCATGAAATGTAATTAAATTGTAGTTTGATAACTCTCATGATGTGGATTTGAAGAAACCAGAAATGATGGTTAAAGATATTGGAAGGAAAATATACTATTTCCATGTACTCATATTAATTCCCCTTATATTTATAAATCCATCCATCCATTTTCTAACCCGCTGAATCCGAACACAGGGTCACGGGGGTCTGCTGGAGCCAATTCCAGCCAACACAGGGCACAAGGCAGGAACCAATCCCAGGCAGGGTGCCAACCCACCGCAGGACACACACAAACACACCCACACACAAAGCACACACTAGGTCCAATTTAAAATCGCCAATCCACCTAACCTGCATGTCTTTGGATTGTGGGAGGAAACCGGAGCAAACCCACGCAGACACGGGGAGAACATGCAAACTCCACGCAGGGAGGACCCGGGAAGCGAACCCGGGTCTCCTAACTGCGAGGCAGCAGCGCCACCAAGCCGCCCTATTTATAAATCCAGGATGATAATCAATTAAAATTTCCTGATTGTGTCAAGGATTGAAATTGTTGAAATTTTATGAAGAAGCTGTTTTTTCTCACAACTACATGAATTTAAAGTTAGCTGCTGTATTCTACAGGTGTTTTCTGTCTCTCTTTTGCAGATTGTTCTGTCTTTTGGTTAGATCTCTGATTATCAAACTGATAGTCAAGATAAAGTTCCCTTGCAACAAACAGTGAGCCTAACCATTCAGGCCATGCAATTTTTGTGGAATAGCTAATGTTTGTACAGTAGAAGCTGTGTCCTATAATGTACTAAAAACACATTACATTTTTTTTAAATGCAGATTGCAAGAGATCATTTTATTTGCTCAATTAGGGAGGTGTAGTGGTGCAGTGGAAGCTCTGCTGCCATGCAATAAGAAGACCTGGATTCTCATCCTGGGTCCTCTCTGCGTGGAGCTTGCATGTTTATTGCATAACAGATATTAATCTGTTATTTAGTTTGTAGGTGCCTGGAAGGAAGGACAGTTATTGTGGCTGGGATAAAAGGAAGATGTCATAACTGGCCATGAAGCCATAATGGAAGTAATGGTATTAGTCTGGTGGTTTTCGAACCCGGGTCTCACAACCAGGGCTGTGGAGTCGGTAGATAAATGCTCCGACTCCGACTCCGAATCCTCTGTATGTATATACTATGCTAATGTATTTTCTACATCCATTGAAGGAAAGGAAGGCAACATACATGTCATTTCACCAAAGAACTACTGGCTAGGAAGCCACTCTACTATAATGCCAGATTAAAGACAAACACAATGAAAACAAGGTTTTGTTTATTTTTGGTTTTTTTTAAACAAGTGTCTGGATAGTTATAGCAGGCATAAAAATCAGGAACAGGAAATGTATTAGTTCAAAAATACAAACCACATTCTTTGGTAGTTTTAACTTTTAAAACAAAAAAAAAAAAGCTTAACTATATGAACTAAAAACAATATCTGGAAAACCTATATTAAATTTGGAATACAGTTATAGTTAAAGGAAAGGAAATAAATATGGCAGCCTCCATATTCCTCTGACCTCGGGTTCCCTTTAAATGCAATCTAAAATCAGTGGGCTTTAGGCTTGGTTCACAGTTCCCTGTAACAGTGGAACACGACACAATGGAAAGTGGTGCCGCACCTTACCTGTGAATTACATCCCATATAGTGACGCATACAGTCAATGAAAAGCATGCTTCATGGCTACTTGACATGTTCGTTTTGTGGTAACATTATGCACTGCATGCATTGGGCTTTATTCTTACAGCAGAGAAGTAGTTCATTATGACTGTTTGTGAATTGGGACATTTCAACTTACTTTTTTAATTCCCATTTAAATTTAGTAGGAGTCGGAGTCGGTTAACTTTTTGCCGACTCCGACTCCAGGTACCCAAAATTGTCTCCGACTCCGACTCCACGACTCCGACTCCACAGCCCTGCTCACAACGTGTCCAAAAGATTTTTGAAGAATGTTAGGTCAATGACAAGAGCCTGATTATCCTTACCCAAGAGATCTAAGATCACTTTTTTGACCCATAACCACACCACTTAACCAAATAGTACGCACATGTGCCCTGATATTTAGAATCCAGAAAAGACTAGATTCTAAATCAAATTTTAACTCCACAGGTGGTGCATGAGTGACATTTCTAGACAGCACTCTTAACAGAATTGATTTTATTTTGGAAGGTGGCATGAATTCCAAATGGCCTGGAATAGCCAACCTATACAGGACTTTGTTAATGGCCTGAACAGAATGATATACCATGGGCCCAGTTTGTGTGAAAGAATCTTCAGATGAATGGCACATATGTCTCCATTTATGGCTGACAAATTGTTTAACAGTAGTTCCAGCTATCTGTAAGGTCCATTATTCTTTCAGATCCTTAAAAAACAGGTTTCAGTTATAACCATGAGGATATTCAAAAGTGGAGCTTGTTCTTGCTGTAATTTTCAAAAAAATTCCACAAGCAGATGCAAAGAGTTTACTGTATATTGTAGAAATTTCTCACGATCCTAATTAATGCATTCCAATTATACTCTGGGCAATACCCAGAGATGAAGTTCAAGAAAATTCCCATCTTTGCACAAAAGTATTTTCAAATTCAAGGTATAAATTGGAAAACAAAATAATTGTTCATGGAAAAGCTATAACTGAAATGGTCATGTAAACTCGCAAAGGAAGTAAATCGATAATAGAATCGAACAATATTTCCTTCCATGGCCTATTAAGAGGCGGCAAGGGCTGTAACAATCCAATACAACAAGCAGCCAGGGACTTGTTACTACTACACTTGTCATATGCTGCAATATACTTCTTCATTTCCTTATTCATGTTTGGCCACCAAAGTTGAGGTTTAATTAGGTTGGGTATTCTTAGAATACCAGTGTGTCCAGCTAACAAATAAACTGTGAACGCAACCTAACACCTTATTGCATCTTTTCTGGAAAATTATGGGTTCAGGCTCATGAATTTTATTCTTTTCCTCAAATTGCCTCAAGAAAAGCATTAGCCTTTTGATTCTTTTCCACTGCTCGGTAAGAGGTAACAAAATTAAAGCAGCTGAAGATCAGAGGCCAACTGGTTTCTCTGGCATCTAACTGTGTTACAATTTTCAAGTATGTGAGATCTTTATGGGCTGTAAAGATAACAAATTTTTGCTTTGTCCCATAAGGTCACTGCCTCTGTTCTTCTAATGTGAATTTCATGGTCAAAGATTTTCTGTGACTGTTATCATAAGCTGTTGTGGAAAAAGGGTGATGGGAAAATTGGATGCCATCACCCTCTTTTCCACAACAACTTCCGAAAAAATCCCCTCCACCAGGTGCCCTCTTGGGGCAATTTTAAATACACGGTATGCAAAAAAAGTGCCTCTGGGGTTTGTATTTGCCCACTGCTATCAGGCAATTTAATACTTCCACCTGATGTACTTGTTAAGTTTATATTTATTTATTTTTTTACTAATCGATTGATTGATTGGCTGCAGTATCTGTCCTGTGAGTCTGTCTTCTTATTTTGTATGTTTCTACTATTGTATGCTTTTGAATTTCCCTATGGGATTAATAAAGAGTATCCAATTAAATCTCATAATTCCACTTGCTGTGAGTGAGCGTTTTTAAACAATATGCGCAGGTTTGAAGTTTTCCTGTATCTCTGAAAAGCTGTGAGAGCATTCATATTAGCTTTGTGATTGCCTTTTCATCGGTTCACCTTTTTTGTTACATATCATCCACTGTATATAGATATTTTTATTACGTTTTCATTTCTATTGTATTTTAATTGTACAAAGGTACAATTATTATTATTTATTGTAATAGTATATGGGTAGCATATTTTTAGGTTTTATGAGATTTTGTGTAAATAAAAATTTAAATAAATGTTGTCCTTTACAATGACCACAAGCACTAAAAATGCTTTCAGTTTCTTGATTACACCTATTCGAAAATAATTTTAATTACAAAAATTAATTTATGTCATGCATGTTAATAGTGTTTTAAATTATAAATTTTTTATTGCTATATATACTCGCGTATAAGTCGGGTCTTGAAACCCACAAAATCGGTCATCAAATCAGACCCCATCTTATACGGCCGTTCAAAAATACGACACTTAAATTTTTATTTTTTTTTACTTCTTGCCTCCTCCAATCTCGCACCAGTTTCTCAGACACATCGATTTTTGCTGCAGCAGCGCAGTTACCAATTTCTTTCGCCACTTCAACGACTTTGAATTTAAAACCAGCTTCATATTTTCTTCTGATCGAATGCTCCATCGTAGATAAGGGATGCTCTTACGATAAAGGTGTATGTGGGTGTGACATACAAGAAACACAAAATAGTGCAAATGTCGCTTTGGAATAACTTGGGTATTACCATGTGGTCACGTAGGCACAATACATAGAAAAGAAAAGGCAGTGTGCTCCGTGGTTAGATTATATCATAATCTTTTGGATCAATAGAGTGAGTTTACCGCATTTGACTTATACGACTGACATTATAAAATACTGGAAATTATAAGGTAAAATAAGCCCTTACTTATCTGTGAATATATACGGTAAATATATTTAGGATGAAACATCCTTAACTTTTTCATGTATGGCCAGCCTACATGATACATTAATAACCTTTTAATTTTTATTTTAACTATTATTTTTTAATTCAATTGCACTATATTGATTTTGTATTATTATTTTTTTAAAATCACTTCTCATACAACAGACACCCTAAACGTTTAAGCAATGTGGACTAAAGTTGCTTCTGTGGCCCCACCAGGGTTAGGGGCACCTGAAGCTTGAGCATTTAAAATTCTCCTAGCTACAATTATAGCATAAATACATAAACAACTTTTAGCTATCAATTAAAGATTTACTGTGTCTGAAAAAAATACAAGAAACTAAAATAAAGCTGATTTTTAAAAGTTTGACTTTTTTATTTATAAATATTTCAGTCAAGCAACCTTCCATGTTTTCCAGAACAGACTGAGAGATATTGATTGAGAAAAAATTGACTGTGAAAACTAAATACAGATACCCAGAAAGTGAAGCAGCTTGGACCAAAAACCCTCGGTGGTGTACCTTTATTTTGCATCATTCAGACTGACTTGCATAACAGCATGGGAACTGTGCACAGGGCCAACATGTTAAATAATATTACACAGGTGGGGCACAGCACATTTTTGCTGACAGTTTGAATGGGTTTTGGAATACAGTGTGACTTTAGAAGAAATGACAGAGCAGGCTCTTTTTCCTTAGATGACTGAGTTCCTTTAATGAGGGAAATGACATCTTTCACATCTTCTACAACTCCCTGATGGCCAGTGTGATTCTCTACGCTGTGTGGTGTGCTGGGCTGGTAACATAATTTCAAGAGATGCCCACCAAATTAACAAACTAATTAAAAGGGCATGCTTGGTTATAGGACGCTCTCTGTACCCACTGGAGATTGCAGTGAAAGAGAGAATTAAAACAAAACTGAGTGTCATTATGAATGATGCTGCACATCCTCTCTCTGACACACTAACACTGAGGACTTTCAGCCACAAATTATTCAACAGAAGTGTGTCAGGAAATGCTACGGAGTCTTCTTTACGCCACTGCAATATGTCTGTGTAATGCCACACTTGGACTGTCACAGCCAATTCAGAATTTTTCTTTCTTTTTAATTATTTTGCTTTATAGTCATTCTGGTGTGTGTTCAGTCCAAAGTGTATGTTTATTTATTTATTTTTCAGTAAAAAAAACAAATTCCTCCTGGGGACAAGTAAAGATCTATCTATCTATCTATCTATCTATCTATTGTCACACACGTGTGAATAGGAGGACGTTGTGTGGACCAAGTAATGGTAATTCCACGCCAGGCCAGGGGAGGGCGGGGTGCAATAAACCTTCTCTTGCTATCTCTGCAGACCAGCTGCAGGAAAGCCTATCTGAATCATGGAACATCACTTCCAGTTCCGGCGCCCAGGAAAACGTCACTTCCAGTTCCGGCGTCCAGGAAAACATCACTTCCAGTTCCAGCGCCCAGAAGATTGTCACTTCCGGTCCCGGCTCCCAGACTGATGTCAGAGAGACACCTCTTCCGGTCAACCTACATCACTTCCTGTTAACATATGTCACTTCCTGTTTGACCATTTAAAACCGCCATCTTTTCAAACCTTGAGCAGTTCTGTTTTGGACTCCGTACTGACAACATCATTGCTTGAACTTAAAAGACTCCTTTGCAGCTAGGAATATTATATGGGTGGCTGCCCCAAACCTTTTATACGTGTGTCGAGTGGCTTCATTTCACACTATCTATGTTGACTTTATTCCCATAAAGTGAACGAATCATACATTCAGCTGCTTTAATAGCCTTTTCAAATAAAGCAGCTTCCACCAGACACTGCAGTCTTCCTCATGGAGGGTTTAGAGCAAAAACTGTCCTGCAACCACAATCTGAACAGCATAAAGTGTTGTAGCCAAAGCATTCCTGGCACAAGATGTACTTCCTTTTTTTTCTCATATTACTGTGGCAACACAATAGAAGCCATTTTTTCCTTTACAGCAAATAGTACTGAACTATTCATAGCTTATCAATGGATTGCACTGCCTAACCTTGACCAGCAAAACAGAATTATGAACACAACATTTTAAAAACATTCAGTGCTCCTTTTCTTGTTGAGTATAAAGTAGATATGGCAGTTACTACGGTATGTTTTAATAGAGTGCTTAAAATGTCTGAACTCTGTAGAATGGCCCTGTTATAAATCTTCTTGTTATTAGAATAGAACAGATGGCTTATTATTTGCTGCATTCCTTTCTTTTATATAAAAATGTCTGTTTCCCCTTTTAATCTGTCCCTCAACCCTTCAGGTAATAAAGATTCTGAAAATGAAACTTATTTTTCCTATTGTATTTCAAAGAAAGAAGTCTCAGAGCAGAAATAGGTGGTAATTTACACAGACTTGGGCTAGCTACTGAAATCATTCCCAGTTGCATTTTAGTCATACTGTACCTTTAGGATGTTAAAACTGCCTCCTTAATATTGTCAAATACAGCCTGTAACTGCTGAATATGACTTTGTTATCCATAGGGTAGGCAAATAAATATTCCAAATGCAGTTTTAAAATTTGGTCAGTTTTAAGCTAAAATGTCAAAGGAGCCCCATGAAGCCCAAATGGGAATCTGGCAAATTCAAACACTCCATGTGGAGTAAAGCTGACATCTAATAATCAAGCTGGTCTGGTAGTACAGGTTGTCAACGACATATGACCAAGTTCAGTTCTGACGGACTGGTCATAAGTTGATCTGGACATAAGACGGACCGGTATGTGTATTCAAACCTGATCATTTGTATAGTACTGTATAATAAGTTCCTTAAGTCATATTGTTTGCTTTATATCCTTTTGTTATAACCATTCTTAGTACATTGTGTAGATTTTCTATCTTTTTTTGTGTGAAGTATTTTTTTATTTTATTATTTTGTTTCATTCGCACTGTTGCAGGCATGAGACCTTTAACAGCTTCATGAATCCTTTCTTTGTCTGTGTTTAGTTTTGTCATAAGCGTGAGTCTCTCCCAGTGTTCACTGTGTTAACTGTGAGTGGAGGAGTTCTACCAGCAGAGTTTGAGCACTCTTATGTTTTCTGTTTTAACATTTCAGCCTGTTAATAATAAACATTAATAGATAAAGGAGTTCAGTGTGGTTTCTTTACCCCTTCGTGGCAGTTCACATAAAACAGCACACCATGAGTCATAATATACAAGCATCAGAGGTTAAAGCCAGAGTGCACCAATACCAATCATTTACAATAGGATGACTTAAAGTCAAATGTGATTGCATTCGTTTTCTTTCTTCCCTCATACTGCTTAATCACCTTCATGTTTGTGTTGATGTCAATTTCCTTTTTTCCTATAATTGCAACTGAACGTTGTTGAATCCACTGCAGGTAATAATCTAAGATTGAGATGAATGAGCATACAGAGCTGGCGTGGCGAAACTGTCATTTTCCCATGAGATGCAGTAGCTGTCATAAATCGAATGGTCGTAAAACACATAGGTTGTAAGTCGACGACTACCTGTACCTGCCAAAACCCTTTTTGGAGAATCTTTAAAAATGCTTACTTAGGATTTTCTAAAAAAAAAAATCAAACTTTAAAATCCAATTTAACTGCCTGAAGTCAATATAAAACACACCAGGCTAAGGTACCATGAAATGCTTTTGGCACCAGTCACTTTTCAATTTTCCAGTTACTTCAAGTTCTACCACTTATTTTAACTTCTATTTTAACTGCAACACACTCTGCTTTGTGGATTCTATATGGACGGACATAGATGTTTACAATAGCATTACCTTATGTTTGGCAAGATGGGTCTTAATAGTGTGACAGACGGCTGGGGCCTTTACCCAGCTGTGACATCTTTATGGAAGGACTGGGAGAAAGACGATACCTTCCCCATGACAAGAGAGGGCAGCTCCCCTGGTCTGTATTGGGGCCACAGGATTGGAGCTTAGAAGCTCAACCCTGCTGAGGCCTGTGGTCGCCACCAAAGGGCACTTGGACAGTGGCAGAGCACTCCCAGAAGTGCTGCCGGATGATCATCAGAGGGCTCCTGAGCGCTTTTCGGGGCAAAATAAAAGGGCCGACTCACTCTATTCAGGGAGCCGGAGTCAAGCAGTGGAGGGCAGTGCTTGTGTGGAGGAGTGAAGGTGGTATTGGTAGAAGAAAGAAAGAAAGAAAGAAAGAAAGAAAGAAAGAAAGAAAGAAAGAAAGAAAGAAAGAAAGAAAGAACCTAAGCCATAATTAAGGTCATTGTGTGCAAAAGGAAACCTGGCACCTGTGTTCCTGTGCTTGTGTGTGTCTGCGGCTGATTTTCCACAATAGGTAAGGAGAAAAAGACCACCTTATTGTTCTCAGCTTATGTTTCTGAGCTTACTTTCTTGATGTTGTGTCTCCTAGTACTGTGATCTTGCATTCTGCTGATTCACTGTCTGTGAGTGAGTCAATTTCACTGTAGGAAGGGTCCATTTCATCTCATTCTTTTAAGAAATCTGTCATACATTCTGGTTTTCCATCTTGTAGTCACTTAAAGCAATACCCTTCCAGTGTTTCAGGAGTTTATGGGGATTGTTTGGAATGAATTTCAAAACGTTGTCTCCCTAATTAAATTCACACAGTTTCATCTGTTAATCATAACTTTATTTTTCTGTGTTAAATTTTCTAAGGCAAATATTTTTGAGCTGGTTGTGTAGGGACATTCTTTTAGAATCAATATGTTTGAGTTCTTTGTCTTGCCAACTCACTTCCCACTCTTCTTTAAAAGATGTCAGTAGGACAACAGTTCAAATGGACTTATGATCTTTAACTACAGTCTCGCTTTACATAAATCAAAAAAACAGAGCCAATCTTTTAATAATTTAAGAGTTTTGTACTTTTTAAACATGTTAAGTACAACATTTATGGAATTTGTGTACATCTTTTGCTACAGTTATAGTCCAATAAAAGCATTTAAAGTAACACTGAATCAACGATCACTTATCGCCCAAATACCACAACTTGTTAGCTAAAATAAAGTGAGGTGTAGGCAGTTCTATCTTCCATGTTGTTATAAATCAGATTTGGATATCCATGGATATTTTGTGCTTTTATGCTCATTCAGATTCTATTGTTATTATTTATCTTTTTGTTTGGTGATGTCACATCACCGCTATTTTGGGTGCTTTAGTTTCGAACCTGGCTGCTACCATTTTGAGTGTTTTTGAATGGGTGTGGCCTTGTTGCGGTCTCCCCATTGCGATCAAATGACTGATGGCAGCACAATATGTTGTTATGATTTTGTTAAATCTTTCCTGGCTTGAAATATTTTTGTTTCAGATATTCTTAGTTTTTTTTTTCTGAGGTTCTAAGCATTGCTGTTTTTAGTTTTATAATTACTTTACTGCTTTGTGTTGTCCTAACATAGGCAGCTTTATTTCATCAATATTTAAAGACACCTTAAAGTTAAAAGCCATTGCTAAGGTATGCATCAAGGAAGACATAACACATTTCATCTTTGTTGTTACATTAAATTAAGTGGTGCCACGTATTAATTGTCCAAGTTTGTGAATATGATCTTTTTAGCAAGTGCTTTTCCTTTTCACTTTCTAGTACAGGAAATATGGTAAAGGAGATTGACGAAAATGTGTGAAAAAGGCGTCAAAACCAAGATGACAGCAGCACTGTTATCAATACCAAAATGAGAATAAAAAATCTTGTTCAAAAATTCAGGTGCAAGTCAAGACCAATAAAGTAGTTTAGAAAAAGGGTTGTTTTAAACAAAAAGACACTTGACAAAAAAGCTTTTGGAATCTGCAAACTCAAATGAAGAGTTGCCCAAAAGGATGTCCTTTTAACCTGTCACATTGTTTTTAGTGGTTCACAATCCCTGAGGACACAACCCCTAACAACATGAAGCTAAATTAATGATGGGATTATCAAAATGGTACAAAATCATTCATAATAACAAAACTAAGCTTTCAATCTTAAAACTAATGAAAAATCTAGGGCTCTAGAAACCCTGAAAAAAAAACAACAACAACAAAACAAACAGTGCTTAACTTCATAAACGGACAAAGAAAAATGCATAAAAAAATTAAGAATGAGCCCATTCACAACAACAGGGATTTTGGATTTTTGCTTCACTTATTGGTTTTCTCAAATTCTCATTGTTCTTCATGATTAGGACCCTCCACTAGTTTTTGGTTCTCAAATGCATCTATTGGTCCATTCCTCATTGCCTTTGTGGCCTGCCTAAATTTTATTCATAGAAGAACACTACAATATCATTGTAACAGTGTTACTTAAAATGAAAGTCCCATAATTCTGGCCTTCAAAATTATGGATTCTAAATCAAAAAATTTCACAGGGTATGTTTTTAAGCTCTGAATTAATTTAGGAAGTTTGATCTTTGTGAGGCTTTTTACTTTGAATTTTTTGATAACAATCGGGTTTTAGTATTTTTTGGTTATGCCTGTCCTAGACTCTGTTATCTCTTTTTAAACTCCTACTCCATTTCTCTTTATAACTGTCTTTTGCTGGGCTAACTTTCCATCCTGGTAGTACACACTATTATTTTAAAGGATTGTATCCTTCTACTGTCAGAAGCAAACTGGGTACAACACCTTGAAATAGCTCACTTGTAGTGTCAGGCTTTTCTGCATCCCAGAATCACCTCTGAGATTTGATCTTTTTTTTTTGTCAGATTGTTGCGGTTTTTAAATTACTCCACTCCCGCTTTTGTCATCTCTTTATGTTTTATGCCATTTCTGTGATTTTGCCCTGGTCCTTTTTCCTCAGGATTGGTCGTGTAGGGCTCTCAGGTATTATCATCAGGAATTACCCCTAGAGTCTGACTTAAGGCACTTCCTGTTCTTCCTTGACCTCTTTTTGTGCTCTTCCTGTTTTGCCAGTGTTGTGGTTCTTTTGACCATTCAGGCTCTGGTTTTCTGGATTTGCTTTCTGGAGTTTGGCATTGTCCATCCATCCATTATCCAACCCACTATATCCTAACTACAGGGTCACAAGGGTCTGCTGGTGCCAATCCCAGCCAACACAGGGTGCAAGGCAGAAAACAAACCCCGGGCAACAACAACAACAACAACATTTATTTATATAGCACATTTTCATACAAACAGTAGCTCAAAGTGCTTTACATAATGAAGAATAGAAAAATAAGAGACACAGTAAGAAAATAAAATAAGTCAACATTAATTAACATAGAATAAGAGTAAGGTCCAATGGCCAGGGGGGACAGAAAAAACAAAAAAAAAACTCCAGACGGCCGGAGAAAAAAAATATTTTGTCCACCACAGGGTACACACACACACACACACACACACACACGAAGCACACACTAGGGACAATCGCCAATGCACCTAACCTGCATGTCTTTGGACTGTGGGAGGAAACGTTTGGCATTGTCTTTAGTTTAATTGCTTTCTTTGTTACTTTTCATTTCATGTTTTTTTGAAAATATCTCTAAATTTAAATTTATGACTTTGCATTTTTAAATTTCAAAGTTTGAAATTTGTAATTTTCATTTAATACTTTTGGAGATTAAGTTTTTGTTTTAATCGTTATTTAACTGAAAATTAAAAGCTTTTGAGTTGGGCAAATGTTTTATTTGACCATATAGAAAAAAATAATACAAGAAAACCCTTTTGCAAACTCATAATATTCTTGTTACAGTTTCTTAAGGCTACTTCTAATAAAGAAACAGTGCTTCCCAATCACAGTATGCATGGGAAGTTTATCAGAAATGGCAGTGTGAAGGACAGCCGGGTCCCATGCCCGGCAGGGACGCCCCTGCTGCTTATGATCCGGGGGAGCCTCCATGAGCAGTCCAATACATCCCCCGGGACACTTGGTGGCAGCCTCCCTGGCCGACGGTAATTCCCCAACCGCTCACAGGGCTCCATGGGAGATGGAGTCCTCCACAGCTTGGTTGGGGCCCGGGGTGACCGCTAGGGGGACTGTCTGCTTCCCACAGCCCGGCTGGACGAGTCTTCAGCCCCACCCGGAAGAGCAATTAGGAACAGGTGGTTAATCACCTGGAATGCTTCCGGGTGGGCTATATAAGGGACCAGCCACCACCACTCGAGGAGCCAGAGTTGGGAGGAAGGAGATGAAGCTTGTCTGGGAGGAGTGGTGGAGTGAGGTGGAGCATTGTTTGTGTTTTGAGCTTTTGGGACTGTGTTTGGGCTGTGTGGCACAGGGAAAACGTCTCCCACAGCTGAAGAAAAATAAATGCTTTGTGTTTATTATACGTGCCTCTGTGTCCATCTGTGCCAGGTCAGGCGCCTACATAGCGCCTTTGTTACAGCAGCAATACCAATAGAGTTTAAAGCATATTGTTTTGCCTCCATGAACATATGTCATTTCTGCTTCTTCTATGTGTCTGACAATAATCTAATTGCATCTACTTGTTGCATACAAATCACTCCTAGATAGATAGATAGATACTTTATTAATCCCTAGAGCTTACAACATAGCTACCCTCATGACCACTTGTGCTAACAGAAAACTATAATCCTCTTTCTAGAAACCATGAAACCAACAACAGTACAGCACTTCACCAATACTGACTCAGCAAGAGTAAAACGCTTTGCAAGCAGGTAATATGCCAAACTCTTCACAACTGAAACAGATTCTATTCATAACTGATTGCTCCCATAATTGCTAGTATCCCTGGTGGAGCCTCAATCAGCGGAGAATTATTGCAGCATTAAGCTGGCCAGGGGACCACCGGATGGCATCCTTGCTGACCAGCTGCATGCTGCTTCCTATCTCAAAGTCTTCCCTCCAGTCTCGATACTTTTTGTCGTTATGTCTTATTAGAGGTTATGAGGGTGTGTCCTTCACAACTCTTCATGACTGTTTAAATCCAGAACATTAAGGAGCATTTTGATTGTTCATCACTTCAGCACTCTTTTTGGTATATGTTAGGTGTCTTCTTAACAGTAGAGAAGAAAATGTAAAACACCCTTTTACCTGCAGAGTTTCTATCAATGTTACAATACTTTAACCACTGGCTATACGCAACAAAGGTTAAACAAGATTATCTTAAGACCTCATATTTTAGGCTCTAGTAACTTGCTATATGTTTGCAATAAACTTGTCTGTTTGTAGGGCATCAACAGACAACAAACCACTTACAGCAGCTATACCAATTCACCATGGTGACACTTGCCAAAATAATCTGAGATCATCTTCAACGTTTATCCCATGGGAAAATTCCACTACATATAGAGGCACTCTCACCAGTGCAGGGAGAAGAAGCAGGGCAGCTGTGTGATAGATGATGATGTTCTTCCATATTGTGAAAAAATTAAGGAAAAACATAATCTGGTACCTGAAGTGTCTGCTCAGGGAGACATGTTGATAAGTCCCAGCTGCATCATTGTTCTCTCCATGGAATAGCACCACTGTGGCTGTGTATATTGGTGAAGGGAACATTTACAGTAGTGCTGTCCAAGATGAATGAAGGATCCTGTGCTTTCAGTATGTTTGTGTGTGTGCATGTGCCTTTGAACATCTGAATGTTGTATTGTGACCTTTGAATTCCTGTTGTTTATGTGCCTTATAATTAATTTATTATGTTAGCTATCTTTGTATTGTCACTGTTAGTCTATCCTTCTTGTAACGTGTCTCTACCGTCTTTAATTAGAACCCAGACAGGGCTTTGGGCTAATTTCCTAACAAGTGCACTATACACAAACAAAATGACTTTACTGAAAATGATTTTCACATGTAATTGCCTGGCAATATACATTCAATAATATGACTTTAAATTGTGCATGATGATTTTCTCTCAAATTGTCCTAAAGTACCTTAACCTAACCTTTTTTTTGTCTGACAGTGGTATTGCATTTTAATCCTCTTTGATGGAGCTGTCATGAAAACAAAAGCATTGTACAGCCGAGCACACAAAAGATTTTCCGAAGTGCCTTTGAAAATAACACCACTTGTAACAAAAAGGATTTGTAATAAGTTAGGCTCAGGATTGCTGCGGCTGCATTGACAGAAGCATTACATTTTAGGGATTAGTATGAAAAGAAAAGTTAAAGAATGAGAAAAAGATTATGTGGAAAATTACTCTTTGAAGCCTAATTACTTTCTCACTCTCACTTCTCTCATGTTTTTCTCTCTGAAACACTGTTTTATGAGGAGCTATTTAGGACTTAATCCATTCCTAACAATACATATACTGTATACAGAAGCACACTGTGTACTGAAACATATACAGCAGATAATAAAACACATTCACTGCACACTGAAATGTATAAACTCTACAATGAAATGTATACAATATATACTGACATTTTGTCATTTATATTATACTACTGTTATACAGTAACATGTCCATCAATAGAAGGCAATAATACTGGACGGGTGCTTAGCGGTTAAGGCTGTAAGCATGAAGAAAGGATGAGGAAATGGACAAGCAATGTGTACAGTTACATGCGTCTATGTATTCATGTAACATGTATTTTAAAATGTTTGTTGACTACAGTTTATATTTGTATGCTGTCACACATTCCTCACAGGCTCTTGTGGTATAGCGCTGCCTAAGAGATCGGAAGAGAAGCGTGTGGCCATCGCTCAGGATGGGGCTGTGGGTCGTTCCTGTTGAGCAATTTGGGAGCAGGTTTGACCATTATGCTCTGGAGTACTTTTGCCAGGAGGAGCAATGAGAGCAGTGGAAGTACAGAGCGCCCATGCAGCCAGGATCAGCAGCAGTTCGGGCAGAGCAGGGCTCAGGGTTGCCCGCAGACACCATGGGATTGGCAGATGAAATGGGTGTCTTCACCTGTTGGTCGACATCTCTCCAGACTGCAAGGTCCAAATAGGATAAGCCGGAGAGGCGTCAGTTTTAAAGGAAGGCACCAGGACTTGTGGGATTTTAAATGAGTTACCTGCACTGCGTTGTTTTAAACTAATTTTATTGGATTTATTTATTGGATTTTTAACCTCCACCAGACTCCTTCATTTTATGGATTATTTATTTATTGAAATTTAGAGCACTAGACTTTCTCAGCACTTGTTTTTGTTGAGTTGTTTTTAATAAAAGCACTGTTGACCTTTTCACCATCCCCTTGTTTCATTTATGTTTTGTCCTCATCTGCCACGCTCTTCCAATTATGTTATTGTCGGTGTCGTGATCAAGAGGCTCCCAAAAATGAAGAGGGAGCATAGAGCTGACCCACACTGTTACAGCTCTGTCAAGGTATGTAACCCACCAGAATGAGAGGAGGTGCTCTTGTTAACACTGTCATCTCCTTCTTTCACCACAGTACTGAGGTAAACTGACTCTGCCTCTTCCAGTCCAGCCTCCATAAAAACCTGAGCCTCTCAAAAGGAGGCGTCTTTTCTGGCATGTGCGACTTATCGGATGGTGCTTTGCCAGCTCAGTGACCTGAATACTGGCAAACCAGCCTGAATATTTTGTTTTGGTTTTTGATTTCCTTCATAACAGGAAGTACATGCCAAAGAACATTTTTTGTTCTCTTTTGATGTGTACTTGGAGAATCAATGGGATGACCCATTTGGCGCCCCAAATTTTTCCATATCGTACAGCTGTAATTACTGTGGAAAGACAATGGCAAAAGCATGGGGGAAAATAGAAGAATTTCAGAGAATACCAAGTGGAGGCAAGGAAAAACATACCATTTGTTGGTTTAAACAGTGGTATAACCAACAAAAGGAAGTTGATCGAGTGACAGAGTGTCAGAGAAACTCAAAAGCTCAAATTCACAAAGTCGCACAGTGCCCGAAATAAAAAAGAAGTCAGATATTAAAGTCACTGTAGAATGGCAAGTCATAGCCCACCATCTGAGTGTCATATGAAAGCTTATTAGAGTACAAAAAAAAGAAAAAAAATAGGGACACAGTGAGAAAAAAGCTCGAAATGTCAACTTTAATCTCGAAATTTCCACTTTAATCACGTAGTTTATTTTGTCATTAAAATAGAACATCATAAACTTCATCTTTAAATCGTTTAATTTACTAGTTTCTCAAATATCATTGTAACTATTTTAGCACATTAAATGCTTTGTTTTATATGTGTTCTTTTATGTGCTTTATATATGTGAATCACTACATGCTTCTTAAAAGGACTTTCTCTTCCTCCGACGGGACACAGAATCCATTATATTCATGATATTACAGCTCTCTGAATAATTAAAATACTGAGATGTATACTTGATATGATTTTCATGATGATCGGAGCTAAAGCATGTTATTAAACATGGGAACACGGTGGCTCAGTGATAGTGACAAGCTGGTGCCCCTTCCAGAGATTGTTCCTGCCTCATGCAAGATGCTTGCTGCACCGTGCAACACTTGGATGAAATAATTTATTGCAGCAGTACTATCTCTTTCAAACGTGCTAACCTCCAATTTCTGCCCTTCCGTATCTTTCTCCAAGTAACCATTCACCACACAATCAGCTCTGTAATAGATGTTAAGCCATATGTAAGCTTAGAACGCCGATTCTTCAAAACTTTTAAGGAACATTGAAATATCTTTGTAGTACATGTTTAATTATTCTATCCATCTATCCTTCCAGTGTCGCACCAGCCCCAGTTAGAATACAGTGCGAGGCAGGAACAATCCCTGAACTAGCTAGCGCTGCGACACCGTGTCCTCACATGTTTAATTATTAACAGTATAGATTATTTAAATGATGTTAACATTTTACCTGTATAATGTAATAAACATATTTTGCTGCATTTCAACTTAAAAATGATATCGTCATAGTTTGTAAATATGCGCTTTATAAAGTGGCTCAAGTTGTGCAATATTATAAATGTATCGCAAGTTTACAGTGAGGTAATTGTACTTATAAGTACAAACAGTTCTATAAGGAGCACTTGATGGACTGATTGAGTGCATTTATACATTCTTGGGATGAAACTGTTTCTGAACCGTGAAGTCCGTAAAGGAAAGGCTCTGAAGCTTTTGCCGTATGAAAGCAGTTCAAATAGGCAGCATGGCTGAGGCAGTCTTCCTGATCAGCTGCTGTAGATCCATGATTTCACTCTCAGATATAGCGATATAAATACTGTGGTGCAGTGAGAGTAATATGGAAAAAGATGATCCGCTGTGGCAACCCCTAATGGGAGCAGCTGAAATAAGAAGAAGAAGGTTCAGTGAGAGTAACAATGCTAAAGCAGCTATGGAATTTGGAATAGTCTGGCCATTCCGTGGACCATTATATTGTTATAGGTTAATTACAATAAGATGCTTTAAACTAATAAACAATATGCGGTTAACTTAAATGTGAATGATAAAGCTGCATCAGGGATGTGGATCTAAAAAAGAAACAGAAACCACACTGGAACAAAAGCACTGCTTTGATGCTGGGTGCCACCAGTTTGCAAAACCGAGCAGAGAACTTGCGTACGCCAAGCATTTAGCTGGCGTGAAAATATGCGTGGCTTTATGCCAAGTTTAGTTTTTACATCGCGATTTGAGAGTGGAAACGGGAGTTTGCAACATTTTTGTGCGTAAACACTGTTTATACATGAGGACCCTGGACATTGACAGAAATAGATGAACATACACAGGCCTGGTCCGCAATAGAAATAAATTCCTGCAGTATTTCTTATTATATTCCTTGCTTTGTACCCCAATAAATATGAGTTATTGCAAATACACTAACAACCCATGTGCTTTATTCACTCAGATTATGGAACCAATGTAGGAAGTACTTCAAGATAGAGAAGCTTTTATCTGTGGCACCTCTGCAACAGAACCACCTCTTTCAACCTTCGCAAAGATATGCAGTTTTTAATATCTGGAAAAAATTTGGGATTAACTTGCTTAGAGATTTTTATATAGACAACATCTTTGCATCCTATGAACAATTACATTCCAAATTTAACATTACAGCTACACATTTCTTTCACTATCTTCAAATTAGGAACTTTGTTAAACAGAACCTTCCCAATTTTTGTCATCTTGCTCCCTTATCCATGCTGGAAAAAACATTCCTCAATCTCAAGGACTCAGACACCATCTCTGCAATGTATAAAATCATTTTACAGTCCCTCCCTTTCAAAGATCCAAGAGGACACTGGGAAAAAGATCTCTCAATTAAAATATCAGAAAAGGAATGGAAAGTAGCAATGCACAGAATTCACTCGAGCTCCATATGCGCAAAGCATACAATTATTTAACTCAAAATTATATATCGAGCACATCTGTCTCGTCTAAAACTCTCCAAAATGTTTCCAGGGCAGGATCGAACTTGCGAACGCTGCAATCAAGTCCCAGCCTCACTGGGTCACATGTTCTGGGCCTGCACCAAATTAACATCATTATGGACCAAAATGTTTAATTACCTTTTAGACAGCCTTGGACTCACAATCCCTCCTAACCCATTAACAGCTGTGTTTGGGGTTCTTCCAGATGGGTTTAAAGCGGAGAAGGACAAACAAACTTGTGATTGCATTCACTACACTGTTGGCACACAGACTTATTCTGCTAAACCGGAAGAACCCAAACTCTCCTCTTTTAAGTCAGTGGGAAACCGATGTTTTATATTATTTGAAATTGGAAAAAATAAAATACTCAGTTAGAGGATCTGTACAGATTTTTTTCAAAACATGGCAGGATCTAATCAGTAATATTTTAAAAAAAGCTCTTAAAGGACAGAGGAAGCAATTATTTCTGTATTTCTTTGTCTTCTCCATTCATCTCTATTGGCTTATCAAACTTATTAATTTAGGTATGTTTACAAGTCTTAAGTTTTACGCTGTTTGCCTTGCTCCCTCTCTCAGGAGTGGGGTTCGACTTGTTCTTAATTTTATTTTTTGTAAAAATTGATTGATTTGTATTGAATGATTGTAATAAAATTAAAAAAAAAAAATGCAGTGCAAGGCAGCCATGCACAGAATTCACTCGCGCTCCATATGCTCAAAGCCTACAATTATTTATCTTAAAATCTTTTATTGAACACATCTCTCTCATTTAAAATTGTCCAAGATGTTTCCAGGGCAAGATCCAACCTGCGAACGTTGCAATCAAGTTCCAGCCTCGTTGGGCCCTATGTTTTGGGCCTACACCAAATTAACATAATTTTGGACCAAAATCTTTAAATGTCTGTCAGACAGCCTTGGTGTCTCAATCTCTTCTAATCCATTAACAGCTGTGTTTGTATTCCCAGATGGGCTTAAAGTGGAGAAGGACAAACAAACTGTGATTGCCTTTACTTCACTATTAACATGTAGACTCATCTTGCTCAACTGGAAGAATCCTAACCCAAATCTTTTAAGTCAGTTGGTAACTGATGTTATATACTATTTGAAATTGGAAAAAAGTCAGATTCTCACTTATAGAATCTGTGCACAAGTTTTTTAAAGCCTGATCTAATCAATAACATTTTAAAATAAGCTTTAAATTGGGGAAAAGGATTTTCTTCCACTTTGTTTCCAACTCTTTAAAATTTTACTCGGGCTGTTAGCCTAGCTCTCTTTCTCAAGGGTGGGGGTTGACTTGAACTTAGTTTTGGCAAGTTTGATTTGCTTTTACGGAATGTCACTTGCTTTTAATAAATTCAATAACATATTTAAAAAAATAGAAAAAGAAAAACCTCCTAATGTTTGTGCATGTTTTACCCTTAATAAGTTTCCAAGTGTGTCCCTCTGTTCTTGATGAACTCATTTTAAAGTAACAGTCTCGATCCACTGGATTAAAGCCTTTTTATCTAACCCTCCATTGATCTCCTTCCATCAGCCACCTAACCTATGCAATGCTCTTGACGGCAGTTTACTTTACAGAGGATAGCCACATTCCCTACCAGGCACTTCAAGCTGTAACAGGGGCTGCTATGTCACTTGCAAATATGTCACCTACAATACCAGTGTATCTGTTCCCTCTGGTAAGTTTAATGTTCAACAACGAGCCTCTTGCCAGTCTAACAGCCTATATGCTTCATTTCTTTTCATGGAAAAAGAAAAAAAATCTCACATTATTTGTGTCATGTCAGCTATCCATCTGTATGGTCAAAACATGGCTCTTGAACAACAAATGTGGGGAAGAGACAGGTTTTCAGCTCAAAAAGTCATTCCCATGGTGCTTAGGGTTTCCTGTCCATGTTGTGTGCTGATAATTCCGGAAGTTCATACTTTACAATACTTTAGCAAAAAAGCATGCATATGACTGAATAAGTGACATATGGAATATGCAATTTTTGTTCTTTTTTCCATGAACAATTTTTTACATAATTGGACATGGATTTTGGGCTTTGTCCATCTCCACAGAAAGCTCTTTAGGGTTCATTGTCAGTTCTGCCAATCGGCACAGTTCTATATAATGCTGGTCAGAAGTACAAGAAGTGGATTTTTTTTTGTAGATTGTGTATCCATGTATGTTACAATTAATTAATCTACTCAATGTATGCATATTTTAATTGAAAGACAAACAGCAACTATAATGTAATTCTTGTATATCTCAAAATCACTCAAGGAATGCCTTAATTAGCTTTAGCAGGCCCTGTTTTTTGACAGCCACCAACCATGATCTCCCAAAAAAATCTTGGGAAGGGCAATTCAGAGAGAGATTCCCTTCCAGGTAGGTATGTTGTGCAATGGGTATTTAAAACTGGGGTAAATAAAACACACAGAACTGAACACAAGTAATCCTCTTCACAGAGATAGATGGCCAGTCTATCATTTTACAAAATTCTTTGTTCTTGTACAGAACTTCTCACCAAGTGCAGGAACAACAAAAAGCTCTGTGACAACTGTCAAGGCAAAATATAAGAATAAATTATACCAGACTAAGATTTCAGTGGAGCAGGAATGGGAAGATTTGATTACCACAGAGTTTTTATACTGGATAAAAGGTCTTAGAAAGCACACAAAACATGCCTTGGCCTGGTTTGTTAGTAAAAGACTACTAAGAATATTCAGTTGTTTTGAGAGGAACCATTTGAATAATTAAAATCTAAGTCAGCACCTACTGTATATCATCAATTGTGTATTTATTTGTTTATTTAAGAAAGCTGTCCATACTGCTTCTTTATTTTGCAGACAGCACTTGTTTGTGTCCCTGATGGCTGTAATAGCTACACAATATATATATATATATATATATATATATATATATATATATATATATATAATAGCTATAGCTTTCTTCTTATTTTACAAATGTTTTAGTTTGCGTTTTTAGGCTACATCAGGACTTTTCTCAGTTTCCAAGTGTCACATTTAATAAATTCCATAATACTTTCCTACGAAAAGTCTTAAAATGCCACTTGTAGTCATTGCTTTCAATAAATTATTAGAAAAACAATATTACACACTAATACTTGTCTCCAGCATGCATCTAATACATTTTATCGCTGAAAAAATGCCACAAGGTGACATGTTTCATTTTTTAACTGAATCATTCTAAAAATACACAATGGACCGAAAATGTCAAAGCTAGATAAGAACATATTGTGCATTTAGTCTGGCTCAACATCATCTTAGTTTTATCTTGCCATTTATCTGAATCACAAGTGGTCTTCTAGTGAATTTCAGATTCACTTCCCCACTGTGCCCCAAGCAGCACTCAAACGTTTGGTATCAAAGAATTTGCATGATCAAAGCCTGCAGATTTTAGTGTTTTCATCACTTTCCCTAGCTTCTGATTAGACCTTGATCTTTACTGAGAAGGGAAAGATATGCCTTATTACTTATGACAGATCTAGAAAATGGTAGATACAACCATTTTAGCATTCTATAGCAAGAAATTAACAATTTGCTTATTATTAAATATATTCTAAACCTTTATAAATAAAGAGCTGAGTTGCAAAATCAGCTAAGTACAGGAGACAACTTTTTGCGAAAAGGAGAAAAATAATTTTTAAGTATTTGAAATGATATTTTTTAAATTCTTTTTGCAGAATGTTGGTTGTTACATTACTGAAGGTCAATTGCTGGACATCTCAGAAATCTGAATATTTTACATTTTTGTAAAAAATAGGAAAAAAAAAATACTTAGCAAGTTTTGATGCTAAATCAATGCTATTCCATAAACCTATAAGTAGAAACTTTCATCAAAAGTGCTCTTGATCTTGAAATATTTTTATTATATAACAAAAGAAATTCAGAGCTTTTAGTCTCTAAACTATTTAGCTAAAAAGTAATGCTTAGAAGTCATGAATTCCTGTTAAGCATTGTTTAAGTAGTAAATTAAACAAGTTATAAGCAATCTCTAGAATGTCAATATTCTACATCGTCTTCATCATATATTTCAGTATCACTGTCTGCCATTGGTTTAGTGTTTTTGTTGGCTGTTCCAATGACTGGGAGGTAGAACTCTTTAACTTTTTCTGATTGCGGATTGTCTGTATTGACTCCCATTTTGCTTAGCAACATTTCGACATCCTTTGCTTTTACTGGATTAACAAAACAATTCAGTGGAAGTGGGTCAGCTGACAAGTTTTTTATTTTGCTGCCACGTTTCACAATACTGTGACTGCAAAAGTCGCCCGAATACGTGGTCTTTATGTTTATGTTACTTCTTGTTATTTCCACCACTCGAACTTTTGTCAAGTGAAATGGGAGCTTTTTTTTTGCAGACTTTTGCAGTTGCAGACTTGTAGTTAAGCACCTGCCAGTCTCTTCCTAAAACTCTCAGTGTGGCATATTGAGATGATTGGCTGGTGTATTTTAGCAGCTTTTGGAACTAAGCTGGTTATGTATTTAACAGGTTTTGGAACTCACATCAAAATTTATAGGACTATATTTTGGTACATAGCAGGTTTTGAAGCCCACTTCAATGCCAAGCACATAGCCAACCCTTTGATGAGTCACATCCATGCTTCATCTAAAGTTCGCCAAAAAATGTACTTAGCAGGTTTTGGAACTCACCCCTTCAAATGCACTAAATCTAATGTGTAAGATGGTTATTTTAATGTAATTTAATATTTCAAATAAAATAGCTAATAAAATGTCTATAGGCTAATAGGAGCTGGTTTATAAAGCACACCTAAAATGTGCCCCATGTTTTAAATCTATATAAATTATTGACTCATGGTTTTGCTTATTTTGTTATTTGTGCCTGGATATAGCTCTTGTGTTCTGTGAGAGTAACCCAAAGAAGAAGATCTGCTGTGACATCACTGCTGAAGGACCACCCTTGGCCTATGTATTTTTGAGGACTTAGATCCTTCAGAGAATCGGAGGTGTTACGGAGTCAGGATCAACAATTGTAAGCACTGCTTGGATTTCTGTTTTTTGTGGATTTCTTGCTTCTGTGTTTATGTTTTTTTGCCTTTCAGACTAGCTGAGTTTACTTAGTGTTGTCTTTTTACGTAAACCCTTTCCACCTTATTTTTTGCCCTTTTTTCTCTGCCTTGCCTTTTTCTGCTTTTTTGTTTATATAAAAGCATTCTTAATTTATGTAGGAACGTTGCTTGTCTTTGTCCTTTGAGCCCAAGGTATCATCATCTCTCCTTAAGGACATAAATATTCTAAATTTTAAAAGCCTGAGCCCCATTTTGGGCCTGTGCAGGCTCAAAAGCGTGCATGTCTTTTAAGTGTGGGGCTAGGCTGCTTGGGGTGAGTCCTAATCTGTTTTTTGTTTGTTGTTATTCTGAAGCCTGATGATCCTTTTGGCTATTTTGGTGGAAACTATTCTATTCTTTTTTCCCTGAAATGTGGTTAATTGCCAAGACACTAGATGCCGCAATAGAGCCAAATGACTTTACTATCTTCTGTGGGACTTAGACTGAGCTGAATTAAAGTAAGGAGTTTTTACATCTTAAGGTAAATAAATGTTAAAATTGGATCTAAAGTCCACTTTTTCTTCTGAGGGATCTCTTGTGTTTTTCTGGTTGTTGTTTATTCCTCTGGAAGCCAACATGAATAAAGTTCTGATCAATCTGTACAGCATTATTACAAAACACAAATGTAACATTCTAAAACACAAATGTTTACATTTTGAGGACTTATTTGTTGTTGCCATGGGGATAAGAAAAAAGCAAATTTAAGGAACGTTTATCATCAGCCATGTCACCTGACCTCAAAGAGTGCAAATACTCTAGATCACTGCTATATCTCAATAATATGTACTGTTTGCTACTGAATCACACTGAATTGGGTGGTCCAATCCCCTCTTAGTACTCCCGCTGCCAGCTTACAAGCAGAAACTGAAATGTGACAAGCTGGAAAGTAAAGTATATCAGTGCTAGACTAAAGAAACAGAAGAAAAACTGCCAGACTGCTTTGATTGTGTAAATTAGAACATGTTTAGATGTAGTTGAGAATGCAAATGTCTAAATGAGATTCATCAGAAAATATATGGTTGACTGTGTGCTTACAAAAACAATCCACTTATTTTATAATAACAAAACATCTGATAACTAAGAAGATCAAGAATTTACTGTAAGCACACAGAAATTTGTTTTGAATCAGTGATATGGCCATGTTTATAAGAAATACAGATACACACCCAGAAAAGCAATCAAAGTGGCTTAAATGTCTGTATAGGAGTAAAATATAGTCCGAATGTAGCAGCTGTAATAATTTACACAAACTTTGGCAGAGACTAGAGATGCTTAAACACTACAAAGTAAAAACTAATCCAATCGCATCTACTTTTTATTCCCTGAAGTGCATAATGCCTTCTATGCCTGCTTTCATCTCGAAAACAAGCAGCCTGCCTTTCAATTGCCTGCAGCACCATATAATTTATCATTCTTTATTTCCGTACATGACAGGGGGAGTACTTTTCAATGAGTTAATGTCAATCAGATATGTGGCCTGGAAGGAAGTTTGAGGGCATGTTTTAAAAAACTGTTGAAACCAATTAGGTGACGCCTTCATTGATATCTTTAATATTCATGGATATCTTTAGAGAATCTTTAGTCTCTGCCTGCATCAAAAGGACAACAATTATCCCTGTGACTAAGAAAACAAAAGTAGAGTGTCTGAGTGACTAGAGACTACTGACATTCACCCCAGCCATGATTAAGTGCTTTGAGAGACTTATCCTTGGACACATTAACCAGAATATTTTAGACAGTCCTGATCATGTTCAATTTGCATTCTGTCGCAACCGTTCAGCAGAGGATGATATTTCCCTTGCACTTCATAATTTTCTACCACATCTGGATAATAAAAACTGCTATGCCAGAGTCCAATTTATAAACTAAGCTTAGCATTTAAGAATAGTGTACCATTAAAGCTGATCACTAAACTTATCAGCTTAAAACTTAGCACCACCTTCTACAACAAAATTTTAATCTTCCTAGCCAAAAGATCCCCACACTGACTCTCAACCCAGGCACTCTGTAGAATAGTGCGCTCAACCCACCTATATACTCCTTGTTAATCTATCATTTTGTGGTCAAACTCAGCTTTAGCTCTGTCATTAAATCTGCTCTAATGCCACTATCATTTCCCTGATCATCAACAATGATGAGACAGCTTACAGAGAAGAGGTCCACCTGCTGACAGCAGTCCATTCCTTAAAAAAAATGCCAGAAACGAAAAAGCTGGTTATTGACTTCAGAAAACAGAAGGCAACCCATACTAACATCTACATTGGAGGGGGTGCATTTGAGAGGGTAAGCAGCATTACATTTCTTAGAGTAACTATCATAGACTCACTAATGTCCCTACTTCTCTACTTCATCAGATGCCTAAAGCAAGCTTAGATTCCTCCATTTGTTCTCACTAACTTCTAGGAATGCAGGATTAGAGCCCATTCTCACTGGCTGCATAACATTCTGGTATGGCACCAGCTAAGCTCAAGAACATAAAGCACTGGGGAAGAGATGCAGAATATTACTGGCACCCAGCTGACTTCTGTTCAGGATAACAGATGGCACTTAAAAAGGATATTAAGGACCAGTTTCTTTTCACAGATTGTAAGTTTAAGGCACAGCCAATCATAATAACAAATCTTATATCATAAAGTATATATTGGTTTCAGAACATTTGGATCCTCTGCAGTTTGCCTATCAGACACATATATACTGTAGATGTGGAGGATGCTTTCATCTACACACTCCACAGAGCCTACTCCCACTTGAACAAAGCCGATCCCACAGTCAGGATAATGTTCTTTGACTTTTCCAGTGCTTTTATCATCATTCTGCTTCATTAACGCTCAAAGCTTTGAATCTTGATGCCTCCACAATCTCCTGGATCATGGACTACCTGACCAGCAGATGGCAGTTTGTGAGGCTGAGGGGATCTGTGTCAGAAATGATGGTGTGTATTACAAAAGCACATTAGGAAACTGTCCCATCTATCTTCTTGTTCACCCTCTACATAACAGACTTTCCACTCAATACAACTGTATTTGTTAAGTTCAGTTTATTTTTGTATTTATTTATTTTATTTATTTACTTATCAATTGAAATTCTTGCTTTTATGTTTCTGCTGCTGTATGCATCTGAATTTCCCCATGGGGTTAATAAAGTTTGCCTGGTCTAATCTTATATTGTCGCACATGTGCGAATGGGAGATAGTTTATGGCCTCGAATGCTTGTATTTCCCTGCCAGATCAGGATTTGGTGCTGCCCCCAAACTCTTTTTCCTTTTCCCCTGCAGACCTACCGAAGAACCAGCCATCTTAACTCCACTTCCGGTCTTCAGAAGTCTCCACTTACTACTGCCTTTTCTGTTTTGAGAAGCTTTCCCTTGCCACTTCCTTTTCTGTGGCTCCAGATCCCACCTCCGAATCACGTCACTTCCAATTCCCAGGAATCCACCCATTTATTACAGCATTTCCTGTCTGTTGCAATATTTGTAACAAGCCTCAGTTCTGTTTGGAGCTCATGTCTCTAAAGACCCGTGACATTTCAAACACTAATTTCAAGAATATGGGGCGGATCCCCAAACCTTTTTCTTTAGTCTTTGTGTATATATATATAATATATATATTGCTTAAGTGACATCACATGTAACACACATGCAAATGGCAAAGGACATCATTACAATGAATAATATGCCTGTCTCCATGTCAATGTCAATTTATTTATATAGCACATTTAAACAACATTAGAATGCTGTGGCCAAAGTGCTCTACAATAATAGAATAAAAGAAAACATACAAATGACATGAATAGAAATAAAATATATGAACATAAATAAAATAAATAGAAGTAATGTTACATAATCACAATGAGGAAACCATCAGTATTACTGAAGGTCATGGAATGCAAGTGCATAGAAATGAGTATTTAATCTTGTTTTGAACAGTTCAATTGTAGACGACTCCTTTATATGATGAGGTAAAGAGTTCGACAGGCGAGGAGCAGATTTAAAAACTAGCAACAAGATTTTAAAATCAATTTGAAAACTGACAGACCAGTGTAGAGTAGCTAATATTGGAGAAACAGAGTCATACTTTCTTGCCCCAACCAGAAAACGAGCGGCAGCATTCTGGACCAACTGTAACCTGCGGATCAGAGATTTGCTAATCCCAGAATACAGCGAGTTGCAGTAATCAAGGCGAGAAAAGATAAAAGCATGAGTAGCTTTCTCAAGATCCCTAGAAGATAAAAAAAGGCTTGATCTTACTTAATAGACGAAGCTGGAAAAAGCAACTCTTGACTACAGAATTAACCTTTCTCAAAAGAGAGGTTACTGTCAAAGATAACACCAAGATTGCGGAAGAGAAAGAGCCAAGAAGTCCAAGACCAATTTGGGCTTTAGCTGATGGACCCACTATAAGCACCTCCGTTTTACTTTGATTTAGATCAAGAAAATTATTGGCCATCCAGGATCTTAGTTCAGACAGACAGTCTCCATGTAACTACTGTTCAAAATGGTAGGATCCACAAAGTAAAGACCCCACAAAATGATATCATGGTGATGTCCTCAACATAACATTAAATACATAAATGTGAAAATAACAACACATTATTGCAAAAAACAATGCATGGTAAATAAATTAGTAGTTTCTCAGATGTACACATGACAAGGAGAACTAGTTTATATTTATAGAATGTAGATTGTGTAACAGTACAGTACAGTATAATTGAGTATTTCTTTCAATTACGAGAAATGAATTAAAACTTTAATATCAAACTCAATTTTAAACTTTAGCTGCTGCTCATAATTTTGAAAGCACAGTTAGCCAAATATATGATTGAGTGAAATTCTGGGTACTCTGTTACGATATATTGACTGCACTCATACTATCCCAGTCCTTCATGGCAATGGTGCTTCCAGATGACTCACTTCTAGGGCAATATAGTAACTTGTGTTTCCCCTTTAATAACTATTACACACAGAGGCACACACACACACACACACACACACAAATATATATACTGCTCAAAAGAATTAAAGGAACACTTTTTAATCAGAGTATAGCATAAAGTCAATGAAACTTATGGGATATTAATCTGGTCAGTTAAGTAGCAGAGGGGGTTGTTAATCAGTTTCAGCTGCTGTGGTGTTAATGAAATTAACAACAGATGCACTAGAGGGGCAACAATGAGATGACCCCCAAAACAGGAATGGTTTAACAGGTGGAGGCCACTGACATTTTTCCCTCCTCATCTTTTCTAACTGTTTCTTCACTAGTTTTGCATTTGGCTACAGTCAGTGTCACTACTGGTAGCATGAGGCGATACCTGGACCCTACAGAGGTTGCACAGGTAGTCCAACTTCTCCAGGATGGCACATCAATACGTGTCATTGCCAGAAGGTTTGCTGTGTCTCCCTGCACAGTCTCAAGGGCATGGAGGAGATTCTAGGAGACAAGCAGTTACTCTAGGAGAGCTGGAGAGGGCCATAGAAGGTCCATAACCCATCAGCAGGACCAGTATCTGCTCCTTTGGGCAAGGAGGAACAGGATGAGCACTGACAGAGCCCTACAAAATGACCTCCAGCAGGCCACTGGTGTGAATGTCTCTGACCAAACAACCAGAAAGACTTCATGAGGGTGACCCAAGGGCCCCATGTCCTCTAATGGGCCCTGAGCTCACTGCCCAGCAGCATGCAGCTCGATTGGCATTCGCCATAGAATACCAGAATTGGCAGATGCACCACTGGTGCCCTGTGCTTTTTACAGATGAGAGCAGGTTCACCCTGAGCACGTGACAGAAATGAAAGGGTCTGGAGAAGCCATGGAGAACATTATGCTGCCTGTAACATCATTCAGCATGAGCAGTTTGGTGGTGGGTTAATGATTGTCTGGGGAGGCATATCCATGGAGGGTCACACAGACCGCTACAGGCTTGACAAAGGCACCTTGGTTGCCATTAGGTATCAGGATGAAATCCTTGGACCCATTGTCAGACCCTATGCTGGTACAGTGGCTCCTGGTGCACGACAATTCCTGGCCTCATGTGGTGAGAGTATGCAGGCAGTTCCTGGAGGATGAAGGAATTCATACCATTGACTGGCCACCACACTTTCCTGACCTAAATCCAATAGAACACCTCTGGGACATTATGTTTTGGTCCATCCAATGCCACCAGGTTGCACCTCAGACTGTCCAGGAGCTCAGTGATGCCCTGGTCCAGATCTGGGAGGAGATCCCCACAACACCATCTGTCATCTCATTAGAAGCATGCACTGATGTTGTCAGGCATGTATACAAGAACACAGGGGCCATACAAAGTGCTGCGTACAATTTTGAGTTGCTGCAATTAAATTTTGGCAAAATGGACTAGCCTGCCTCATCATTTTTTCACTCTGATCTTTGGGGCGTCTTTGACTTCAGGGCTCTGTAGGTTGATCATTTTCATTTCCATCAAACGATGTGGCATCCTTTCGTTCCTAACACATTACCCAGTCTATATCAGTATAGATATCCTTTAATTTTTTTGAAGAATTTTTTATATATATATATATATATATATATATATATATATATATATATATATATATATATATATATATATATATATATATATATATATATATTAGGGGGCTGTGCCCCCTACTCACTTCACTCGCTTCGGTTTTTTACTTATGAGTGCAGCAACTCAAACACATTTTGGACTTAAATGATATAAAAATTAAATGTCAATTTTAGTTTTAATAAATTGGTTAATTTTGCTACAAATATATTTATTTCATTAAATAAAAACTTTCCCAGGATGCTCCCACCCTCCATGATTTTTTATCCCTCCAAAGATCGGATGGAACAGAAAGTGATTGCCATTCTTGGATTTGCGATTCTTTAGAGAATCAGGAGTTTACTGGTTTATGTATATATACATATATATTGTGATGGACAACTGGCATTCTGGCCCAGTCAGGACGCCGGGAGGATGGAAGGTCCGGGTGAGAGACGATACCTCCCCTAGAACATGAGAGGACAGCCTTCCTGGTTTACCTGTTGGGGACTGTGCCCACCATCAGGGGGTGGCTGGACAATTCTGGGGCACTGGACTGAAGCACTTCCACCACACTTGGAAGTGCTGCCAGCCGGAAGAGAATCCAGGTACAAATGGAGTGTTTCCAGGTGCCCATGCAGCACCTCCGTCACACCAGGAAGTGCTGCAGGAGGATTGTTTGGGAGCACCTGGAGCACATCCAGTGAACTATAAAAGGGGCCGCCTCACTGTATTCTGGGTGCCTGAGTCGGGAGGCAGAGGATGGAGCTTGCGAGGAAAGGACTAGATGTGGCGGAAGACAAAGGAAAAGAAAGGACTAAGTATCTGTGAGCATCATTGTTGTTGGTTTGTGCACTTTGTGTGCTGTTAAAGGACTGTGCATTGTGAAAACAAAGTAAAAGCGTGTGTTTGAACTTCCGGGTGTCCTGGTGTCTGTCTGTAGTCGGGCTGAATGTTCACTATATATATATATATATACATTACTCTCTCCATTGAGTCCAACTTAAACATATCTATATCTCAAGTCCACTTAGCATTCATCCTTTATCAGCATATAATAATTACCTTTTTTGTCGTTTCCTGATTGTTTGATGTACATTCACACAAAAGATTGTGATATTTATCAGTACTGACATGATGCTGCAAGCAAGCTGCATATTCACTATAAAAAAAAAACACCATATTGATTAATTAATGCATATTATATGCCTAGCATTTTTCATATGGCTCCTTGAAAAACATATTAGCATGTAAATACCATTATAGCAATGTAAGATTAATCCACCTTAGTAAAAAGAAAAGTCTCTGCGTGTCTGTCTGTGTGTCCATCCAGTTGCTATGTCTCTGTCATTCCAAAAGATTGCACATTGCAGGAATTTTTAGTAATAAAATTCATTGCATTTTTCATTCCAAAGAGATGCACATCATAAAACATTTACACTGCTTTTATGAAGCCCATACCAAATGGCACATAACAGAGACATAAGTATGGCACGGTGCACTGCAAACGCTGAGGTCTGCGTTGATTACATGGATTTCCAACCATCTTAGACGGTTAGCACAGCTAGTGTAACATACGATCACTGCATAAAACCAAATATTCTGAAGAAAGGGGATAATTCAGAATGAAGTGTCATAAAAAATAAAAGTTTAACTAAAACAGAGAAAGAATTTTTCAAATCATATAAAAATATTATGACCAAAGAGTTTCTGATCGAAAACACAAAAAAGCTGAAGAGTACTTGCATAATGAAATTAATGTAGGCACATTAAGAAAGCATGCATCAAGTTCTTTATGTGGGCAATCAGTGCAGAAGTATATTTTGCAGGAAATGTATTTACTAACATAGATTTTTTCAGAACATTGTAGCTCGTGAAGCTCATTCTTCGATGAAGTGTTCACTCTTTTGAATGTCCATGTGTACATACACAGTAAGTACTGAAAAATGTTTTAAGCCATTAATCACATCCACTTAGACTTTTAAATATTTTGGGTCTGCTGCTTTTCAATCTGTCTATGCCCAAACAAATCATTAAAAAATGGCAACAGCAGGTCACTCCACCCACATGTTTCTTTGACTACCAAAGCATTGATAAATGCAGGAATAGGAGCATTTTAATAGTCATGAGTCATTCTGCTATTGATTTAATTACATAAAACTTGAGTAGTGATGCAAAGAGAAGCCGGGAACATTAAATGAGTAAGAATTAGATGTAAGTCATGACTCACTTTCCTGCTGCCATGTTTTCACAAGAGCCCGCTCCACCAAATTTGTTCAATAAAGCTGCCGTGATGTTTATCTGGTCAAAGCCATCAGAACTAATGAGAGAAAACAAAATGAAAGTAATTGAGATGTTTGTAGAGTTACCCATTTATTTTACCATCATTCTGTCTGCACCCAGTTCAATAATCAAGTCAGCAAAGCACATCCACTGAATGAAGGCAACATTAAAGATGGAATTAGCTCAGCATGAAGCTACACTATCATTAAAACATGCAGGCCAATATAAGCTTTCAGTAAACATTATTTCATTAAAATTGTTGAATATTTTTCTGTATTCTCATAAGTATAAGCTAGTTGTCATCAAATGAGTTAATAATATTTGTAAAATCTACTAAGTAGCCAATATATTTACTGAACTTACATATTAGTGATTCCCTTAAATATTCTTAAGCAAAAAGAAAAGAGCTAAATGAACAGCACAAATCTGTATTGCTTTTGAGATTATACCACTGTGTTTACTCTGTATTTAAATCTGAGTACTTACTGTATGTAGTACAAGCCAGGTTGCCATGTTTCAATATTATATAACCATAAATGGGAAAAGTTCAATTTATAGGCAGGATAGATAGATAGATAGATAGATAGATAGATAGATAGATAGATAGATAGATAGATAGATAGATAGATACCATCAGGAATGTGGCTACACAAAAGGTTACAGTTGGTGTCAAGGACATGACGTACCTATCTGTTTCTTCTACAGCCCAGAAGTTATCAATCCAGAAGAAAACCTATGGCCCCCTAACTTACCTCCACCAACTCCCACTCCTTTAAATAGGATCTACAGTCTACTGCTGGCTTGTTATATGACCAAAATTGAAGTAACTCCCCTCTGCTCTGCACTCAGCTGTCACGGCAAGCAGTGGGCTTGCACACACTGTACCCATGTAAATCATACCTGGCAGGCCAACAGTTTTTCTATAATTTTTATAACAAATATAACACACAAACACACACACATGTATGTGTATACAGTATCTATATACAGTATATAAAAGCCAAATACCACTGACTCACTCATCACCAAATCTCCCGAACCATGAGGACTTGGGACTTAAAATTTAGAATGTAGGCTACGTTTGGCCCAGTGCTCGCTAAGAAATGTTTTTAAAAATTTCATGGTCCAAGCATGAAATTTCTTATAGCTTATTAGACCCGTTTGTATGCCTATCCCCTTTTCTTAAGAGAACTACTTAACGGATTTAGATCGGGTTTTTTTCTATAATTTGCTTGAACATTCCATTGATTTTGCGACTTTCTCATTGTGCTAAGTATCAAAGTTCACTTGTGGTACGGTAGCATGAATCTGAGAGAGACTCATCAGGCTGCGGGGACCTCCTCACTCATATGTCTGCCTCAGGGCGTAACCTTAACTCGGCTTACTTAGCAAACAAGAGAACTACTTAACAGATTTAGATCTTTTTTTTCTATAATTTACTTGAACATTTCGGTTGATTTTGCGATCATAGTTCGATATATTCACGCTAATCCGAGACTGCGGGCCAGGGGGTGTGGGAAGAGTGACTTCAGAGAGCTGGGTGGTGCCCACTGTTCTGTTTCACTAATACATAGGCGAAGCTGCAGGGGATGGCTAGTATAGTGAATATAACTGGGCTGAGTGGTGCTTTAGATACTGCAGACTAAACTTTGCTTGTTTGGTGTGCTCAGTGGGTTTATTCCCTTAATATTTCCTCAGATGACTCTGAAGTTGAATTGGCAAATAAAAGCCATTTCACTTCAAAGCAAAGTTTAGTCAGTTTTGGAAAACTGTCAGTAGAATGTCATGTTTTCTGTTGGTGTAATGGTTCTCCTGTGGCCTTTCTTTAAGGAAAGCTCTCATCTTACTCATAGGAAAGAACTGGTTTAAAAGGAAGCGCAGCATCTTTTAAAGTTTCTTCTTTTTCTCACATAAAACTGGAATGTTGAATACTGGAAATATCTGGTTGTTCTTGTCTCACCATTTAGTGAACTTAAAAAAAGTTAGGCATTAGGACAGGCAGCGGTGCATCACAGTTTTATCTACTCCATTGATAGATAGATGAATAGATATTTATATCTAGTTGTGATTTATTTTATGCATTTCATCTGGAGAGAGTTAAATACTATTTATTTGTCCTGTTAGCTGCCTTTAAATTACAAAACAAAGACATTTAGTTCAGGTATAGGTAAGGTGATCAATGTTGTCTATGTCCTATACGTTACATTTTTGAATAAAAAGGCTAAATCAGTGTATACTAAAAATGACAGGGTTGATAAACTATTTCCCAGGTTTGCAAGTCATGGGGCCAACAAAAAGCAAAGTACTTCTGCCAAGGACTACAAAGGCTATGGTTATATGTTTAAAAAGATTGTGGCTGTTATTGAGGGACTAGAAGTAATTAGGATGCAGGAGAAAGTGACCACTGGATAGATAGGTGTATTAATATGGTTAGTGGCACTGCAGTGGTTGATTTTATGAGTTCATTTAACATATACAATTCTTTCTATTTCTCTCTCTCACTGACAACTTAATGGCCATTTCTGGGGGTTCACCCAGGTTGGCCCTCAGATTTTGAGGCTATTGGAGCAGATATTGTTATGGCTGGATGCCCTTCCTAGTTACCAAGCCAAAGGAACAGTGTCTTTATTTTAATGCAAGGTCACAGGAATAATATGGTTACATCAAAGATGTTTAAAAAGCAAATCAGGACTCACAACGCAGACAGGGCCAAGAAGCTACCTATCCAGACTGTTATTAAGTCAGTTCAATTCTATTAAAGTAATTCTTTGCATCTGTCATTTATAACTTTTTACGCTTGATCTAGCTTCATTCGCTCGCTATCACCTGTAAGTCAAGTGAAGTGATATACCTGAAGAAGAGATTGCTGCTGTTGTACAACTGGGGGGTGAGCCTCAGTGACGGGTAATCGATGACAAGGGGCTTTACTGTGAACAGAGCCATCGCCATGGTAACAAACAGAACTGGTAGCAAAATGTTAGCAATGGCCCCTTTCCAGTCTCTTCTGCTACGGTGGAAACGCTTGATCAGTAGTGCGGTGATCTGCCTGAGAATCCGTCTCACTCCAGTCTCTCTCCTGATGCCTGTCAAGGCTGCGAGAGACAAAGCAGACAGAAGAAGAGAGATTAATGAGCAATTATGATTCCTGCACATTTCAGCAAATCTCGATGGAATTACAGCGGCATTTTGTAAGCAAACATATCATAAAAATCCTTTCAAAATATTAAAACATTTTACTTACTTGTACTCAAATGATTTTGAATATAAATAAATGAAACTGATCTGTCAGTGTGTAATGTTAAAAATTCCTAGTTCTGCGTAGGGATTGTCCTTTTCTTACTTTTGACCTTAACCTGCGCCGCCTTTTTTAGCTCTAAGTTTATCAATTCAGCTTTCTTTCATCATTTGGTGTTAATGTCTACCTTTTACTCCTTACATTGACTGCAGCTTATGAAGTTTGAGAACTGTAACACTTTATTTCAATTTCAAATTGTATTAGAATAATTCAGCTGGCTTACTGGGTGTGGACGTCCATTTGTATTTCTACATGAAGTGTCTTCTGTATGAAATGTCAGTGTCCTTCCCTTTTTCTTACAATTTTATTTAAGGGACTCATGTTTCCTCCCACAGAATGAAGACACACTGTTACATTATGTGCATGTGTGATTGTGCCCATCCATTAACTTTCATCATGTTTTGGGGGTTTTGCAGCAGAACTTGATTTCTCATAACCTAACCATCATCTACTATATTGTTTATTCTGGTCATCACAATTGGATTTATATTGGATGTGAGTACTGTAGAAAAAGGCACAAATTAAACTTCTTATGTAAGTAGTAAACCCCACCACTTTTGACAGGAGTGAGGAGCTCAGCAGTTAGTTGGAGTTTTAGAGCAGAACTACTCCTCCTCCGGATAACTAGGTGCTTTCATATTACTTTAGGATTCTGAATCAATGTCTGCTTACTCAAGGTTTTACCAGATGCAACCAGTGGCTTTCATAAATGTCATAACCAAAAAGTAGGTGACGCTTTGCACAACAGTAACCCTATGATCCAGTGGTGAGTAATAACAGTAACAGCAGTTGCTCATGTTAAATATTAGACCCTCCATGCAACATTATCAGGATTGAATAAAAGGTAATGTTGATTCATGAAGATGGCAGCTATATAAGTGGACAATGACAGGTGTAGAAGGCACCTGTTGAGAGACAAAGTAAAAGTAAGATATTACACATTATATTTTGGGACAAGGATTAAAACAAGATACTTAGATACTGTGTAGTGTGTACTCCATCATTATATACAGAACTGAGATATGGTGTCCTGAAGGGCTCAGTACTGGGACAGAGATGTTTATTAATGGAGGGAATGATGCTAATTGCAACAATATTTTGTCATCATTTAACTCAGTTGGAATCACAATTAATTTTACTGCATCAGCTCGCACTCTAGAAATTATCTTTGACTCTAGCATGTCATTTAAAGCGCATATTACAAAGTGTTTCTTCCATCTTCAAAATGTTGGGAAATTATGGCGTTTTCTAAATAAGCAGGATTCTGAAAAATTAATTCATGCATTTATTTCTAGTAGGATTGACTACTGCAAAGTGGTGTTCACAGGATGTTCAAACTGTTCTTTATACAGCCTCCATTTAATCCAAAATGCTGCTGCAAGAATTAGAACAAAAAATATGAACACATAACTCCAGTTCTTAAATCCTTACACTGGTTCCCTGTTAAGTTTAGGGCAGATATTTAAAATCCTCCTTTTAACATGTAAAGCCTTAAATGGCCAAGGTCCGTCTTACTTATCTGAACTTATCATGCCTTACAAACCAGAACGCACATTAAGATCTCAAGATGCCGGTCTGCTTAGGATTCCAAGGATTAATAAAAGAGCAGTGGAAGGTTGTGCTTTTAGTTACAGGGCCCCTAAACTTTGGAATGGTCTGCCTGCTACTATAAGAGGTGCCCCTTCAGTCTCAGCTTGTAAATTCCGGCTGAAGACTCACTATTTCAGTTTAGCATACCCCGACTAGAGCTGTTGATTAACTGTACAGACTGCACCTCTGTTGTTGGTCATTAGCACTAAAACATCGGTAATATGATAGCTATAATTTGTTACTAACCCCCACCTATTTTGTTTCTCTTCTCTGTACTTAAATGTGGCATTTATTGCCACGGCCCACTGACTAAGTTGTTTTGCCTGCCTAATGTAAAGTCATCTCTGATGAAGGATAGCAGGACTCATCGGGTAGAGAGGTCCTTTCGTTAGATTGGCTGGCCCAGCACTGACACAGCTGTGGAATGGTCAATAGAAGGAGGCAGCTTGATGGCCGAGGTCTCCAGGTCTCTGAACAAATCCAAATCATATTATGTAATATCATCTACTGCTGAATTCTGCTCTGTACCTGGAATATTTCTATTGCACTATGATATTGTAATGAGGATTATTTGTGTTCTGCTCTGTGTATTGTATTGCATTTACCCCTTTTTTTTGACACCCACTGCACGCCCAACCTACCAGGAAAGAGGGCTCTCTTTGAACTGCCTTTCCCAAGGTTTCTTCCATGTTTTTTTTCCCTACAAGGGTTTTTTGGGAGTTTTTCCTTGTCCTCTTAGAGATTCAAGGCTGGGGGGCTGTCAAAAGGCATGACCTGTTGAAGCCCATTGTGGTACTTCTTGTGTGATTTTGGGCTATACAAAAATAAATTGTATTGTAAATTGTTTTGTATAGTGCCCTGCTCTGTGCTAGAAGCATTTGATAAAGTTTGGAAGCATGTGCTGATAGCACTTTGCTGCACCCACCACACAACGAACCTCCTGGATTGGGACCCGAGTGAAATGGGTGACACATCTGCAGCTCTCTGGAAAATTTTAAGCTTTTTTACAGTGGCTGGAGTGTCGATCCTGCCAACAATCCCCAAGTTGGAGGGCCGGCTTGCAGGCCTGGAACGTCATACCAGAGGAAAAGCAATTGCAGGTTAGGGCCCTTGCTCAGGGGGCCAACAGAGTAGAGTCACTTCTGCTGTTTACAGGATTCGAACCAGCAACCTCAGACCTATTAAAAGCACCTAATAGGTTTGTGTTAATTTCTAGAGGTATCTGTTGAACTTTCAGAAGTTTGCAATGACAAAGCTGCATGGGTGGTTGAAGTCTGGACAAAAATGCTATTTTAGAATATTTTGACTCTTGATTTGCAAAGATTTGCATTTGCACACTTGAATTTAAGTCAGATTTGTTTAATTTGGTGATTAGTACTTTCCTAGAGTGCATATTATCTCTTTAACTGTTTTTAACTTTCATGAACAGCATATAAAGAAGCAACAGAGTGGAGATTACTCCAAGAGGGATACATCCAGACTGTCTATTGGTGCTGTGTTTTTGCACCACCTGTTTGTGATCTCCAACACACATTGCATTATTGCAAAGATGGGTGTAGAGGAGAATCAGCACCCTCAGATCTAAAAGCATTGATTTAATTTGAATGGTGGACAAATAATTCATTGTTTGTGAGCTGGGCTGGGGTCAGCTGCAAATTATACAGCCTGAACAAACATTATTACTGGGGAAAAGGAAGACTAGCCTTGTTCTGCCCAACCTTTTACCACTGTGACTCTCAGCAGAACAAAGTGGTAAAAAGATACCGTGATATGTAACCGTGGTATGGTGGGACTTTTTGATTTACTAGTGGTCAGCTACCTCAGGGACCAGAACTCAGGGGAAAACTCATTGGGAGATGGTAAGAACATGCAAATTCTACTCAGCCAGGAATTAAACCAACACCTCTCAAGCTGGGAGGTAACAGTTATAAGTACTATGCCATAGTGATACCAAAAAATAAAAAGGTCTGTATGGTAAAGAACTGAGTCTCTGATTTTGGACAACAATTATACCAGTGGTGCTTACCTTGTGATAAATATCAGTTCATGACATTTCCTTTTTGTGTCTTTACCTGTTTTCTTATTTTAAAGCCAAGGATACGTAAAGACCTTCATGATCTCTGCACTGAATACAATGCATTTATCTTCCTATCTCACTGCATACAGGAAATAAGACCTGGAAATGTTGACTTTGATCTTGGGTCAAATTTCTCATAACAGGATAAGCCAAGGAGAACCTTTAGAACAACATAGAGTCTATTCATGTAGAAAGCTAATTGAAAATGACAGCAGACTAATGTTTCAAATCAGTCCAGTGATGGCGTTTAGTTTTCAAAGGAGGGTCCCAGCAGACTTGGAAAAGCATTGTGAAATCAGAAAAAGCAGACTACCATGAATTGCTTGCAATTCAATTAAAAACAGTGTATAAAGGAAGGCGTTAACGCATAAAAATAGCTGAGTATGTTGTCGAGAATGTGAAATAGACTTTACATTCAGGAATTAAATGGTATTGTGCAGCATGAGGGAAGGCAGCAAGGGCTCAGAACAGTAGGCATCTCTCTCACAGTGTATTAATGTGCCAAAATACAGCATGGGGCCAACAGAAGATGATTTTAACTATAACTGCAAAAGTCCATAAAATATGCAAAAAAAGCGTGTAAACAGATTGGAAACAGTCTGGTAGATGAAAATACAGTAGCTGCTATTACTATAAGCAGTTTGGCTCTTGGAAATTGTTTCAATGTCTGTCTGCTCTGCACACATTATTAGTCACAGTGTGTGAGTGACACAGCAGTTAATGAAGTGATCTCATTGTTTCAAAGTTTTGAATTTGCGTTCTGGCCCCAGTGCTGTCATTGTGGAGTCTGCACCTTCTCCATGCATCTCTTTGTATTTTTTGCTCTTGATATTTGGTCAATCTCGGACAAACTAAGGATGTTCATACTTGGTTTAATTAGCAGTTCTAAATGGCTTAAGTGTAGATGTGTGTAAGCGTTCCCTATAGCAGATTTGCACCCCTTCCAGTTCCTGATTTGTGCCCCCACCCAATCTCGAACTGGATTAAGCAGGTTTAATAATAGATAGATGGGTGGAATAGCAAAATCTCCTGATCATCACATACATATTTCTGGTTGATTTTTGCTGGTTTATATGGAGAAAGTGTTATCTGATTGCAGTGCTTGGGTTCACAATGGCTTCTGTCAAAACAACTTGACTGGATCTCTGGTATGTCAAACTGCCTAAGTGTATAAGAGCCACTCTTTTACAGGACAGGCCTCATCTGTTGTGTCATGGGTGTGGAAGAAGGGACCCAAGTAACAAATGGAGAAAACAATGTGTCATATCTAAAGGTGTAATTGTGTGGGGATGTTCTGCCTCTTGAACCAGACTTTTAAAAAGCCAAATCACACACATTATTGTACAGAGAGGAAGGTACCCTTATGAAGAGATTTAAATTATTAAACATTAACCCTACCCTATGTAGTAAGCCACTTATTCAAAGTAATATTTGTTTTGTAAGAATATCACTTGTTAGTTCATACCAGCATACAGTTGTCTTGCCAAGCAGTCGCACTTGATTAATCTGACTACAGAAGTTCATTAGTGTCTCTCAGTACAGAACTTTATGGTTCAGTATCCATATACTTCATGTAGGCACAGTTGTATGGATCAATAAAGATGATTGCCTCTGTAGATGCACAATATATTAGTGAAACACCTCCGCTACAATATGAGGGAAATAAATGCCATTGCTCCCCCGGGAGCAAATTATACTGTTTTGTTTCACTTAGCAGTAAATAAATGGTCTTTTGCTTGTGTTTAGACAATCTAGTCAGACACAAACAGAGCAAAGATCTTTAAATGTGACACCAATCTAGAGTAACCTAAAATTATATCCTTGTGCATCTTGTTTTTTTTTTTTTGCTATTAGATTGCACATTTTAATTTCAATGTTTAGGTTAAAAATGACACCTTTTAATATAAAATTGCTATTAAAAAGGTAAAAAGTAAGCTACACTATATTAGTCAAACTTATCAACTTCATGCATGCTTTTATTATTTCAAGAATTAGGTATTATCAGCCTCCCACATCCTAAAGAAATGAGTGGCAGGTTAATGGCCAACAGTACATTACATTTCCAAAGTGTTCACCCAGTTCTAAAGATTCTCTAAGTCTTCTTGAATTATTTTTGCTGCCTCCTCAGTGTCTGCCATTGCTCCATTTTTTTTAGTATCATGTGCGAATGTCAAAAGTTTACTAACTAAACTGGAATCAAGGTCATTAATATAAATCAGAAAAAACAACCCAAGGACAAATCCCTGAGGGATTCCCCTGAAGATGACCCCTCTTATCTGTACTCTTTGTCTCCTGACGGTTAACCACCTTGAGATCCAGTTTTGTAGGTTGATGCCTACCACTTCTAGTTTCAGAATAAAATTTGAGTGTGAGAGCGAGAGAGGTTAGAAGCACACGCTGATACAGCGCATTACCGCAGCCACCACATGACAAATCAACTCAGGATCCCAGATTAGGACCTGAGTGCTGCCATGTAACGGGTGACACCTCAGCACCACACTAGTTTAGATGGAATGGAACAGTGTGAGATTTTTTATGGGACCACACCAAAAGCTCTTTGAAAGTCTATGCAAAATATGCTTTGCTTTTGTCAACTACTGCAGTAACCTGCTCAAACAAAATCAAAATAATTGGTTTGTCAAGATCTTCTTCTAAAAAAACTTATACTGCCTGTCATAATTTACATTTAGGTACCTTTCTAATTTATTTCTTATTATAGTTTTCATCATTTTGGATGGTACAGAAGTAAAGCTTATTGGTCCATAATTGCCAGGATCCGCTTTGGCACCTTTCTAAAAGACGAATCACATTTGTAACTTTCCTTTCCTCAAGTACGTTTCCATTTTGGTTCCTATTTTGTGCCCAATACACTCATTTTGGATTTAGGACTCCACCACTCTAAATTGGATTTAATTTTGTGATTTAATATGATTATTTGGTTACCAGATGTTTTAATATTTTTTAAATGTTTACAAAACATAGTAACAGAAACAACAAAAAATTCCTGGTGTGGTTTATTATTTATTTGTGCATTGCTTCTGATTTTGTCTGTTCTGTTTAACTAAGACATTCTGTACCATTTATACCCAGCACAGCTACCCAGAGAGCAATGAGATAATGACAATTGACACTCTTTATTTTGTCATGTAGTAAGGATTTACATATAAGAAGCTTCTCTTTAGATATACTTTTAGTCTTCTTAACTATTTTGATACCTTCAAATTTAAGAGAGTTGTGTTAATGATTATACCATTTACCTGTATGCTGATTTTGTACAAACTAATATGTTTCTTGAATGTGCTATACAAAATGAGCCTAGCTTACTTGTTGCTTTGTTATATTTCTTTGTCTTGTCATAGAGAATTTGGCTAGCCACATAACAGGGCTCCTGGAATGAAGGACGTCCAGCAGTCTGCGTCCATTTGTAATGGTGATCTCAACTTTTCTTTATTTAAAAAAGTAATATCCCTGATAAGACCCTCTGTTGGTGCATACTTCATAAAATAATGAATCTTTACCTGAATCCACCTCAATCCTAAATACTCCTTTGGACTTTTTCACTACTATAATTTAAAAGAAACAGTTGGGAGACAAGCTGGCCTTTGAAGCCAGGGGTTTATTGTCAATATTTTATCATGAGTAGCTCTCATACTTGGGCCTGAGAACCCCATGTTATTGTAGATGATAGATAGTATGTTTTTTTTTCAATCAACTTCATTATTCATATGACATTATTTCCCTTTTTCTATGTTTTGGAGTCAATGCAGTGAGTATAAAGCTTGCTAATTGTTTATTTGAATGTTCCAAACATTTATGTATGTTACATTTCGAAAATTTAGTGTTTTTTTTATTTACTTGGTTCTTAAGATTTTCATCAACCGTCCCAAGCATTCTGGTTATTTAATCAATTTCTTATTAGTAATCACGCCAGTAGTTTTGCACCCTGTTATCTTCCAATGATATTTCCCTGGTATTGTAAGAACACAATTATTAAGAGAGAAAACTGCACAGAAAAACCTAAATTAACAGGGTAACATTAAAATGGATATTGGCATTTAAAGATATAGTAAAAATCCAAATATTTGTAAATCCCTCTATATATAAAATCCAACGTCCTGTCTGTCTGTATGTCTGTCCACTTTTCACGAGAGAACTACTTAAAGGATTTAGGTCGGTTTTCTTCTATAATTTGCTTGAACATTCCAGCTGATTTTACGACTTCTCTCATCACACTAAGTTTCATAGTTCAATTGCATTACCGATTTATTTGCGTGAATCTGAGAGACACAGTGGGCCGAGGGGAGGGGGTGGGGCCCTCCTCACTCACACGCCAGCCTCAGGGTGTACCTTACATCCGCTTAGCTAGCGAACGAGACAACTACTTAACGGATTTCGATCTGTTTTTTTTCTAGAATTTGCTTGAACATTCCAGATGATTTTACGACTTCTCTCATTGCGCTAAGAATCATAGTTCACTTGTAGGAGTGATATATTCGCGCTAATCCAAGACAGAGGCTGCGAGCCAAGGAGAGGGGGAAGAGTGACGTCAGTAGTGGGGAGTCGGTCTACGTCTGCGTTTTGGAGTGTACCTTGCCTCCGCTTAGCTAGTGATACCTTTTTGTTAATTGATTTTTAAAGTTTGTCCTGTTTCACTACTACGTGGTGGATGGCTAGTGTGTTATAAAAATAAAATTCATATTAATGAGCTTTTCTGGATACAAAATAAAAGAAGAGAAAAAAGATTGGTTAGTGGTAAAAACTAATCACTGATTATGATTCTGGCTGGAACAACAACACAGGCTCCCAAGGATTGAGTTTAAAGGGCACTGCTACAATGAGGGCTTTAAGGGCTGACATTAATGCATTTATTAGTCATGTATTGATACTTAACAAAACAAAACCTTTGCTACAACCTTGTTAAAGTGACTAAGAACTTAATTTAATTTTTTGTCTCATATCTGATTTATAGATAGATAGATAGATAGATACTTTATTAATCCCACTGTTCAAATTCATTTTGCATGTGTTTCAAAATTTGATGTGAGAGTGCCCAGACATCTATCCTGAATATGCCTTGAGTGCATATAATTAATATAAACAAATCTGCAAGAGGGATGCAGGCTAATAGACCACTGTGAACACAAACAGCATGCTGACTGCTGTGCTACATAATATTGGTTCCAGCACAAGATGGCAAGGAACAGAAATATTGTACCTGTAACTCTGAGTGCAATTATTTGTACATAGACACCTGTGTACATGAGAGAGGAGCCAGAACTGGTTGGGGAGAGAAGCAGAGGGTTTTGATGCAAAACAGTGATTTGACAATTACAGAATTTTAAGGAGAATGTTTGATTACTTATGTCAGCATCTATCTGCAAGACTCCCTGGGAAAATGTGCACATGAAGCAACCTGTAGCAATTGGGCTGTATTGGCTGAGGATAGAGAACTCAAATCCTATTTAAGTCTGACACCTTACTTTCTTTCCACTGAAAGTCAATATTTTGCATGCTGCGTCAATATTTTCATCTATTGTGACTTTCATTATAGGCATAAGATGAAGGCTGCATAAACACTAATGTAAAATTAATTGGTGAAGGTAAATTTCCAGGCAATCCCGATTCAGGTTCTCAAGCACAGGTTACATTCAAGTTCCATATATTTTTAATCATTAAGTACCACATACAAAAGTCTGAAGTGCTCTGATCTCATACATATGAATGAATACATTGGAATTGAGTTGCAATGTGAATGGAGCATAATAGACGAATTATAGCAGGGGTGTCAAACTCACTTTTACCAAGGGACACAAATAACATTTTATATACCCAGCATGGGTCGGAATATATCGACAAACAACCACCATCATATTTTCTTTTCTAAACAAAACATACAAGTTCCTTGGTCATTGCAATCGTATAATCTGGCTGGCTGGTTACAAAAGCTACCAGCAGTCACAGCAAGTGTTTCCATGTTAGGTGGAGTGGTGGCTCTGAGGCTAGGAATCTGCACTGGTAATCAGAAGGTTGCTGGTTCAAATCCTGTAAATGCCAAAAAAGTGACTCTGCTCTGTTGGGCCCTTAACCTGCAATTGCTGAGCGCTTTGAGTAGTGAGAAAAGCGCTATATAAATGCAAAGAATTATTATTTTATTATTGTGCAGCGAAAAAATGACATCAATGCAGAGTCTGTTGACACCAGCATTAATTTGCAGCACTTGACCACATTAAAAAAAACAGGTGATGGATTACACAGGCCACATTCAGACCTGGTCAAAAACAGATAGCGGTCAAATTAAACAGGAGTGGAAATACAAACGTGTTTTCTGTCCAAATACAATAATCATGTCAGTGGAAAAGACAAAAGAATTGTGTAGGGCAAGTGCCATGGAGGGGTGGTCAGCCTGGACACTAACCTGAGCAGCTTTAAAAAGTGGATGTAGTGGCAGCAGAAGTGTGTGGGAAGCTGAGATACCAATTTTGTTCATGAGATCATCACGTCTTTGGCATCATCCAAAAACTCTAAAGTTCTTTATGTCAGTGTGGCATGTCACCTTCTCTTATTGGGTCATTAGAAGAAGCCCATTTCCATTTTAACTACAAGCCAGTAGCAGCGATGTGAAGTGAAGTGCAGATAAACACAAGTGGACAATGGAGTTGTATTTAATGTCAGATGTTAATGTAACCTGGCTGAATTATATATGAATACAATCTATATATGAAATTCACATTAAAAGTGGTCTTTGAGAATTTAACGATTATCGCAGGCAACATGTAACATATTTTAAATGATAATAAGGGGAGCTGCTTCAAAAAGGTGGGCCTTGAATTTGACACCCCTACATTATACATAACCCCTATTCCAGTGGTTCCAAAACTCCTCTGTGGATTCAGGTTTTTGTTCCAACCAGATTCACAATCGGTGATAATAATCGATAACAATTGATCTAATTAAATTAGCTGGTCGTTTTTACTCTTTTCTTGTTCTGCATTCATAAAAACACAACAGTCTGGTTTTTACATTTATAAGGTTAGAAACATTTCTATTTTTTTCTAAAGCTATAAATGCTTAACTCTCTTTTATTGTTTTCCTATTATTTTCCCCTTTTCCTGTGTAGTTTGCTCCCTTCATTTAACCCTAATAGTAATAATTAACCAGCACAGCAGACACCCGGGATGATGGAAGCAGCAATGACTTCAGTGTCAGACTCACTAATTAGTAAAGAATCAATTAAATAACCAGAACCCCTGGGAAAGCAGAATGAAAATTTGGTTAAAAATACTGATAACGGCTTAAAAAATACATATTCCCCACATAACTGCTTATTACATTTTAATAAAAATCTACCAGGCTTAATTTGTAATTTCTATATTGACTCCAAAACACAAAAACTAGGAAATGAGGACTCACTTAATTAGGCTAAGAGTCCAATGAAAAACAGAAGTTGGTTGGAACAAAAACCTGCAGCCACAATGGGTCTCCAGGATCGAGTTTGGGAACTACTGGTCTATTCTAATCTGTTACTCGTTATTATCCAAAGGTTTACTGTGCATACAATTAGCCTTGAGCAGTTTCTCTTAAACTGTGGGTCATAACTCAGTGCCGTATTTGTGATTGGTTGACCAATCTTGTGTGGTAAAATTAGTCAAGTTCATCCCAGCTTGAATTTTGTGTTTTCAGTAATCGAACAAACATGTCTTTCACACTACCAGTAATTTGAATTTAGTTGGGCCATTGTAAAACAGTGTTACAAGATGGAATTCTTCCTCGTCGAGGCATGTTAAACTTAACGAATAGTCTTCTTTGTACCCCTGCTACAGATTTAGATTCAAAGTATGTCATAACGGTGAACTCTGGTTGAAGCACCCACAGGTTGTCCATGTGTAAAGAAATTGCTTTTAGTATACAACATATATATACCAACCCTATTCACTCTGTTCCCTTTATAATATCCTGAAAATTGTCACATTCTTCCATTGCATCTGTTACAGCACTACTTTGACATTTCAAAGTAGTGCTGGGGTCCCTTCACCTCACAAGCGTGTCCACGTGTTATTCCCTCATCTCGCCCCCCTTTCTTTCTTCACGTGTTTGCTTGTCAGTCATCTCACTTTGACTGATTCACTGTTTGTTTGACAGTAGGTGGGGTTGTGGGAAATACTTTGAATATTTTATAACAAAAGCTCCCTGTGATGCGTCAACACCGTTGTTTTGTGTACTACCACAGTAAATGGTAGCATGAAAGACATGTTTGTTCGATCAGTGAGAACTATTAGAATACCATAAAATATCCTAAGCTTGAGACAAGCTGTATGATGTCAGTCAGTAGCATTAAGCATTTCAAATTGGACAGTAAACCGAACAATGCCCCTTATAAAATACAAATAGTGCGTACATTTTTTGTAGTAAAAATTTAGCTACTTTTTTACTCATTTTATTGAAGTGTTAAATGAAAAACTTTATTTAAAAAATTTTATTTAAGACAAAGTAAATAAACTGCCTCTGTTAATTGTTTTTGACCACTTCATTCCTTATTTTCTTACTATGAATCAAGCAACTAAGTTCAGTGACCATTCATACTAATCTATCAAAGATGATCATACTTTGCGCCACACCCCAAAAATGTATTTCTCTCACCTTAATTAAACCTTACAGTAAGCATTTACACTCGCACTGATATACCTCAGAAATCTGTTCTGTTTTTGAATCATAAGTATTGTTTTATCAACTATGTGTTTGCTTTCCACTTTTCTCTTTTAGTAATATCCATGTGAGAAATATTCCAGAAAGGAAACAAAAATGTATAGAGCTTTTTATTATATGGGCCATTGTTATTTGCCTGTTTATGGCTATGATGTCAATATAATAATAATCCTCTCCTTTGGTCCTAGTATGGTACTGATTGTCTTATTTGTGTCCTCAGATTAAAACGTTTAAGAACCCTTGGCATGGTGTTTTTGTTTTCCTTTCTTTTGTCACTTTGTTTTCTGTATTATGCTTAAAAACTAAGAGAGGAAAATGCAATATGCTTTAAATAAAGGATGGTTAAGAATGTTTCAGCTAAACACTGTTAATGAAATATCTGCCCGAGAAGAATTTATATTTGCTGAAATACTAATTTGTGCCCTTTTGATACTGAAGAGCAGGTTATCTCTGCTCCTACCATCCATAAGAGATGGATATAATAGAGGCTACTTAAACTTTCATTTAAGCTGACTCACAAACATTCTTTTATGATCATCTCTCATTTTAACTTTTGTAATTAATTGTATCTCAAGCTTCCTCAGCATATTTGCAGTATTATAATACAGTGCTGTAGGATGACGAATGTTAAGGATATCTCCGGTAAGATCTAAGGGCTATTCTGAAAGTGGCCATCAGTCATGAATGATTGAAAGCCAACAAAGGTTTATCATGGACTTATGGCCCCTGTTAAGCTGTCAAAGACTACTTGACCATAGTGTATGGACATTTTTATAACAACATTTTCTTTTTCTTATTACCATTGAGTCCTAAATGTGAAGGATGTCAAATATGTTTATTAACCAGAATGGAGCAGTGTCTGGTATAGTCATCTGACAAAACTTGGGACCTACATTCTGAATGGGATTTCTGAGGCTTACAGGGTATCTCCTGAAACTCCAGTGTTCTTCACATGTGAACATGAACCATCCATCTCATGGCACTCCAAGGTTTTCCCACTCTCTGCAGTCAGGTTTGTATAAACAGACTACCAGGACAGGAAGATATATCGTCCGACACAACAGGCTCAACTGCAGTTTGTGTGTGTGTCGGGTCACTTGATTAACTTGTGGTATGCCTAGACATGCGGGCTGGTTGGTTTGAAAAAGAAGGGAAAATGTATGCCCTCTGAAATAGCAGCAGTCAAAAAAATTACAATAAAGCAGTGGATAATCCATTCATTGTCTAATCCAATTCTCCCAGCCTGTTTCTTGGAGATCTGTTTTAAGCTTATTTTACTTCTCTTTCAAATAAAAGAACAAATGATTAAGTTAAATCGTTATTCTAGTGCACTAGGTTGTAGACAATTAGCAGCTGGTACTTGTACCCTTGTGCATTTAATACTTTGGCTTTAAGCAATATCTGTTTATTAAAAATAAATAAATAATGGGAAAGTGCTGTCTGTTTTCAGAATTTTTCATTCATTCGTGTTGTGGACCCTATTTAGAGAGTATACCCATGCTGGTGATTATTAAAACAGAGCAAAAAGAAACACTAATTTTCATTCAGGCAGTAGCATTCAAAGGCAGTGGATATCATTAATATATTCTTTTTCCTTGAATAATTCATATGCTTCTGACTTGGGGCAGAGACTCTTGTCTGCAGATGCAAAGTAAATTGGATTTTAAATAACATTTAAATGCTGGCTGCCTTTTTTTCCATTTACGGAGATAAGTGTCAAAAAACATCTGCCATTACGGTATAACCGTAACAAGAAACAGTTCAATTAGGTGTATATAGGAGGCAACGCTGTGAATATTTATTTGATAGTTACCATCTTCATTAATTGGTTCAGTGCTGTTGACACTGAAGGCTTCTGCAGCAGGCGGTGGCACAGACAGCTTAATCTCGGGATCATGCAGCAGATTTAGGAAGACCTGTAGGGGCGGGAGAAGGTGGATGAAGGTACATTAGCCATATTTCTTTAAAACTGTTCAAAGCTCTTTTTCATATTTGATTTGCTAACTCATTCCAACAGTCTACCAAAGTTTAAAATACAGGTAATAACAAAAATCTGAAAAGATTGGTATTATTTAAATAGGTATTCAACAACAACAACATTTATTTATCTAGCACAATGGTTCCCAAACTCGGTCTTGGGGACCCACTATTGCTGCAGGTTTTTGTTCCAACCAACTTCCATTTTCCATTGGACTCTTAGCCTAATTAAGTGAGTCCTTATTTCCCAGTTTTTGTGCTTTGGAATCAATGTAGAAATTACAAACTAAGTTTGGTAGATTTTTATTAAAATGTAATAAGCATTTATATGGGGAATATGTCGTTTTTTGTATGTCATTAACAGTATTTTCAACCTAATTTTCATTCGGCTTTCCAGGTTATTTAATTGATTATTTACTAATTAGAGAGTCTGACACTGAAGTCGTCTGGTTGGTAGAAAAACCTGCAGCCACAGTGGGTCCCCAGGACCAAGTTTGGGAACCACTAATGTAGCATTATTTCATACAAATGATGTAGCTCAAAGTGTTTTACAATATGAAGAAGGAAAAAATATAAAAATAAAATTAGGCAATACTAATTAACAAAGAATAAATTAAGGTCCGATGGCCAGGGAGGACAGAAAAAAAAAATCTGCAGGGGTTCTGAGGCCACGGGACCACCCAAGCCCCATGTTATCTGGGTTGAATGACACTGTTACATATGAGTATACGTGCTAAGACAAGCAACCTATTGACAATAATGGCCAAGAAAAAGAAGGAAAATGAATGTATTCTGTGGAAGTCAAATATAAACTTCTGTCATTTTACTTTGTATTAAGTACAAAGTTTCAATTTGTTTAACCCTGGCTGAGATATGACAATAGGAGTTAAAAAAGACGAATTGATCAGATACCAATGAAATTGATGTACTTGCTTATGACTTTAGTGGACAGTGCCTACATAATGTTTTCATATCCTTTGAATCACAATAAATATAATTTGGTATTTTCTGATCAACTAAAAAACACTCAAAAATTGAAAACAGGTGTCTAAAAAGTAGTCTAAAGTAATAACAATTATAGTCTGTTTACGGGGTTCCTAAGAACTGGGAGTGGAGTTAAAGAGCTCCAAAGTCTGTTTTTCACACTTCACAGAAGAATCTTTCTAAAAAGTCTTTGGAAGACCCAAAAGATTAGAACCATCAAGGGCTGGCCAAATGAGGAATAAAGATAGTTCTTTACATGGTTCAAACCTGAAAAGGCAGATTCAGGTAAAGATCTTGTCAAGTAAAAATGTGTCCTACCTAAGAGGTCCTAAAAGGTTCACGTTAACTTTAAGTTTGTAGGAGTAAATTTTGACTTCCCATATAGCAGTCTCAATATCATAATTTAGATAACGAAATTTGACATGGTTATGGAGGTACACCTAAAACTTAAAACACATTAAAAAATGTATATATATATATCTTAATGCAGAAAACCTGTATAACAGGGGCCCCATGCATAACACCGTGCGTAGAATTCGCACTATAACATGATGTAAGCACAAAAGCCGAAATGTGCTTAAGCACAGAAAAATCCAGAATCTGTGCGTACTCCAACTTCCACGTTCTTCCACTCCAAAAATCCTGGTCAGCGTGAAAAGTAATTCTCTTGCACGCGCGTGCTGTCCCGCCCAGACTCCTCCCAGAATTACGCCTCTTTGAATATGCAAAACAATATAAATAGCCCTTAAGCTCAGTGTTCTGTGAAAAGACAATGGGAAAAGCATGGGGGAAATTATAAGAATTTCAGCGAATACCAAATGGAGGCAAAGGAAAAACATACTATTTGTTGATTTAAACAGTGGTATAAACAACAAAAGGAAGTTGATCGAGTGACATAGCATGTCGGAGAAACTCGAAAGCTCAAGTTCACAAAGTCACACAGTGCCAAAATAAAAAAGAAGTCACATATCAAAGTCGCCGTAAAAAGGCGAGTTGTAGCCCACCTTCTGAGCTTATTGTCAACTTTAATCTTGAAATTTCCACTTTAATCACGTAGTTTATTTTGTCATTAAAGTAGAACATCATAAACTTCATCTTAAAATCATTTAATTTACTAGTTTCTCAAATCCCATCGTAACTAAAGTAGCATGTTAAATGCTTTGTTTTGTATTTGATCTTTCTATGTGCTCTATGTGTATGAATCACTACGTGCTTCCGTTCTTTCTCTTTCTCCGACAGGACACAGAATCCATTACATTCATGATATTACAGCTCTCTGAATAATTAAAATACTGAGATGTATATGTGATATCATTTTCATGATGATTGGAATGAAAGCATGTTATTAAACATGGGAACACAATGGCGTAGTGATTGTTCATGTCTCTCACAAGATGCTGCTGCGCAATGTGCGACCTCCAATGAAATCATTTATTGTAGCAGTACCGTCTCTTTCAAACGTACTAACCTGCTGTTCCTGTCCTTACTTTTCTTTCCCCAAATACCCAATCACCACACAATCAGCTCTGTAATAGACGTTAAGCCATCTGTAACCTTACAACGACGATTCTTCAAAACTTTTAAGGAACATTGAAATATCTTCATAGTACGTGTTTAATTATTCTATCCATCTATCCTTCCAGTGTTGCGCCAGCCTCAGGAAATATACAGCGCGCAAGGCAGGAACAATACATGAACTTGCTAGCGCTGTGGCACTGTGTCCTCACATGTTTAATTATTAACAATACAGATTATTTAAATGAAGTTAAAGTTTTATCTGTATAAAATAATCAACATATTTTACTACATTTCATCTTAAAAATGATATCGTCATCATATGTAAATACGAGATTTATAAAGTGGTGCAGATTGTGTAATATTATAACTGTAGTGCAAGTTTACAGTGAGGTAATTGTTCTTATAAGTACAAACAGTTCTACAAGGAGCAATTGATTGAATGTGTTTATAGTTCTTGGGATGAAACTGTTTCTGAACCACGAGGTCCGTACAAGAAAGGCTTTGAAACGTTTTGCCATGGCTTTGGCAGCATGTGCTTGATGCTGTACACCGATAATTCTCTTTCTGATCAGCTGCTGCTGTGATTCCCCACTCAGATACAGTGATAAAAATACTCCGAGTGGTGCAGTGAGAGTAATATGGAAAAGATGATCCAGTGTGGAAACCCTTAAAGGGAGCAGCCAAAAGAAGAAAAAGAAGAAGGAGATGGTGCAGTGAGAGTAACAACGCTAAAGCAGTTATGGTACTGTATTTGGAATACTATGGCTATTCCCTGGGCCATTATATTGTTACAGGTAATCTACAATCAGATGCATTACACTAATAAACAATATGCGGTTAGTTTCAGCGTATTTATAAAGCGGCATCAGAAATGTGGTTCTAAGAAATAAAGGGTAACCACACCGGAACAGTAGCACTGCTTTGACGCTGGGTGCCACCAGTCTGCAAAACCGAGCAGAGAACTTGCGTACAACAGGGTATGAGGTATCGTGGAAAAGTGCGTGGCTTTATGCCAAGTGTATGTTTTATACATCGCGATTTGAACGTGGAAACATTCTTACGCAACATTTTTGTGTGTACGCACTGTTTATGCATGAAGCCTCAGGTGTTCCCAACTTCAGTTCTCGGGTACCACTGTAGTTACAGCCAGTTTCACAAACAAATCGTTCAGTCTTCTAAATTGTCCAATTGTTTAATTAGTCTTTTTCCTCTCTTTTTATTGCGTTCACAAAATATGTGCTAGCATATTAACATGTCAGCTAAATATCATCCATCATCCACACTGCCTTGCTATCAATGTCTCTGCTATTGTGAGTCAAGAATTTGTTCTTTTTTTGGGTCAGAATGGATTCCAGTATTGCAGCAACTCCTTGCTGGGTTGTAACCAAGCTGTCATGTTCGACTCAAACTATTAGTTCAAGGTGGACAGTTCACAGCATTTGAATTATCAAGAAAATCCAACAAAGCTGGAGTTAAACAACAACCCTTTGATTGTTCTTTGTGTTCTACTCTCAGTCAAGCCTCACTCAACAACCCCTTACAAAAGTGCATGATACTCCTTTTTATATAACAGTAGCTATAAGCAGCACACGCCATTGCCTGGGTAAGTAATGTTAAGCTCTGGTCATTTTATCTGCTTGTCTGGCTTAAGCCTGTTCAGATGTTGCACTTGACCTGAGCCAGCAGGTGGCACTGTTATGCAGACTGTAGCAGAAAGTAAAAAAGAAACCCACAGCTTTTCTAATAAACAGTATGTGATAAAAATAGTTAAATACTGCAAATCACATCTCTGCCTCATCATATTATGGGGCTTGAATATATGTCCACCAGGAAGGAACAGTGAAACTTAGCAACTATGTCTTCTTGTTGAAAAATGTTATCTTCAGTCCTGTTATTACCGTGTCCTCATTGTTATGTTTAAGACAAGTGTCTGTTTTGTTCATTTTTCATTCTTTAATTATTCTTGTATTATTTTTGTTTATATTTGTTCTTTATATAATTATGTATTTTTTGTTAAATTAGTTTATTATTTAGTTTCTATATTTTATTCTACCAAATTCCTTGTATTTCGTGGATGGTTCCATCTACTCATCTCTCTCTAAGGACTTCCCACGCCCCTCTAAAGGCTGCGGGACCAGGCAGTTAAATGTGGTACATTGTATGCACTTGGCGTTGGTGAGTTTTCTTATTGTTATTATTGGATTTTTGATCTTCTTGCTTTTTTTCTTGACCACTATATTTGGACTGTGTATTGGATCTCTGTTTTCTGTTTTTTTTTATTGCTCTTTTTTAGGCAACTCCTTTTTGTGCTTTTCTGCTCATTGAGCTTTCTTTTTTTATTCAGATTTTTTATATTTATTGAAATACATTTTTTACTTATGAAGATTCCATGTTTGTCCTGTTCATCTTCTAGACAAGGGTTTACATCATCCTTTTTCTAGATTGGCATTTTTTCACATAATTGGGGCATTTAAGAACATATTTTTAAATTTTGATTTAAATGTGCAGTTTTGCCCCGATGTAGGTCGAAGCCAGCCAGTGTTGGTGGATCTCAGGCTACCTTTGTGTGCATCTTTGCTGGGCAGACTGTGGAAAATGCCAGCTTGCTTTCCTGGCCATTTTGGAAGCCTCACACCACTTTGGCCATTTTTGTTGAGTGAATTAATACATTCAGCATGGGGCAGCTCAGAATATGCTATACAATTCAATGACTGATTTGAGGTGCTTCAATCTGTTTTATTGTGGCTGTATTGCATAACCGGACTGTTGATTGGTGCTCAAATGGCTGTGTAAGAAAACAACACAGAATGTGATAGACATAAAGGTGCTGTGAATGAAAAAGTGAGCATCTGTCCAGAAACCACCATGTCTTTTTGTGATTCAGCAAGTGTCCCATCATTGACTATAAAAAAATTACTTGAGTGCACATAGCATAAGAAACTAATATGATTTGATAGCACATGTGCCACTGGTGCTGGCAGATGTTGTAATTCATGCATAGTCAAATCAGGTGATCTCAGGGCATACTGACAGATCTGCTGCTATATCAAACCCTCTGTACACATTTGTGCACAGCAACACTTGTTACATGCCATTGTGAACTATAACCATTGAAGAAAAAGAACTTTAGAGTCAAAAGTAGGATTATATGCAACATGAAGCTATGGAAATTTGACAGATTGGGGCTGGACATGTTGAAAATGTCAAAACGTTCCCCACAATGGCCACTGCGAGCAGATGAGCAAACAGAAAATATATCCTTACCTCAAGAAATAGTACCAAGAATCTGTGATAAAATGTGCTCTTTTCATTTAGCTTTTGTTATCTTAAGTATGCCTCAGAAATATGGAAGACGGATTTTATTCCCTTGAAACCTTTGTGCTTCAATGTGAATGTATTCGGTAAGCTTTAAAGCTTTTGTTTTGACATTTGGATTCCATCTCCATCACCTCCATTTTAAAAACAGAACAGGTTAGGTATTTTTTAAATGTTACACAAATGCTTCATTTTAGAACAGCATTATAGGCCCCCGGGGAAAGCAGTGCACTGGGGCCCCTACCTACACAACCACTCACAGGAATAAAAATGTAAATGGTCGATAAAATTAAACATATAAAACATGCTGTACAGCAAAGATTAATCAACACAAACGTTTGAATAATATAACGTGAGACTAGAAAAACACAAAAATTTCAGCATATAAATGATACCCAATTGGTAAACCATGCAGATGGAGATGGCACAGTATGAAATTACTATGAATTATTTATTATTAATCAAGTGTTCCACACAAACATTTGTGAAATCTCTTTGCAGAGAATTGAGTTGAAGTGACATTAACATATACGCTTTTACATTATGTAGTGTGTGAGCTCCATACACATACATGCACGTGAGGTTTGGGAAGTGGCCGTGATGCTGAATCAGAGGCGAATGCCAATGTCCACTTGTAACACAATAACAATTATTTATAGTTTAGTATAGTATAGTATTTATTTATTGACAACAAGTCACAACATACATACATAGATTAGCATGGGGCCCCTATGCTCATGTAGCCCCCCGGCAACTGCCCAGCATCCCCATGCATTAAGATGGCACCATTTTAGAACACAGCTTTAAGTTTCAAGTTAATATATGCCATAACCATGAAGAAATAACTTTGACTTGAAAAATACCAAACATATTCTTCAATGTCTGATTCGATTCCTGAAGGGAGAGCTCTCTGAGGGGTACTAGCAAGGGCGTCCTCGCACAATCAGAAAATATGCAATCTCTAAATCACAAGTGCCAAAGCGTTTCCTTGACAGCTGCAGAGGTCTACCATTCTGTCTACAGAATAGGGGCCTTCAAAAGCCAGCTCAGCTGCTTTGTCTCATGATCTGTAACAGGACACATGGATTATGAGATAGATGAAAACATTACTAAATGTTATTCTAAAGTACACGGCTATTTTTAAAACTCTGGAAGTCTCACAATTCTCTTTGTTTAGTTAAAATACATCTTTGGCATTTCCACTCCTCTGATAAATTGACCTCTCTTGGCTCTCTCAGCATTCAGAACTCTGCAATAAGTGACAGAGAGTATATTATATATATATATATATATATATATATATATATATATATATATATATATATATATTTATTACCTTCTTGTCTTCAACAAGTTTGTAATGGCCTTTTGGGTAAAAGAGAAAATCTCGCAAAATGACATAAATGACTTCATCATGTAATTGTTTCTGTTCTCTATACTGTGAGGTCAGTATGAGGTCCAACAGAAGTATTAAAGGTAAGTTCTGATATGAAAGATATACAGTAACTGCAGAAAATAAGTAGTATGTTAATATTTTTAATAGTGACGGTTTTGTCACACAGCAGAATTCACTGTAGATTAAACTGGCTAATTGCCCCATTTAATCTGGTCGAGTTGTTGCCTGGCTTGCTTCTGACAAGAAGTGCTGAAGTGTATATTATTCTAAGTTTGCATCCCAAGGCACAGAGAAGTGAGGAACTAGTTGACAAAAAGGCACATCTTACTCTGCCAAGTGAAGAGAGTGTAGCCTTTTTGGAAGATCTAATCCAGACCTTCAAAATGATTAAAAGACACGGATAAAGTGAACCCAGCAGAATTCTTCCAATTAAATAGTGAAACTCATGCACGTGGACAGGCAGTGTTAATTTGAGAGGAATGGCATTCAAGGCAGAAACTGAGAAGTGTTTTTAGAACAAATAACTTGACAGACATGACAATGAGGCAGAGAGCAGGAGCTGGCTAGTGTTATGGCCTTACCAGGGTTCTGTCCCTGGTCTCTTGTTTTCCATTGTTAAGTCTGTTTATCTTGTTATTTTTTTTGATGGTTCTTGGTTATTTTTGTATGTTAATGTTTTAGTTAATTTGTATTTTTTTTACTTTCATATAATTTTTTTTAGATATTAAACTATTATGCTATTGTTAAGTACGTTGCTTTTTATATGTTGAGGCATAGTGTAGAATTAAGTGCTTTTTGTGTATTACGAGTGTTTTTTTTACTCAAGGACTCCATTTTCATGATTTATTTCTCATTTTGACAAAGTTTATTTTAATGACCATCTTGTTTACGTATCACTATTCAGATACTTCATGCTACCCTGATCGCCATGATAACTATGTAATAGATGTAATTCTGTTTAGTGCGTTATCCCTCAGTGGATGCTCTACATCTCAGTTCTCTTTAGTGACGGTTAGCTTATTAACCAAGCAGGCCTTAGAGCTAGGCTTGTTTTTGCTTTATGAATTTTATTTTGTCTTCCACTCTTAAATAACACCTTGTCCTCTGATTTTTGGTTACCTGTCTACTGTAGTTTGGAACTTCTAGTTTTGAACCTTTGCTATTCCTGACTATGTTTTTATCTAAAGAAGCTTCTCCTGGGGCCTCATGTATAACGCTGTGCGTAGAACTCGCACTATAACATCGCGTAAGCACAAAAGCCGAAATGTGTTTACGCACAGAAAAATCCAGATGCAGGAATCTGTGTGTACTCCAACTTCCACGTTCTTCCGCTACATAAATCCCGATCAGCGTGAAAACTAACGCTCGTGCACGCGCTTTATGTAACGCCCCAACTCCTCCCAGAATTACGCCTATTTGAATATGCAAATCAATATAAATCGCCCTTAAGCGCAGCCTTCTGTGAAAAGACAATGGGAAAAGCACGGGGGAAAATATAAGAATTTCAGCGAATACCAAGTGGAGGCAAAGAAAAAACATACTATTTGTTCAAATACACGTGGTATAATCAACAAAAGGAAGTTGATCGAGTGACATAGCGTGTTGGAGAAACTTGAAAACTCACATTCACAAATCGCACAGTGCCGGAAATAAAAAAGAAGTCACATATCAAAGTCGCTGTGAAAAGCCGAGTTGTAAGCCCACTGTCTGAGTGTCATATGAAAGCTTATTAGGGTACAGAGAAAAAAAGGCACACAGTGAGGAAAAAGCACAAAATGTCAACTTCAATCTCAACATTTCCACTTTAATCACGTAGTTTATTTTGTCATTAAAGTAGAACATCATAAACTTCATCTTAAAATCGTTTAATTAACCAGTTTCTCAAATCACATCGTAATTACAGTAGCACGTTAAATGCTTTCTTTTGTATTTGATATTCTATGTGCTCTATGTGTGTGAATCACTACTTGCTTTTTAAACCGGCTCTCTTCCTTCAACTGGACACAGAATCAATTACATTCATAATATTACAGTTCTCTGAATAACTAAAATACTGAGATGTATACATGATATCATTTTCATGATGATAGAAGTTAAAGCACGTTATTAAACATGTGTTTCACTTCGATGAAATAATTTATTGCAGCAATACAATCAGGGGCGCTCTAGGCTTGTGGTGGCACTGGGCAGAGGAAGAATCGGTGGCTCCTTCGCCCGCCCGTCAGTAAGGTAGCTTATGCACAGTGGATGGCTACGTCCGTTGCGGACACTGCATAGCCGCCTCGTGCTCATGACACAAGCATTTAACTTTTGCCAAAATTTGTCGCTGTGTTTTTAGCTGTGTTGTTATTTTCTCTTTCTGTTTTATATTCAATATATATTGGCGTAGCCGTCACTGCAGTCAGTGCTTTTCTTTCCCCAAGTAACCGATCGACATACAATCAGCTCTGTAATAGACATTAAGCCATCTGTAAGCTTAGCGCCGATTCTTCAAAACGTTTAAAGAACATTGAAATATCTTCGTAGTACATGTTTAATTATTCTATCCTTAACGACACTCCCAGTGAAGAATATAGATTATTTAAATGAAGTTAAAGTTTTAACTGTATAATTTAATAAACATATTTTGCTGAATTTCACCTTATAAATGATATCGTTTCTGTTTCTGAACCGCGAGGTCCGTACAGGAAAGGCTTTAAAACATTTTGCAGTGGCTGAGACAGCGTGTCCTTGAAGCTGTATACCGATAATTCCCTTTCCGATCAGCTGCTGCTGTAATTCACACTCAGATACAGTGAGTGGTGCAGTGAGAGAAATATTGAAAAAGATGATCCGCTGTGGCAACTCCTAACTAGAGGAGCTGAAAGAAGAAGAAGAAGAAGAAGAAGAAGTGAGAGTAACAACGCTAAAGCAGTTATGGTATTTGGAATACTATGGCTGTTCCCTCTACCATTATATTGTTACAAGTTAATTACAATCAGATGCATTACACTAATAAACAATATGCGGTTAGTTTTGGTGTATTTATAAAGCCGCGTCAGGAAAATAAGGTGTAACCACACAGGAACAGTAGCACTGCTTTGACGCTGGGTGCTGCCAGTCTGCAAAACCGAGCGGAGAACTTGCGTACGACAAGGTATGAGGTACCGTGGAAAAGTGCGTGGATTTACGCCAAGTGTAGGTTTTATACATCGCAATTTGAACGTGGAAAAGTTCTTACGCAACGTTTCTGTGCGTACGCACCGTTTATACATGAGGCCCCTGGTCTTTTGATTTTTCTCACAATAATATTGAGACACTCTTCGTATTTCATAACATAAAGTTGAGAGGTGCCTCAAACTTGTGCTGAGGCATTAGCTCCAAATTGGATTATTGGACTCATTTTTGATATCTCTTGAGATTCTTGTAAGTTTTCTTTTACATTAATTTTCTGGTTTTTGCTCACATTTCACTATCCAGGGATTGTTCCTATTTTGTACCCCATGGTTTGCAGGGTAGGCCCCAGCTTCCCTGTGACCCTGCTCAGGATAAACCATGTCTGGAAGATTAATGGATGGATATCACGTTACAGAGAATGTCCATGAAAACAAATCCTTCATTTTTAAAGTGTTTGCTTTTTCTTCACTAGTTGGGGTTTGATGGTTTGCTGTCCTCTAGAGGGCAGTTTGAGATATTTTGAGACATTTGTCCTTGTTCACAACACTGGCATTTTATTTTTTAAGTTACCACAGATCTCTGTTTTTGTCAAGAATTTTCATAACACTTAAGTATTGATTTCCCTACTCAGTTGCCACCAGGCTTCTAATAAATTCACAAATTACTATGGTATAGGTGCTGTATGTTCTTTAATGGAATGGTGTTACATTCAGGGTTAGATCTTGAACCTGGGCTTTGTCTGGGCTCCCTGTGACTTAGTAATAGATTAAGCAGATTTTGACTATGGATAGATAGATGACACATATTTTCATTAGTGTCCATCTGTTTTATTAGTCTACTATAGCCAGTTTAGGGTTATGGGCCTCTAGTGTCGCTTTGGAAAGAATCTAGAATCTACAGAAGAAATGTGCTCAAACACAAAAAGATTAAGCAAACTCCACCCAAGTGAAAGCTACTCATAAATGACATAACTATGTAGGTACTATGGGTTGTAAACCATAGCCACTGCACCGACAAGTTGTTGAGAGGCATTTTAGTATTTTACAGTTCTTTTAGCATTCACGTCATAAACAGGCCTTGAGAAAATTGTTCATGAATGGACAGCCTAGTCAGTTTCTATTTGCTTTTATACTATTCTTACATAACTTATTACAGTGAGGGAAGATTTTGCTAACCACAACCAGACAAGGATGAACCACATGATAACACATGCTGGGGACTGAAATCCCCAAGTGAGTTTTCATTGACTCCTCTAAAATTAACTGGGGGCATCCTTTTCATGCTAACCCCCCACTCCCATTGATTTGAGTGATGACTTGGGCCATGATAAACTGAGGCATCTTGACCCACCAACCCCACTGTCACCACTGCCCTCCAACCCCTCACTGTTAGGCCAGGATACAGTAAATGTTGTTTTTATGGTCACCACTCAACTGGGCCAAATCCAATGTAATAAATTTAGAACATTTTGTAGTGATCTGTTTTCACTTCATCATTAAACAGTCTTGTTCTGTTGATCGGTGTCAAAACAGCCAAATTAAATCAACTATGATTGATTGTTGTATAAAAATAAAATGTGAAAACTTCCAAGGGGGTGATAGGCACTGTAGGGTAGAAGAATATATATCTTAAATATGGTCATCATTGGACCATCCTCTCTCCTTAAACCAGTAGCTTATTTTGAATATTATGGACCCATTTGTCCATTTTTGTCCAAACAAAGATGTCTTCTGTGAAACATCCTATGACAATGACCCAGGGAGCTTACCTCACCATATGGTTCATTAGGACCTCTAATTAATAACAAATTAAAATGACCAGGGAACTTGCTGCCTGAAGCACAGATACACGACTTTTCCTTGCACACTTAGACAATAAATGTGTTGAAAATGAAAGAACTCTGTTAAGAAAAAGAAAGCTTGATTACTTCTTTATAGATAATAACTTCTTGCCTAAGATTAAATCTTGTAAATACAATGCTATTGTTATTTCGGACCATGCTCCTATGATCTTGGAGCTGAAATTACTAAGCCCCATACACTCACCCCGCAGATGGCGCCTCAACCTCCTTCTATTAGCTGATGAGAATTGTACTGAATTTATATCCAAACAAATCAAATTCTTTCTAGAGACAAATACATCCCCTGAGATCTCTGCAGGAATACTCTGGGAAACTCTTAAGGCCTTCTTAAGAGGACAGATTATCTCATATCTTTCCCACAGAAATAAATCCGAAGTGAAGAAAGTAGCAGAGATAAAAAGCGAAATTACTAAAATAGATGAAGAACATGCCAGACTACCAAGCGAGACTCTACATAGGAGGAGGCAGGCTCTACATTCAGAATTAAACCTCTTGACAACTAAAGAAACTGAACATCTAATTTACAAATCCAGACATCATTACTATGAACATGGAGAGAAAGCTAATAAGCTTTTAGCTCAACAAATTCACAAGCAAGAAGTACGCAACGCAATCTCGGTAATCACTAACACGAGCGGAGATAAAATCATCAAACACAAAAATATAATGCACACTTTCAGAGACTACTATAAATCCCTATATACTACTGAGTTTAAAGAAGACAATATACAATCTAATGCATTTCTGGATACATTACAGATACCACAAATTGACACTTTTAGTGTGGAGGAACTTGATAAACCTCTGGCATTATCAGAATTACTAGATGCTATAAAGTCACTCCAAAGTGGAAAAGCAGCAGGCCCTGATGGCTACCCTGCAGAGTTTTACAAGAAATTCTCCGCTCAGCTAGCTCCCCTCCTATTAGCAACATTTACAGAAGCCAGAGATAACCAATTTCTTCCACAAACCTTTCACCAAGCATTAATCACTGTCTTTCCAAAACAAAATAAGGACTTATTACAATGTGCATCATACAGACCAATTTCACTTCTGAATAACAACGTTAAAATACTCTCTAAAATCATAGCTAGAAGGATGGAGAAAGTGCTCCCTCGGTAATATCACAAGACCAAACTGGATTTATTAGGGGCCGACACTTATCTTCAAATCTTCGACGCCTGTTTAATGTAATATACTCACCAACTAAATCAAACACCCCAGAAATATTATTATCATTGGATGCAGAAAAAGCATTCAAAATGATTGAATGGAAATACCTTTTTACTATATTGGAGAAGTTTGGGTTTGGCCCGAACATTTGTGCATGGATTAAATTACTGTATACTAACCCAGAAGCTTCAGTTTGCATCAATAACATTTGCTCAGACTACTTTAAACTAGAACGTGGCACAAGACAAGGATGCCCCTTGTCACCGTTGCTGTTTGCTATTGCCATTGAACCACTGGCAATACATTGTCGAAATACTGATCAGATAAAGGGGATTAGCAGAGAAGGACTGGAACAGAAAATCTCATTATATGCAGATGCTATGGTACTGTATATTTCGGACCCAGAAAATTCTGTGCCTGCAGTATTAGCAGCACTCACAGAATTTCAAAAGCTCTCTGGTCTCAGAATTAATCTGAATAAAAGTGTACTCTTCCTTGCTCTGCGCTCCAATAAACACATGTTATCGGCAATACACTAATAACCCAATTGTGTTCCAGTCACTTAGAATCTGGAACCAATGTAGAAAGCATTTTAAGATGGAGAAGCTTCTATCTGTGGCACCCCTGCAAGAGAACCACCTCTTTCAACCTTCGCAAACATATGCAGTTTTTAATATCTGGAAAAAAATTGGAATTAACTTGCTTAGAGATCTTTATATAGACAACGTCTTTGTATCCTATGAAAAATTACATTCCAAATTTAACATTCCAGCTACACATTTCTTTCACTATCTTCAAATCAGGAACTTTGTTAAACAGAACCTTCCAGATTTTCTTCATCTTGCACCCTCATCCACGCTGGAAAAAATATTGCTCAATCTCAAGGAATTAGACTCCATCTCTACAATATATAAAATCATTTTACAATCCCTTCCTTTCAAAGATCCAAGAGGACACTGGGAAAAAGACCTCTCAATTAATATATCAGAAAAGGAGTGGAAAGTAGCAATGCAGAGAATTCACTCGAGCTCCATATGCGCAAAGCATACAATTATACAACTCAAAATTATATATCGAGCACATCTGTCTCGACTAAAACTCTCCAAAATGTTTCCAGGGCATTATCCAACCTGCGAACGTTGCACCCAAGCCCCAGCCTCACTGGGTCACATGTTCTGGGCCTGCACCAAATTAACATTATTCTGGACAAAAATTTTTAATTACCTCTCAGACAGCCTTGGACTCACAATCCCTCCTAACCCATTAACAGCTGTGTTTGGGGTTCTTCCAGAGGGGCTTAAAGTGGAGAAGGACAACAAATTGTGATTGCATTCACTACACTCTTGGCACGCAGACTTATTCTGATAAACTTGAAGAACTTAAACTCTCCTCTTTTAAGTCAGTGGGAAACCGATGTGTTATATTATTTGAAATTGGAAAAAATCAAATACTCAGTTAGAGGATCCGTACAGACTTTTTTCAAAGCATGGCAGGATCTAATCAGTAATATTTTAAAATGAGTTTATAAAGCACAGAGAATTTATTAATTTAGGTATGTTTACAAGCCTTAAATTTTACGCCGTTTGGCTTGCTCTCTCTCTCAGGGGTGGGGATCGATCTGTTCTTAACATAATTCTTTTTTTTGTAAAAACTTGATTGCTATGTATGGATTGTGATAAAATTAATAAAAAAAAAGAAAAAGAAAAAGGAAGCTTTGAAAATGTTAACTTGAACTGAAAGAAATACTTTAAATGGCAAATATGACCTTGATTTCCTTCTTACCTACACAGTACATGTCAGAGGAGTCAAACACTTCACCATTGCTAATCATGTTTTGCTCCCCGAGGCTGCTTGAAATAACCAGTAACTTTCTGATTTATTTTATAGTAGCTAAAGCAGCATTCTCTGTTTGCAGCACCCACATGAGTTCAGTTCTATTATACTTTTATGATTTAAAGCCTGTTTGGACTTTCTAACATAATGACACTTTTGATAAAAAGATCATGAAAGATAAAAGTTGCTAAGGCAATCTCTTTTTCAATTCTAAAGTTAACTTGGGGCAGTAGAATCTATTTATTAATGAACGGCATGTAAAATTTTTAACAGGAAATCAGAGTGACGCACTGAGCTTTAAACCACGAAGATGCTAATTTAATTACTGCCTGGGACTACCTGCATAATCCTGCCTGTGGTTCCATTATATGGATGCATAAAAAAGAGAGATGGAAAATCTCTTTCTATTATGCAGCAATAAAAAGTAAGCAGAAAGGTAAACAAATAAATGTTATCTTTTTTAATTGTACCTTTACTTATATTTATTATTGTATATTTGGCTGACATTTTTTATCTAAGACAATTTCCAAGAACAAAGTAGTTTGTACTATTGTATTATACAGGGTGAGCCAAAAAGAAGTACCACATTTCAAACGTTTATTCTAGAAAAACAATACTAGATAAAATAAATTTCATTACAACACAAGGTTTTACAAAACTGATTTTTTTCCTCTGCGTTTCAAAAATGATGTCTTCAAGGTGGTGACCATTGTTAGCGATACACTCTTCGAGACGATTTCTGAACACTCGCATGACTTGTTCGGCCATTTCAAGGGGAATAGCGGCGATTTCATGACGAATAACATTCTTGAGGTCTTCAAGGTTTTGAGGTCAGCGTGTGTATACTTTCGACTTAAGATAGCCCCACAAGAAGAAATTGCATGGAGAGAGATCAGGTGAACGTGAAGGCCACCCGACATTGCTGTACAGGGAGATCAGCTTCCCCAGAAACATTTCCCACAAAACTTGCATGTATCTCAAAGACGTATGAGCTGTTGCTCCATCCTGTTGAAACCAGGCATCCACCGCATCCATTTATTCCAGTTGGGGCCGCAGAAAGTTCTCTAGCATTTTAATGTAACGTTCTGAAGTGACGGTGACTGTTGCTCCCCCCTCCTCAAAAAAGTAAGGACCTATAATACCAAATTCTGTAACGGTGCACCAAACTATAACACACTCACTGTGCCGGGGTCTCTGATGAAGTTCACGAGAGTTGTTTTCAGCTCAATAGTGAATGTTTTGCTTATTTACACAACCATTCAAATGGAAATGTGCCTCGTCGCTGCACATGATGATGGCATCTCGATAAACGGTTTGCAGAATATTCGCGCACAACTCTCTTCGGCTCTTCCAGTCTCTCTCAGTGAGTTCCTGCACTACCATCATTTTGTTTGGATAGAAATTAAGGACCTCTTGCAAAATCCTCCTCAAAGATGAGTTGTAAATGCCTAAGGCAGAAGCAGGTTTGTGTGCTGAACGTCTAGAAGACTGCAAAATTGATGCCCTTACAGCTTGGATGCTTACAGGCGTTCGTACAGTCCGAGGACAGCCTGGAAATTTTTTCGTTCAATGCAGTACCGTCTGTCTAAATATAGCCGTATACTGAAAAACTATTTTCCAATTTGGTGCGTTCGGAAGGCGCATTGTGTAGTGATCATGGATTTCTTGTTTTTGAAGAACGCTTCGACAATGAAAGCATGGTGCGCACTGAACCAAGTCATGTTGGCAACTGAAAATTACAATGGATCGCCTATCATAGGACCCCCACCCCAACTCACTCAGCTGCCTCAACCTTGCACAATGATCTAGAGAAATGTGGTACTTCATTTTGGCTCACCCTGTATTTTTGAGATGACATTGATAGCCTGACCATCTAGCTTAGTGAAGACAATTACTTGTTTTCTGTTTCGTGTATTGTATTTACTCCATCTCTTGACACCTATTGCACGCCCAGTCTACCTGCAATGGATCTCTTCCTGAATTGCTTTTCCCATTTTTTTTTTCCCTATAAGGGTTTTTTTTTTGTTGGAATTTTTTTTCTTGTCTGCTTAGGGATTCAAGGCCGGGGGCCTGTCAAAAAACAGGGTCTGTTAAAACCAATGAAGGCATTCATTGTGTGATTTGGGGCTAACAAATACATTGTTGTTGTAGTCTAAGCAATGTGGCCAGCTAAAATAGCCACTTTGGAATGGTCAGAGGTGACTCAAGGAAGACATTTTTCTCTTCATATTGTATACTTCAGCATAAGACCTGTGAATCCTTCATATTCACAAGTAATTTCCCCAGTGTATCAGAGCATCTTAATATGCCACACTGCACAGAGATGAATAACCGATCTACTGATGTTTTACAAGTCTTATGAAGATCAAAATAAGTTTTTGTTAAGGTCTTGTTACATAAGAATACATGAATAATAGATGTGTTTCTGCAGTACCAAAAGTAAAATGTTACCCAGGTATTTAGTTCAAACCAATGCAAAGTGTACATTTTTTAAAATCGGATGGGTGGCTAGCTGGCATTATGATAAAAGACACCCTGAAGTAACTTAACCCACTGAGAAAAATGTCCTGAATTCCCTGCCTGTGGAGTCAATTATAAGCTGCCAGGATTATCAATAACTTTCAAAAGCTATCCAGGAGAAATGCAGAAGCAGAGAAATGTCAAAATAGAATTGTAAATGCTGAGCAAATAGGTGAAGGTTGGCATTGTAATGAAATATGTGGTGGCATTCACATACAGCAGTTGATCAAAACTAAAAAAAGAACGCTTTTGGAATATTTGGAGTTGCAACTATGATACTGATGAAATGATTCAGAAAGATGCGGGCGAATAATCTCATTTTATGAATGCTGTGCTGAAAATCCGTGTCACAACCTGAAAAAATAGAATAACTGATCAACTGTCTCCCCACCATCAAAAAATATATAAAGCTTAATTATATTATTAATATTGTGTGTACACAAAACATATGATTTTTAATTGGTATTTCGCCACTTTAGTGAAATTGGAAAATTAATTTGTCGTGGTTACTGTGAATCTCCTACAAAAAAATGACAGTCTCTGAGAGAAACAACGACATTATTTATCATGTCACCAGCATGAAGGATCTCTATAATACTGGAAAAAATGTTATAAAGGTACTGATTCAGCACTAGGATTAGGATGGAAAGATTTGTGGGCATAGTTGGTACTTTTCATTGTAAGGCTGTGTCAGTGCACAGTACGACAGGGAAATGTGAAGTCATTCTCATCTCATTCTTGTTGTATGCATGTGGGTGTTCTCTTGGTACTCCAGTTTTCTCCAGTGTTCTGAACACAAGCAGGTTAGGTTATTTAGCATGTTTGATCATGACATGTGGGAGAGAATGTAAGTGTGGGCATGTTAAATTTACATGAGGGCTCAAGACCGGCCTGGTTTGAGCGTTTGTCCAATGATGTACTAGTGTCTCAGCCACAGGTGCTTCCTGCCTTGTATTTCATGTTGCCAATGTGCGCAGTGTCACTCAGTATCTTGTATTGGACAAAGCAGATTGAAGAATACATTGATTAACTTTAACTTAATAAACTTAAAAAGTTTGGAAGGTCTGCCCTAAAAAAGTGTAGTTACCATAAAATTCCAACAGGATCTTGCCAGAAGAAGGGGCCTGAGTTTCCTCGAAAACTTGCAGATTGTATCTTTTAAATTAGCCAATAAAAGGTGTCATTTTGCTTGACTTCTCATCACATCCATAATGGCTAACACAGTACAACACCCTAATACTACAGTCTTAAAGAGTCAAAGCTAACAGAATAGTAGAATATTTATTTGGATAAATGGAAACAGTAATAAAGAGAAACAACATGTCCCTGATAACCATATAATAGGAAAATAACACATCCCAACAAACCAAAGCCAAAGGAAATCTAACTATTGGCTAATTTGTTCATGCTTTCAAATTTAGTAACAAGGACAACATGACCTTTTGTCTTCTCAGCTTTACAAACAACATACACAATCCCACAATAGACCTGTCACCATGGCTTAGGACTGTATATGATGAGTTCTTTAAAGAAAGTTGCTGCTAATAGACACAAAAAAAAAGACTCAGCAATATTGATTGCACAACCTGGGTCCCATGTGCTGAAAAGTGGCAGCTGTATCTGTCTCCATTTACTCTGTAATATTTAAAAATAGTGGGAATTTTTTTAACTCCTTGTGACTTATATAGTGCCAATATTAAGAGTTTGCATCAATGAACGGAGGTCTCCAGAGTTATGAGGCAGCAGTGGATTACTTCTAGATAAGTCCCATTCATTACTGGACCTGTGACTGTGGGAGACGTAGCCCCTACTCAGCAGCATTACGGAAACTGCACTCTAAAACCATGATGGTGGCTGCTAATCTGTCTTATCTGTTTTTTCTTTCGACAGTTTAACGGGATTTACTCAGGTGTTACCTCAACTCTTCATACTCTGATTGTATTTTTTGTTGCTACATATTACTTACTAGCAAAATACCCGCGCTTCGCAGCGGAGAAGTAGTGTGTTAAAGAAGTTATGAAAAAGAAAAGGAAACATTTTAAAAATAAGGTAACATGATTGTCAATGTAATTGTTTTGTGACTGTTATGAGTGTTGCTGTCATCAAGGATTTGATTATCATTATTTCTTTCAATCAGGTTTGTATTTGGAGGATGTGTTGTGTTCAAGTTATATTCCATGTTTGTCAACCGTTGTAAAGATAACAGGTTTCATTCATTGAAGTGTTCACTACCCAAATCAGTACTCGTAAATCTAAGATGTTTAACGTGTCTATGAACGTAATTTAAACTTAAGCTTTACACCTATTGATATGTCTACAAAGGCTTGTTCAGTGTAAGAGGATTGTTCCTTTCTTACTGCATCAATAAACAGCTTGTCTTCCTCTTTATCTAAGACATCACACACTGCATGCACGGGTTTACCTTTCCCAGTCCTGCAAACTTTAGCTAAGTGGTTCAATTTACCACATTTTTTACACTGTCTTTCTTTAGCTGGACATTGACTTTTTCCACCGTGTGCTTTGTTTCCGCAGTAGCTGCACTTATGAATATGCTTGTTTGCGTCACTCGCTTCATATTCTTTTGCTGCCTTCTCAATTGTGTAATGCGTTTTTTGTTCAGCGCTCCTTGGAGCTCTTACTTGTTTTCTGCGCACTGAGTTCACAGTCAGTTCACGCAAGCCGCTCGAGTACATGCATCGAAGGTTCTCAGCTGTGCGTGTGCTATCTCGTGCGATCTTACGATGTCCACGGCTTTATTTAATGCTAGCTCAGAGCCGGCACTTAAACGTTTCTCTCGCACTTTCGCTGAGTTTGTGCCAAACACTATTTTATCCCTTGACCATCTCATCTTCGTTTGCATAAGCACAGTCCTTCACCAGCAATTTTAACTCCGTTACAAAGTGATGAAAAGTCTCGTTTATACCCTGTGTCTTCTCATTAAACTTGTATCTCGCGAATATCATATTCTTCTTAGGCATGACAAACGCCTCAAAACGGTCATAATAAGTTTTCAGTACCTTGGCTTCCTCCTGGGTGAGAGTCCATGTGTTAAAAATGTCTCTTCCTTTTTCCCCAGTCCACAGGAGCAGGTAGCTGCAGTTCTCATTCTCGTCTTTGCCTTTTAGCGGGCCAGAAAACATCAGCTCCATGTGCTGTCGGAACTTTTTCCATTCTCCCGGCAGGTTAAGAGAATGCCAGTCAATTCGTGGTGAGGGAACTCCAACAAAATCCATGACTGTCCTCTATTCTGACACCATGTCTTGTTTTCACAAATTGTGAAAAATGAAATGATGGCGAGACTTTCTTTTAAAGTATGCAGGGGAACTTTATTTATTATAGCTCTTACATTCACGGCATCCGTGCTCTAAATTAACTTCCATAATAGTAACCTTGAGGTCCCTTTTTCTGGTGCCTTCCTAATGACATAGGTGCCTAAACCATGCCTGATAATAATACATTTCAATGACATATAAATATTAAAGTGATCACCTCGATAGACATTTCACCACCCAAATCGCTACTCGTGAATCTAAGATGTTTAACAGGCATTCCCGGTATTAACTTTTTGATTTGCCTGCGAATATTTAGAAGCAGTGTGTCTATGAACTTGTGGAATTGCCCACGAGTATTTAGCAACAGCGTCTTGTAAGAAGAATGAGTCGGAGACACCATAAAGATTTGGGGCAGCCACCCGTATAATTGAATCGGCTGCAAAAGTTAGTTTTAAGTAGCACTATTTGCTTAGTTCAGAGTCCAGAACAGAACTGCCTGCACTGAGGCAAGATGACAGTTTTAAAGGCCTGGAAGGGAAATGACATCATCTGTGCAGGAACTGGGAGTGGTGTCCTCATGCCCGGAAGTGACATCATCCTTGGGGCCAGAAATAGGCGGGATTTCCCGGGAAAGGTCGGCAAGAGAGATAGTCAGTACACGCCGCCATCCCCTGGCCTGGCGTAGAATTACTAGTGTTTAGGCCCATGCGCAGGTGTGTGACAGTCTCTATGAACTTGTGGATTAGCCCGCAAGTATTTATTATTAGTGTTGTTTGCCAGCATGTCTGCTCAGCTCGTTTAAGCATTTAAATCTATATACGGCAGGCAGCCAACTACGTGGGAGGCCGGGGAACACAGGACGCAACCCCCAACCCCGCCTCACACAGTGACCGAGCTGCAGGCTATGGACCTATGTATGTACGTAAGTAGGATTCAGTTATGATCTTTACGCATAGAAATAAAACCTGCTTAACCTTTGTAAGTAACCTGTAAGGAATGAGCCTGCCAAATTTCAGCCTTCTACCTACATGGGAAGTTGGAGAATTAGTGATGAGTGAGTCAGTCAGTGAGGGCTTTGCTTTTTATTAGTATAGATAACACATTGATTTAGCAAAAGGATGGATGGATGGATGGCTAGGTTAAATTATTTTATACCAGTTAAATGTTATTGAACTGTTTTATTTTATTATTGTTCTTTTTTGTCCCATTGGTATTTTGAATTACTGTATATATCCCTTATCCTACTCTTAAGTTTGTCAAACTTTATATATACTTATGTAATGTGTAAATGCACCTAGATTTGAAGCTGTTATAGAATTAGGAATTAAAATGTATGTTCAATTTCGGTGACTGTGTGCCCTGAAGGCTATTCAGGCAACTGTTAAGCACCCCTGGGAAAGTACAAACCTCTTCAAGTGTTGTATCGGAAATCCCATATCCAAGGAGATGTAGTTGTTCTAGGTTTTCATCCAAAGCCTGGAATAACATGCTGTAGGCAGCCTTGTCAGCTGAAGTTGGTATAATGTAGGACAGCTCCTCGCCTGCAGCCCCTTTCAGATAAGCCTGAGGTATGTGCTGCTGGATGAGCGACGTCACTGCCCTTTCATCACAGAGGCTGTGCCCTTCCACGGTTAAATGCTTTAAAAATAATGATAACAGCAACACATTGGTTATATAGGAAGTTCTAGTGCAATTACTCAACATTTAATATTTGCTTTAAAGATGTACTATTCAAGAGAAAAGATAAATCACTGTTTGTTTTCTATAGCATGATTAATGCCATACATCACTACAAAGAGTTTTAGAAAAACATGCATTTTTTAAGGCACCTGCTCTTTTAGAAGGTAAAAGGGAGCAGCAGCCTTCTCCTGAAGTAAGGCAGAAGGTGGGAATCAAAAGGACAGTCCTTCATCACAGAGATAAAATTTGTAAAAAAAAAGAAAAATTAAATAAAGCTTGAAAATATTCGCTTTATAAGAGTAAAAAGGAATGCAGTACTGTAGCCTCTAAGAGAAATATAGGAGAAGAACAGACATCAAGAAAATATAGCACTATGATAACAAAAAGAGAAGTCACTGAAACAGGATTAAACAGGAAAGTCAAGGAGCTGAGACTGCAGCAGAGCAGAAGCCATTTCACTTGTTAATGCAGAAAGAAGAGTCCTAATGTCTAAAAGATAGTTCATCAGTTTAGTTTAATTCTTGATAATGAAAAGAGACCCAAAAATAGACCTAGGCAGACCCTTCCAAACAGCCATCGTCAGATGGTTTGATTAGACATTTGAATAACATGGTGCACTCTGTTGTCCCAAACCTGAGATTAACTATTGTACTTTGAGAAATCAAATGTAGGCAGCACTACACAGGCATGCATTGAGTGCCTCTCAATTGATTTATGAAACAGTTTCGGATTATTTTGTGCAAATATCTGCCAGTTTGCCTTGTAGGACACATTTACTAGGTGCTAACTTTAGATATGTAAAGTTTTTGAAGGCAAAGCTCTTAGCTTTCTCTACTTACCAAAATAAGAAATTTCAAACAATTAACCTCTAATACCAATGAGGCTACCAAAACAGACGAAACACATTAGCACATCCTGCATATATCAGAAAGGTGCAGTCCCAGAATAATTATTTAACATCAGCCAACGCAACTCCCAGAATGCTTTGGAAGAATATATGAATAAATCATTCAGCTGTAACACCTGTTAAATCATGTTAGAAGTGACTTACTTTCTTGGTGAGAGTGAGGCTGTTGCCTTTACCGTACATTTCTTTTAGGTTAGAGGGCGACCCACAACATTTCAGTTGACCTTGGTCCATAATGGCGATTTGATCACTTAGAACTTCTGCTTCATCTAGATGGTGCGTGGTGAGGACAATGGTGCGGCCTGAAAATTGGAAAAAACAGATAAGTCTCCGTCATATTAATCTGTTCATTTACAATATCCTTTTCTGAACACCCCCTGAAACAGGACAGGAAATTTATGTTGTTAGTGTCACCTTTGTTTATCTTAAAGTATTATTTTCCAGGTGTTTATTTATGTATTTTTTGTATAATTATTATTTTTATATATCATTGACTATCTATGTATAACGTGTTCTCCTGTGTTCTTTTGGTTCTGTGCATGCAACCCCAAGAGGCGGGTCATGGTGACATCACAGCTACAGGACCGCCCCCTCCTCATATGTTGTAAGGCTGAGGAGTAGATAATTCAATGGTTATTTGTAATTAATAATTTCAAAGGCTATGTTTCGTAACAATGTGATTTTATTTGCTTTTGGCCAAAGCCAGCCTGTGGAGTTTGGGATCAGGGTACATTTTCGAGGCCTCAAATTCTTCCTGCTATTTTGAGAGCATTGAATCATACCATTGCCATTAATATCAGTCTGTTAAATATTGCCTTTCACATCTGTCTGTTCTATTTGTGATTTACTTGCATGTGCAGGGGCAGAGAATTTAGTGCTGTTGCCTAACTGATTCAGAATTTTTATATCAAATCCAGAACCATATCTTTGTCTGTGGAGCCGCCGCATTCTGCATGGGTTATTCGCTGACTTCTCCAGTTTTCTTCATACATGTCATGTTCATGTCAAGCTAATTGTTAACTTTAAATCGGCCCCAAGTGGAACTGTTTTTGAATAGGTATTGAGGTGGGCTAGACTTTAAATATACAGAAATGTCTGCTTAAGAGTCTTTAGGCTATTCATTGCCATTAGCTGCATGTTGACCATTAACTTCCTACTTTTTTCATAAATGATTAAACCTTTACATATATACAAACAAAATGTGTAAAACACTGTACAAGTCTCAAATATTAAAAAAAGTTTGGTGTGAGAAACAACAACAAAAAAATCATGTGATGTTCTGAATCTACTTTCTTTTAATAGATTAGATTATTTATTTATTTATAAAAGCACATTTAAAACAACAGAGGTTGTGCCAAAGTGCTGTACAAAGAAGCTCCCCTCGACTTCATCCGAGATGTTGGAACTACAAGGAGTAGTTGTCCAGATGACTTCAATGCTCTTGGTGCCATGCAAGAGTGAGGGAGGTCACAGATATACTTTGGAGCAAGACCATGCAAGGCTTTAAAAACAAGAAAAATTTTAAAATCAATGTGGCACCTCACTGGTAGCCAGTGGAGAGAGGCTAAAATGGGGGAGATGTGATCCTTTTTTCTTGACCCAATTAAGAATCTAGCTGCAGAGTTCTGAACCAGCTGAAGGTGTGACAGAGCACATTTTGGCAGACCCACATATAAGGAATTACGCTAATCTAGCCGAGATATAATAAAGGCATGAATGACTGTTTCCAAGTTTAATTATGTATTTTGTTTTGATTGTGGAACTTGACTGACAGCCGTGGTGTTATGGTCTGCTGTCGGTCTTGCCCTTGAGTTTTGTATTTACTTTTAACATACACTTTGTTTTTGGTCATGTTCTATTTTAGATGTCTTTCTGTTTTTTCATTTGTTTTCTTTATTGTTCATTTTCTTTTTGTACATTTTAAATATCCCTTCATTTTGTTGATCATGTATTTAAATTAATTAAGATGGGGTCAAGACTCTTAATTACATAACAGCGGTCCAGTACTGTAATTAATTTGATTACTGCATCAGGAAGACATGTAAACAGTAGAAAGGAATCAGTTTTGATTTGGTTCATCTCTCTGACTCTTTATTTACCTGAATGGTATTTTGATGTTTTTGTTGTACTTTTTTGGTTTTGACATTTTCAATTTATAGATAAGGGATTTTGGGATTTGGGTTTTGGTTTTATTATTGTGATATCCTTTTAATTTAGCGCGTTTCATTTGTTCTCAGATTTATTTTCCTGAATTTCTGGATTGCACAAGGAGTTGCATTGTGTCTTATTGGACCTGGAGAAAGCACAAGACAGGGTGCCTCGAGAGGAGCTGTGGTATTGTATGAGGAAGTCAGGAGTGGCAGAGAAGTAGGGTGGAATGGGTGGAGAAGAGTAATAGGAGTATTTTATGACAGATGGGTATCAGCAAGAGTGAAAGGGAAAGTCTACAGGACGGTAGTGAGACCAGCTATGTTATATGAGTTGGAGATGTTGGCACTGACCAGAAAGCAGGAGACAGAGCTAAAGGTGGCAGAGTTAAAGATGTTAAGATTTGCATTGGGTGTGATGAGGATCAATAGGATTAGAAATTAGGACATTAGAGGGTCAGCTCAAGTTGTACAGTTGGGAGACAAAGTCAGAGAAGTGAGATTGTGTTGGTTTGGACATATGCAGAGGAGAGATGCTGGATATATTGGGAGAAGGATGCTAAGGGTAGAGCTGCCAGGGAAGAGGAAAAGAGGAAGGCCTAAGAGAAGGTTTATGGATGTGGTGAGAGAGGACATGCAGGTGATGGGTGTGGCAGAGCAAGATGTAGAATACAGTAAGATATGGAAGATGATCTAATGTGGCAACCCCTAACAGGAGCAGCTGAAAGATGAAGAACAAGAAGAAGACTTTTAAAATTTTGTATTTGGACTTGGGATCTTGGAAATTTTTTTTTTTGAGTTCATTATTTTATGTTTCTTTTTCATTCATATACATTTTGCCATTATTTTAATCTTTTGCTAATTATAGGCAATGCATTCTTTAATTATTATCAGTATTTGGTTTGGTGCTTGTCCAGGGCTTTTCTACAGTTTCCCACCCCTTTTTTGGTATGTTTTGGTGGAAATTCATAACACATCCAAAGAACATTAGCCAAACAAGACCTGAGGAACAAAACCTCTGTGGAGACAGATAAGATCTCAGGAAGATCACCCCAAAGCTAAGCCAGCTCAGGAGCTGCGAGTGCCAAAAGGAACAAGTGAAATAAAAAATGATTATTACTTGTAAATAGAGTATAAGTTTTTTTATTGTCATCTTGTCATTATAAGGGTGAAGTGTGATGACACACCATTTCAAGTTATAGCTCTATAGGGTATAGCAGCTATAAACAACACAACCATGACATGCAAAGAAATGTACACAATGGTGGCAACTGTACAAAATACAAAAAGGCCTCACTAGAATAACATTATAATATATAAATACATAAAAATAAATGTAAAAAATAAAAACATTGAGTGAATAACCTTAGGAACATCCACACAATATTGTATTTGGACCTTTGAAGCATGGCAGCTGAATGCAAGGAGTAATTTCTGTTACGTTTTCTTGCCTGTCTTTGGTTATATCAATTTGTGAATTCTAGATTTGGCATAAATAAGCCTTTAGGTGCTTGTGTTTACTAAAATTAGAGTGACATTTCTAGTTTGTACTGTCACAGGCTAGTTGATTCTAAAGACAATGGTTGGAAATTGTATGTTTCAAACGCTTTCTTTGCAATACCTTTGTAATAACAAACAGTGTTGTATAAAGTGCCCAACAGAAAGTGACTCAAGTAAAAGTAAAACGTGCCCCTGAGAAAACTACTCAGGTAGAAGCTTGAATGTATCTGATATTAACTGTCCTTAAGTACAAGTAAATGCCGGACCTCTGCCTGTTTTATATCCATCCATTCACTTTCAAATCCCGCTTATCCGGAGCAGGGTCACATGGAAGCTGCAACCTATCCCAGCAGACATCAGGCACAAGGCACATGCAAGTTCTGTAGAGGGTGCCAGCCAATTATCACTAACTTTGAGCCTTCTGTGTTCAAGGACCTCCAAATGCACTCTAGGACTCCAAAATCTATCTCCAAAAATTGTTTTTGATTTGTTTTTAATGTTTAAATAAACAAAGATTATTACCCAAACTTTATTTAAACTTTAGAAATGTAGTTTAGTTAACATTACACCTATATGTTTTTAGATTGGCTTTTATGAAAAAATTGTGCGCCAAAATAGTGAAAGTTGTACAAATTGAAAATTGTCACATCCGTGTAGTTGTAGATGTTGACATGGAGGTTGATAGGTAAAAGGAATGGGAGCGAGTTGATGGGGATGAAGATGCATCAGACGAGGTGTTGTTGCACAGAATGTGAACAGCGAAACAGTTAAAAATTGCCAGAAATTGTAATTCATGCGTGAGAGTATAAACATAAACAGCTTTGATTTCATGTATTTATTAGACCAATGATGTGATTTAACATTATCAGGGCTGTTCTCTGGTGCCCAAATTGTTCTCGGGCAGTCACTGTAAGCTCCAGCACTTCATGATTTACAAATTAAGCACTTTAGTATAAGAATCTTTGCAGCAGTAGTAAAATCATTTGTGTACCATCTGTTGGAATGCATTTTGTTATGTACATATTAATAAAACGGACTACTTTCACATTGAAAGAGATGGTGACTTCTGCAAAGATTCCTATACAATGTGCCAAAAACAGAAAAAAAAATCAAAATTCTTAACTTCAATGTATCTCTGATATTTCATGATTGAAAATACTGCAATATTATACAGTTCTTGCACCGCAAAAAATGAAATCTAACCAAGTGAAAAGTATTTATATCATGATATTAAATCTTGTTTTTTTTCTTATTGTAACAATTATTTAGTCAAAAAACTTGTATTTACAATTATTTGCCATGCTTTAAGAAATCTTGTCAAGTAAATTTTGCTTACCCCTGTGACTGTAGATGGCGTTAAAGCAGCGCTTAACCCAACACAGACAGACACGGGAGGCACACTTATAAAAACAAAAATGCTTTTTATTTTTCTTCGCTCGTGTGGAACATCTTCCCTGACCCCATAAGCCCACAACACAGTCTCAAGCACAAATCACCTCTAAACAATACTTTACTTTCTCCTCCACTCCTCTCTGGCAAGCTTAGTCCCTCTCCTCCCGACTCTGACTCTCGGAGTGGTGGTTGCTGCCTCCTTTTCTAACCCACCCAGAGGTGCTCCAGGTGTTTGATGACCTATTTCCAGCTGCACTTCCAGTTGTGGTGGAAGAACCATCCACATGGACTAAGGAATAACTGCAGCACCCCCAGATCCTAACAGGGTGGTAGAGAACTCCATCTTCCATGAAGCCGGAGTCCGGTAGAAGAGGACGGAGTTTGAGTGTGGAGGAGTGAAGGGGGCAGATGAATAAGAAGAATGGAGGAGAAAGAAAGATGGGACTGAACCTAATTGGGGGTGATTTGTGCACACAGAGCTGTGTGTAGGAGAAGAGAAGAACAAAGAGTGTGTGTTCTGGACATTGTGGGTCTGCGTCTCTGTCTATAGCTGGGCTGATCTTTCCACACCCCATTGGCAGACTTTTTTGCTAGATAAAAACAAAGCAACTTTCATTTAAAGTTTTTTTGTCTAGTTTTTGCATATGCATTTTTTGCACTGTATGTATCCCCTCATTTCTAAACATACAATAATTGAGCACATTTTCCACTTTCAAGCAATGCGGCTTAATTGCTAAAGCCCTGGAATGTAGTAACAGTCCCTATCACACAGCCACTTAGTGACACAGGCAAGTTTTTAAAGCCTGAAAATTTTCCAGGAGTAGAAATAATACCACAGAGACCATGCATGTCCTATAGACCGTTGTTACTATTGAGGTGGAATATACCATATAAAATAGCATTTGTTCACTTCTTAATATTATTAAATTCATCCAACAAGTTATTCCCTCGAGCTGAAGGAGCAAAACAAAAAAGGTTTCTGTCAGCTCATAATAAGCTAGCTATTATTCATGTAGTACAGCCTTGGCCATGACAGCCCTACACTGCACACATGAATAATCACAGCCATAAATCTGGTGTCATACAACACAACACAGAATTAACTAATGGTGTTTGGTAAGACTTCAAAGGCTGCTCTGAGGATCAGCACACTACAATTAAAATTCAGTTCAAGCTTCAATCATGCAAGAAGTTGAAGTAGAACTTAGCTGCTAGATAAGCCTCTGAAGGATTGCTGTTGCCTGAAAAAATACGTCCACATTATGCATTCAGCTGCCTTAACAGAAATGTTCATATTTGGCAAACCAACGTGAACTGCACATTATGTCATTAAACAGTGACACAAATAGAGAAGAAGTCTTTCATCTGTTCTATCCTTAAACAAATACATTGAGAGGCTACTTAATTAGTCATAATTACGTAATAGTAAGCTGGGCTACATTTTCCCTCAGAGCAGCCTAAATTCATCAGATTAAAGGCTGAATGGTTTGAAATCTGTTACACAAGCATCTTGCAACTTGTCAAACCCATAATAATCCATAGCAACACATTAGCTCAGTGGATCTTCACCTTTATTCCTTCAAGGTGCCCCAGTGATCCATGAGAATATGTGAGGGACCACCAATATTAGCCATGCTTTTTACCTTCTTGTACGTTTCCTGCAGTCCTGACAAAGGTGCTTGTTTTTGAATTCATATTTATTAACAAAGCATATTTGTTGCCAGTGCTGTTACACTGCCTGTGCAGTAAAATACAAAATTAAGACATTCCAAAAACAAGCCTGTATGTTTTTATTAAATGAGTTATTTTACTAGTATGTGAATTTCCTAATCATAAGATACAATGAATAGTCACTTTTTGGAGATAAATAATGACCAGTAATTACCAAAATATAGAATCTAATACAGCAGATATTTATGTTAACAACAACAGCTGTCTTACGCCTCAATAGGCTTAAGTATTACTTTTTTAAATTAAACATAAAACGATTCATTATTTCTGAAAAAAAAATCAAAAATTAATTTAAAAATATAGAGTTAGTCACTGCAGGTGTTTTTGATAACAACAAAGGCTGCTCACTAATACTAAGCCTAAAATGATTAATTATTTCTGAAAATAAAAAATCTAATTTAATTTTAAAAATGCAGAATTAGTCACTGCATTCATAACTTAATTACAGAAGCTACTTTGCTGTTCTCCATTTTGCACTGGAGTGTTCTGATCAATGATAGCCAAAATTAACAAGTGGAAATGCAAATGCATTTTTCTCCATAAATGACAATAAAGTCAGTAGAAAAGACAAAAGCATCATGCAGGGCGGTGGCAGCAGTCGGAATGGTGGTCAGCCCTGACGCCTGTACAGCTTTAAAAGGTGGATGTACAGTAGTTGAGGCCACAGCGTGTGTGTCTTCTTTATGAGACCGTCAAGTCATACTAAATACTGATACTAAAACAGCAAAGTTCTTCAAGGCACTGTGTTCATGTTACCACCTTTCACTTTATCTCGGTGTGTCATTATGAGCAGCCAGTTCCTGTTCTAACTACTGGTTAGTAGCTGCTATATGCTGTGCTCTGCTGGTAAACTCAAGTGACCGTTAAACCACAAATTGCTGTGCATGTTCCAATCTTTATCTGGATAATGAAGATGCATTTTAATTCAAGTAGTAAATTAAATCCAGCTAAACTATATGCGGTTCCAATCTATAAACAAATGTCACACACGTGCGATTAGGAGGCAGTCAACAAGCCCAGAGGTGAATGAAATATCTGCGGTACTAACACTCCTCTCTCTCTTTCTTCAGACAAAAGGAAGAAAATTAAACAGACCTTACTTCCAGGTTCCAAGATGGCGACCGGAATGTCACCTCCAGCATCGTCTGATGACATCACTTCCAGCTCCAACATATAACAACATTTCCGGTCTTCGATCAATGACATCACTTCCACCCACACTTCACTTCCGGTCACTTTTGATGATGTTGCATCCGTCTGCCAGTTTCAACATCATTTCCTGGCAACTCATTTCCGCCTGGCATCTTTTTCTGTATACAAGCCACCATTTTACATATGCCGTTGTGATGTAAATATTTTGATCACCATTTTCATTGACTAGTGGATATTATATGGAGACGGTCCCCAACTCTTTTTTCTAGTTGTGGAACTCTTTTTCTATCACACAAACTAATTAAAAGAGCAAGCTCAGTTATGGGACACTGACGGTTGTAGTGAAGGAGATAATTAAAACAAAACTGTCATTATGAACAATGTAGCACATCCTCTCTCTGACACAACAACACTGAGGACTTTCAGCAGTGAATTAGTCAGCATTAGTGTGTCAAGAAATGCTACGGGGGCTCCTCTATAAACCAAGAGCAATACACCTGCATAAGGCCTCACTGTGACTGTAACAGCCAAGTCAGAAGTTTTCTTTCCTTTTAATGATCTTGCTTTATAGTCATTCTTTGTGTACATTTATGTATTTATTTACTTATCTATCTATTTATGTATTTAGCAAACATATGTAAAATGACAAATTTTCCCACGGGGACAAAATCTATCTATCTATCTATCTATCTATCTATCTATCTATCTATCTATCTATCTATCTATCTATCTATCTATCTATCTATCTATCTATCTATCTATCTAGAGATGGAAGAAGGGGTGAAGATAGTTTATTTAGGACAATGCCTCTCTGCTAGATGGCAGCTTGCCTGGACTACAGCGGTGCCCCGGATTCCCGCAGGGCAATATGGGACTTGGAGTTCAGCAGCACAGCCGTGCTGGGTACCGTGTGTGCAGCCAGGGCATGCTGTAGGAAGATGATGGGAGAATAAATTCTCACCTAGCCCAGAAGTACTAATGGATTACAACAACGGAAGCCCCAAAGTACTTTCGGGCTGATTAGAAACCTGAATTCTCCATCTGACCCGGAAGTGCTGGCAAATCACGTGGGAGGAAGAATGGAACTGCGGTGGGTTGGCACCCTGCCTGGGATTGGTTCCTGCCTTGTGCCTTGTGTTGGCTGGGATTGGCTCCAGCAGATCCCCGTGACCCTGTGTTCGGATTCAGCGGGTTGGAAAATGGATGGATGGATGGAAGAATGGAAGCACTTCCAGGTCAAGGACTATTTAAAGGACTGCTGTGAACCCAGCAAGTGAGAGAATTGTGAATATTAGTGTGTTTATTTAATTGTCTATTGATGGCTTTGGTGCTTGAAGAGCACCGTGAAAGAAGAACTCTGTAATAAATATCTTCTTAGTACTTTTAACCTGTGTCCTGTGTGTCTGTCTGTTGGGTTTAAAGGGGCAACAGTGCCACTTGTACAATATATACAGTATACAGGCATGACATAAAACATCCTGTGCTTTAACAACAGAGCTTCCATTGAGATACAATAAATGAAATAACACAAAGTCACATCCCTTTGTGCTGCTGGCATGCAGCTAGCTTTTTGCAGTGTGCTGTGTCCAAAGTCAGTACGGCTAAAATTACATCAGACACAGCCCCTTCACATACTGTAGGACAAGAATGGGAAGGAGAATGGTTCATTACCCAGATGGGAAGCCAGAATAGAATGACGGACGGATTGGCTGGTGGGACAAAAAGATAATTTTGTGCCTGACCAGTAAAAAATAATGGACAGAGCAGTGGAAGCTGAGAGTCTGCAGCTATTCCATCTCCCATATGCCAAGTGGCAGTTGTCATTGTATGGCAGCCCAGTTGGGACGCCCAAAAAGTTGCTTGGAAGTCGAAATCTGGAAATGCAGGCCTGTTTGGGTTTCTGGGTGCTGATAGACGGCACTATTGAGGAGGACCTCCCTACTTTTTTATTGCTTGGAAATGCTTCCAGGGAGACACTGCATAGCACCAGAAGCACTCCCGGGTCCATCTTAAAAGTAAGCCCACTGGGGAGGCAGTAGGCAACACTCAATGGGAGGATGAAAGGAGGTAGAATTAGTCTCTTTTTATGTATTGTGTAACTGGTTTTTGAAAGGTGATTGTGGAAACGTACCAAGGGTAATTAAATATCTGTTATTCTATCCTAAAAATGTGTCAGATATTAATGTTTCTTGGGTTTGGGACTCAGTGGTGCCCCTTGGTGGATACAATACATTAATTCACTTAATGACCAAATCGACAAATGACACCCTGGTTAGAACCATATGCCATCATTTAGTGAGACACGACTTCAAAAAATTACTTTTCCTTTCACAAGGCCACATGCTTTGAATAAATTTCCCTTTCACAAGCCTTTGCAAGCCAAATTGCTTTCCCTTCCCTTCACAAGTCCGCACCAACTTACTGTATCTTTTGAGCTGAAGAAGGTCTTATGAGGTGTAGCTTAAATTGGAAGCAATACAGTGATTTAAGTATATGGAGGTTTAATCAAGTCTTAAGAAGGTATAAGAAAAAGAAAGGCAAAATTTCAAAAGATATCTTAGGCATAAGGAGTCTATCAGTTGTTTTCACGTTTATGGGTTAACGTTAGGGTTATGTTTAGAATTTACAATATTACTGGCATAATTTTTATATATTTTTATATAATATGCGGCCAACAATATATGGACACCCCTCCAAATAACTGAGTTTAGGTGCTTCAGCTGAAACTATTGTTACCAGGTGCATAAACTCAAGTACATATCCGTGAACTCTCCACTGACAAACAGGCAGCAGAATTGAGCTCAGTGATTTTAAATGTGACACTGTTATAGGATGCCACCTTTGCCACAAGCGAGCATGTGTAATTTCTGATATGCTAGATCTTCCTTAGTCAACTGTAAGTGCTGTTACTGTGAAGTGGAAGCCTCGGGAAGCAACAACAACTCAGCCAAGAAGTGGTAGACCAGGCAAAATCACAGACTGCTGGATAATGCATAAACAACTAACAATGGAGTTAATATCAGCACAATAACCGTGCCTTGGGAGCTTCATGAGTTTTCATGGTCGAGCAATTGCACACAAGTCGAAAATCTCTATACGCAAAGCCAAACATTGGCTGGAATTATGTTAAGCACACCACCATTGCTCTCTGGAGCAGTGGAAATGTGTTTTCAGGAGTGATGAATCGCGCTTCATTATCTCGCAGTCTACAGTCGTGGCCAAAAGTTTTGAGAATGACACAAATATTGTATGCTGCTTCAGTGTTTTTAGATCTTTTTGTCAGATGTTTCTATGGTGTACTGAAGTATAATTAGAAGCATTTCATAAGTTTCAAAGACTTTTATTGACAATTACATTAAGTTTATACGAAGAGTCAATATTCGCAGTGTAGGCCCTTCTTTTTCAAGACCTCTGCAATTTGCACTGGCATGCTGTCATTCAACTACTGGGTCAAATCCTGTTGGCAGCCCATTTTTGCATAATCATGCTTGAAGTTTGTCAGAATTTGTGGGTTTTTGTTTGTCCATCCACCTCTTGAGGATTGACCACAAGTTCTCAATGGGATTAAGGTCTGGGAAGACCCAAAATTTTGATGTTTTGTTTCCCAAGACACTTTTGCCTTATGGCATGGTGATCCATCATGCTGGAAAAGACATTGTTCATCACCAAAGTGTTCTTGGATAGTTGGGAGAAGTTACTCTCGGAGGATGTTTTGGTACCATTCTTTATTCATGGCTGTCTTCTTAGGCAAACGGCAAAGTTGTGAGTGTGCCCACTCCCTTGGCTGAGAAGCAACCCTACACATGAATGATCTCAGGATGCTTTACTGTTGGCATGACACAGAACTGATGGTAGCACTCACCTTTTCTTTTTTCATGAAGCTCCAAACAATCAGAAAGGGAATTCATCACAGAAAAGACTTTACCCCAGTCCTCAGCAGTAAAATCTCTGTGCCTTTTGTAGAATATCAGTCTGTTCCTGATGTTTTTCATGGCTTCTTTGTTGCCCTTCTTGACACCAGGCCATCCTCCAAAAGTCTTCACTTCACTGTGTGTGCACTCAAACCAGCCTGCTGCCATTCCTGAGCAAGCTCTGCACTGGTGGTGCCCTGATCCTGAGCCATGAATCAACTTTAGGAGACGGTCCAGGCGCTTCCAGGACTTTCTTGGGCGCCCTGAAGCCTTCTTCACAACAGCAGTGGAAATGTTTTTTTGGGATTAAGTTCATTTTTATGGCATAGTGGGACTTTGCAATTAATTGCAGTTCATCTGATCTCTCTTCATAACATTCTGGAATATATGCAAATTGCCATCATAAAAACTGAGACAGCAAACTTTGTGAAAATTAATATTTGTGCCATTCTCAAAACTGTTGTGGTGGGATAATGGTCTGAGACTGTTTTTCAGGAGTTAGGCCCGGCCCCCTGGTTCCAATGAGGTACTGTTAATGCTACAGAAAACAAAGATATTTTAGACAATTGTGAGCTTCAAACTTTGTGGCAACAGTTTGGGGAAGGCTCTTTTCTATTCCAGTATGACTGGGCCCCTATGCACAAAGCCACTTGAAATGTTCAGACTTTGTTAGAAAAATCAATAATTGTGCACCAAACATTATGAGAATCCAAGCATGGATGCCTAAATGGCCAATAAATATGACGATTTATAGGGTAACCTAAGAATATCATGGAACAGGAATTCTGGGAAGTTATCTTGCCAATGGTCAATGTGAATATCTCAAAATGGTGCTACCCATCCATATTTATGATGGTGTCATGGAAAGATTGCAAAAATGCATGGCTTCCTCAGGAAATGACATACAAAAAACTAAATGTCAAAATCAAATTCCTTGGCTTCAGAAACCACTAAATAGCCATCAAGATGCCCACAAAACTCCCCAAAAATGATAAAATGCACCAATCAGAACACATTTTGGGATGAATTTGCAAGCTAGGTCTTCTTGTCCAACATTAGTACCTGACCTTACTAATACGCTTTTGGCTGAATGGGCATAAACTCCCCCAGACACACTCTAATATCTTGTGGAAAGCCTTTCCAGAAGAGTGGAGGCTGTTACAACTCTTATTAATGCCAATGTTTTTGAACTGGGATGTCCAACAACCTCATATACTGCTGGAGTGATGGTCAGTTGTGAACAAACTTTTGGTCACATAGTGAACATATATTTATTTTAAGATCCATTTAATTTAAAATACAACTATGAGGAGACAGAAGGGATCCCCATCAACCCCTGCACCCAAGACAGGGAGAATCCTTGAATATGATTGTATTCCATCACATTACAGCCAGGAGGCTTGTATTTATATTCTGTTTTTTTTTTGTTGTTGTTGTTTTTGTCATTTTTGAATGTATTATTTTTCTTAGTTAAATATTATTTCTACTGTATTCCTTGTGTTCTGTGGGTGGTACTCCAAGAAGTGGTGCCACCCTGATGTCACCATGACTGAGATCTCTCCCTGGCTTTTTATTAATCAGAGGAGAGATTGTAGTAGTGGTGCATTGCATTTGTTAGTAATCTTTATGCAAGTATTGTTTCATTTCTGATTTCAGGTTTATGGATTTTTCTCTTATTTATTTGGATTTTGCTTGTGGATACTATTTTAGGACTAGTGTGATTTGGATTGTCTTCCAGGTAAATCATTCTTTTGTTCTTTTTGATCATTTTGCCTTATTTTTCAGCCTCATTTTTAAGAATTTCTTGTTCTGACTTATCTCTACAAGCCAGAGTTTTATGAGAGATAATTTGATATGTTTTAGGATTTCTTTGTATTTTTGCATTTGTAAAGCCAGCTCTGCATTTTTGGGGTATGTTTAGGCAGCGGTTTTTGAATTAGCTGGATTGGGGTGTCTCTTCTGGCCTTGCCAGTGGCTCTTTTTGGAAGTTGAACACCCCTTTAACCATATCTGTGACTCCATCATACAACTATCACTGGGCTCAAACACTCAGTTTTTCAATGTTGTAAAATTACAGGCTTTGATGTATAATTATGAGTCCACAGGTTTGCATATTTTAAAGTCAACAGTAAAGATTTAATCAATCTATTGGAATAAAAGCCCAATTTATCACTCGTAGTCTGTGGAAGTTTCTTCCTAAATTGTTTGGGACTCTTCAACATTTATAATGTTCAAACTGCTCCAGCAGTACACAAGCTCACTATCTATCTAACTGGGATCAATACTTGGGTAGCATGGCTATATGAAATGGTAAATGTGTTAATTTGTGTTATAGTTATTTAAGTATTGGATTTGTCAGCCTTATTATGAACAAGGATCACAAAAGTCAAACAATTACCCCTTCAGTGTTTGCTACAATGTTAAGAGCACCATCACCTCTTTATGGAGATGGGATTTCCTGTTCATACCATTCATTTCCAAATCAGATAATTTAAAAAGGATGGATGTTTCATTCAGAGAGGACAAGGATACAACAAATGAACTTCATTACTCATCTCTGTAACTCACAAAAATAGAAAGAAAAACTTAAACACTCGTCGTTTGGCTTGCACAAGGCCGTAGGTTATTTTGGACACATTCTCAGTTTTCTTCATCCACTCACCAGAATGGATTTTGAGACTCACCGGTAAGGTTGTTTTAATTTATTTTGGAGAAGAGACCCATTTCAAGTGGATCATCTATTTTTATTTACATTTCAAGGATCTGCCAGTTTTCATCCATTTTTCATCTTCTACAATAGCTGTTCTCTATATTGGACTTTAATGTGTTTTGTTATTTGTGGTTCAGTTAATCATTAGTTTTATTATCATTAGGATAAATGAGAATTTAACATGTTTTTCTTTAATTTTAATTATACTTTCATTTTTTATACTATGTATATGTAATGTTAGGAGAATTGGGAAAAGAGTGTGTGTGACTTATTTCACACATTTTACAATGTATAGAATTCAGAAATTACATTCATTACTTACTGTTCTTGTTTTTTTGGTCAACTGGAGATCTATGTGTTAACATTTATAAGGTAAGCAGATTTCTGCTAGAGATGCTGAAATATTGGCAGGCCACAGGGGCAAAGAATAGAGGACCAACAGATGGAATAAACTACAATGATAGCAGGAGTCATAGTCTGAAAAATAGTCTAATACGTGGTCTAATTTGAAATCTTTAGGAGTTATTTACTGGGAAAGCAAAAGGAAAAGCAATGGCAAAAGACTTTCAGAATTGTATCCATAGTTGTGAATTTTGAAGACTGAGTGCATGTTTCTCTTTTCATAATGTTGCGTTTTCTCAAAGCACTCTGCTCCTTCAATTCTAGTTATTTTAAAATAATATTCAGTTCTTGGGCTGTTTATTTTATACTACACTGTGATCTCCTTTACTTTGAATAGCAACTTGTGATGGTGCTTATATAGAAATGTCTCTGCGTGTCTGTCTGTCCGGCCCAGAAGTGAGAGGTGGAGTCGGGGTAAGGGCTCCACCTCTGAGGATACGCAAGTGAGGTGAGCACATCGGCAACACAAAACATCCGAAGAGAGAGTCACTTGCTTACCTGCTAATACAGAAGCAAGGCGAGCACATCGGCAAAACAAAACTGGTGTCAATTGTGCTTGTTCAATGTTTATAAGTGTTGAGTTTGTCTGTCCTATTTCTTGTGTAAATTTCATATATAAAATATACATATACCTAAAGAAGTTGCCTTCCTTCTTGTTAGGTTCCAGTTTGGATATATTAAAAGAAAAGATTGCACATTTCAAAAGGAAGGGGAAAAAAACCCTGAAATTTATGCTATTATTTTATCAAAAGGAACAACAGATTATCACTTTTCATCCAGTTACACATGCCAGTTAGGTGTTTCAGACTTTTCAGCCAGTTAGTTGTTTTCAGACTGCTATCTGGACTCAATGGTGGGAATTTTGTAGTTCAAGTTCAAGAATAGCCTTGGTGTTTCTGTTGTCATTTTATCATTTGGGACTTTACAACCTTCCATCTATTTCGTAACTTAGTGTGTTTTCACATTGGACTATGTGCTTCATGTTTAAGACAAGGGAGGTTGAGGTCTGTTTTGTGTTTTCTTTTCTATAGCTGTAAATATTTGCATCCAGAAATTTGGTATATGTGTGTGTGTAATATTTGATCTTTTTCTAAAATATTCATTTTTACATTTACTGAGTCATTTATCTGTTTTTGTCTGTCAAATGGGGGTGTATCTTCAGTGGAAGTCAGGTAAGAAATTAAAGACTTCACTCTAGCACAGCCATCTGAGCATGAGCACGGTTGTTACAACAGTATATATTTAAATCATTCCTTTATCTTTAACAATATATGTTCCTAGAATCTTAGAATTTCCCATTCATGCTGTATATGTTGGGTTTCTGCTCTGTTCTGCATGCCTCAATCTACACTACCATTTTATGGTGGACTGTTTTTCATTCTTATTTGATTTGTAAAGCTCTCTTTGTTAATGCTATTTATGAAAGCTAGTGTATAAAATGCCATATGTTAGCTTTGAATTCCTAAATCAGAGCTCGCTGAGTCTTAATAATTCTGAATCAGTGTTTCTTTTGCTTCTCCATGGAAATTCATGCGAGGAGATCCTTTACCAGGACTGAGGCTATTTAAATAGAAACTGCCAGCTGCTGATGCTTTAGACTTAAAAAAGGGAGGAAAAGGCAACTACTTGTAGGCAAATGTCCCCATGAAACAGTCTGAGGCACTATGTCTAAAATGTTCCACCACTACGAGTGACCCTCTGCAGGCAGGCTGGCTCTGGCAGTGAATTCTAATTCTGGGAACAGCAGAGTTCAGTACGGACAGCGTGTTTACAGTTCTACAGGCCTCCTCAAGCGTCACTCTGATAATTGTGCTGACAGGCAGTCAAATGCATCACAGGGACCTTTCTTTGTGTGAGACGGGCTTGCATTATTAAAAGGGCTAATTAAGGATTGCGGGAATTACAAGTTAAGTTCATTGCTGACCCCTGCTGGTCAAAATGGTGGGTGGTTTGCCTCCATTCTCTTTTTATTTAATGCAGACATTACAAATTGTTCAAAGAAAGGAAAAGGATTAATGCTTTCGAAATAAAATAACAAGTATGTTAAAGAGACAGCTAAACCCCACTGAAAGCTACATTCATATAAATAGGATTTGTTTTTCTCTCTTAAAGGGTAAATTTATCCTTATCTATCTGTACAGTACATGAACATGTCCATTTATTATTACAGGCATTATAAAGCCTCCTTAATCCACTTTATCAGAAAAAAGTTAACTGAATTTGCAGTGAAGTAAAAAAGAAAAAAAAATCTAAAGCCTCTACCGAGAAAAGATTACTAATAAATTATCATTTATTTGGGAGCTTAGAGGAGCTGCCTTCACCATAAAGGAGTTTACACCCAATGACTGATATGAGGTAGATGTGATGCTGCACCCATACTTTACAAGCTGGAAAGACTGAATAAAGCACCGATGAGCAGATGTGAAAACAGATCTTAATCACAAAGTATTTTTCCATCTATACAATCAGTATCTATCAAATCCATCCATTATCCAACCTTTACCTAACTACAGGGTCACAGGGTTCTGCTGGAGCCAATCCCAGCCAACACAGGAAACAAACCCCGGGAAGGGCGTGCACTCACACACACACACACACATTAGGGACAATTTAGAATCACCAATGCACCTAACCTGCATGTCTTTAGACTGTGGGAGGAAACCGGAGCACCCGGAGGAAACCCATGCAGACACCAGGAGAACATGAAAACTCCACGCAAGGAGGACTCGGGAAGCGAACCCGGGTCTCCTAACCGCAAGGCAGCAGCGCTACCCACTGTGCCATCGTGCCGCCCTCTATCAAATCTATATTTTAATTTTAAGTTGATTTGTGGTTAGCCCTTAAGAAATTGGGTAACTCCTTAAATGACCCAGCAATTGTACATACAGGTTTAGGTAAACAGACTACATCTTTAAGTTCCCAACTCCAGAGGCGGGGTTATGAGGTAGGCGTGTCTATTAAGAATTCAGAGGGGAGTGGTGATTGGTAACAAACTGCATAGCTGTGTGACAGTAGCACTACCGTAAGTAAAGTGAGGTACAATCTATAAATCACATTTATACATATGTGATACGTTATTGACTGCAGATTGGATTCAGGCATCACATCTTTTTTATGCATGGTGTTAAAAGTCTGTATGTTGGCATGGTTTTGTATGTTTGTTTAAGTCTTTTTATTAATGGTTACTTACCAGTATGCTTTTTTGGAGGTGCTAAATCATATGTTTTGCATTTTCTAACAATATAAATTATTATAAGCTTTTAAAAAAGCATTTTCATCACCATTGTGTTTATTACTGGGCTCCACTATCATCATGATGCAACAACAGATGGTATCATATGTGGAAGTTACATGGCAGATGTCATCAATCCACCACTACAAGAACTGGCATGTTAGATTTCTCACTATCCAAGTTTGCTGACAATAAAGAAAAATTCTCTCTTTGTAGGTGATAAAATCTTCCAGTTGTGACTTTTGCCTTTTTCTTTCACTACAGTTATTGGGTTTAAATTCAGTAGGAGTGATGTTTGGTTTTGATTTTCTGCACATTTACATTTCTTCTCTTGCTCATCCCTTTAAACTTGGTAGTTTTTCCTGCAGACTAACACACCTGGCTGTGCTTTTCATAAGGTCACGGGACACTGGGGAGTGGATTAAACTATTTCTTGATTCAGTTAAACATTTTTTTTATGCTTAATTATTCTTTAGTTATTTGTCTGCAATGTGATCATCAATGCCACCATTTTGGATGCAAGATGCCCCAAAGAGGATATGTTCATTTTGTCATGGTGACCATCTTTGAAAGACTGAGCTTTAAATCTTCTGTATGTTCATGAAGTCTTCATTTTTCTCTACTGTATATTCACTTGGCCTTGATGTCAATAGAATTAAGAACATATTTTTAATCAAAAATGGGCCATGCAGTGTCAAAAAGAAGGACATTGGGATTTCGATTTTGAACTATAACATTCTGATGAGAATTACAATGCCTTATGATCATATTATGTGATATCATCTACTGTTAAATTTTGCTCCGTACTTGTAATATTTTTATACTGTATTGAGGATTACTTGTGTTCTATTCTGTGTATTGTATTGTATTGACCCCCTTCTTTTTGACACCCACTGCACGCCCAACCTACCTGGAAAGGGGTCTCTCCTTGAACTGCCTTTCCCAAGGTTTCTTCCATTTTTTCACTAGAAGGGTTTTTTTTGGGAGTTTTTCCTTGTCTTCTTAGAGAGTCAAGGCTGGGGGTTGTTAAGAGGCAGGGCCTGTTAAAGCCCATTACAGCACTTCTTGTGTGATTTTAGGCTATACAAAAATAAATTGTATTGTATTGTATTTTATTCGTGGTGGGCTACTTTTGTAAATGTAATGTATAATGTATGATATTAAATTGAACATACATAGTATTAAGCCAATGATGACAAAATGGCACACCGAAAACAAATAAGTTAGCAGGGCTAAGAGATGAATGAGAAAAAGTGAAAACTGAAACAGACAGGTGTCATAAACCGGAGATCAAAAGGGAAAATGATGACCAGGGACTGAGATTGGTGAGATTGTTTTCATTTTTATTGGTTTATTCACTTTGGAATTGTGCCATCATTTCAATTATTTTCTTTTCTTTTTTTCACTTTATTTTAGGGATTTAGGCTGGGTTTATATTTAACACAAACATTTCTGGTACTTTTCTAACTCAGTCTTTGTGAGTGTTATGTTTAAGATACTTTTTGTATGTACTGTGTATAATTTTTATTTGTTGAAGAAACACTTGACATTGGTTTTCTCTTCTGTGTAAATATTTGGCTATTCTTTTAATGTATGAATTCATTATATTTTGGGGCCCTTCTGTTATTCATGTTTATATTAACCCTTTTTTAACAATATACTGTATTCACTGTTCACCTTTATTTTTGTTTGTTACTTAATGTCTTTGAACTATCGACTGGGGGAATGAGATTGGGGTGTGTTGTAAGTGGAGTCCAAGCGCTACTCCATGCTTTGGGCCTAGAAGTGTAGCAGCTGCCAGGGCATTCTGAGCTGATCATTACAAGAGTAAGTATTATGATTACAAGGCTACTATTAATGGAGGCCCCACCAGCCAGGAACAATTACCATAGTGATTATTTTTAGTTTAAATGAAAAGAGTAAATGTGTAGGAACCAGTGTGGCAGAGACACCACTGAAAGTTTGAATAAACCAGTTCCTCGTGTCTGTTGTCTTAAAGGTAAAGCTTATATACTTTAGATGAAGGGTGGGTGTTACATTTGCATAAGCTTTCTCTGGGGTGTTCAGTGTAGGCTTAACTGTCTATTGGCCTTACAGTAATTGAACAAGGGTAGTTTTGTGGTTTATACTGTGTTTCAAAGTTGGAAGTTCCATGTGAACGTCATACAATTTTGAAGCTACAAGTCAGATGATTTAGAGAAAACAATGCTGTCCAAATTGTCTGAGTTTTGACATACTGCTGACCTTTCACTTATGTCAATTTTTTTTTTGCCCCTGAAAGTTAACAGAGAGTTATATAAAATGGGCCTGCAAAAATACAATTTTTTAGGTTGGATTATATTGGAGCAAAGAGATACACATTTAATATGTTTATGTTGCTTGATTTCCATGAAAAATGCTGTTTATCTTTGATTGCTTTTTTGTTGCCTACTAAGTAACAAATTAACTGTGACTCCCTGTTTTTCCAAATAGCCTGATCGGAAATTGATATGAATACACTGAAGTGAAAGGGTGAAACTTCACAACTTCGAGCTCTAAATAGTCTGAGAGCATGTGAGTGCAGAATCAGTGAGCCAAAAGGTGGACTAGTGCCTCATCTAGAATTAGTGTCTGTCTTGCACTCAATGGCACAACGGCCTCTGGCATTTACAACCATGGTATGGTAAAAGACAGTTTGAAAATATGTGGAAGAATGAATGTAAAAGTATATCTTTACCCACCATCCACATTATGTGGCTTATCTCAATATATTTTGATGCTTTGTTCAGTTCAGGTAAACTTTGTTTTTGAAGGTAATGTGATGGAGTGTTGTGTATAGACAGATGGCCTGAACCCAATGGGTGGGTCTTTGTTCACTTGTAGGAACATCACTGGACCATATCCTGAAGCTATAAAGCACAGTCAGAGGCTAGCACAAATTTAAAAACCTTTTCTTCATAGTGTACTCTCACACACACAAATTAGTCTTACACTTGCCGCTTTAGGATGTGGTAGAACACATGAATAATTTGAGACAACTTATGTAGATCTCTGAGGAATGTGCAAACAAATCATAGATAGTGACTGAGCTGGATGTTGAATTCAGGTCTATGGAGCAGTGAGTCAACAACTCTAAATTTGAACATTAGAATACTCTAGATGAGAACAGGCCATTCAGCCCAACAAATCTCGCCTTTCCTACCGATTTATTTTGTTCCAAGAAAACATCAAGTCGAGGTTTGAAAGTCCCTAACTTCTTACTGTCTACCACACTACTTGGTAGCTTATTCCAAGTGTCTATCGTTTTTTGTGTAAAGAAAAACTTCCTAATGTTTGTGCGAAATTTACCCTTAACAAGTTTCCAACTGTGTCCCCATGTTCTTGGTGAACTCATTCCACTGTACTAATTCCCTTCATAATTTTAAACACTTCAATCATGTCACCTCTTAATCTTCTTTTTTTTAAACTGTATAGGCTCAGCTCTTTTAATCTTTCCTCATAATTCATCCCCTGCAGTTCTGGAATCAGCCTAGTCGCTCTTCACTGGACCTTTTATGGCACTGCTATGTCCTTTTTGTAGCCTGGAGACCAAAACTGCACACAGTACTCAAGATGAGGCCTCACCAGTGCATTATAAAAGTTGAGAAGAACCTCCTTAGACTTGTACTCCATACATCGTGCTATTTAACCTAACATTCTGTTAACCTTCTTAATGGCTTCTGAACACAGCTTAGAGTACACTATGACTCCTAAATCCTTCTCATAAGGAGTACTCTCGATTTTTTCAACCACCTATTGTCTATTCAAACCTAACATTTTTACTTCCTATGTGTAAAACTTTACATTTACTGACATTAAATTTCATCTGCCACAAATCTGCCCAAGCATGTATGCTATCAAAGTCCTTCTGTAATGATATAAAAGAATCCAAATTATCTGCTAATCCACCTATCTTGGTATCATCTGCAAACTTAACCAGCTTGCCACTTATATTCCTGTCTAAATCATTTATATATATTAACAATAGCAGCGGCCCTAGCACTGACCCCTGTGGAACACCACTCTTAACATCGGCCAGTTCTGAAGCGGTTCCTCGCACCATCACCCTCTGCTTCCTGTGTTTGAGCCAATTCTGCACCCATCTAAAAACATCACCCTGAACTCCCACTTCTTTTAACTTGATGCCCAACCTCTCATGTGGCACCTTATCAAATGCTTTCTGAAAGTCCAGATAAATAATATCATAAACTCCACTTTGATCGTATCCTTTTGTTGCCTCCTCATAGAATTCCAGCATGTTAGTAAAACACGACCTGCATCTTCTGAACCCATGCTGACTGTTCAGAATAACTCCTGTCCTTGCCATGTGTTGCTCAATCTTGTCCTTAATAATTCCTTCCATTAATTTTCCTGTGATGCATGTTAAGCTTATTGGCCTATTGTTGCTTGGATCTGCCCGGTCACCCTTCTTAAATAATGGGATGATATTTGCCATTTTCCAGTCCTTCAGAATCTCTCCAGTGCTCCATGACTTCCTAAAAATATGTGTCAATGGTTTATATATGTACTTACTAGCCTCCTTAAGAACACGAGGATAAATATTATCTGGGCCTGGTGATTTGTTTGATTTCATCTTATTTAATCTGAGCAGCACTTCTCCCTCTACAATTTCCAAATCCATCAGTACCTCCTTAGTAGTCCCGTTTACCTCTGGGATGTTATCCACTTGTTCACTTGTAAACACCTCGGAAAAATGTAAGTTTAGGGCATCTGCTATTTCATTGTCTGTATCTTTTAATTCCCCTTTACTATTCCTGATGCACTTCACCTCCTCCTTAACTGTTCTTTTACTACTAAAATACTGAAAGAAGCTCTTAGGGTCTTCTTTCGCCTTATCTGCTATACAGTATTCCTCTCCAACTGTCTTTTAGCCTCCCTGATGTTCTTCTTAATGGTTGCCCTTATGTTCTCATACACTCTACGATTCACTTTGCAGTCATTAGTCTTATATGCCTTATGAGTTGGGAGGAAGGGTGACAACGTGTCTGGGAGTGGAGGATTTGATTATTGTTATTATTATTGTGTTTACTGAGTATAGTGGAGGTGGAGGTGCTTTGTGCACTATTGAAAATAATAAAGTCAAATATTTGGACTTTTATCTGGTGCCTGGCATCTGGTCTGAGGGTTCAAGGGGACGACAGCGCCCCCTATCTGTCACAACATGTAAAACATTTTTAAACCTGTTCCACTGCTCCTCAACTGTCTCCACACTTAAAAGCTTATCCCAGTATATCCTACTTAGACATTGTTGCATCTGCTCAAAATTAGCCCTACCAAAGATCAACTTAACAATTTTAGTCTGTGACACCTTAATATCCAGGGTAGAATCAAACTTGAGAACATTTTCCAGAAACGTTTTCAGATATTACACAGACAATTTGCTTAATCTTATGGTTCACAGTTCTAGAATGCAGTTCCATAACAATCAACCTTACCAGAAGAGATAAGAGTCGCCACAAACAGTATTTTAATAATAGGGCCCACATCATGGGTCTAACATTTTATATACATTCTGGTAAAATTTTGCTACAGTAAAACCTCAATTATCAGTCAGGGGTCGGGACCAAGGCTGTGACGGATAAGAGAAAAGACGAATAACAGAACAACTAATTTAAAAATGATATATAGTAGATTGGTTTAGCAAATGGTCATATTTATTTACAAAAAAATACAATATTAACAAAAAGAATTAATGCATATAATATTGTAATGACCAGCATAATGAGTAAATACAACTCAGAAGTACTGGAGTTTTCTACATTTTACTTAGAGTTTTTGTTCCTTAACAAACGGTGCCCTGTCTTATACTCCATTATCTGGGTTACAGAGCACATCTCCAAAACAATAAAAGAAAGCTTCCCTACCAATCAGTTTATCTCCTGGTACCTACGCTCTTTTCTTCTCTATACCACAAACACTCTTGTTTATTGTCTCCTGACTCTCTACTCAAAACTTCCTTCTGCCACACCTTCCTTTATCTCCTAACTTCCCAAGTCACTCATAACAGACCTAACATCCTAACAGATGTGTCCACACCTTACAGAACAGAGCGCATCACAAGCTGCCTGCATGTCACAATATATTAACAAAACATAACATAACAGAATTTAAGAAAATTTGGTCGGCATCATCTTTTATATCATTCACTGTTGTTCTTCTTACTCTGTAAATTTAAGCAATACAGTAATTGAAACACTTTCACCTTTTTGTAAATGTTTAATGATTTCAATTTTCTGTAACAATTCCAACATCACATGCATACATTTCTTGGTCATAACAATGTATTGTAGATTAATTATAACAAACGAGAAAAGCTACAAAAAGCTATTAAAGCTGAAGGTACGTAATTGACACTGTGATTTCAAAATGTGGCATGAGATGTGGTGGTGGGGAAGAACACTATGCGCTAGCACAAGGGACAGTTCTTCCAATGTGTAGAGCTTGTGGCGTACCGCATGGCTATAGTAGTACAGTAATAAGTAAATGCTGGCATGTGCAAAGTTTGTTTTTTTTTTTTTTGGCCTTGAAGGTTAACAGAGAACTGATGGCTAAGCGGGTAAAGGATAATCAAGGTTTTACTGTATATGGAACATATAAAATTGAAGGCAAAGACAAAAGTTACCCACCAACTCTGTTTTTTAGCAGGACATCCCATATGCCTCTTCGTGCACAAGGATCTACGCCATCTGTGGGTTCATCTAAGATGATCATGCTGGAGTTGCCAATGAATGCAATGGCAATTGACAGTTTTCTTCTTGTACCCCCGGATAGAGCCCCTGCTGTTTTGTGCAGATGTGGTCTGAGGCCAACTTCATCCACAGCCCTGAGGAAACAAACAAAAAAAAAAGTAAAGGTAAAAGCAGAAAGCAAATATCATCGAGGCACCCAGTGTCTGTTCTAGAAACCACATATAGTAGGTGAGTAACCACCATCTAATTACAGACGTAAAAATATATCATGTCCGTGTTCACAATCAGCCTTAAGGGCAATAATAAGATGTTTACAATATATCTATCTTCATTACATTATAACAAAACTGAATATTGTGACATTCAACAAGGGTTTGGTAATTGTGTAGAAAAATATAGAAAAAAGATCTTTAAGTGACAGGATTTTATTCAAAAATGCACTAAAAAGTGAAAAATCCGTTTATTTTTTTGTACTAAGATTGTGTTGGTCATACGTGACTAAAAATAAAATTGTGGGCATAAAAGAATTCATTTAATTCAATTAAAATGTATAGAATCGTTAAACTGAAATTTCTAACCAGCTTAACTATGGAAAGAAAATGACACAACATATAAAACTTAATTAAAGTATGTAGGATAATGGTTATAATTGGAGAAATGTTCACATTTTAAGAGTTATTTTTTGGAATCATTTAAGGAATCTATGCATTTTAGTTGAATTAAATTAATTCTTTTATGGGAGCACCACAATTTTATTTTTAGTCACATGTGACCAACAAAAATTAGTTTTTGCTTTTTTAGTGCATTTTTCAATAAAATTGAGTCATTTGCAGAGTAAAAGTTTTGACAACATACCTTACACTAAGTTAAAAGCATTCAGTATGGGTATTGGGGTCTATCTTGTCTCCACTCTCCTTTATTTTTTTCACTAACAGGATATCAAGACTGAGCCAAGGTTTTGATGGTATCCAGTTTGAGAGCCTAAGGCTTGTATCTCCACAAGTCGCTACCTCAAGTGGAGTTTAAATTCTACAGGTTCCTGTTTACAGGTGAGGGGAATTGTGACATTGACTAACACATTTGTTTAGTGGTAGCAGATCTGCAGACATTATACTAAACTTTGGCAGTGAAAGTTCTTGACCATAGTGAGGCTAAGTCATTGAACAAAATGGACGTAGCTTTTAACTTAATGGTAACAGCATCATGCTGACCCAAGGTCAAGAGACATGAGTGGTGACCGAAAGAATGAGATTGTGAGGAAAAGCAAATGAAAAGAGGTTCTTACACTGGTTTGCCAGGCACTTTCATAGTAAAAGCTTCAGGATCTCAGCAACACGGGAAGAACTTGGAGTAAAACTGTTTCTACAGCAAGCTTTGATCGATTGTGAGAAGTGGTTTGGGGATGTCATCACGATTGCCTCTTGTACCTGTGCATCAGACACAGTCCATTTGGAGAAAATTAAGGGACAGACATGATGACTCTTGGAAGTGTCTGGGAATTCCATAGGAGAAGCTGAAATTGAGTCAAGACGCAAAGTACTAACCAAAGTAAATTGTGGTGCACTGTGGGATACTGGTGATAAGAGGCTGTGCTGCATGTGCATCTGGCTGGTTTGTGTGGGTCTGATAATATGTTAGCACCAAAAATATGGCAGTGCAGACTTTGATGTATTACCATTAAAGTTTTATACTCTATCATCATCGAATAATTTATGCTCTAAGTTGAATGAATTGAAAAGATGCATTAATTTCAACCCAAATATAAATACATTTAATGTTAAACATTTTAATTAACTTCATGGCTACCTTTAATTAGTTCATACAGCTAATTCATTATTCTAATTAATTATTGTTGTTAGCAAATGTGCCCAATTAGCTGTAATATTTTGCAAAGACATTTAAGTGCCATATTATCAATGCCCATGGCTGATTTTGTTCTGTTAGATAAGCTTAGCATAACAAATGCAGCTTTCAGCAAAGAATGCTGATCCATTTGTGAATAATGATCATTAGCATACAAACCATATTTGGTTGCTAAGGGATGCTTTTCTTTAGCACTGTCCTGGAAGACCACCAGAAAGTGATCTGCAATTACAGCATATGTACAATCCCCCCTCACCATGTCTTTAACCTGTCACATTGTAGCAGATTCCTGTAAACCATGGAAAATAAAATAAATTATATTGGTGGACGGCTGGGGCCCTTACCTGGGTGGGATGCCCTGATAGTGAAAGGACCAGGGGAGAGGGTTTATTCAGGACATTATCTACCCCAGAACGCTAGAGGGCAGGCAACCTAGTTTGCAGCAGGGCCACGGGTTAGGCGCATGGAAGCTCAACCCTGTTTGGCCGGACTTCTGCCACACCCAGAAGTGCTGCCGAAAGAAACTCATTTGGACACCTGGAGTGTCCTATAAAAGGAGCCAGCTGCAACTATTTGAGAAGCAAGAGAAAGAGACAAAGAGAACAAAAGAACTGTGTTTTGGTGCTTTCTATTGTTCTGTGCTCCAAGGAGCAAGGAAAAAGTGCTCCATGTGTGTAAATAAAAGTGTCTTTAACTGTCTGTGTCGGGATTGGGGTGGCTGGAGCGCCCCCAGTATTCTACAATATATTGTGAACATGGTGAAGGTGGCTCCAAAGGGACCCGGCCTCTCCTCAAAAACCTCATCTTAAACAGTGGTTCAATGGGATACAAACACAGCTTTTCATCTCCTCTTTGCGGGATCAGCTGCTAGACTGCTGCTTGCTGCCATGCCGCGCGGGGCTTTGAACATTTAAAAGACCACAGCACGGCTATCCTAGTGTCTCACTGCCTCGTCTCTCTTCCCCCAGACACCCTCTACTCCGGTTGAGGCTCCTTTTCAGGAGGAAGATTTTGTAATCTTTTGACCAAGAGACAGAGCCGAGGCAGCTGGTTTGACAGTTGTCCCTTGTGCAGACAAACTGCTCCTTAAAGAGACTTGTGTTTTGTCAGCCTTTTCTGGAATAAAGTTTTTGTCTCTTGGAAAACCCTGAGTACTTCTGTGCAACTTTGTGACCCAAGCGTGACAATATATATTTATATATATATATATATATATATATATATATATATATATATATATATATATATATATATATATATATAGAAATGGAACACACAGAGAGTTTAGATAAAAGATGGTTTATTCACCACAAAATCATTCAAAATTGTTGTAAACACAAATCACAAATCACAGGTTCTCTCTGTCTCTCCCCACAATACCTCTCTTCTTCTCACTGTACTGCTCTCCTCCAATCGAGTGTTGCTGTACGTCCTCCCAGCTCCAACTCGCCTGGACAAGGGAGTGCGAACCTATTTATTGAGGACCTGTGAGTACTTCTGGTGCTAGGGTCACTGCGCAATGGAACTACTTCTGGGTCATATGGAAATCCAATGAATCTCCCTCCATTGCCCCCTTGAGGCACCCATGAACCCCAACAGGGCTGTGCTGCCAGACTACAATTCCCAGCATTCACTGCTGGTTACCAAATAAGCACCAACATGTAAATACTTTTATGGATAGCATGCTGCATGACTAAGAACTGTCAGCCTTTAGTCATAACAAAAAGCATCCAAGCCCTGAAATTAATCAAGATCTCCCAGACATTTATACCACAAGGTACACTTTTGCCTTTTGGCATCTTTGGGCTTCTTACCGCATCCAAAAGACATTCTGTTACTCTGATTTGAGAATGTAAGGCTTGGTTATTCCATTGTGAAAATTACCTTTTGTTGTACTGGCATCTCATAAAATGTTTGAACATAAGTAAAAAAATTACAGATGATACCATTCTTTCCATCTCTTTCAAATATTAAAGGACGAACTTCTGCCCCACAGCTGGGTACGTATTCTAGTTCCTACCACTAATTATGTGAAGAGAGGACTTCCTGTTATTAATTTTTACCATACTTCTCCATATGTGCTATGTTATTCAGTGGTTGGTTCAATGCCTTGTGCAAATTCTACGAAGACAGACTTCGCATCAGAGTGCTTTGTATTTTCAGCAGGCTCAGATAATAAAAACACTAATGGTTAGGCAAACTGAACTTAACATAAAACAAGCAAAAAGGCCAAAAGCAGCAGCAGAAGAAGAATGAGAAGCATGTGGGTATGTGAGAATTCATTAAAAGATAAATAATAATAAGATTATAATAAACCAGTAACGGCACACTGCACAATAACGTTCAGTGAATACACTTGACTTAAGCATTCATAGTTTTCATCCTCTTTCTCTCTATGTTTAGCATTCGTTTGCTCAGAGGTTGATGCACTTGCTGCATCGTGAGCAGCTCGTCTTTTCCCCACCCTAGCAGCCCGCTGCTTTTCTTCTTTCATCTGCATCTTTTCGTGTTAAAACTGATCAAGTCAGTGTTTGTGTTGCAATTACTTAGTATGTTTTCTTTAATTTTTCACTTACGCTGGCACTTAAGTCTTCAATCTGCCTCAAGAATGATTTAAGATATAAGAAGGTAGATGAAGTGACGGCTAAGGTGATAGGGAGGAGAATGGTGCCCGCATGCATACACCGCTCGGCCGCCCTGCTGAGTGCTGCCGAAAGTTGATTTTACAATAAAATAAAATAAAAATAAAAAGAGGAATAACCTTGGAGGTCAATCATCACCACGAAAGCTGACAGTAGAGGTCACGTAGTATATGTGTACCAAATTTCAGGTCAATAGGTCAAATGGTTTGCGAGCTACAGGTGATTTAAAATCCTGGACAGACAAACGAACAGCCACGGTAGTGTATTATATATAAAGAAGCTAAGCAAAGTTAGCTTGGTTGTTATCTCCAGACTGAGGGGGCTGTCTTGAATTTCTTTACTTCGATTTTGAAAGAACAGGAGATAAACTTTAATATTTCAAAATATTACACTTGTGCATAGTTGTTTAACTTTTCATTTCTCTGATTTGATTTCCTCCCATTTCTTTCCTGTAATTTTACAGAGGAGAATCCCATTATTTGATACCTTTTAAGGATGGCAGCTTTGTGTAACCTGCAAAGGGAGTTCATAAGTTTTTGTTTTGGAAGAGTTTGGAATTCATCAATGCAGTGGCTATTAAAAGTATTAAATCCTTTGGAAGATTCCATATTTTATTGCTATACAACATTGAACCACAGTAAATTTAATGTGGCTGTTTTTGAAACTGATCAACAGAAAAAGATTCTGTAATGTCAAGTGAAAACAGATCTCTGCAAAGTGGTCTGGATTACAAATTTAATACCAAGAAATTTCAGATCAAGTGATGAAAAAAATATGTTGATGGATGAATTATTGTTAGTTGTTGGTTGTGGAGAGTCCAAAGCTAATTGAAGTTCATATTTCTTCAACATAAATCTTCTGAAAGAAGCACCCAGTGGAGAGTTCAAATCTTTGTTAACGTCCGCCCACACATGCACTCAAGCAGCTGCTGATGTTTCAGTTACTTGTTATTCGGGATTTGTTTTGCTGTCAGGAGCAGCTAATGGACGTATAAAAGAGGATATTATGCAAACTTAGATAACTTCTCTCAAGGTAAATTTAAAGGAGTACATGAATTAGTAATTGGTGTTTCACAGACTGTTTTTATGTTTTCAATTCACCAATGCTTTTGAAGTAGGAGCACTTGAGATATCTCAACAAAATGTGTACTTTACTGACAAATTTCTTTGAAGAATACATGTACCAAATTTCTAAACCAGTCCACAGGGAACTGAGTTGTTTCTTGCAGACTGACAGCTTCTTCTTCTTCTTTTGGCTGGTCCCGTTAGGGGTTGCCACAGCAGATCATCTTCTTCCACATCTTTCTGTCCTCTGCATCTTGTTCTGTTACACCCATCACCTGCATGTCCTCTCTTACCACATCCATAAATCCTTCACTTACGCCTTCCTCTTTTCCTCTTCCATGGCAGCTCTATCCTTAGCATCCTTTTCCCAATATACCCAGCATCCCTCCTCTGTAAATGTCCAAACCAACACAATCTCGCCTCTCTGACTTTGTCTCCCAACCGTCCAACTTGAGCTGACCCTCTAATTTACTCATTTCTAATCCTATCCATCCTCGTCACACACAATGCAAATCTTAGCATCTTTAACTCTGCTACCTCCAGCTCTGTCTCCTGCTTTCTATTCAGTGCCACCATCTCAAACCCATATAACGCAGCTCATCTCAATACCGTCCTGTAGACCTTCCCTTTCACTCTTGCTGATACACGTCTGTCACAAATTACTCCTGACACTCTTCTCCACCCATTCCACCCTGCCTGCAGTCTCTTTTTCACCTCTCTTCCACAATCCCCATTACTCTATACTGTTGATCCTAAGTATTTAAACTCATCCACCTTCACCAACTCTACTCCCTGCATCCTCACCATTCCACTGGCCTCCCTCTCATTTACACACATGTATTCTGTCTTGTTCCTACTGACCTTCATTCCTCTCCTCTCTAGAGCATATCTCCACCTCTCCTGGGTCTTCTCAACCTGCCCCCTACTATCTTTACAGGTCACAATGTCATCAGCAAACATCACAGTCCACGGGGACTCTTGTCTAATCTCGTCTGTCAACCTGTCAATCACCATTGGAAATAGGAAAGGGCTCAGAGCTGATCCCTGATGTAATCCCACCTCCACGTTGAATGCATCCTACCGCAGACCTCACCACTGTCACACTTCCCTCGTACATATCCTGTACAACTCTTACGTACTTCTCTGCCGCTCCTGACTTCTTCAAACAATACCATAGCTCTTCTTGAGGCACCCTGTCATATGCTTTCTCCAGGTCCACAAAGATGCAATGCAGCTCCTTCTGGCTTTCTCTAAACTTCTCCATCAACATCCTCAGAGCAAACATTGCATCTGTGGTGCTCTTTCTTGGCATGAAACCATACTCCTGCTCACTAATCATCACCTCACTTCTTAACCTAGCTTCCACTACTCTTTCCCATAACTTCATGCTGTGGCTCATCACTTTTATCCCCCTGTAGTTACTACAGTCTTGCACATCCCCCTTATTCTTAAATATTGGCACTAGTACACTTCTTCTTCAATCCTCAGGAATCCTCTCACTTTCCAAGATTCCATTAAACAATCTGGTTAAAAAGTCCACTGCCATCTCTCCTAAACACCTCCATGCTTCCATAGGTATGTCATCTGGACCAACGGCCTTTCCATTTTTCATCCTCTTCATAGCTGTCCTTACTTCCACCTTGCTAATCCGTTGCACTTCCTGATTCTATCCCCACATTATCCAACCTCTTCTCTCCCTCGTTCTCTTCATTCATCAACCTCTCAAAGTACTCTTTCCATCTGCTCAACACACTCTTCTCGCATGTGAGTACGTTTCAATCTTTATCCTTTATCACCCTAACCTGCTGCACATCTTTCCCAGCTCAGTCCCACTGTCTAGCCAATCTGTACAGGTCCTTTTCTCCCTCCTAAGTGTCCAACCTGTCATACAACTCATCATACGCCTTTTTGTTAGCTTTCGCCACCTCTCTCTTCACCTTGCACCTTATCTCCTTGTACTCTTGTCTACTTTCTGCATCTCTCTGACTAAACCACTCCTTCTTTGCCATCCTCTTCCTCTGTATACTCTCCTGTATTTCCTCATTCCACCGCCAGGTTTCCTTTTGCTGCTTCCTCTTTCCAGATGTCACGCCAAGCACCCTTCTTGCTGTCACCCATCTACTGCAGTTACTACATGTGCTGTAGTTTCCCAGCTATCTGGTAACTTTTCATTGCCACCCAGTGCCTGTCTCACCTCCTCCCTAAACTCAATGTTGCAATCTTCCTTTTTCAGCTTACACCATTTGATCCTTAGCTCTGCCCTCACTCTCTTCCTCTTCTTGATCTCCAACGTCATCCTACAGACCACCATCCTATGCTGCTTAACTACACTTTCCCCTGCCACCACTTTGCAGTCTTCAATCTCCTTCAGATCAACTCTTCTGCATAGGATGTAATCTACCTGTGTGCATCTTCCTCCACTCTTGTACTTAACCCTATGTTCCTCCATCTTCTTAAAATACGTATTCATCATGGCCATGTCCATCCTTTTGGCAAAATCCACTATCCTCTGACCTTCTTAATTCCTCTCCTTGACACCTCACTCTTCCTTAATTTGGAGTTAAATACCTAAAGATTGTTACTGTTTTACAAAAATTATCAAGGAATAATAATATCATTATCAAATGCAATAAAAGAGCTGAGTTAATCCGATTATATGTGCAACCACTAAAGCAAACTGAAAGAAATTTCACCTGTTGACCTCGGTATTCAGCTGGCTCTTTCCCCACTGAGGTGCTTTAATAGACCCATAGAAGATAAGGTGTTCATGGACTGTCAGCTCCTGAAACAGGACATCACGCTGCAGACATACTCCCATCTGTCTTCTTGCAGCAGAGAGATGTAACTGCATGTTTAAACCTTCTACATAGACTTCTCCAGAAGATGGTTGAAGTAGGCCAGTCAAGATTGAGCTAATAAAAAAGACCATATAACAATGTTAATTTCCGGTTAAGATTCACTGGAGGCAGTGAAGAAAGAAGATGTTACGTATTCAAACTTTGAATTCCTATAATTATTTGCCTTTTGTAATGTATATTTACCATACAAAGCCACTTTCACACAGATCCCAAACAATATGTTCAGTTTTTCCTCTCTTTACAAAGATGTCATGATTCCAGACGTCTATTTAAAATATTTTATTAGTTTTAACACTAACACTCCTGCCACTTCGCGTCTCACCCGCTTGCATTGTGAAGGGGGGGAGCTGAATGCATGCTAAGGAGATGCGGACGGATCAGCTAGTGGCTTTGTGCTGCTGCTTCCGAGGTTCTGCTTATCACGCTGCAATCATCTAAAAGCCTGTACAGCAGCTCTCCTGTCTCAAAGCCTTGTCTCGCGTGACATTAATGTGTCTCTCGTGGGATGTCAAATTATCTTCAGAGAAGACCACACCTTGTCTCCCTATATATATATATATATCTTCTATACTAATAAACGGCAAAGCCCTCACTGACTCACTCACTCACTCACTCACTCACTCACTGACTTATCACTAATTCTCCAACTTCCCGTGTGGGTGGAAGGCTGAAATTTGGTAGGGTTATTCCTTACAGCTTCCTTACAAAAGTTGGGCAGGTTTCATATCGAAATTCTACGCGTAATGGTCATAACTGGAAGCTGTTTTTCTCCATTTACTGTAATGGAGATGAGCTTGAAACCCGTGGGGGCGGAGTTTCGTGTGACATCATTACGCCTTCCACGTAATCACGCAGTACATAGAAAACCAGGAAGAGGTCCAAAAAGTGCTGAAGAAAACATGCATTATATAATTGAGAAGGCAGCGAAACAATAAGAAGCGAGGGAGTGACATATACAACCATATTCATGAGTTCTGCTACTTTGGAAACAAAGCACGATGTAAACCTAAACTTTAAATTTAGTTCATAGACAGGCTGCCGCTGGCATTTGTAATTTAGTGCCTGCCCATATAAGGCCGTCCGTCAGCGGCAATCCAATAGCAAACTGCCACGGGTAAATATTCACGGGTGAAGGACTGTGCTTATGCAGAGGAAGATGAGATGGTCAGGGTGGTGTTTGGCACAAACGCAGCGAAACTGCGAGAGAAACTTTTAAGTGCCGGGACTTCAGTAACATTAGATACAGCCATGGACATAGCACGACATGGCACCAGCACAGCTGGGAAACTTCGATGCATGTACACCGAGCGGCTCACGTGAACTGGCGCAGTGCACAGACAAAAGCAACAGTTCCAAAGAGCTGAACAAAAATGAATTACACAATTGAAAAGGCAGCAAAAAAATATGAAGCGTCTGATACATACAAGCATATTCATAAATGCAGCTACTGTGGAAACAAAGCACACGGTGGAAAAAGTCAATGTCCCGCTAAAGGAAGACAGTGTAAAAAAAAAAAACCCGTGCATGCAGTGTGTCGGGTCTCAGATAAAGAAGACGAGCTGTTTATTGATGCAGTAAGAAACAAATCGATGAATGAAACCTGTCATCTTTACAACGATTGACAAACACGGAATGTAACTTGAACACAACACATCCTACAAATGCGAACCTGATTGAAAGAAATAATGATAATCAAATCCTTGATGACAGCAACACTCAGTAAAACTCACAAAACAATTACTGTATATTGACAGTCATGTTACGTTATTTTTAAAATGTTCCCTTTTCTTTTTCATAGCTTCTTTAAGACACTACGTCTCCGCTGTGATATGCGGGTATATATATATATGTATATATATACCCCGATCTACATACTCGAATAATGGATACCTTATTCGCCATCAATGATCGTTTTGGTAAAGCCATATTCAGTGTATTCATTAGATGAACGGTAAAAAAGTAAGAGCGAGGGGAGGATGACTTATTGAGGCATGCAGGCAAAACCACAATAGCACACGGGTTCAATGTACGAAAAAATATATCTTTTCAAGTTCTATTTAGTCCATATGTGTCAAACTCAAGGCCCGCAGGCCACATCCGGCCCGGTGTGTAATTATATCCGCCCGCGAGATCATTTTATATACTGTATTATTGTTATTAATGGCCCGGGGATATGAAGCGCTGGTAACACAATAAACTACAGATCCCATAATGCAGCGCTTCAGCTGCCTTGCCAAACACCGTGTCCCCGCGGTCTCTTCAGTCGTTTCCTTACTTTGCGAAGGAAGCAGCTTTCTCACAGCTTCTGCACTGTTTTATAAACGAACGACATATAAGAAAGTCGTTTTTCCTTGCTTCGCCAACAAAGCAGCCTTTTTATTTAATCCACGGGTTCTCCGCTGTTTCATTGTTCATTTTTTACGATTTTTATAGTTATTGTGTAGGTTTTATTTAATCCACGGGTTCTCTTCTGTGTTCACTGCGGTGTCTTCTTTTGTTTACAAGCTTCGCCAAGGAAGCAGCTTTCTCACAGCTTCTGCACTGTTTTAAAAACGAACGACATATAAGAAAGTCCTTTTCCCTTGCTTCAACAACGAAGCAACCTTTTTATTTAATTCACGGGTTCTCCGCTGTTTCATTGTTCATTTATTGCGATTTTTATAGTTATTGTGTAGGTTTTATTTAATCCACGGGTTCTCTTCTGTGTTCACTGCGGTGTCTTCTTTCGTTTATGAGCTTCGCCAAGGAAACAGCTTTCTCACAGCTTCTGCACTGTTTTAAAATCGAACGACATATAAGAAAGTCCTTTTTCCTTGCTTCACTAACGAAGCAACCTTTTTATTTAATTCACGGGTTCTCTTCTATTTTATTGTTCATTTGTTACGATTGTTACAGTTATTGTGTAGGTTTTATTTAATCCACGGGTTCTCTTCTGTGTTCACTGCGGTGTCTTCTTTCGTTTACGACCTTCGCCAAGGAAGCAGCTTTCTCACAGCTTCTGCACTGTTTTAAAAACGAACGACATATAAGAAAGTCCTTTTTCCTTGTTTCACCAACGAAGCAACCGTTTTATTTAATTCACGGGTTCTCTTCTATTTTATTGTTCATTTGTTACGATTGTTACAGTTATTGTGTAGCTATTTTAGACTTACTTTACTGTTCAAATACCCATTTCCTTTATTTAATCCGCGGAATCTCCGCTATTTTTTTGTTCCTTTATTACGATTAGAGTTATTTATTGCTTCCCTTCTTTCGCTGACTTCCTGCCCATATAAGCCGCTCCGCTGTTTTTTTGTCAAGCAGCCTTTACATAGCTTCTACGCTATTTTATAAACAAACGCCATATAAGGCCGCCGTTTTTCTTTGCTTCGCTGAATTAGCAGCCTTTTTATTTAATCCACGGGTTCTCCGCAGTTTTATTGTTCGTTTATTATGATTGTTATACTTATTGTACAGGTATTTTGTACTTTGTTTACTGATCAAGTAATCATTCCCTTCAGTATTTCACCGCTGCGAAGCGCGGGTATTTTGCTAGTATATATATATATATATATAATTTTTCATTTTGCACCAAGCAGGTACTGTATCGTGGGAGTTTTATATTATGGACCCTGTATCACATGCCTATAATATATGGATTAAGCTAGTAAGGTTATAAGGGAGAGGGAATTGGAAGCATTGCTTCAGGTGGCATTATTTAATGTGCCAGCCCTGCACACCTATCAATACTTGGACAATTTAGAGTCAATAGGTTTATCTAATATACCTTTGGGATGTGTGAGGAAAAACTATTCAGATATGGAACATTCAGGCCATGACATAACTGAAATTTGAATTCAGGATTCTGAATTTGGGAGGCAGCACAGCTAACCTCTGCACCACCCCATATATAATATAAGCTTAATTTTATGCTTCAGGTGACAGAAAATCTTAACTAGGAAGATAATACTAGCACACCCAAATCCATTTCAGTCTCTGTTCTTGGCAGAATCTTCATTAGCATGTCTTTAGCTTAGTCATTGAATAGATATACCTTATTTTCCCACCGGCTTTCTAATTAAACCATGGATTTAACTAAACAACTTGCTGTAGATATTGGTCTGCTGCCTCAGAGATTTCCACCTGCATGTTTTATCAAAACTGAAGCAATACCTTTTCATTGATATACAGTACATGTACTACACAGGATTTGCTTCATTTATTTTATTTTATTTTGGCTTATATAAAGTTTATTATATTATTTTTGATTTTATTTTTATTCATTGTTGTGCAGTTTATGTTCTTTATAAAATAATAAATCATTTCTCTTTCTCTCTGTTTTTAAATCACTATCTAATTAACAATTGTCACGCATGGGCGTCTGAGGAGCACCATCCGGACTCTATTGATGTGTGTAATACCACTCCAGGCTGAGAGGCGGTGTGGTCACTTACCTTGTTATCGCTGTTTGTCTCTGCTGCACTGAGAAACCGCCCCAGGTGCCCCAGATGCCCCGCCCATGTAGACAGGGATGCTATAAAACTAAGACACACCCAGAAAAGGGCGTCTCACTTCATGACACAACCCCCGTGACTGACCCCACTCAGACAAGCTCTTTTTCTAACGAGCCTAGTTGGCTAAGGCAGCACTTATGAAGTGTCACCGGGCACTTATTTGTGTTCAGTTTTTTAGATTGTTGCATTAAACAACTTTTCTTTGGGATTCCAGTCGTCCTGCCATTTATCACATAATGAGCAAGCACAAAGAAAAAGTGGACAAATTTGTTCTGCGGCAAATGCTAGATAAAGCAGCAAAAAGTATTAAGCAACTCTGAGTATCAACATCTAAATTTACTCTTGACAATAACATACATCGTTGTGGTTTTCCCAGCACCATTAGGACCCAGAAGAGAAGTGATATGGCCTCGGGAGAAGGTGACATTCAGGTCCTTGATGGCTGCCTTCTTAGTTCCTTTGTATTCTTTGGTCAATGACTTCAAAACAATTCCACAGTTCACAGGCACTGAAACTGACTTTTTCCCAGACTGTTGTGTGTACAGGGAACCTGTGCATGAATAAAGAGGAATCAGGATAGGTAAATGGACAACTGTATTATCCAGGTAGTGTGGAGTAAGCATCTTTTACATTACTTAAAGGACTTGCTGTTTATAATAAGACTGTTTTCTTAAAAGTTTAATTGCTTATCTTATCAGAAATCATTCTTGCCTTATTAGAGAGCTTGTTTCTGCTTTCAGTCTGTACAGAGGATGCATTGGCTTTACTTTTACTTAAAATGATGACAGATCTGATTTGACAAAGCTTATAGCACTTTGTTTCCGTTTTATTTTAACTGGTGTTCCTAATTGATGTTAAATGGTCTCTTTTAAAAGGATCAATTTCAAAATTATGTTGTCACATTCATGAATGCAAATGACAATGTGCCATATACAGGACACAGTCATTTTATATTATGCAAAAAACAACAAAGAGCTCTAAAGAGGATTTTAAACTCTTAACACATAATTTGAGAAAAAAAAATAAATGTGATGCATTTAGAACAAAAAACACCTTTGCTAAAATTTCTAAGAAAGTAACAGAAACTGCTGGAATACCTTGATTGGCTCAGTAAATGCAGAGGCAAGTGGCAACAAAAGTCAGCATCAGGTTACAGTATTGCTTTAAAATAAATAGCAGCAGTTTAGAGAACCTTTTAGACTCAGCATGGGATCTCCTTCAATGGCCCTCATCTTAAATTTATTTAGGTTAAGGTTTTTTGAAGATTGGTACAGTACGTCTGAATTTCATGAGATGATATGCAGGTGACAGATTTATTTAACATAACACAGCTTTTATTAGAATACAGCAGAAATATATTGGGTTACAAGAACTTTCTTAAAGTTTAAACGGTTCCCTGCCGTCTTTTTCATCCACTGCAGGAAGGCAAGAGAATCGGAGTATTAGAGGTTTTCATCCCAAAAGGGAAAAAAATGGTTTGTCCCTAAAGTGTGGTAAAAAGAAACCCATTAATTGGTAATAGTTAACATATTTTTGAAAAGAAAGTGAATTGGCTTGTGACTTACAGTACTGGAGGAAGGAAACACCAAACAGGCTTTTTAACATGAAGAAGATCTCATTTGAAGTATATAAAGAATTATAACATCATAATGGGGAAAGGGTGAGAGTGTAGCTAAGGTGGTGGTGATGAAATGAGAGATCAGAATCAGAAAGAGCATAAAAGCAAAGCAAGCAGCACCACAGATAAAGTGGTGGAAATTAAGAGGTACGGATTAAGAACAGGTTTAGGGAGAAAGTTTTAAATGAAGTGTGAGCATTTCAGAGTGTTGAGGAATGGTAGGAGAAGAATTGCAAAGTTGTATAAAGAGTAGGTGAAGAGGTGTTGGGTAGGACGACAAGAAGGAGCCCAACTGGGTACAGAGATATGGAGGTGGAAGGATGTGATAAAGGCTACATTGAACAGACATCTACAGTCATGGCCAAAAGTTTTGAGAATTACACAAGGATTAGTTTGCTGCTTCGTGGTTTTTAGATCTTTTTGTCAGATGTTTCTATGGTAAACTGAAGCATAATTACAAGCATTTCATAAGTTTCAAAGGCTTTTATTGACAATTACACTAAGTTTATGCAAAGAGTCAATATTTGCAGTGTTGGCCCTTCTTTTTCAAGACCTCTGCAATTCACCCTGGCATGCTGTCAATCTATTTCTGGGCCAAATCCTGACTGATGGCAGCCTATTCTTGCATAACCAATGCTTGGAGTTTGTCAGAATTTGTGGGTGTTTATTTGTCCACCCATGTCTTGAGGATTGACATCAAGTTCTTAATGGGATTAAGGTCTGGGGAGTTTCCTGGTCATGGGCCCAAAATTTCGATGTTTTGCTCTCCAAGTCACTTAGTTATCACTTTTGCCTTATGGTACATGCTGGAAAAGACATTATTTGTCACCAAACATTTCTTGGATGGTTGGGAGAAATTGCTCTCGGGTGATGTTTTGCTACCATTATTTATTCATGGCTGTCTTCTTAGGAAAACTTGTGAGTGAGACCACTCCCTTGGCTGAGAAGCAATCCCACACATGAATGGTCTCAGGATGCTTTACTGTTGGCATGACATAGGGCTGATGGTAGCGCTCACCTTTTCTTCTTCGGACAATCTTTTTTCCGGAAGCCCCAAATAATCGGAAAGGGGATTCATCAGAGAAAATGACTTTACCCCAGCAGTCCTCAGTAGTCCACTCCCTGTACCTTTTGCGGAATATCAGTCTGTCCCTGATGTTTTTCTTGGAGAGAAGTGGCCTCTTTGCTGCCTTCTTGACACCAGACCATCCTCCAAAAGTCTTTGCATCACTGTGATGCAGATGCGCTCACACCTGCCTGCTGCCATTCCTGAGCAAGCTCTGCATTGGTGGTGCCCCATTCCCACAGCTGAATCAACTTTAGGAGACAGTCCGGGCACTTGCTAGACTTTCTTGGGTGCCCTAAAGCCTTCTTCACAACAATTGAACCTCTCTATTCTAACTCAATCAGCATGACAGCGGGATCTCCGGCGTTGTCCTCGTCAACACTCTCACCTGTGTTAAGGAGAGGATTACTGAAATGATGTCAGCAGGTCCTTTTGTCGCAGGGCTGAAATGCAGTGGAAATGTTTTTTTGGGGATTAAGTTCATTGTCATGGAAAAAAAGGACTTTGCAATTAGTTGCAATTCATCTGATCACTCCTCATAACATTCTGGAGTATATGCAAATTGCCATCATAAAAACTGAGGCAGCAAACTTTTTAAAAACTCTCAACAACTGTAGGAGAGTGCAATAGCACGTGGATGCCATGGTGGTAAAAATAAGACTGTTTACATTAAACCTATGTAGGAAAATATCTTTAAATCCCCTGCATAAGGAATCATATATAGCCATCATTTTTAAAGATATCTTTCTTCTCCTCATGCAAAATGTTATATACGTAGATTCTCTGGGTATGGAAAAGGAGCCAACTACTTCTAATGAATATAAAGGTAAACTGATATGTATTCTCTCGAATGGTTTCCAACACTTAATGTGAAGTTAATTTGACATCATGAAATACTAATAAAACAGACTTTTTAATTAATCAAATACATTAACACAATACATAAAAAACTCTCAAAAGGTTGTTAAAAGAGCAAAATGTATGCCTGATAACAAAACTGTTTGAAATACTTAGTCCTTTTTTAATTTGCTAATGGGCTCTTTATAAATATTAACAGAACACATTACACATTACTTCATCATAGGACATTTTTAAATTAAATTCCTCGCTGGAATAAGTGTAAAACAAATATTATTAGTACATTATCTTCATTAAACATTCTCACTTGTTATACTGTAAATAATGGCCAACCACTCTGAAGTCAAATCAGCATATAAGCAAATATAAAATATTACTTATTCTAATTTCCTTACTTGAATGAACATGGCACACAACAGATAAGCAAGTGACTGTAAGTTTGATTTAAATTCCCAACGAGGAAGAAGCAGCCTAATTAAGCAAGGGATTTCTTCAGAACATGGAAGAAGTATCAAATTCAAAGCTTAAGGGGATCTACTGTCATGCATGTTCTGCATCAGGAAAATCTACATATATATTAAGTTGTAGTACACTAAACTGCAAATTCCTTATCAAAATAAGTGTTAACGTTAACATTTACTCAAAAATGCAAGATGAATTCAGACCTTGGTCTTGCAGGTACTGCTGACAGATGAACATGTTTGATGGTAAGATGCTTCTAGTTCGGTTGTCTTTACTTTGTAAAATTTTTCTCCAAAATTTTACTCTGAATAAGAAATACCATGGCTTTTTGGTTCTGTATTTTCCTGTTGAAATAAGAAGAATTTGTGTTTAGGGATGAATGTTAATATTTATTAATTTAATATACCTAGAAAATATACATGACATTTTAAAAAGTGTTGAGAGTGTGGGCTCCCAGCAATATCAAATAAAAGGAAGGGACCATCTCTGGATAGAATAGCAGTTCACCATACGCCACATTCACATACAGTATATGTACACACACATACACACTCATAATGGAGTATGTTAATACAGTGACACTGTATGGAAACATCAGAATTTCATGATTAATTAAATATAAGCTAATACTGTACTCAAACTCAGCTTGATTAAGGTATAAATTATAATATACCCTTCATTTCCCCGCCCAAGAGCGTGGGTAATGTTTCACGTTGTTAGTTTTTTTGGGGTTTTTTTTCCACGGTGTATGTGTAATTTTCAATTTCTATAAGTATGTTTCATGTGTTTGTCATTTTTGATATACAGTATATATATATATATATATATATATATATATATATATATTTTATTCAGTGTCCATTTACCATGTATAGTTCTTTGATATCCCTTGTTTTTTGTGGGTGGAACTTCAGGATGCAAGACCACCCTTATATCACTGCTGGGAAGTGAGTTGCTTAGCATTTCATTGATTGTCTGAAGTTCAAAGAGTGAGGTTCTATTAATATTGATTTTCTGTATTTGTGAATTTATTGCTTCCATTTTGACCTTTGATTGTTTGGATTATGATTTGGATGTGTTTGTTGCTGTCTGCCTATGAAACAACCTTTCGATAAAAATGTTAATGTATAAAGATTCTTTTGATGACTGTTTCTCAAGCCAAAGGTTTTTTTTTTACGGTCTTCCTTTCCTTGGAGATTGGAGATTCCATTGAGATATTTTAGGATATTTAAAGTATTTTGTAACCAAAACTTCTTTTAGGCCTGTGTAGGCCAAATCAGGCCAGTAGATTTTGAGGTATAACTTGTCTAAGGTGTGTCTTATTTCTGATCATGCTTGGGCAGAACCCGACTTGGTTTATTGGTCCCTTTCAAGGCCTCAAATAATTTTGGTTTTAATTAAAGATGCTTCATTTGTTTGGTCTGACAAAATGTCAATATTCTTTTACAGATGACAAGAAACAGTTATAGTTGAGTCAGGTGTCAGTTCATTATAGCCCAGAGCTGCCACTCATTCTGGATTGTGATTCATCTCAGGTGCAGTGGGTACTGTAGTTCCTCATAATATGAATGAGAGAACAGAGAGGACTATTGCTTATGCATTCTTGACAGAAATTTTACAAAAATGCTCTCAGAAGAAAGAAACATTTGGACTATTATTTGGGGTCATGAATTTCCATGTGTACTTCTATGATACAATGTTTATTTTACTGAATGATCATAAACCTCTTAAAATTCTACAATGGTAGACATTTCAGCTATACCTCCTGCAAGGCTGCAAAGATGTCCTCTAATTCTAGCATCATATACATATGAAATTCAGTACAAAAGAGAACAACATGGTAATGCCAAGGAATTATCTAGGCTACCTGTGAAACACAGTAGGAATGTGGTGCCTGATTCTATGTGTAGGTTACTTTACCCGATGATTTACTTGTCACTGGCAGATATATTGAAAAAGAAATGAGAAAAATCCTGTGTTAAGACTGATAAATAAAGATTTGAGCTAACTTTTGAAGATGATTGTATATTATGGGTTGTACGTGTTGTAGCGCCTAAGGAACTGCAAGGCAGATTACTATCAGATTTAGATGAAAGTCACTGAGAAATGGTAAAAATGAAATCTCCAGCTAAAAGTATTTTGTGGTGGGCCACACTAGATGAATTTATTGAAGAAGAAATGAGTCAGGCTGTCATTAATCAGCAGCAGTGTTGCATGTCTGCTATAGTTCCCCTTTATAACTAGAAATGGGCAAATGGTCTATAGGGAAGGATAAATGCAGGCTTTGTACTAGACCAAAAAATGATATTTATAGTAGTGACGGATGCATATGTTTCGTGGCCTGAAGTTACTCACATGCACTCTACTACATCTAGTAAAACTTAAAGTGCTAAGGAACCCTTTTGCATCTTATGGTTTCCCTAAGAAACTAGTAACTGATCATTCATTTAAGATTTTAATTTTAATGTTAGATTTCTTTCCTGGAAAAAAAAGTGTAAAACATTAGATTGCCTATTTATCACCCTGTCTGAGAGATTACCCTAGAATTTCAAAAACCCCTTGCTAAGAACAGAGCAGTAGGTTGTAAGGCACTTCAGTACTGTGTTGATAATTTTCTATAAGGTTCCTGCCATGTACCTGATATCAAACACAAAAAAAACCAGACGAGATTTTTCTCATGAGAGAAGTTCAGTTCTCTAAATGAATTCAATCCAACAATGTAATAACAGAAACAATATTCACAGTGTTGTGTATCGGGTTCTGCGGTGGGTTGGCACCCTGCCCAGGATTGGTTCCTGCCTTGTGCCCTGTGTTGGCTGGGATTGGCTCCAGCAGACCCCCATGACCCTATTCGGATTCAGCGGTTAGAAAGTGGATGGATGGATGTATCGGGTTGAAGTTGCCTGAAACTTTTGTTTGTTTATTTGGAGCTAATTCTCATGTCTATATATTATTTCTGTTGCTTTAAATGTAGTTCTGGTTCTTGTTCTTTGTGGGTGGAGCTCCAGGAGGCGGGGTCACCCTGATATCACTGCTGCAGGGTCCTCCCTATGACATATTAAGTAGCCCAGAGGAAAGGAGTCATTCTAGTGTGAATGATCTTATAGCAAGCATTGTTTTTTGTGTAAATCTTCTGATCATTTCTGTTTATGTTTTCAGATTATGTATTGGGATTTGTTGCTTTTTGTTGCTTGAATTGCTTTTTTAGGCACATTCTTTTTACTATTTTGATCATTTTAGTCATTTTTCCAATTTCTGTGAACAAAAACTCAAAATGTAAAGATTATATTTTGGGATTGTCTTTAGATAGATAGATAGATAGATAGATAGATAGATAGATAGATAGATAGATAGATAGATAGATAGATAGATACTTTATTAATCCTCAAGTGGAAATAAATAGTGATAAAAATGCAGTGCAAGTTAAAAAATGCAGGGTGGAGAGTGCAAGGCAGGTTTAACAGACAATAACTTTGTATAATGTTAACATTTACTCCGGGGTGGAATTGAAGAGTCGCATAGTGTGGGGGAGGAACGATCTCCTCAGTCTGTCAGTGGAGAAGGACAGTGACAGCAGTCTGTCGCTGAAGCTGCTCCTCTGTTTGGAGATGATACTGTTCAGCGAATGCAGTGGATTCTCCATGATTAACAGGAGCCTGCTCAGTGCCTGTCACTCTGTCACGGATGTCAAACTGTCCAGCTCCGTGCCTAAAATAGAGCCTGCCTTCCTCACCAGTTTGTCCAGGTGTGAGGCGTCCTTCTTCTTTATGCTGCCTCCCCAGCACACCACCACGTAGAAGAAGGCACTCGCCATAACCGTCTGATAGAACATCTGCAGCATCTTATTGCAGATGTTGAAGGACGCCAGCCTTCTAAGGAAGTATATTCGGCTCTGTCCTCTCTTGCACAGAGCATCAGTATTGACAATCCAGTCCAGTTTATCATCCAGCTGCACTCCCAGGTATTTATAGGTCTGCACCCTCTGCACACAGTCTCCTCTGATGATCACGGGGTCCATGAGGGGCCTGGGCCTCCTAAAATCCACCACCAGCTCCTTGGTTTTGCTGGTGTTCAGTTGTAGGTGGTTTGAGTCGCACCATTCAACAAAGTCCTTGATTAGTTTCCTATACTCTTCTTCCTGCCCACTCCTGATGCAGCCCATGATAGCAGTGTCATCTGCAAACTTTTTGCATGTGGCAGGACTCTGTATTGGAAGCCCGATGTATATAGGGTGAACAGGACTGGAGAAAGCACAGTCCCCTGTGGCGGTCCTGTGCTGATGACCACAATATTAGACATGCAGTTCTTTATTTTTATCTCTCTTGTAAGATGTTTATATATCATAGTCTTTTTGGACGTTCAAGGTCAGCTGCCCATTTTGGGTCCTGCTCTGGCTGTTTTCTGGGACAAGCTGGTCTCATGTGAGCATTTTCTAGGGAGGCACATGAAGGTTTTGGCCTGCCTTTTGTGGAGTTTTTTAGAGGCCTCACATCATCAGCCATGCTTGGAACTCTAAATCATAGCACACGAAGTCAGATCCTTCACTGTAGGTCAAGAGATATTAGTAGAGAATTACAAGAGAGGATAGAAATGGTTAGTAATTTACATGGTTAATGAAGATGTACCGTAAATTGTGTTAAGAGATATGCCCAGAACTACTTCTACTCCTGCTGTAAGTGAATCAGGAATAATAGTGTTGTTCCAGTACTGTCTGACAGTTTATAAAGGGTTTTTTCCCAGTCTGAGTGTTGGAAAGTCTCAAAACATTTGTATCAAGTAGGTGCCTGACAACTTAACTCATAATTGTGGTCTTGGCCTGGGTACAGTTTATAGTTTTATGAAATCAAGTGAGATTTGATTTTTAACTGAACCACACCATATTTTACACAGATTAATGAGGAGTACATCTTTCCAGTAGCTGATTTCCATTCTTTATATGGAATTCTTATTGAAATATTGTTTTCCCAACTCTGTCTTAATTCACCTGTGGGTGACCTTTTTGATAGTTAACTCATATCTCATATTGTTGATATAGAGTGGCAAGGTGTGTAAATATTACTTATACCTTTATTATTGCAAAAGAGAATATAATTTCTACTATACTGTAAATAAAGAAGAAAGATTAAGGAGGCCTAGTAGGTATCTTTTAATATTTTTTACTCACATATAATTGAAGAAATAGTTTGCTGGAAGATTAAATATTCAAAGGTTCAAATATATTATCAATACAGAAACCTCCATGTATTTAAAACATTGTAAGTTAAGGAGGGCTAGTAAAGATGATTGCCAAGCATGGGTGCAATTGTTGGTAGCGTCTCAAACTTGAAGTGTGTTCTACAATGGAACCATATTGTGAGCAAAAATTGATCCACCAAATTCCTGCTCAGCTGCCAGAAGTTATTAGTAATGCGAGGTGCACTGAGGCAAAGCATACTGCATATAAAAAGGAGTTAAAGTAAGCTGATACGGCTCCATTCTTTTCTGCTTTTCTCTTCTCTCATAGAATTTTGCACTGCAGTCTTACAGTATTTGTGGCACAATAGCAGAATTTGAAGTTATATAGTGCCTTGCCCTCCTCTGCTCAAGACATCTCTGATACTGATTTTTAATCCATTGCCTCTTTGTATTCTAAGAAAAGTGAGTTACAGTAGTTACATTTTAGAAGAAGGATTTATCAATATATAAAGGAGTAGTTTTAAAACATGTCCATTTTAACAATATCACTTATCCAAGCTAATGTAATGTGAAGAGGTGACCATCTGTTAACCACTGCCATGAATGCATTCATAATTTTTATTCATGTTTTTTAAATATTTACGATTATTTTGGTGACACCATATTCTTCTGATTAAATGACTTACTGCTTTGTATATTTGCCGTTAGTTAATTCTTGCATATTGGGTTGTTGTTGTTCATCCATTTTGATTTAGCATTGCCAAGCCCATTCCAGTCCTTTGTCAAACCAACTCAGGGTAACAGGAACCTTGAATTTTATCCTTTGTTTAACGGTGATGTTGTAATTAAGAAAAATAAAATAAATCTGCCCCAATATGGAAGTGTAAGCGGCTAAATGAATAACTGCAATAAAACTGGACCTTTTAATTAAAAAGTTTAATTTATTTTTTAATAAATGGGCTGATTTCTTTTTTTTCTTACCTGGAAATAATTTTCGAAAGTACCAGCCAAGAGCAGCATACAAAATCGAATCAATGAGAATGAGCCAAAACAACCAGCCCAAAGTATGGACTTCTCCTTTAATCTGAGAGGAGTAGATGTTGCTCCATTGAATGCCTAGAGAGAAGGCAGGAACAATTATTGTAGATGTGACTTAGACTATGAGAAATACTTACAGTAAGTATAGAAAATTAACACAGCCTTCCAAATTTTGAACGTCTTGTTGTGTAACACTCTGAAAATCAAAACAATCTAAATTAGGCTTGTTTATTTTTATTTACAGTATATACAGTCACCCACATTAGCCAAGTGAAAATATATAATTGTAAAATGCTCTGCAAAATTACATTAAAATGCCTTTGTTTGTATAAATGAAACCCCTTAAAATTGTCCTTTGTTATCTGACTGACACCATTATCCAAGATGACTTACAACATTTGAGATACAATTAGTTACATTTCTTTTGCCTTTTCCAAGGCAAAATACAGGCAGGTGAAGTGACTTGGTAATAGACACACAGTGTCAACAGAAGGATTTGAACCCACAGCCTCAGGCTTTGAAGGCAGCACTTTAATAAACTATGCCACACTGCCTGACTGCTAATCTTGATCAGGTATAGCCAATCACCTTACAGATCACACCATAAACTAATTGGCTCCCAACTGTGATCATCTGTGATGGCGTTGACTTGTACAAAATAAAAGCAGCTATTTCTAGAGAATTCCACTATTTGAAAGTTCTTTTCAAGCCAAAGAATCCAACATAGATTAATCCAATACACGTGGAAAGCTACTTTCAAAAGAATTTTTAAAATAGAGGTTTAGAATTGCACAAGTGAAGAGATTGTATGAAATGGCTTTTAGTATTCCATGGGGCACAACCAAGACTACTGAAGAAGTGGAAGGCATAAGGCACCAACCAGATCTTGCATTGCTCAGACCATCCTGCCAAACTAGATGACCAAGCAAGAAGAAGACAGAAGATACCAAGGGATTGATGGCATCTCTGAAGAAGATACAGGCCTTTATGGAAAAGACTGTTCACTGCGCAAGTGACAACAGTGTACCAAATACTGCACACATCTGGCCCGTTTGTGAGGATATGAAGAGAAATAATCCACCCATTAAAAAAGTCACAGCGAATTTTGTTTGTATTTTGTTTAAAGGTGTAACAAAAGGTGCTATATAGGCACCTGACCTGACACAGACTCACACCGGAGGCACGTAAAAAAAAAAGAAACGTTTTATTTTTCTTCACCTGTGGGGTACGTCTTCCCCGTGACCCCCACAGGCACAACACAGTCCCAAGTACACCAAATAAAGCACACCACACTCTTCTTCTTCCACCACTCCTCCTATGCCACCTTGTGCTCCTCCTCCCGACTCTGGCCTTGGTTGCTGGCCCCTTTAATAGTTCACCCAGAAGTGCTCCAAGTGGTTGACTGCCAAGTTCCGGCTGCACTTCCGGGTGTGGAAATACACTGCCCATAAGGGCTCAGGAGTCCCAGCTGCAGCACCCCCTGGCGGCGCCTGCAGGACCCAACAGGGCTGCACCAAACTCCAATTCTCATGGAGCCCTGCAGGAAACAGAGGCACTACTCCAACCCAGGGGGGATGTCATCTAGCATCCAGGTGGAGGTATTGCATAGTCCATGGCTACTCCCCCTGAACATATAGCGAAGGGGCGTCCCAGCCAGGTCCCCACAAAGGCATCTTAAATATTCTGTGGCAAAATGTTAAATAAGATCAAATTCAAAACTTTTGGGTGGAATGCATAACAATACATCTCTCAAATGTAACACATCTCACTCTTCAATTAACACAATTCTTAGAGTAGGGCACACTGGCAGTACTATCCTTAATGGGGAAGTTCCTCTTTATTAAGGACTGTGGCTTTTGAAGAAGCCATGGTGGTTGCCAGATTCCTGAAGAAAATGTGCAGCACCTCAGCCAGAAAGTTGAAAATTGGAAGATTTGTACCACAACAAAGGCACAAATAACATCACCAAAGCAACCATACAGTGGCTGAATGACAGGAAGGTGAGTGTATTTGAGTCACTGCTTTGGACCAAATCCCAAAATGACTTATAGAGGACATTCTTTTTCACTTGGGTGCTACAACATGTCATTTGTAAATATAACCAGATTTTATGTGTTTCTCTTAGGGCTTTAAGGCATGAAAAGCTGAACATTTTCAGAGGGGGCGATCCATCCATCCATCCATCCATCCTCTTCCGCTTATCCGAGGTCGGGTCGCGGGGGCAGCAGCTTAAGCAGAGGCCCAGACTTCCCTCTCCCGGCCACTTCTTCCAGCTCTTCCGGGAGAATCCCAAAGGCTCCCAGGCCAGCCGGGAGACATAGTCCCTCCAGTGTGTCCTGGGTCTTCCCCGGGGCCTCCTCCCGGTTGGACGTGCCCGGAACACCTCACCAGGGAGGCGTCCAGAAGGCATCCGGATCAGATGCCCGAGCCACCTCATCTGACTCCTCTCGATGCGGAGGAGCAGCGGCTCTACTCTGAGCCCCTCCCGGATGACTGAGCTTCTCACCCTATCTTTAAGGGAAAGCCCAGACACCCTGCGGAGGAAACTCATTTCAGCTGCTTGTATTAGCGATCTCGTTCTTTCGGTCACTACCCATAGCTCATGACCATAGGTGAGGGTAGGAGCGTAGATCGACTGGTAAATTGAGAGCTTTGCCTTACGGCTCAGCTCCTTTTTCACCACGACAGACCGATGCAGAGCCCGCATCACTGCGGATGCCGCACCGATCCGCCTGTCGATCTCACGCTCCATTCTTCCCTCACTCGTGAACAAGACCCCGAGATACTTGAACTCCTCCACTTGGGGCAGGATCTCTTCTCCAACCCTGAGAGGGCACTCCACCCTTTTCCGGCTGAGGACCATGCTCTCGGATTTGGAGGTGCTGATTCTCATCCCAGCCGCTTCACACTCAGCTGCGAACCGATCCAGAGAGCTGAAGATCACGGCCTGATGAAGCAAACAGAACAACATCATCTGCAAAAAGCAGGGACCCAATCCTGAGTCCACCAAACCGGACCCCTTCAACACCCTGGCTGCGCTTAGAAATTCTGTCCATAAAAGTTATGAACAGAATGGTGACAAAGGGCAGCCCTGGCGGAGTCCAACTCTCACTGGAAACGGGCTCGACTTACTGCGGCAATGCGGACCAAGCTCTGACACGGTTGTACAGAGACCGAACAGCTCTTATCAGGGGTCCGGTACCCCATACTCCCGAGCACCCCCACAGGATTCCCGAGGGACACGGTCGAATGCCTTTTCCAAGTCCACAAAACACATGTAGACCGGTCGGGCAAACTCCCATGCACCCTCCAGGACTCTGCTAAGGGTGAAGAGCTGGTCCACTGTTCGCGACCAGGACTAAAACCACACTGTTCCTCCTGAATCCGAGGTTGACTATCCGACGGACCCTCCTCTCCAGAACCCCGAATAGACTTTTCCAGGGAGGCTGAGGAGTGTGATCCCTCTATAGTTGGAACACACCCTCCGTCCCCTTTTAAAGAGGGGACCACCACCCCGGTCTGCCAATCCAGAGGCACTGTCCCGATGTCCATGCGATGTTGCAGAGACGTGTCAACCAAGACAGTCCTACAACATCCAGAGCCTTAAGGAACTCGGGCGTATCTCATCCACCCCGGGCCCTGACACCAAGGAGTTTTTTGACCACCTCGGTGACTTCAGTCCCAGAGATGGGAGAGCCCACCTCAGAGTCCCCAGGCTCTGCTTCCTCATTGGAAGGCATGTTAGTGGGATTGAGGAGGTCTTCAAGTACTCCTCCCACCGACCCTAACGCCCCGAAGTGAGGTCAGCAGCGCACCATCCCCACCATATACGGTGTTGACACTGCACTGCTTCCCTCCTGAGACGCCGGACGGTGGACCAGAATCTCCTCGAAGCCGTCCAAAGTCGTTCTCCATGGCTCTCCAAACTCCTCCCATGCCCGAGTTTTGCCTCAGCAACAACGAAGCCGCGTTCCGCTTGGCCTGCGGTACCTATCAGCTGCCTCCAGAGACCCACAGGACAAAAAGTCCTATAGGACTCCTTCTTCAGCTTGACGGCATCCCTCACCGGTGTCCACCAACGGGTTCGGGATTGCCGCCACGACAGGCACCGACCACCTTGCGGCCACAGCTCGGTCAGCCGCCTCAACAATAGAGGCACGGAACATGGCCCATTCGGACTCAATGTCCCCACCTCCCTCGGGACGTGGTTGAAGTTCTGCCGGAGGTGGGAGTTGAAGCTACTTCTGACAGGGGACTCTGCCAGCCGTTCCCAGCAGACCCTCACAACACTTTTGGGCCTACCAGGTCTGCATCTTCCCCACCATCGAAGCCAACTCACCACCAGGTGGTGATCAGTTGACAGCTCCGCCCCTCTCTTCACCCGAGTGTCCAAGACATATGGCGCAAGTCCACGACACGACCACAAAGTCGATCATCGACCTGAGGCCTAGGGTGTCCTGGTGCCAAGTGCACATATGAACACCCTTATGCTTGAACATGGTGTTCGTTATGGACAATCCATGTGCGAGCACAGAAGTCCAATAACAAAACACCGCGCAGGTTCAGATGGGCGGGGCCATTCCTCCCAATCACGCCCTTCCAGGTCTCACTGTCATTGCCCACGTGAGCATTGAAGTCTCCCAGCAAAACGAGGGAATCCCAGAAGGTATGCCCTCTAGCAACCCCTCCAGAGACTCCAAAAGGGTGGATACTCCAAACTGCTGTTGGTGCATACGCACAAACAACAGTCAGGACCCTTCCCCACCCGGCGGAGGGAGGCCACCCTCTCGCCCACGGGGTAAACCCCAATGCACAGGCTCCAGTGGGGGCAATAAGTATGCCCACACCTGCTCGGCCTCTCACCGGGGGCAACTCCAGAGTGGTAGAGAGTCCAGCCCCTCTCAAGGAGATTGGTTCCAGAGTCCAAGCTGTGCGTCGAGGTGAGTCCGACTATATCTAGCAGGAACCTCTCGACCTTGTGCACTAGCTCAGGCTCCTTCCCCTTCAGAGAGGTGACATTCCACGTCCCAAAAGCCAGTTTCTGTAGCCGAGGATCAGACCGCCAAGGTCCCGCCTCGCCACCACCCAACTCACACTGCACCCAACCTCCTTGGCCCCTCCCATAGGTGGTGAGCCCATGGGGAGGAGGACCCACGCTACCTCTTGGGCTGTGCCCGCCGAGCCCCATGGGTGCAGGCCCGCCACCAGGCGCTCGCCATCGAGCCCCACCTCCAGGCCTGGCTCCAGAGGGGGCCCCGGTGACCCGCGTCTGGGCAAGGGAAAACGTCGTCCAAAGTTTTTATTCTTCATCAGAGGTTTATTGAACCACTCTTTGTCTCATCCCTCACCTAGGACCAGTTTGCCTAGGGTGGCCCTACCAGGGGCATAAAGCCCCGGACAACATAGCTCCTAGGATCATTGGGACGCGCAAACCCCTCCACCACGATAAGGTGACAGTTCAAGGAGGGGCAGAGTGGGTGATGACTTTCAATATATGAAGTTTAAGTTCATTGATTGTCAAAAGCATTTGATATGGTTAAATGGAACTACCTCTTTACTACATTAGAGAAATTTGGGTTTGGCCCAACTGTACAGAATTCATATCCAAGCAAATCCATTTTTTTAGAGACAAATTTATCCTCAGAGGTTTCTGCAGGAATACTCTGGGAAACTCTGAAGGCTTTCTTAAGAGGAAAGATTATTTCATATCTTTTCCACAAAAATATATCGGAATCCAAGAAGGTATCAGAGCTATTCAATGAAATTACCAGAATAAATCAAGAACATGCCAGGTGTCTGAATGAGGCACTTCATAGGAAAAGACAGGCTCTGCATAGAGAACTCGACCTCTTGACACCTAAAGAAACAGAACAACTCATTTTTAAATCAAGACATCACTACTATGAACATGGAGAGAAGGCTAATAAGATCTTAGCTCAACAAATCCGCAAGCAATTACCAACATAGACGGAGACAAAATCATTAACCATAAAAACAAAATGCACACATTTAGAGACACTGTAAGTCCTTATATTCTACTCAGTTTAAAGAAGACAAGACACAATCTAATGCATTTATAGATACATTACAGATACCACACTAAATACCCTCACTGCAGAGGAATTGGATAAACCTTTGGTTCTCTTAGAATTACTAGACGCTATAAACTCACTTCAGAGTGGGAAAGCAGTAGGCCCTGATTACCCTGCCAAATACATGATCTTCTCGGAAGATGATTTGACATCCCGTGAGAGACACTTTAACCTCATGAGTGACAAGACAGTGAGACAAAAGGACAGCTGCTGTTAAGCCGTTTAAATGATCAACATGCAGTGCGATAAAGTAGAACATGCAGCTTGGCAGCAGCAGGAGAAAGACAGCAGCTGATCAGACCGCACCTCCTCAGTGTGTGTTCAGCCCACACACAAACCAATCCCCCAATCTCAATTAAATTAGCTCTCCTTTTATTAGCAACATTTACGGAAGCTAGAGCCAATAAAATTCTACCTCAAACGTTTTGCCAAGCATTAATGACCATCTTTCCTAAGCAAAATAAGGACTTATTACAATGTGCATCATACAGACCAATGTCACTTCTGAATAATGATGTTAAAATACTCTCCAAAGTCCTAGCTAGGAGGATTGAGAAAGTGCTGCCTTCAGTAATATCACAAGACCAAACTGGATTATTAAAGGCAGACACTTAGTTTCCAATCTTTGATACCTGTTTAGTGCAATATATTCACCCACAAAGTCTAACACCCCGGAGATATTATTATCGGTAGATGCAGAAAAATCATTTGAATGGTTGAATGGAACAACCTCTTTACTGCATTGGAGAAATTTGGGTTTGGCCTAACTGATGTACAGAACTTATATCCAAGTTCATTGATTGTCATGAAGTAGACTGCCAAACTACTGTAACTCTAAAGGTATTGTGCCACCCTTAAATTGCTGTATTCTAAAGATTTTAAAGAAGAAACAAGCCACTCTTTTCTAAGGTAGGATCATGATTGCAGGAATTAATCCACTAATTCTCATCACAACCACAGCATACTTTCCAAAACGCTCCATTGTGTGCCAGAGTTCACATTAAGATGAGACGAGGAAGACCACATTATTTCCAATCAAGAGAGATGCAACCCTCAATCCAAAGTTGTGGTTACACCTTGATACACTCTCCATGAACATTAGGAACAGGAAAGAAGGCAAGGCATTATCTTAGAAGAGACTTATGGTCATTTTAAACAAAATCAGTAACTTATTAACTTAATAGTTAGTAGCTAAATCTCTTGTTGGTGGGTACAGTGGAGTGTACAGTATGGTTTAGCACTGGCTAAATCACTTTGAGTCCTGCTGGGACTGCTTGTTATGGTGTCTTATTCAAGACACTGTTACATTGCGTTTTAATGAAAATCCATAAATAACACTGAACTTCAATTATAATTTTGGAGCAAGGTCAGACAGACCCTTCTTCCTAATCCCAGATCCTGCAGATGTGCTAATTATTCCCCCGGTGAGCATTCAAGTCTATCAAAATAGCCAAAGTGTGAACAGAAGCACAGAATACACTGAATCTAGAAAAGCTAAACACTGTGAACACACACAAACAACAGTTTTCCTCTCAATAATCAAACTCCAGCTGTATATCATAGAGCAGGAGGAGAATCTCCATGACTTCCCATGGACTCTTTCTTGGCTAGATTCGAGGTAGGAGAGATAAAGAGAGACTTCCCTCAAGCAAGATGCCTGCTTCCAGAGTCTATGCTGCATGTAGAGATGATTCTGACCATATCTGGCAGTAATTTTTCAATCTTATTTATGTAACTTCTCAAGGGCCTCTATCCATTGCCAATGTCTAACATTTGCAGATCAGCCCCACACAGACCTGTTACCCATCTGGCTTCGCACCTGAGCTCCTTTTTTGCCTTGCCAGAGGTGAGGTCACATGGCAGCAGCTCCACATTGCTTCTGTGGGATGAGCTCACCCTGGTTACATGGGTTACATGATCAGCAGGTGTGTACCATCTCACTAATTGCATTCTAATTAAATGGAACGTGCTGTTCACTTTTATCCTCCATTTATTCTGCCAGAAATGACAATGAAATAAAAGCCAACTATTAATAAATAAATCCACACTTTTGCCATGAATTTTGGTCTGTCTATTAACTGGCATGTCTCTTGATGGATTGGCACCCTGTCCAAGGTGCTGCCAGGATAGGCTAAGGTCCCCAGCAGCCCAAAACTGGTTTAATCAAGTTTAAGAATATTATGTTACATTACTTATTATACTTCCCAGATCAAAGATATAATACTTTGTTTTCAAATGTGCCCAGTTTAGCAAAACTGTTCTGTTAATTCGATGGTACCAGTTTTTTCCAGCACAATTTATTGTGTTTACCCCTAACAATTGCCTCAGTATGCAAGCAGCTGATGCTCTTTCAAAACCAGTTAAATTTTCTATTTATTTTCCTAATGAATTACTACCCTATAATTCTCCTATGAAACTTTTGATTTACCCTAAATAGAACTTATTTGCCTCAGCTGGTTGGCATTGTGGAATAATGTTTCTAAACTTGACGTGAGGCCAGAATTCTGATACACATCCTCAGTTATGCCATTCAGTAGCTGATTAGAATCTTGAGACCATCAATTCATTATTCTTCAAATTATTGTGCCAGTCAGTTTAAATGCTCAGTGTATATTTGTTATTAACAAAGCTATTTCTTTAGAGCATATCTTGGATAAAATGATCTGTGAAAATAAAGGGAAACTATCAATTTCTGGGAATCAAAGCATGAATTAGTAAAGATATACCTTTCATTGCTGTGTTTTCTATAATCTGATAAATAATTTGTAACATAAAGCCTGACTTGAATAAAGCAGCAGTTGAAAGTGGGTCGTTAGGTAAGTAAAATTGCAGTGGTAAAGGTCTTATAAGCCTAGGGAGTGAAGTCTACTCGGTTTTGTAAAAACAGAGCATAGCATTATCAACAAATGGGTATTGTAATTTTGATTCTTCTATATTTGTTTGTGTGCATTTCTAAAGTGATTTTGGTCTTCTGGGTGTTGTCATACATGCTCATTTGATGGTAATTCCACCCTGGGTGCAGGCATGACACTGTCACCTAATGCACTCCTTTTCTTTGCCTTCAGAATGGATGATCAACTGGCATGAGGAGCAGTACCATCACTTCTGGCTCCAGTGACCTAAACTCGCCTTTCTGCAAGAAGCCATCTTAAAAGAGCCACCACCAGGTTGATGGACCTGCCTCTGGAAAGATGTATCGCAATGTCATCAGTTGCTGATTTATTTTCTGAAAAATTTATTTCAACATCTTAAATTAGCTGGGTTTCACCTGTTGTGCCACAAATCTTCACGTTGTATATTTGTTGTCATTTACAGCGTCTTTTTAGAATCAATTTCCGCAGTTTGTATTTCACCCTTCAACTTTATTAAAAATCATTATTTTTTACATTATCCTTTAACAACATTTTGTATTGGCAATGGGCACTGCTACTGGGTGGATTTCCAGTAGTTTGTTACCTAGGTTACGTTTCCCACAATTCAATGGGATGTTGCAATGGTGACATCATCGATATAGCTTTTTAAGAAATGCCTTTTTTTAGCACTAATTTATCTGAGATTGGAAAAAAACATGCACATTCTTTGTACATTGTTCTGGCTTAAAAAGCTCTAAATTTTGACTATGATTTTAGGTTTCCATGTTTTTTTTATATTTTATTTTTGAAAACCATAATATTACAATTGCATTCTAATAATCAAATATATACTGTAATAATTTCATACAAGATACAACCATTCACTTTTATTTAAATACAATAAAAGCAAAGGAAAAAAGAAAGAAAAGCATAATATGTCTGAACCCCCAACCAAGAGAAAAAGAAAAATGACACCAATAAAACAAATAAGCCCATCTGTCTTTCATTTGTTTTCTTCTTTAGAAATGATACAACGATTAAAAACATTAGGGAGTCAATTACAGATCCAGCATGCATATTCTAATATAACAGTACTGAATTCTTGCCATGTTTCAATAAAGATATGGACATATCCTCTGACATAAAATTTGAGATAATATAGAATGTCGCTTGCGAGTTATAGGTGGTGGGTTGAGTTTCTTCATCTTGAGCAGGATAGGTCTATGTGCTTGTAATGTGGTATATGATATTACATTCGATTTTTCCTTATGCACTTTGATGCCTTCCAGGAGCATCTCAACTGAAACCCTCCACCTGCGTCCTTGACCCAATACCAACCAGGTTTTTCAAAGAAATATCAGGCGTTCTAATTGACAATATTCTGGACATAGTTAATTCGTCATTAGATACGGGGGTCTTTCCAGACTGTCTTAAGACTGCTGTAGTTAAACCCCTTCTTAAGAAACATAATCTTGACCCCTCTGCCTTTGAAAATTTTAGACCCATTTCTAACCTACCCTTCTTAAGTAAAATTCTAGAGAAGGCAGTCATTATGCAGTTAAATGACCACCTCAATAAACATGCTATTCTTGATAAATTTCAGTCAGGCTTCAGAACAAATCACAGTACAGAAACTGCACTCGTTAAAGTAGTAAATGACTTCCGGGTAAATGCAGACAGAGGCCATTTATCTGTTCTCATCCTCTTAGATCAGAGTGCTGCATTTGACACCATTGATCATAATATTCTTAGAAATCGCCTTAGTCAATGGGTGGGCCTCTCTGGCAGTGTCTTACATTGGTTTGAATCCTACCTGGCAGGGAGAAAATTCTTTGTGAGTTGTGGTAATCAAATCTCAAAGACACATGATATCCGATATGGTGTTCCACAAGGCTCTATCCTGGGTCCGCTGTTATTCTCAATCTACATGCTTCCGTTAGGTCAGATTATCTCAGGTTACAACGTGAGCTACCACAGCTATGCTGATGACACACAGCTGTACTTATCAATAGCACCTGATGACTCCGACTCTTTCGATACACTAACACAATGTCTTACTGGTATTTCTGAATGAATGAATAGTAATTTTCTCAAACTAAATAAAGAGAAAACTGAAATTTTGGTAATTGGCAATAATGGATTCAGCGAGGTTATCAGAAATAAACTTAACGCACTAGGATTAAAAGTTAAGACGGAAGTAAAAAATTTAGGAGTAACCGTTGACTGTAATCTGAATTTTAAATCGCATATTCATCAGACCACTAGGACAGCATTTTTTCACTTAAGAAACATAGTTAAAGTTAGACCTCTTATATCATTGAAAGATGCTGAGAAATTAATTCACGCTTTTGTTTTCAGTAGACTAGATTACTGTAACGCACTCCTCTCAGGACTACCCAAAAAAGACATAAATCATTTGTAACGAGTGCAGAATGCAGCTGCTAGAATCCTAACTAGGAAAAGAAAATCCGAACACACTTCTCCAGTTTTGATGTCACTACACTGGTTGCCTGTGTCATTCAGGATTGACTTTAAAATACTGCTTATGGTTTATAAAGCCTTAAATAATCTCGCTCCATCTTATATATCGGAATGCCTGACACCTTATATTCCAAATCGTAACCTTAGATCCTCAAATGAGTGTCTCCTTATAATTCCAAAAGCTAAACTTAAAAGAAGTGGTGAGGCGGCCTTCTGCTGTTATGCACCCAAAATCTGGAATAGCCTGCCAATAGGAATTCGCCAGGCTAATACAGTAGAGCACTTTAAAACACTGCTGAAAACACAGTACTTTAACATGGCCTTTTTATAACTTCACTTTAACTTAATACTGATACTCTGTATGTTCAATTCTTCATAATAATTATTCACAGTGGCTCCAAAATCCATACTGACCCCTATTCTCTCTTCTGTTTCTTTTTCCGGTTTCTTTGTGGTGGCGGCCTGCGCCACCACCACCTACTCAAAGCATCATGAGGCACCAACATTGATGGACTGAAAGCCAGAAGTCTACGTGACCATCATCATCAGGTCCTTCCATGAAAACCCTAAATACAAAGAGGACTGTTTGACTAATGTTAGGTAGATTGCCCAGAGGGACTGGGCGGTCTCTTGGTCTGGAACCCTACAGATTTTATTTTTTCTCCAGCATTTGGAGTTTTTTTTTGTTTTTTCTGTCCACCCTGGCCATCGGACCTTACTCTTATTCTATGTTAATTAATGTAGACTTATGTTTATCTTTTATTGTGTCTTCTATTTCTCTATTCATTTTGTAAAGCACTTTGAGCTACATTTTTTTTTGTATGAATATGTGCTATATAAATAAATGTTGATTGATTGATTGATTGAGGAGCACACCAAATTACTGTGCAAGCACTGTAAGTGCACAGTATGTCTATCAGGAAAGGAGCCACAGCGATGGCAGTGATGGGTATTGCAGCAACTTTGGTGGAGTGACCTGAGGTGCTGTGTTAAGTGAGAAGCATATGAACTGCCTTTCTCTGAGGACCAGAGGTCTGATTGTTACTAGTACAATTTATCTGTATGTTGATTGGCACAAACTAATGTATTTCTTAACTGTGTTATGCAAATTATCCTGGCTTCATAGCCTAAATCTCCCTAGTTAATTTAGTCTGGCACTAAAAAGTGAGCTGCTCATATGCTAGGCCCTCTCAAGCCTGTTGTAATATGTAAATAGCATTATTATTGTAAAATTAAAATAGTGATCTCAACGGTTATTTTAAAAAGAACTTCCACAAAAGTGTTCTGAATACAAATGTCAACCAAGAAGATCAGATAGGAAAATCAAGGAAGGTTAACATGGAGAACACAAATTACAAGAAAAATAAAAATAACAAAAGTATTAATATCTGCAGTAACTGACTGCTATGCTGGGTGTGTGGTCAATGACTCAACACCCTGACTGTCTTTTTCCTCCCACCAGTCGAATTCTTGTCAATAGCTCACCTCCCATCTCCAAGCACATTAGCGGTATGACTGAAGAAGTGTTTCAGCCTTACCCAAGAACTGCTTCCACATTGTTTTCCTGGACCATTTTCAGGAGTAGGAATTTCCTCTAAAACTCCTGGGGCTGTCCTCCTTGAATTTTTCCTGACTGCCTCAGATATCCTTATGGTCCTGAACCCTAATGCATATTAAACTGAGCAACTTGACAGAGGCCTGCGTACTATTATACAGTACCCAACATTGAACCATGTCAGGCCGCCCCATTGCGACCAATTGGATTGTGAACTCCTAAGACTTATCCCATCTCCCTATATGTATTTCCGTACTCTTAAAATTAAGAAAAGTGGAACATTCCCTATAAACTTACCCCTTACCACCCCCAACATCAATCAAACCATTTTCTTGGCCCTCTGTTGTCACAAATGCAGGACCTCACATAGAATTCCTTTACAACAGGTACTTGCTAAAATTATCATAAATTTGGCAAGAATATGGATCCCGTCAAAACAGAATACAGAGGTTATTCCAGATATTTTAATGGCTTATCAAATGTATGCTTATGGTGTTTATTTACACTGCAACAAAACCTGAGTGTAAAGTTATTTAGTTCAGGTGTTCTGTTCAAACTTTGAATAAAAGCTAAACTTAAAGTGTTTTTCTAATAAGGAACAGAAGCTTCTCTTAAAGTTTAGGTATATGTTAGTTGCTTGAGAACTTTGTTTTGCATATTAACATGTAGAAAGTATTTGTTTTAGTATATACTTTGTATTATGAGGCCACCTACTAATGGATTGATTACATGATTGAATATTAAATCCAAATTCTCAAATAAGACAATATAATATACAGTATAACACAATATCAAACACAATAGTGCCAATACCCAAATAGCAAAAAGATGCCTTGAAGTCTGAACTCCAGACATTCAAAACCCTTAATGTGCCATTCTCTTGACAATAATCTGTTTTCTGTTTGAGTAGATTTTAAGAACACACTGAATACTAACTGTGGTTTGTAGACCTGGTTAGACCAACAGACTCAGCTCTCTCACCATCTCAATTTTATTAATGTGCAAAGGTGTAATTTGTGAATATTCTTAATAGCCATTTCATTTATAGTCTTAAGGTGATGGTTGAGTTGTGCTCAAATTTGTTTTGGCTTATTCTTCGTTCTTTTTGTTTTTACCTATCAACTAATTCCTTTAAAAGGGAGGAACATTGATGTCTGAAATATCATACAGTTACTGTATATATGCAGTATATCATTTTAAATTTTCTTGCCAGGAATAAATTAAATATGTTTTATTTTGTCTTAGGCCATATTGGCAGGCTGTGTGTGTGCAACAGTTGAGAAGCAATGAGTGCTCAACTGGAAGTACAGGTACAATGCATATAATTTATGCTATGATAAATGAGGACTGTTGGTGTTTTGGACCTCCCCAAACGGAAGTGAGGCCCGTCTGTCTGATGTCTCATTCTTTTATGCACCAAGATAGAACGGGAAGAAAAGGAATGAGACTTTTGCTGTAGTTACTATACCAGGGGTCCTCAATCACGGTCCTGGAGAGCCGCAGTGGCTGCAGGTTTTTGCTCCAACCCAGTTGCTTAATAAAAAGCACTTATTGCTAAAGTAACACTTCTGCTTCACTTCAGTGATTTTGAGCACTTATTGCTTAATTTTGTCTTAAACAGCTATTTTAATTGCTCCTTATTATCAATAACATGCAAATGACAAGAGAGAGCAGCATTTCTCCATTTAGCTTATTTAAATTTACACCTGTGTGTATTTATCTGCACTATTGGGTTTAATTAAATACTTGGAAGAAAAATGAAGAGAAAAAAGTGAAGGACTGAGAATTACTCGCCCATTTTAGCCTTCAAATCATTTGCATGATAGAAAGGGAAAGAAAATCTAGGATATGAGAATGACCTGACATAGCAGAGTTAATTTAATTTCATAGCTTGTTAGTGCTTTATTGGCAAGAATTGCTTTCTAATTAAGCAACCAGGTCAGAACAAAAACCTGCAGCCACTGCGGCACTCCAGGACTGGGATTGAGGACCCCTGCACTATACCTGTATAACATTTGTGCAGCATATTATTGGTGGTCAGAAAAAAAGCAATACTTTGGAAATGTGAAGTCATCGCTGTGTTGTGTCATTCGTCGTGTCATATGATTTCTAATTGTGTAATGTGACGTAGTCAGGAAACAAAAGCAGCAACTTTGACATCTTCTCTGAATAGAAGTCATATAATGTGCCACCAGCTTAATAGCTAAAATTTCCAGTTACATCTATATTGCCTTTTTGTGGTAGTAGTTTCCTCTATTTCTGCAATTGCTTCTAGATCATATCAGTTTTATCCTTCCATTGAAGTCTGGAATTAGTTTCCCATTGGACTAAAGAGACCTCAGGCTAGAAGTTCATAATGTGGTTCCTGGTATGTCTGAACACCTAAAACTGGTCCCCACTCTGATCACTTGATGATCCAATCCAATGATGGACTTGGGGGGACTGGAGAAAACTGAACTGTCAAAAAAAATCTCCAAGAATTTCAGAACCATTAAGGGAGCCTAACTCTTAAAATAGATATTGCATCTTAGAGATGCAAACAGACCTTGGCTCTCAGAGGAATGTCTGAGGGGATTTTCTAGGGCATTTTTCACCCTAAAAGTTCTTCTAGGAATTGATCTGGAAATAATCCTAGGCTGGGGTATAAGGTATCCTCTCCTACATTACCTGGCCCAGTTTGGACTACAAAGATAAGCTTGAGCAAATGCTTGACCTGGCAAAGAGGTAGCGTGACTAGAGAAAAGTAAGTGAGCATAAAATGTGTCAGTTCTTGTGGCACTGTTTTTGTGAATTGTGGGTAAGAGAACCAGCCAAAGACTTAGAGGGACACGGAAACCTTTTAATGAAGGTAGGAGAGGTAGAAGAGTTTATTTCAGTTTGTTCATTTGTTATCTTGTTTTACCCTTGTATTTTAATTTAAATAAACCAGTATCTTGATAAAGAATCTGTTTTTGGTAGTCTTTTATCAATGTTTAAGTGTACACAGACGTATTTCATTGTAATATAAGAAAATATTTTTAGTAATCTTTGGTACATGTTTAGGTGCACACAGAGATGTCTCCATTGCAATACATGTACTGTCAGTTTATGTGGTGTACATGGTGATCGTTGTGATTAACAGAACAGAAATGCTGGGAAACTTGGGCTGCTTCAACTACATAAAATCTCCGTAGTAGAGTCCGTAATTGTGATCTCCTGGACGTTTCTTTGTTAATGGCCTTGATGCCACGTGATTTCTTAGTGGCATTAGCTGTTTTTCCACTTAATATGCCCAATCAATGGATTCTCTGTATTCTTGACATCTTAAGATTGATGCCTTTTGTGTTATTACTACTAACTGTTCCATAGTGCTTGCTGAATGCCTCCTCTTTAAAAAAAAAACTTGTATGCAATTAACACATCAGATAACTTCATTAAAGTTCCATTTGTTTTTTCCAGTTCATTACTGCATTTCATTAGTAGACTTGATTATGTCAATTCCATTATTTTTGAACATGTCTTCTGTAAAGCTATCAATTATCTCATTGACCAGTTCTAAATCTGGCTCTGCTGATGGTTTGGTCTGCTTCAGTGGCATTCTTATTATGACATTTTTGATGGAGCCATACTCAATTTTCCCATATGTGTGCAGACATTTCTAATGTAGACATAATATTACCTTAGCTAATAATGTTTATCCCTATATTACTAACTACTAGCAAAACATGCAAGTTTGTATACCTTTCACATCATAAAATAGCAATCAAATAAAGGGGTACTTGTGCATGTTCTGTCTCGACTGGCATCACATCATTGTGATACCCTCAGACATTGTCCTCCTTCTTCTTCTTCTATGTGAGGTCGATGTGCTTGAACAATGTTCTTCATATAGACCTTTCCTTTAGATATTCATTTACTTTATCTATCAATCTCCACTTTGGGCTGCCTCACTTTCTCTTTCATTGCACTTCCATACCCATCTCTCTTTTGCCGACATATTCATTGTCTTTTCTCATCATATGTCCATACCACTTCAACGTACTTTCCTGTACTTTCTTTGATATCTCTCCAGCTTTTGTTGTACCTCTGATTGCCTCATTTCTTACTCTGTCCATTTTTGTAACTCCACGCATCCATCTCAAAATTCCCATTTCTGCCACATCTAACTTCTTCTCCTGCACTCCATTCACTGCCCATGTCTCAGTTCTATACATCATTGCTGGTCTTACCACTGTCTTAAAATTCTGAATTCTATAATCATGCAATACTCCTGACACCTTCTGATTGTTCCATCCACTCTGCACTCTATGAGTTATCTCTGTGTCTTATTTTCCATTATGAGGTACCACTGATCCAAGATATTTAAATGTATCCACTCTTTTCAATAGCTCCCCCTGCAGGTTAACTTCTAAATCCCAATGATAATTAAACCTCATACATTCTGCTTTCTTCCTATTTATCTTCAACCCTCTGTTTTCCAAAGCCCTTCTCCATTCTTCAAACTCCCTCTTCACTTCCTCTCTTCTGGTGCTACACAACACAGTGTCATCAGCAAAAAGCCTGCCCATGGGGAATGGTCTTTTAGCCCATGACTCAACAGATCCATAACCAGATGAAAGGACTTAAAGAAGATCTGTGGTGCAGACTTTCTCTAACTGGGATCTTGTCTGATACCCCAACACTGCTTTTAATCCAAGTCCTCACTCCCTCATACATATCATGGATACTCTTCACATACTCCTCTAGTACTCCTTTCTCTCTCATGCACCTGTAGACCTCTTGAAACGGCACTCTATCATAAGCCTTGTCCAAATCAATAAACACCAAATACAATTTTTTCTGTTTTTCTCGATGCTTCTGAACTGTCTCAATGCAAGGACTGAATCAGTTTTTCCTCTCCCTGGCATACAACCAAACTACCCCACGCTTGTATGGAGGAATATTTCGGACAAAATTAAATAAATAAATAAATGCGTAAATAAATAAAAGTACTGTGAAATGTGAGCATAAATAAATAAATGTATCATAAAAAGAAGCCTTAATAAATAAATATGTCATGAAATGAGAGCATAAATAAATAAATGTATCATGAAATGAGAGCATAAATAAATAAATGTGTCACGAAATATGTTTTTTCGTTGCTTATTTATTTATTTCATTTTGTCCGTAACATTCCTGCAAACCGTCATGAAATATGGCTTGAAATAAAACTGTCACTTTCACTCGTCAAAGTTGAGAGGGTGGGCTCTAACACGCCCTCTAGTTACTGATTGGTGAATCGATAGCACAAGAATTAATTAGAAAAATGCTTACTACTGCCGATGAAATGGATTCTGCCGAAGATATTACGTATTTCAGAGAGAGAATTGAAGATTTATCGGAAGATACAACGTTGGCGGCCCTTTTAGACTCTGATATAGATGAAACTGTTTTTGAAATTATCGAAGAACAGGTGGAACGGACTCTACTACACTCCAGTTCAGATGACGCAGTTCCCTGCTCTGGACGTCCATCCTTTGACATTCCAGCTGAGTCAATAGAACACCTTCTGTTATGCGGTTAAAAAGTACGACAGATTGCAGATCTATATGGTGTATCGGAGAAGACGATCACAAGGCGAATGAGCCAGTTTGATATACGGTAAGCTGCAACGGCTGTATTAGTTTAGGTACTTTGACATGGAATCCCCACAGCAGCTCCAACTAATATTTTAAACTAAACAACTTTACCACTGATCAGAGCTGTACAGTTGTTTGAAAAAGTAGCTGCGAATATGCAACTGACTTTATACTCGTAAAACAAGGGTCAAATACTCAGTTCTAAAAGGACATTGTCATTTCTTCCAATAAATCTTCAATTCTCTCTCTAAAATACGTAATATCTTCGGCAGAATTCATTCCATCGGCAGTAGTAAGCATTTTTCTAATTAATTCTTGTGCTATCGATTCACCAATCAGTAACTAGAGGGCGTGTTAGAGCCCACCCTCTCAACTTTGACGAGTGACAGTGACAGTTTTATTTCAAGCCGTATTTCATGACGGTTTGCAGGAATGTTACGGACAAAATGAAATAAATAAATAAGCAACGAAAAACCATATTTCGTGACACATTTATTTATTTATGCTCTCATTTCATGACATATTTATTTATTAAGGCTCTCATTTCATGACACATTTATTTATTTATGCTCACATTTCACAGTACTTTTATTTATTTACGCATTTATTTATTTATTTCATTTTGTCCGAAATATTCCTCCATACGCTTGTGGTGGTCTCCTTCCTAAGCCTTCTCTCTAAAACCCTTTCCCACATTTTCATTGTGTTTGACATCAGCTTTATCCCTATTTAGTTTCCACAAATCCTGAATAATGTCCTCCTCCTCATAAATGGGTAGAATCACACTGTTTTCCGGTGTTCTCTCCTGTTCAGACTTTCTGCATTTGACCCCACAACACATCTACTCCCTCTTTTCCTAAACTCTTCCACACTTCTGCTGGTATTTCATGATCTGACAAAATACAGCAACATAGATTTAAATGCTAAGTAAATTGAGAGTCTTGTAATTACCTGCTGCTCAGGAAAATATATTGGCTATGAACTGACAAAATTAAAATGGCAAGACCTTACGTTTAGAATTAAAAGGCGTTGAGGTGAAAAATGACAAGCTGAAAAAACATGGCAAGAATGTGCAGACTGTACATACCGTATGGCTGGAACAGCACAGAGCATGTCTGTCAGGAGTACTAGTGCTACTTTGTGGTCAGATGTTTGATGGTCATTGTGAGGCCAGCAAACAATTGAAATCTTTCTTCTACATAACATGCTACTGAATTCCCTTCCACGAAAAATGAAAGGAACACATATAGGCATCCTTGGTATCTTTTTCAAAGTTAGCATAGTTCTCCTAGGTAGGTGAAAATCAATATTCAACATAATACTTTGTGAATAATACATTTCTGATATTAAACTTTTCATTTTTTTTCAAATGACCGTAGCAGCCTTTATGATAGCAAATGGCACGGATGTTTTTATACCTCTTCTGTGCTGCAGAACCTCAACATGTAATTTAAAAAAAAAAAAAACAGGTGGTCCTCATTTTTAAATACCGTCAATGACTTTGAAGCCACATAATTAAATTAGAAGGGTTAGGCTGCACATGTACCCGCACAGCCAAGGTTATAGAGAACACTGCAGGGCCAATTGGTCCAACAGTTTCACATACTATAAGAAGCAGTATTTTTCCAAATAGGTAATTACATTGAGCATGTCATGTCATTTTCCAACCCACTTAGTCCAGACCAGAGTTGCAGTTTCTGGTGCTTACCCCTGCTAGAATGGTAAAGAAATGAAAGCTGAGATTTGTTATAAGAATTTTAAAAAGAAATTAAATTAATGAGGGAAGCTTACTGCTTATTTCACACAGCATCTGGTGGGGCTGTGCCAAGCCAAGAACAATTTGTTTATAATTATTCACAAATTAAAAAAAAAAAAATTAAAAGTAAAGAAGGCAAAAACAAATACAGAACCCAAATCAAACAAAGAATCTTCTAAAAGTAACTTACTATATATCTGAATTAAACAAAATCAGAAAATTATCGCAAAGAAATTACTAAACTTTTTGAAATGCACAACTGACACTTCTAAATATTTACTGGCATTCGAATTACAAAATTCTAAGACTGGCCAAATATTCAAAATCTAGGAAATTGATAAACATTAAAGACAAAAATTCAAAAGATGCAAAAAAGACTAAGCTGATTTCAATACCTTAAAGAAAAAAGAGCATTTAATCAAACCAGGACCAGGAACACAAGCAGAAGGACTTTGTAGTGCCATCACATAGAAATGTTATTATTATGCTTTGCTGTTTTGTCTTTCTAGCCATCATGTGCAGGCAGAGGAGAAAGATAATAGCCTGTACATGCCTTTCAATGGTAAAGTAGGCTGGATGAACATTCAGTTTCCGAGATTAGAGCAGTAATTTACACAAAGTGCGACATTTTTAAAATGAAAAAGAGGAACAGTAATCAGAAGGAAAAGATTTTTAGAATACATAAATAGATCAGCATTTAAAGAAGAATTGTCCATTTAAAGAAGGTACAGGCTTCTACAACCAGTCTAAATAGGTGAGGATCATGCAAATAACACTGGTGCAATAATTCTTTAAATTCTGCATCCCTCGGGTTACATCCAGCAGATAACAGGGGAACTTGTTTAGAGTGTATTATGGTACAATCATGACTGCTGAACATTTTACTTTTAAGATTCAGTCTCATTCACTGGATGGCTTCTACAGATCTTCCACCTTCTAAAATAAGACTTGGAAATCTGGACTATAGAGTGAACTTCAGGAGGGCTGGTGTTTGTGTATTCACTGTATATGGGATTATTCACACCAAAAAGTGTTCACTCGTAATTGCTGGGGGAAAAATGGCATCATCTTTGTGTCTTTTTGAAACATATATTCGCCTGGGTTTGGCAAATTTGTCTTGTGTCATTGTTTTTTTTTTATATACAATCTTAAGAATTTCACGGTGTAAAGGGGGCCTTTTGATGGGTTGCTTTGTGAGATGATATTGGCCTGTTCTTATATTCATTTTCTTAAGGTATAGGAAGGTTAGAGGTAGGGATCTATCCGATTTTATCTTTAGGACTTGAATTGTTACAACTCTAATGCCACTGCAACCAATAGTGGCCAACAGAGCTACTTTTAAAATTTTCTCAAGTGATTATAGTACCAATAACCACAGCAATTAAAAGTAACTTGCAATTAAAGGACCTCATCCTTAAACACAAAATACATACTTTTGGGTAAGGAATTGAAGGTCAATTAAAAATACAAAACAAAATGAAAACAAAGCAGAAGCCAGGGATCAGAGAAACTAACAAACCAAATAAAGATATTTAGATAAACACAACTGACACTTCTAATTATTTACTGGCATTTAAATTACAAAATTCTAAGACTGGCCAAATATACTTGAAAACAAGTATGAAGCTAAAATAAAGTCCTAATGCCAGGACTAACAGAAAGCAAGCCAATTTCCCCTCAGACCTATTTGTTGGCATCGCTTTGTCAATGAAGGGAGATAGTGCCACTCTGTTGGCTTTTTTAAATAAGGCACCCCAAAGGCTGCCCATTAAACTGGGTCATTTTGGCTCTTTTATTTCATAAAACATACAAAGAAATGTTCAATGAAAATCAATATTAAAACACAACAAGAAAACAAAAGAATGACACTACATTGGACATATCTATACAGGTTACTGAGCTCCAGCTGGGGTGGTTTAACTATTTACTCAGGTTATTCCAGAGTTATTCTCAGTACCTAAGTGCTCTGTAATATCTACAGTATGCCAGGGCAGGAACAGTACCTTAAGAGTGGTCAACAAAACCCTGCATCATATAGTCCAAGCATTTTTCCTCTGGCCTGCAAGTGACTTAGCCACAACTTTCTCAGTTGTGCATTTATTCCCTAATGCAGAAATTTCAAACAATGCACTACTAGATAATTCAGCCCAGTTACTGGGGATCATCGCTCTCTGCCAATGCCAATTACACCTGCTGGCAACACTTTGCTATTCATGCCATTTACCATGGAACTCTCTTTCTCCTGAGCTGACCTTCATATCCTTCTATCATCATCAGCTCCTGAATAATCCCCAATGTATTCTGGTTGCACCAACATGTAATCAAATGACAACATATAACTTGAAATGAACAACAAAATGATAAGAAAGCTGATTTGCATGAAGGAAAATAATTACGTACCTGTCTCCCTAGTTTCCAATAATGTGGTAAAGTAAATGCCTTGGCTGAATGCCGTTGTCGAAAGGAGACCCTTAAGATGCAAAACAAGAATGAACATATTACTGTTAGTTACATGAAAAATGTTAATAGATGCAACCTACAGTACAATGGTGTGTGAAAATTTTACATACCAGTAATATGAGATGACTCATTCACATATAGCAAGAACACATTTAAATACCAGGAGCATGTACAGTATCCATAGGCTGAGTACACACCATCTCATTATCAGTATGTTGTGGACTTAAAGCGGAAGTATAAGGCTTTCAAGGAAATTTTACAATTATGTGGAAAAATGGTGAGATATGGAAGAGACAGAACGTATATAAAATGCAAAAGTTACGATAATAGTGCAAAAGATCTAAATTGGTTAATGGTATGAAGGTCATTATCCACAAGGGATAGATTGTATAACCATATGCTCACAGACTAATATAGGTGCAGATATACCATCGCAAAGGGTATAAGGAGCAGGAATCAATAAGATATGTATGTTGGGAGTGTGGGTGGGTACAGGGTTTATGGAAACACATTCAGAACTCTTTTTAAGGCAGTCTTTGTATTGGTGCATTGGGGGACAGAGAAGCTTAATAATAATAGACAGGCATTTTGTTATGGTTTCTGATGAGTTGGGTTAAATTGGGAATTTGGAAGGCGAGAGGAGATGTGAGTACACATAATGTATCCAGTGTTAAATTCTGGGTGCTGAAAGTGATAGGGGGAAGGGTTCAAATAGATATTGAAAGTGGGGTTTCTTGATGCAATAAAAAGATGGAAAGGAACTGAAGGATCGATGTGGTCTTAAAGGTTGGGGGAATGAAGAAAATATGACATTGACATGTAAGAAACTCTTTTCCTGCAATGATGTACTATGTGCATAGTCATTGAGAAGTTGTTTCTTGTACAGGTGTGACATCTGAAATAAAGAAGGATAATGATGGTCTGTGAACATCTCATTAATAGGCAGGTACGAATAAGGGACAAGTAGATGTTTTGCTTGTTTAAAATTTCTTTATCAGTGACATTTAATTTCATGTTATACTTTGCTTTTTTGTTAGTATTAATACTGATTCTCATTGAATGCAGTGACGTCAGCTTTCCTGTAGTCAAACACATTAACACCCTTTAAAGCATAAATAATGATTTTTAGCTCACTCAGATCTTTGAGAGTTTTGAATGCCTGACTTTTTGAATCCCAGGGAATAGCAGCTCACAAAGAATTCTAGACGGAATACACTAGATAACACATTTTACCAAAAGTTTTCCTTCCTGAAAAAAATTCTGGTGATTATGACAGATAGCTTTAAGCTGCACACAAAAATAATTTCAGATTGACTGTGTCACAGAGGAATTTGGGGAAACGTGAAATTAACTTTTATTGAATTTAGCAAATTGAGCAAAGAATGTTTTGCTTATGATTTTTGTTTGCCCTCAATACCTGATGCCTCTCATTTCAGTATTCCACAATAGTCGGCCATCATTGATAAATGCCACTTGCTGTTCCACCGTTGCAATGTCCTGGTGAAATGTTTGTCACTGACTGCACCAAATTAACAGAGAAAAAGTGATAGACGGATGGATAGATAAATAGACAGATAGGTGAAAGTTAAATTTGAACCCTGGTTCGCGGTGCACCTAGCATGTGATATAAGTGTACTACTGAAGGAAACCAGCTACATTGCTTTACTGGCTCTTCTGAGCTTATGCTTAATGGCTAAGGTGTTATTTTGAGCTATTAATAAAAGAGATTTAAGTGACTTTATCATCTAATATAGAAAAAAGAAAGAAGCAAGCCTTGATATATAGAAAAGTTATCTTTTAAAGCATGCTTGCTGCTTTTATTCATATGCTTAGGCTAAGTTTCCAGCTGACGGACCGGCTGGAAAAAAACAGAAAATATATGATCACGCTAAGGGTTCAAGATGGAGTGCATATGGTGAAGCGCCATGCTTCAGTGTACTCTTAAACATCTACAAAATCATGTAAGTTAATGAGACTGTCATTTGGCCTAGTGGACTGGGTCAGTTGTGAACATTTAAGGTATCAATGTTCTCCCATGTCCTGTTAACAATTGCGTGCAACCTATGAGGTTTTCTGATTATGTAATGAATTCCTTGGAATTGTGATCTAACTCAATGAAGTGTATGAATAAATTGCAGTACTGACTCCTCCTTTGTAACACTTGATAATAAGGTGTTTGCACACCATAGATAGATAGATAGATAGATAGATAGATAGATAGATAGATAGATAGATAGATAGATAGATAGATAGATAGATAGATAGATAGATTTTCTGTATTTGTCCCTGGGGGAAATAAAGTTAACTTTATAGAAGCTTGAGAGAGAGAAAAACAATATATTTTTTCTTATATATATACTAGCAAAATACCCGCGCTTCGCAGCGGAGAAGTAGTGTGTTAAAGAAGCAATGAAAAAGAAAAGGAAACATTTTGAAAATAACGTAACATGATTGTCAATGTAATTGTTTTGTCACTGTTGTGAGTGATGAGTGTTGCTGTCATATATATATATATATATATATATTTACACAAACATAAACATATATATATACATATATATACGTATACACATATATACACACACGCATATATACATACATATATATATATATATCTACATATATACACATACATATACATACACACATACATACTTACACACACATATATACACACAAATACACACATATATATATATATATACACATACACACACACATATATAAACATACAGCAGAATACCCGCGCTTCGCAGCAGAGAAGTAGTGTGTTAAAGAAGGTACGAAAAAGAAAAGGAAAAATTTTTTAAATAACGTAACATGATTGTTAATGTAATTGTTTTGTCACTGTTATGAGTGTCGCTGTGATATATATATATAGCAAAATACCAAGCTTCAGAGCGATGTCATGTGTTAAAGAAGTTATGAAAAGAAAAGGAAACATTTTAAATATAATGTAACATGATTGTCAAAGTAATTGTTTTGTGTATTTGGCAGCAGCGTCACAAAGTTATTTTCGTCTAGCTGCATCAGAAAATGTACCACAACGTCTGACACGCCTCCTTTTTACTGTTTTCTCACAGCTTGGATTGCTGCTGTCATATATATATACACACACACACACACACACACACACACACACATACATACATATATATATATACATATATACACACACACACACACACACACATACATACATATATATATATATATATATATACACATATATATCTTCATATCTACATATCTATATACATATCTACATACACATATATATATATACATACCTATCTACATCATATATACACACACACAAATACATACATACACACACAAATTATATATATGTATGTATGTATGTATGTGTGTGTGTGTGTGTGTGTGTGTATGTATATATATATATATATATATATATATATATATATATATATATATATATATATATATATATATAATGTAGATAGGGGTGTGTGTGTATATATATATATATATATATACATACATACATATATATACACATACATATACTTGTGTGTATGTTTGTATGTGTCTATATGTGTGTGTATAGCTTTGGTCACTGAGTGCAAGGGAAAAATAATAAAATATAGTCTATAAGTTATTAAACAGTAAAACATTAACGTTTCAAGAAGTACAGGTACATTGAGCACTACTGGAGTGGTTGTGGGTAAACTACATTTTAAAGACTGTGTAACACAACAGGTAAGTAACTAACAGCAGCTAAAATGTATATGGATCATCTCTCGGTAGTAGATCCCTTTTGAAAGGCGCTACACGACGGCTGTGGTATAGAAATTACATTTTCTATGTGAACGTTCAAATTTGTGCCTCTGGTAATGTGCCTTACCGGCATTTAAAGAAAATTAGTTTTGTGTCCTCTGCAGTGTTAAGAGAGAAAGGCTTTGGTTTGGCATAAAAGGAAAAAGGTGTAAAGAAAGGAAAGTTGCCTTTTTCTTTTATATAGTATAGAGAGATGTGTTCGCTGACGTTATGATCGCCTTTTGGGGACAGTCGCGGTGGGTCTTGTGTAGACTGGTGAGACGTCCCGCCATTAATCGGCTGTGATGGCACTGTCAGTCCTGCACTCGTGTCGCGTGAATTCATAATCCGAGTTTAGGACCTCATAATCGTATACGTGCAAAAGAAAGTGTGAATCGCCTTAATATTATTTTGCCGTGGTGTAGAAAAGGGGTCCCGTGTTTGCACTTGTCTGGGCTATAGCGCAGGGGGAGGATGAAAAAAATTAAAAGTGCTCACTTTGACTTAAAGCAGAAGCGCAGTCAGCGTCTCAAAGGCCGGCACAGCTATGCAGCGCTGGCTGCTCGACTTTTGCTGGGCAGGAGACCCCTTTTGTACACACGTTCATGATATCAAAAGTCTCAGCGCTCTTTGGAGGTAATTCATATATTATATATATAGCAAAATACCCGCCTACCGAGCGGAGAAGTAGTGTGTTAAAGAAGTAATGAAAAGAAAAGGAAACATTTTAATAATAACGTAACATGATTGACATTGTCATGAGTGTTGCTGTCATATATATGCCTGCCTAAATAAGTCACCCTCGCTTTGCTCTTACTTTATTTACCGTTCATTTAATCATGGCTAATGGTGGAAAAATTATAAAATGGAAGGAGGATGGCTTTACCAAAACAATTATTGATGGCGAATCGATTATTCATAAAGCTTGAATTGGTGATCTGTTTTTCTGTGTTAACCTCATATTTTTCATACTTCTTCTCAAACTAAGGTGGTGCGAGGGTAAAATGAATCGGGATGCGCTGATCAGTGTAATCGGTGTACAGTACCAGGAAATCATGCATTGACAAAAGCTCCCTTTGCTTGTAATGCAAAGTGTGATTAAATGCATTATTTTTAAAGCGTTATGGAGCACATGCATCAAAGCTTCTCAGCTGTGCTTGTGCTAAGAAAAGGAAAGATTTTAAAAATAACGTAACACGATTGTCAATGTAACCTTTTGTAAGTAGTGCCTGGAGGATTCAGTGTGGAGAAACTCTAGAGAGCGTGTGTATTAACTTGTGGATTTTTCTGTGAGTATTTGGTGGCAGTCTGACGAAGTTGCTTCGGAAGACGGCGTTAGCTGCAGAGCTCAGCTCAGAGTGAAATGGGATGAATGGGCGGGGAGATGATGACGTGACTCCCCCACCCGCCTTAACTGTCAATCCCCCACAAACACAGTCTCGGAATTTGCATAAGCACACCCTTCACCTACAATTTTAACTTAGTTACAAAGTGATCAAAACACTCGTTTATATCCTGCGTCCTCTCATTAAACTTGTATCCCGCATTACCTGTGGGCATGTGAAACGCCAGCGGTAGCCTGTCTATGAACTTAATTTAAAGTTTAGGTTTACACCGTGTTTTTTTTCCGAGGTAGCAGCACTCATGAATATGGTATTATATGTCACTCGCTCGCTTCTTATTGTTTCGCTGCCTTCTCAATTATATAATGCATGTTTTCTTAAGCGCTTTTTGGAGGTCTTCCTGGTTTTCTACGCACTGCGTTGACAGTCAGTTAACGTGATTACGTGGGAGGCGTGATGATGTCACACGAAACTCCGCCCCCCCACGTCATTGCAGCTCAACTCCATTACAGTTAATGGAGAAAAATACCTTCCAGTTATGACCATTAGGCATAGAATTTCGAAATGAAACCTGCCCAAGTTTTGTAAGTAAGCTGTAAGGAATGAGCCTGCCAAATTTCAGCCTTCTACCTACACGGGAAGTTGGAGAATTAGTGATGAGTGAGTGAGTGAGTGAGGGCTTTGCCTTTTATTAGTATAGATATATATATAGTAATGGACACCTCCGGGACGCCTTCTTAAGGAAAGAGCCAAAAGAAGAAGCTTACATGGAGCAATACCTCCCCGAGAACAACAGAGGGCAGCTTCCCTGGATTGCTACATTGCCACAAGTTTGGAGCATGGAACCTCAACCCTGCTGGGTCCCATGGCCACTGCCATGGAGATGCACGTTGAACGGCTGAGCCCTCTTCTGCAGGGCTACCACCACACTTGGAAGTATGCACAGAAAAATATTACGGGACACCTGGGGCATTTCCGGGTGCTCTATTAAAGGAGCCACCTCACTCTGGGTTTGGGAGCCAAAGTCAGGAGGAAACGAATGAAGCTTCAGGGAGAAGTGGAGGCAAAAGAGAAGAGAAGAAAGGGACTGTGTTAAAGTGCTATATTGGTGCTTTGTACTGTGTTGCTGTGGGGAGCGAGGTAAAAGCGATTCCCCACAGATAATAAACATGTGCTGAGTGCTTAGAACTTGTGTCTGTGCCTGTTGTTGGGTGTTTGGGGAGCTGTGTGCCCATGGTGGTCACTATATACATATATAGCGTGGCTATATCCATTCATCCATCCATTTTCCAACCCACTGAATCCAAACACAGGGGGTCTGCTGGTGCCAATCCCAGAGCACAAGGCAGGAACCAATCCCGGGCAGGGAGCCAACCCACCACAGGACACACACAAACACCATGATCAAATTAGAAACGCCAATCCACCTAGCCTGCATGTCTTTGGACTGTGGGAGGAAACCCACGCAGACACGGGGAGAACTTGCAAACTCCACACAGGGGGACCCGGGAAGCGAACCTGGGTCTCCTAACTGCGAGACAGCAGCTACCACTGCGCCACTGTCCCGCCTCGTGCCTATATATATATATAGAACGTATAACATATAACAAAGTATAAAACAACACACTCCTAAACACAATAGTTTGATAGTTTGCTCAGAACGACTTACTGTTAGAGTCTTGAAGTCAGAGTGAATCGTTTCATTTGCCTAGTTTAAAAATAAACATCAACAGGATGGTGCAAACCCCTGCTAAGCAGTAATGGGACAAATTCAGCCATGCATTTCAAAGACTGCATTACAGGTATTGGCTTTAATTGTAATGTGCTTGCATCTTATATTTCTCATTCACAAGAGTCTCCTGACTCTCTCCTGCTGTTTCCAGTGCTTCTGATCATATTAGATGAAACCAGTCCAGCCTTAAACAGCATCTGAAATAGGAGGTTTAAGCTGCTTCACCGCCGTAACAAAAATGCCACTGTGCCAGAACTCATTGTAATTCGTGATGAGATGTGACAGTCCTTTCAACTTAAAAAGTGATTGAACATTTCTCACATATATAGATGTTGGTCAGTTTTGAATCACTTCCACCTACGTCGGCGGTTATTAACCTGTGGGTTGCGTAGGGGGGCGTGAAGTAACAAAAAAGGAGGTAAGGATGTGAAAAAAAGAAAACAAGAATTGAAAATTTGAAAAATATATCTATTGAAACCAAAACAAATTAACTTAAACTACATTCTTATACTAGAAAAATAAATATAGAGTTAGATAAATATTGATATTGATAAAAGTTAAGTAGGTATAATAAAACTTGTAGCGGTGTATCGGCAGCAAAAAATATAGGAATAAATTTTATTAGGGTTTCAAAAAAACGTTAGGAGGGCATGATTAAAACTGTTATGAAAACTCGGGTCGCAAATACTTAAAGTTTGAGAAATGCTGACCAAAGTTTACCCTCACTTTGGAGCTTCACCATATCCATCCTCTGACGAGCTGCTCCTCCAATATTGTGTGAGATAGCTCCATTGTCTGTAGTGATCAGAGTGCTACCAGCTGAGTATGGGAATGTTTACTTTGTCCAAGTTTATGTTCCTCAGAATCTGTTACATACTCAAATGTTGCAGACATAATGCACTTTTAGATCCATTATGTGACATCTCTGAAGTTTGAATGTAGAAATATATATTGCACTTCATAGTTTGTATGTTTGAAGCATATTGTCAACCAGCTGTACATAGTTTGGTGCTTTGTGCAACCTTGAATGCACTCCATGTAATTTTCTGTGGCCCAGCAAGCAAATCCTTAAACTGCTTTCATTAAGGATGCATTTAATTTGAGGACAAATGAAAATGCTTTCTTTAGTTATTCAAGGAAACGTCCATCTCGAAAATGGAAATCCTTCACCTTCCTTCTTCATCACATTTATGATTTTTTCCCCAGTTCAAGTTTTGTATAAAGAGAAAGGAAAAGTGTCTTTGTTGGGTAGATTTGTATGATTTATGTGCCACACTTTCCTGACCCGGAACCAAATGCTCACGGAGCTGCCAGTTCCTTTCAATGTAATGAGAGTCTTTAGCATGGCTGTCCCATTTAAAAAAAAAAATGGTTCTTGGTATATCCAAGCTATAATTTCACTGTTTTTAGACCACCATAGGAATTCCAGCCGCTACCTGTTGTATACTGTATATACTCTTGAATAAGTTCTCCTGCGTATAAGACAGGACTTGATTTACTGTATAATTTCTGGAATTTTATAATGTCGGCCGTATAAGTCGAATTCAGAAAACTCACGCTATTGGTCCAGGAGATTATGATATGCTAACGCCCACCTGAGAGAGTAACCACCGAGCACACAGCCTTTTTTTTCTGTGTGGGAGTGGCAATGAGTTGTATCAGCGTGTGCTCCTAACCTCTCTCCCTCTCTGTTGTGCCTACATGACCACACGGCAATACCCAAACTATTCCAAAGCAACATTTGCCCTGATTTGTGTTTTTTGTATCTCACACCAATATACTGTACACCTTTATTGTAACAGCAGCCCTTATCTACGATAAAGCGTTCGATCAGAAGAAAATATAAAGCTGGTTTTAACTTAAATGTCATTGAAGTAGCGAAAGAAATTGGTAACTGCGCTGCTGCAACAAAATTCGATGTGTCTGAGAAACTAATGCGAGATTGGAGGAGGCAAGAAGATGTTAAAAAAAAAAAATTAAGTGTTGCATTTTTGAACGGGCGTATAAGTCGTGGTCTGATTTAATGATTGATTTTTCAGGTTTCAAGACCCGACTTAAACACGAGTATATACGGTATTTGCAATATGAAAGGAATTTACAAAAACAGGTGATTGGAATAAAATGCTACTGTATGTGATAGAAACATTTAAAGATGACTTTTGCGAACTGCAGGCCAAAATCCATTAGATACACCCAAACATGTTTAGGATGGAAAATCTTTGTTTATCCATAGTTATATTACATTTACAGACATCTATCCATTCAGTTTATAAACTCGTTTACCCATCTATCTATGTTCTGAACGTGCTTAATTGAATTTTAGTAATGTAGGGAGCTGAGTCCTCATTTCTAAAACTTTGCATGGATTCGATCGTGAAAATAAATGGGAAAATGTGTACACCAAGAAAAAATCTGATTTATAAAACATGACATACACCATTACCCATTATAAATCACAAACATCATGTAAATGTGAGTTTGTGAACATGCCTCAATGCTAATCAACCTTATACACATGCAATCATGATGCTGAGGACATTCAATGGCTAGTAGAGCAGACTTTCTCCTGACGTTTTGAGAGCCCATCACCTGCATTTAAGAGCATGTGCAAGATCATGTCCAGCATTATAGCGACTCTCGTCTGTGTCCTGGGAGTCCAGGAAAAGTGTATAGTGCCAACGTCTGAGTGGGCATTAACTACATCTGGAATCAAATGTAGGAAAAATGTGCAAAATGCTGAAAAATATTTTATGTGTTTTGTGAATTTAATGCTATAAATCAGTCGTGAGAATATTTCTAGTTTACACACCTTTGTAACATGTAATGTTACTCAAAACTTTAAAAGAGATAATACTTACAATAATTGTCTGCAAGGCAAAGCTAAGCTGACTTTGCACCACAATTAGGATCATAAATGGAAAGAAAGTGATGATGTACAGAAGAGTGGCACTCAAAGCTGCAACATTGGCACTGCTGAAGAATGCACTGATGAAGTAACTGAATGCAATGGTTGAAACTCCAAAATCCATCAAGAAGAGGTAAAGAAGAAAGCCATCTGTCAGTGGTAAGATACGTGTCATCTTCAGAATAAACACCAGAATCGCGCTGCTCAAGGCCAGGATGATGAGACATTCCAGGAACCAAGCACATATGTGAGTGGTGGGTTTGACTCCCATCATTTCAGTGTACTGAAAAAGGTAAATTGAAGAAGTTTATAGAGAGATCACATCATTAATGTGAAGCTTTCTGTTTTGATATCTAACTACATTCCTCTGTAATTAACTTTAATTTGTTTATCCACTTAGTTCAGCGTAGAGCCCCAAGGTAACAGAGCCTACCCTGACAGCATTTGCTTTATTTTAGTGCTACTGCATTATGGGGCACACACATGTGTATGCCCACACTTAACACATACGGGGAAAGTTTAAAGTCACCAATCAGTCTCACCTACATGGAAGGCAAAACCCATACATCTATGACAATACTACACAAACTCCACAGAGACAACTGAACTGAACCTCCCTTGAAAACAGCCAAAGATAAAATGAATAATCAAACCTCGGAAGCATGCTCACCACTTCGAGTTGAAGTTCCCTCTCATAAACCAGCTTTCGGACCATGCTCGCCACTGAAATCATCCAGGCCATCATCATGAGCAATGGAAAGAAAAATCCAATGTTGTTTAAAAATCTGTAGTGGAAAGACAGCTTGATTTTAAAAGGTATTTATTTTTAAATAGCATTTAAAGATCAAGGTAGTTTTAAGGCACATTGTGTCATTATTCAAAATGCAACATGGTTTGGTCAACAAGCAGTTCAAATTTAAAAGAAGATAATGTGTGTTTGCATGGCCAGGAATTTACATTAATGGATGTTTTGTTTAATGAGAACATTTGTATTAAAAAAGCCATTGTTGCGATATAAAAATACATACAAGTGAAACGAGCAAAGAAAAAAAAAATGGTCGATTAATCAATCTTTTGAAATTCTGCTTTGATTCATTGTTTTATCAGGTCCTGCATTATAATAAGAATTTGCCTTTTACTTATAAAAATGTGAATGAACAGAACTATTTTATAATGTAACACATGTAGCATATTGTGTGAGTTTTCATCACATTGTTAAGGTCATATGGCCTAATCTACACCCTTATTTCCTTTCTCAATGCAAAAAACAAGTAACTTTTCACTGTGGGTTGTTTTAACGTTTGCTTAACACTGCAGTAATCAAGACAAATACTGCTCCCCATTAATCAGCAAGAAAGCCTATTACTATATAGACAGACTTTCCCAGATAATAGAATAAGATGTAATCAGTTATAAGGCTAAGAACAGATATGTATCTGTGTATCCATTTTGTACCTGTGTCTCTGTCATTCCAACAGATGGCACATTACAAGCTTTTGTAAAAATAAAATGCATTAAAATTGTCACTCCAACAGAATGTATATCACAAATATTAACTCTGCTTTTATGCATCCCATACCAAATGGCATATAACAGATGGTGCATTGTAAACATTTGTAGTAATTTTTATTACTACAAATGCCTGATGCACCACCTATTGGAATGATAAATACAATGCATGTTGTTATCAAATCCATTACAACATACATTATAATAGATGGAGTACTGCACACGTTAATGCTCTAGTCTGCTTTGATTACTTAGATTTCAACTCATCTTAGTTGGGTAGCACGGCTAGTTATACTATAAGTGCCTTAGTGGCAAGCCTTTATGGTGCAGTGTGGGTACCACCAAGCAGATATCAGCAATGCTAACTTTGCAAAAAGCTGCTCAGTTAGGTCTCATGAGTGTCACATCATCAACAGGGCTGTGAAGTGACGTACAGGGCCAATCAAAACTTGAGAATGAGGTCAGTGGGCATTAAGAGCCTACTCGACTTCAGTTATGATATTCTAATAATTTGTATTTTTATGTGCTCTTAGTTGATTCACTTCATAATGATGAAAAGCAGTATAGTCATGGCCAGATCTGCCCTCCAGGAGACTTGGGTATACATCACGGGGTCTGGCCCACAAAAGAGTCTTCGCATTTGCAAGTGGAAAAAAAGTCTAACAGTAAAGGTTTACCTTTTTGCCTACAGTGATCTGCTATCAAATCTGCTAACCTTATGCTTGTAAACTGTCACACATGCATACTGGAGGATTATTTTCCGGGCTCATCAGAGGTATGCCCAGGATGAGATGAGGCGCTGTCACTAATATTATCACCTGCTTCTACCTAAGCAGCTCCAAGAAAACTCCCGCTGACTCAACCCCTTCCTGGCAAAGTCCTATAAAGCTGGGCATTGCCGGCTCACTTTGGTTCAAACCAAACCGGAAGAGCGAAGTCCTCCAGACCAGACCTGCTCATTCTAGCAGCCTTTACAACCCAATAGAAGGAAGGCATATAGCTTGCATTTCCATTGTTTAACTCCAAGGTGCATTTCTTTTGTTTTCAGTTTATTTGTTGAATTAAACAGGATGACCCGGCTGGTGACCCAACAATTCTTTTAGACGCGATCCTTACTCCTGTTCAGCCACAAAACCCGTCAAATCACACTTCAAAAAAAAAAAAAAGAAAAATATGAGTCTTGTTGGGTTAATATGAATGTGGCACGATCAGAGCAGGCATCTAAAATGAAATTTTATGAGGTTGTACATTCAATGCCATAAAACAGAAAAAGTCCAAATGAATGATCATTCAAAATTAGAGTCCAGTGGTGCAGTGAAAACAAATAAAAATGAAAAAGAGAACAGAAGATGTTTTTTGGTGTAAACTATACCGGACATTTTTGAAAATATAAACCAAAAGGATGATTTGAACAAGCCATAAACACTGTTAAGAATGGTCAGAAAAAAGCTAATACCGCCACTTCTAACATCAATGTACCATGTAAGTTGGTGTAAATATGTGAACCAAAAACGTTCAGTTAAAGTCACTTTTTTGACACAAAGTGCGATAGACCATTTTGAAATATTAGATGTTTGTTAACTGTGCTATCAGAACACAGTTGATTTGCCATAGATATGCCATTGCACTCATTCATTAGTTTGTTACTTTCAATGAAACAGACAAATGAACAAAAAAGGTCGGTGAAATTAACCCAATATAAAGTTTGGATTTTTTTTTTCTAGTTGAATCTCAGTATCTGGTTTATTATTGACACATGTGAAGTTCATTTTATGTTAGCATATGTGTGTACCTAGTAGAGGGGAAGTGACGTAAAGGGGGCCTTTTGAGCTTCGACAACCATGGAGGCCCTTGAGTACAGTTCAAGCCTGGGACTCATTTTTTTGTCTTTATTAACTATTTGTAAGGTAATGTAATATGGAATCAGGCCATTATGTTTCATTCACATACTGATGATACTCAGGTGCATTTATCAATTAATCCAAATTATATGTTTTATCAATAAGCGGCTGTTTTTGATTAGTGAAAATTATTTTCCTTCCAGCTCAGAAATACAAAATTTCTTGGATTTTCGGGATCTTTTAAATTGTAACCTCAGTACACTACAGCTAATTCAAAACACAGCAACAAGAAGTATAATTAGAACTGAGAAGTTCAGCCATGCAACTCCAGCACTTAAGTCACTTTATTGGCTTCCAAATAGTTTTATAGCTGATTCTAAAATTCTCTTTTCAGTATGTAAAGTTAAATTGTTGTATAATTAGTTTTATACCCATGTGTTTGTGTTGTTGTTTTGATTTTTTGACTTATAGATCATATTTCCATTGGTTATTTTTTTTTAAATGGTTTTGATTATTGGCTCCTTGTGTCCTGTTCTATTATTTTTCGCAATGCTATTTGACATTGTGACCTTGTTTATCATGCTAATGATGTTGGTAGAAAAATGTACTATTAACAGGTTACTCTGAGTATACTCTGTTCCTTAGTAGATAAACCAGTGCCTGTTCTCTCTTAGGGTAGTTAGCTTTAGCTTCAATGACATGAAGTGCTAGGTTCGCTTTTGGTTTCCTGACTCATTGATATTTGATTTTCTCTTTGCTCCTTACTCATAAACTTTTTTCTCATCTGCGACTATGTCTTATCATCTTTGCCATTTCCTGGTCTTTAGCCATTCACGTTAATCCTCTGACATTTCACTTGTGCCTAATAAGCATGTGGCTTTCCACACCTTACCATTTTATTATTACATTTCAGATTGTACAGTATATATTTATTTCAGAATTAAAATTTTCTTATAATATCCAGAATAAATCAGAATACTAAAGGTATTCTTTACAGATTGGGCCTTCAGATACTTGTGTGATCACTCTCAGCATTTAAATGATGACTGAGGACTTACTGCTTTAACGTAATATACTCTTGCTAGAACTAATGCCAAGTCTATCCATAAGCTTTCTAATAATTTGAGTTCTTGTTTGAAATGACTGTTGATATGCCTTTCTCATTTTGTTTCTATTCCTTTTGTGGCACCTGTTGTACCTTAGTCTGAATGTGTTGCTGCTAGTGATGGATCTGGATGCCATTCTGCTGAAGCAGTGTTGTTTGCCTGCACTGTGATGTACTGCAGAATGTCTGAAATGGGACTGGAAGTGAAACTTACTGAGGACAGTGACAATCTGGAACTACCATTTTGATACTTAAAGAAATTGTATAGTATGAATTGTCTATCTAGTCAGCATGACTATACATAATTTGCATGGTGAGCCTTACGGTACATACCAGTTTGTGCTTTAATTTAACTATAATTTTTTAAAATGACTTATAGAACACTAAGCTAACAGGCATATTGTTAAGGTGTTTTCATATGTGGCAGGATCTTGAAAATCTAGTTTATTAGTCTCCAGTAGAATTTACTGTTGTGATGGTTTATGTTCAGGCTGTGTGCACCATCCACTTACTTATCCACTTGTCACTGTCCTGCTCCACTGACAGACTGAGGAGATCGTTCCTCCCCCACACTATGCGACTCTTCAATTCCACCCGGGGGAGTAAATGCTAACATTAATTTTATTTTAATTTTTTCATTTTTATTACTATTTAATTTAATATTGTTTCTTTGTATCAGTATACTGCTGCTGGATTATGTGAATTTCCCCTTGGGATTAATAAAGTATCTATCCATCTATCTATCTATCTATCTATCTATCTATCTATCTATCTATCTATCTATCTATCTATCTATCTATCTATCTATCTATCTATCTATCTATCTATCTATCTATCTATCTATCTTAATACTCTACAAATGACACAGTTCGACTCTTGCCTAAAATGTTCAGAAGAACCTATACTTCTTCAGATGTCTGGAGATGATCAGCATTTCTCCATCCTTACTGGCCAGATCACATCCTGGTACCATATGTGGGTGTAGTGTGGTGGTGATGAAGGTGTCACCCAGCAGGACATACAGGTGGCACAGTGGTAGTGCTATTGCTTTGCAGCAAGGAGACTGTGGAAGATTGTGGGTTCGCTTCCATGGTTCCTCCCTGTGTGGATAGCGCTTTGAGTACTGAGAAAAACGCTATATAAATGTAATGAATTATTATTATTATATAACACTCACTTCCCTAGAAAAGCAGACAGTCTTATTAAAGACCACAGCAAACCTGCTCAGTTGCTTTTCTCACTCTGTCCACTTGTGAAATGTATCATTGTCAACTGATCTGTGGAGAATTTCATGCACTATGAGTTCTGTTAATGAAGGGTACAAGGCAGATGTACTTAACCGGGAGAAGGACCCAGGAGGACCGGGAGAAAAATCATATGTCAAAAACCATGCCAATACAGAAGCAAAGATTCAGCCTTATCTTCCATCTTCATCAGAATCGGAAACCAGAATATGTAGTTGAGAGTTTGTAGCATGCAAGTCTTTGACACAAAATCACTAAACTATACATGTACACTAATTTGTGATCTTGATAGACAATGAAGTCCACTATCCTTGCCTGGTAATGCTCTGATAACAATGAAAAAGAAGAAGCCATAAAATAGCTGTGTGCAAGATAAACAAATATGCCATCTCAATAAGATATTTAATATTTCTAACTATGTCAAAATGACTTTAAATGAAAAAAATAATCATCAAAATTAGATTTTGAAACTTAGAAACAGTAATAGTGAGAAAAAAGTCAGAGCTCAGAATAAAGAGAAGAAAAAATCTAAAACAAACTCAAATCATAACACCATGTCCAAATGACAATACATTTGAACTGAACTTGAATAATTCAAAACATAGCAGCAGGGTTCATAACTAGAACTTAAGAATTATAACCACAAAACTGTAATTCTTAAATCACTTCACCAGCTTCCAATTAAATTTTGAGCTGATTTTAAAATACTCCTTAATACACACAGACACTCATAAATAGTTTATTCCTCTCACCTTGCAGAACTTAATAGTACTTACACTCCAGGGTGTATATTGCAATCTCAAGACACATAGCTGCTTAAAATTCAAAGAATAAGTAAAACTAGTGAAATCTGAAGTGATTTATCTATTGACATATCAGCCTAAGCATTTAAATCAAGGCTCATGACTCGTTATTATAGCATTTAATATTCTTGTTAGAGCTGCTGCTGAGGTTGTTTCATATTGCCCTTCTACATTGTGTTATTTAATTAGTTGTGTTGTGTTTTTTATTTTGCAATTACTAAGTCATTTCCAGTTTTTTTCTCTTCTCAGTGTCAGGTGGTGGCAGTTGGCCTGTCTTGGAGTGCATGCAACATCACGTGTGATGGACTGGTTTTCAAACATCTTCTATCCAAATAAAATCACTGGTGCTGGAATGATCACTTGCAGAATGTATTGATGTATATACACTGAGCGTCTCATGGGTGCGGGGTCAACTAAAAATACAGGGACGTTTTTGGTATTATACCACCACCAATACAGTTTTTATTTACTTTAGAGTGGATGAGAACTCAGAACTAGAAGATTACAGATGTCACTCTCAGTTTGCAAGTCACCAGCACTACTCTTTCTGCTTCCTCTCCAACATCAGCAGCCACCATACACAAAGTCAGTGCTCAACTGAGACCTACCTTCCAAGAGAGAATGGCCTTATCTTCTTCCAGAAGCTACTTTTAACCTTCAAGAGCCAACAACACTACTTCAATTCAGACATTAAAACATGATATCCTCCAGCCCTTCTTTCTTGTCCTTTCTGATTGATTTGCTACACATGTCTCTATATATAAAATCCAACATCTGTCTGTTTGTATGTCTGTCCGCTTTTCACGACAGAACTACTTAACGGGTTTAGATTTTTTTTTTCTATAATTTGCTTAAACATTCTGGGTGATGTTGCAACTTCTATCATCGTGCTTAGTTAGTATCATAGTTCACTTACAGGAGCAATGTATTCTCGCTAATCCGAGACAGAGGCTGCGGGACGAGGGGAGGGGGAAGCGTGACGCCAGGAGTGGGGAGCCAGCCTCAGAACGGCCCTTGCCTCCAGTTAAGCTAGTGAACGAGAGAACTACTTAACAGATTTAGATCTGGATTTTTTCTGTATTTTGCTTGAATATTCTGGTTGATTTTGCGACTTCACTCATCACGCTAAGTATCATAGTTCACTTGCAGGAGTGATATATTCACACTAATCTAAGACAGAGGCTGTGGGCCAAGGGGAGGGGTAAGCGTGATGTCAGGAGTGGAGAACCAGGCAGGGCCCTCCTCACTCACGCGCCAGCCTCCATTTGAATCGGTCTACCTCTAGCCATGTTTTGGACCATACCTTGCCTCCGCTAAGCTAGCGATACCTGTTTGTTTATTGATTTTTAAAGTTTGTTCTGCATCACTACTACATGGGTAGAACTGCGGGGGAGAGCTAGTACAATATATATTGTCATCAAGTGGGGGAATGGCACAACCTAGAGATGCGAATATTTGGGACACTAGCTGTGTCATTCTGTTTAATTTTAAGAAAATAAAAACAAACACAGTGCTAGATAGCATTATCAAAACAGAATGTATTAAGCGCAAAAGAAACAACCTTGGAAGTTGAGATTTAGTTGCCTATTGGGCGGGTGTCTTTTTTGGGAGAGGACTCTGTCCTTCAGTAAGTCTGGGTGTTATAACACTCTGACCAGGAAGGGCAGAGTCAGTTACCCAGAGCCATGGAGAGAAAGGGAGATGACAGCAGCACCCCCTCTCATCCCAAGGTGGTATGACATACCTCTGATGAGTTTGGAATGTGCTTCCAGTGCACATACATGACAGTCTATATTTTTGTATGGAAAGAATGAGGGTTTTTGTATACGTTTCAACATTTTGTTGGGTATTTATATTGAATTTTGTTTTTTCATACTGTATTGGTATTCCACAGCAAATACAGTGGTACCTCGGTATATGTCCGCTTTGGAATAAGTCCAACTTGGTATATGTCATGTTTGGACGTGAAAAATTTTGCTTGGTATACGACCTTTTTTTGGAATACGACTCGCGTGCTAGAACACCGCGTGCTACCCTTGTTTACCTCTCTCGAGACGAAGCCATGACTGCCCACGAGCGTCAGTGCGCCATTTGCTAGCATTCAGTGAACAGCCCGCGTTATAACTATCTGTGAATTTTCACGTGTGTGGTATAGCGGTCCACAGCTCCTGTGAAAGGCCAGTTTTAAAATAAATAATCACCGCACTCGCGGCTTGGTGAGGGGGCATGGTGGTTGTGTGGCTGAAGCGGTTTTCAGGGCAATTCGCAGTGTGAGCGTTTCTCACCTAAGTGCACAGGTGAGAGACCATCCGCATTCGTGATTGATTCTGGGGCTGCTGATTTGTCACAGCTGCCATGCCCTCTTGATAAATAAAAGCGTGAGTCAGCTAGAAGGGGAGGAAAAAGAAAGAACGGACGGAGGGAGGAAGGAGGAACCAGTGGAGATGGAGCAGGCAGGCTCGCGTTGCAGCTGAACAGGAAGCCTGGGTGTTGGGCCGACACCCAGGGAATAGTAGTAGTGGTCACTCCCACTGAGTGACCATGGAGCAGGATTGACCGGAAGGAGGATGACTCTCCGTGTAAGGCAGCGGGAGTCAGGACTTGGGCGAGTGTATTCCCCAGCGTAGGCGCCTAGGTTGCTGTGGATGCCAAGTTGCAGTCAGGAGGAGCCTACCGGAGCCAGGGATCGGAGAGGTGAACTGAACAGCTGAAGTAGGCAGAGTGAAGGTCAGCTGCAAGTAGGGAGACTCCCCTGTTGAGAAGCCCAGACAGGGGAAGCAGGGGGGCTGCCAGGTAAAAAGGCACCGGGCTTCTTGTTGTATTTATTTTTTTTTAAAGAATGCTTCCTGCTGTATTTTAACCTCGTTGTTTTTAAGAAGACTTTTTTTCTATTGTTTTTAACCTCCATGTTTCACTTCTGGACACTGCACTTTAATTTGAACACCTTGTTTTGTTGATTGCTTTAATAAAAGCACTTTTTCACCATCCCCTTGCTTTGTTGTGCCTCACTGCTAAGCTAATCGGTAACATTACCGACGGTGTAGGGTTCAAGGGCTCCCCGACAGCAGATGGGAGCATACAGCAAACCCGCATCGTCACAATGTGATTTTGTTTTTTTTTACATAAATTTGAATTGCTTGTTGAAAAGTATGAAGGTGGCATGCGTATCTGGGACATGGCTGCTGCATACCGTATGCCGAGAACGACGGTATCTACAATTGTGAAAAACAAAGACATTATTAAAAAGTAAAGTGAGGTTAAATTTTCATTTATTTCATCTAATTGTTTTTGTATTTATGTATTTTAGTATTAAACAGTGTTAAAATTTTATACAACCCCATCAATGTATATTATGCCAATAACAATAGGATTTTTTTTCATGGGAACGGATTCATCATTTTCCCATCATTTCTTATGGAAAAAAATTGTTTGTTGTACGTCCTGTTTGGTATAAGTCCAAGGTATACCGAAGTACCACTGTAATTAAATTATACAAGTGATAAATATGAGATATCAAAGTGTTTAAATTCATTGCAATATAAGAGAATGTCAAATGTCAAAACTCTTCTAAATTTACTTACCTGTCCCTAAAGTGACATGGGTAAGGCACGGACTGAACCATCGTCACATGATCCACCACACTTCTGCCTGTCTGCACAGATATAATTGCATTCTCAATCATGTCTTGCAATGGAATAAAGATACGGTTATATCGAAAGCTGGTGGCAGGAATGCTCTTAGGGTGCACAGTCCAGACTGGGTTTTTGAGGCGGTCAGTGCGCATGCTGTTCAGAATATTGGTTCGGATTGTGTACTTCACATGAGCTGGCAGAGAGAAGTTGGAAGATCTCTGAGTTTCATTGCTATGATTTTCTGGAGACTGGAAAATTACACCTTGGGAAAAAACAAAAATATATACAGTATTCATTAACTTATATTACAAAAAATACTCTCCATTTAGAAGTGATTGAAATACAGTCCTTAATATTTATTGTTAAATTTATAAAATGTAGTTAACATTTTTTAAAAGGACAATTGAGACTGAACAAATAATGGGCTTACAAGACTCCTGCTTGTGTCTGGCTTTGTAAAGTAATTGAAATGCAAAGTAGAAATGAACTGGACAAACGCTTTCTTAAGAATTTTTGTAGAAATTGAGCTAATTGCTTCTTTCATATGCATACACATCTTTCTTTCTTTCTTTCTTTCTTTCTTTCTTCCACTATACAGATGTGGCTGAAGATGCAGATGCACAATTTACAGTAAATAGATAGATACAACAGTCATGATTTACCAAATTCATAGAAAATCTGGACCTTTGAAGAACCTTTTAAAAATTCCACAGTAGTAGAGATACAAAACTGACTGAATGAGAGACCTGAGAGTTAAAGAAGGGCTGCATTATGGGTTTTGGTGTACCTTTGGACATGCATGGTCAGTAGCGAAAGTAGTGATGCTCTAGTCACATGGAAAGGATAACTTCCAAGTAAGAGAACCTAAGAACTTCATTGAGTTTACAAAGCATGGAATAGAAAAGCACACTTAAGTGTCTTATATTCACATATAAGCTGCTGTATTTGATGACATAAGGTGTCATGTAAATCCATATCATCCCTCACTTAGGTAATAACATATTAAATTAAATGTTTAAACATTTAAACATGTTTAAATTAGTAATTTTATGAAGGAACCCATATCATGAAAGCCATGATCCAGAGGTACATCTGCTCCCTTCAAACTAGGCATATAAAATGCACTTTAACATCAATTCACTTCATTTTAGTTAATCAGTCTTGATTTTATATAAGGCCATTAATATCCTGTACCATTACATGGCACTCTACTCTTAGATCAAAAATCTAAGATACATTATGAAATATGCAAACTGAGCAGCACAGTAAAAAAATAACATTAAATATTCTTCACTGCTGGACCATTTATTACCAGTATCTCCACCAGATGGTGCAGTGGTAGCGCTGCTGCCTCGCAGTTAGGAGACCCAGGTTCACTTCCCGGGTCCTCCCTGCGTCTGCGTGGGTTTCCTCCGGGTACTCCGGTTTCCTCCCATAGTCCAAAGACATGCAGGTTAGGTGGACTGGCGATTCTAAATTGTCCCTAGTGTGTGCTTGGTGTGTGTGTCCTGAAGTGGGTTGCCACCCTGCCTGGGATTGGTTCCTGCTTTGCGCCCTGTGTTGGCTGGGATTGGCTCCAGCAGACCCCCGTAACCCTGTGTCCGGATTCAACGGGTTGGAAAATGGATGGATCTCCACCAGATGATAGCACTCCAATAGATAACTGAGACAAAGCAGCAAAGCTATAGTGTGTCTATAATGGCTGTATACTGAGATATGAGTTATATCATACATCATGCAGAGACAGGCTCAGTGAGATACGAGTTAACTCATACCTCACCTAAGTGTTAATTTAGGTTATAGTTACAGGGGGCTGCATGCTTTTGTGGCAGCATTGGTTACAAATCAGGAAACAACCTTGGATCACCACCACATACTCACTGAGCTAATTAAGAGTCACTGATTAATCTGAAATGCACATCATTGGGGATGCAAGAGGAAATCTGGAGAGCTCAGAATAAAATCCATTCAAAAATAGGAAAAAAAAAACTTGGCATAGGATAGGAATGCAGACCACTGGATCTTTGAGGCAGCAGTGCTAATCATTGTACCATCCTATCACTGAGCAGTAAAGACGATGCAGCAAATATAAGTGAACAAAAATAGAGCAGTGACAGATAACTGGATACTTCTTTCCATCTGCTTATTTTGTCAGTCATAGTCTGCATGTAGCCCTCAACACAGATTTTCTTACATTACTTGTAACTATGTTATACCCAAAATTCTATTCACTTGGGTCATTACTATATTGTGGGAAATATAAGTAATAAAAAACACTTACTAGCCAGGAAATTGTTTTGTTGCATTAGCTGTGTTGCTTTTAGTTCTAGCTCTTCTTGTGATTTGAACCCATGTATACGATCTATTGACAAGCAATCTGAGATATTGACCATTAGTCGAGATAATCGTGTAATCTTCTTTGCCACTGAGTTTTTTAAAGTTGCATTTATTGTGTTTTCTGTAAAAAAAATAAAATAAATAATAATAATAATGTACTATGGTTGATAAGGAGCCCTTTTCCCCCATCCCCAAATAGATACATATAAATATGGTTTTGTTAAAAGGTAAATCACACAGGGAAGGTTTAAACACAAGATGTATACATATTACACATCAACTAAGGCAGTGCTTCTCAATTATTTTCTGTCATACCCCAGGAAGAAGAAAACATCTCGCCCCAGCGACTATAAATAGTATCATTTGTCTATAAAATTGTTATAAGTACACCTCTGCATAACACTGTATCCTTATTAACGTATAAGAGAATAAAAAAAGAAAGAAATATGGACCAATTTACAACAAAGAATAGCTTTATTAAATGTAACAGAAAAGATTTAAAGTGCATTCTAAATTCAAAAAAAATTTTAAAGAAAAATAAAAAAGCATGTTCCCCGAGGTCAAACGCGCCCCCCTTGACCGAGCCACTATTTGAGAAACACTGAACTAAGGGAAAACAAAATAACATTCTTTCCTACTAGGAAAGTATTTTGCCCTGTCTATAACTTGGAATGCCTATAGACCAGCATCAACGCTCCTCTCAATAGCTTCCTATACCTCTTACACCACCTTTACCTGTTATGTTTTTGCCAACTGTTTTCCCGAACTTTGACCAGACATAGCATCCTGGATTCACTTTCATGATTAACTCTTAGAGCACATCAAAGTCAGGAATGTCCTCTGGACCTCTTAGAACTACCCTTGCTCACCTAAAATGTTCATGCAGTCTTGAAACCCTCTCTCTATATAAAGGGTATGTCTGCCAAATATAATATGTGGCAGGGTTCCAGGCATAACATAACAGACATTGTTACTGCCGTCTTTTGGGCTCTAGAACTACAAGTCTAGCAAACAGTGTTTCTCCCCGTCCCTGAAATACTTTCATTTGGGGAGGCTTCCATTACTTGGAGACCCAGTATTCCCAAAAGCTGGCTCCTCCGCTACAATGGGATACTTTAACATTACAGAAGCATTCCCAGCTGAGATATCTTACAGCACATCTCCTGCCTTGAATGACGTAAAACACATCTAATCCCAGTAACATCCAGGGTTGAATTTAAGGTACCTTAATTATACCTAGGTCTCAATTGTCTTGGTCAGGAAACATTTATTGAATAGAAATAAATCAGTAGACCTCCCCAAAACACTTCCATTCATGTAGAAGTGCATTTTTATTCAGCACCAGTTAGATGAAAACAACAATCTTCATTGGTCGACTGTGTTAACTCATTGAATTAAAAAGTTAACTGAAAGAACATATCTGAGTTACAATATAAGGTGCAGAGTTAATACGAAATGTAAAATATCAGCCAATAAGCAGAAAGTGAAGATTGGCTCCTTAAAAGTGAATTTGATTTATGGTTAAATCATTAAACACAATGCACAACATCACTTTTTACATTTCCAGACATCTGCACTGTAGTTGTCACTTGAACATTTTTCACTATTGTAAAGTTTGCCATTTCATTCTGTACCTGATGTTTCTGTTCATTTCAACAGCACATTTAAAGAAACGTTTCCAGCAGCATGTCTACATTTGGTGTGAGGAAAATTACTTTGTAAATATGCAAGTAGAGAAATCAAAACAAAAACACAACCAGACTTACCATATTCCCGAAGCTCTTTAGACAATAGACTCAGATCAATATTTAACTGGCTCTCTATAAAACTGTGAATAAAATTGTTTTGCAAAGCTCCCTGCAAAGAATGAAGTGCAATAAATCAATAATTGAGCATTTATTAATTAATAATTTAACAATTAAGCATTTCTTACAAATATAACTGACCAACTGTAGTTGTCATACATAACTTCAATCATGTCAATGTTTTAAAACTACATACAAAAGAAATGAATTTACACATTAATGAAGTAACTTTATTACATTAATAATGACTCCCAAGGTAAAAGACAATTCCTTTCCACCTTCCAATTCTGATAATAGTTAGTTTACATGATAATACTCTTGAAATTTAAATAAAATTTGAATTCAGGAAGGATATGCCTGCTGGCCTTGAGGCACTAAAATATGGAGGGAGCACTTGGTGTTCATATCACAATCCATTCCAGGTCACACATATATGCACTGTTGTAACTAGCAGTCGCCAACCATGAGCCTGCAATGTGTATACAGTATTACAAAGCCTCTCAGAAGCAGCTCCTTACAACTAGAGCTAATAAGAGAACTCCCATGCTAGTTTACAGAGGTATGGCTTCTTAGCACTGCAAACAAATTGCTTCCAGAGTGACATAAGCTGAGCTCTTTCACTCTCTCTTTCACTCAGACCCCCACTTTACTGCAAAGCAATATGTTTCAACCATGCAGAATACAAATCCTTCCGACTATGCCAAATGTTCTATTATGGAATCACCTAATTCCATCTCAGGTTGCATATTTGTACTGTGGTTATTGGCAGTGGCCAGCTTCTTATAGAATTAGCTAATAGAAAAACTCCTGTGCCTGTTTGTACAGGGATGTTAGCCGAACTTTGGGTTTTCTCCTGGTTATTCATGTGTTTCCTTTCATAATACCAGAGACATGCAGATTATATTAGTTAGCAAATCTGAACTGACCTCAGTGCAAGAATAAGCGAATATATGTGCAGATGCGTACCTGCCACCCTGTCTAGGGCCATTTCTCACCTTGTGTCCACTGCTGCCAGAATAGGCTCACACTAGCACTGACCTTGGGTGAAGCAAATTTGAGAGTGAAATTAGATTAGTTTTGAGACTATGTATATAGTCCAGCCTCCTGGATGCGACCCTTCCTACCTGGAAACCATATATATGTAAACTAATGCATCTAGGCATCAGGCAACAGGATTAGTTCTATTTATTGTGTAGTGGAGCCTAACTCTAATACATCAAATGCAAAGTGGGGCCAAAATAGCAGATGGTGCCAACTGTTGGAATGACACATTCAGTCATACAGGGCCAGTTCTGAGTTGTCAATTAACCAAAATTATGACATCTTTGGCAGGTGCAATAAAAAAGAAGCACCAGGAGAAAATATTGCACTGATATGGGGAAAGTGTTCAATCTCTACACCCATTATCCCTAGGATAGGGATTAAAACACAGTAATAATGTGCTGCCTTAAACTAATTAAGCTATTCTATATTATTTTACCTCGTACAATCTGAGTAAAAAGTTACAATTTCAAAAGATTAGCATGTCTACTGTAGAATATGGATCCTTAGGTTACAGACCGCCTCAACTGTAGAATGGCCTATCTGGTAAGTAAGGGTGTCAGACATTTAAATCCAGGACAAAATCCTTAACTTCAGAGTTGCAATACCCATATGAGAGCTGATCACCCTGTTAAAACTATTTTCTTGAAAAAAATTGCATGGGGTGTATCTTAGTCAGGTCCATCCTCCATTTCTTGTTGGTACTTGGATGTGCATCTTTGTGCCACTGAACTGTCACTCAGCTTCTGCTCCTGGCCATGCAACATCCATTCATTTATTTTCCACCACTTATCTGAAACTGGATCACGGGGGCAACAGTGAGGCCTATATGTCCCTTTCCCCAGCCACACTTGTCAAATCATACTGCGGGATCCCAAGGCGTTCCTAGGCCATCTAGTAAATGTAATCCTCCCAGCAAGCCCCGAGTCTTCCCCAGGGTCCCTTCCCAGCTGGTCATGCCCATAAAACCTCCACAGAGAGGCATACAGCATGGTGGCATAATATTTAAGGATCTTTGGTATCAATGTTGACAGATACTGGAACTGACCATCATATTACAGCTATATACCTAAGTCTGTGCCATATGATATTGTATAATAGCTAGAAGAAGAAGGCAGGTAGTTTTTAGGAAGGGCAAATATTGACTTTTCATATTTTAAAGCAACATAGACCCACCAGAAATGCATTTTCTCAAGGAATATTTTATACTGGAGTTTTCTTTCTTCTATTGACAACTTGACAGATGCTCTGTTAGCGCTACTACTTAGATTTAAACACATGTACTAGGCTTTTATTTCTTCAAATCTTCCTGTGGGAACAATTCAGTTAAACGTTATGCAATTATTCTCCTACACTTCATTTAAAAGGATGTATTTTTTTTAGATATATGCATGCTTATCCATTTGTTTTTCACACTTAACACTATGCACACTATACACACAGGGAGGAATTGAGCCTCCCTGTCCACAATTTAAAAATACACTGTAACTCACATTATAACATGCCCACCTGTAAATGGTTGATCATGAGAGGATTTTCCCTTTTTCCCAACACATCAGAAATTTTCAGAAAATTCTGAGAGTAGCTTAACAGCTGTTCCAGATATTTAAAAGTGTCATTTGCCTAGGAGAAAAAAAAGAGTTTGTTACTTTTTTATTTTATGTACTAGTGCTTTGCAAATGTATTTAAACTCAAATCTCTAATTTTACTAAATAACTAAACCTACACTGAAATTTTGTAATTTGTGGTATGTTTATTGCAAAACAGTGCAACTCAAAATGATTTGTTTTATGTTAGAGAAAATCTTAAGATAAAAAAACCCTGAAATATCCTATGCTTAGAACAATGTTTAACAGCAATTGAGGTAAGCATGTCTCAGCTTTATTCACTTTTCTCAAATGATTGTGGTCCATTTTCCTTAGGAGATGGCCTCCAGGTTGTTCAGATTAGTCAGATGGTCCTTTTGCACCATAATTTTTGAACACTTCCACCAACTGACACTTGGTTTTAAAAACAAAGCTTAATCAGAGCCATGGTTGGACTTTCATTTTTTTATCCACAGACTACTCTAAGGTTACTTTGGTTGAACATGTGTTTGGGATCGTCATTTTGTTGAGAGTTGAACTTTTGCCCAAGCTTTGTTGAAACAGATCCTCTCAGAGCATTTGCTTGAATTTCTAACCATCCCTTTCATCCTTTTCTTTAAATCAAATGCACAGTCCATGCTGATGAAAATCATCAATACAGCATAATTCTACAATCGCCATACTTAACTGTTAAGTACTGTGTTTTTGGAGATGTCAGCAGTGTTATATTTGGTAGACGTCTTGTATATATCTCTTTGCATGTTGGCCAAAAAGTTTTATCTTGGTCTCATCTGACTATAAAACCACTAAACCTTTTCCTATATTTTTTCTTTAGCACTGTTGTGCTTTTTGGCAAAATACAGATGTGTCTTCAGCTTGCTCTTTTTGAGTAATGGCTTCTTTTGTGCCACCTTTCCTCATAACCTATTCTTTGTAGAATTCTTCATGTGACTGACTTGAGGACTTTTACTCCATCCTCAGCTACCAAACCCTGTAGATCCTTCAAAGTGATAATTGGCCACTACTGTATATGGCTTCTTTACCAAGACTTTGTATGGTTTGTGTAGAACGTTTTATGGGATGTCCTTTTTTAGGCTGTATCTGGTGTAGCTTCCACTTCCTGATAATGAAACCAGCTGTGCCCTTTGGGAAATCCAAACACTTAGATATGGTTTTGCACCAGTTTCCTAATTTATGCATTTCTATCATGTCATCTCTGTCTTCTTTGGAATGTTATATAGTCTAACCCAAGAGTTAGTCTCTTAAATGTGGTCTTGTTATCCAAAAAATGTGTTAACTATTTTAATGATTGAATGATTTGATGATGGAGGCTAATTGTAAGGCAATTGTGTACTCATAAGGTGATTGTTTTTCAGTTGTGAAACTTTGGAGCTTCTACAATACAGGGATTGAATGCTTAGGCATAATGATTCTGTAATGTCTTAAGTTATTTTTTAAATAGAGATCAGGAGATGAAATGTAAGTCACAAAACAAGGAAAGGTATAAACCATGAGTCTGTCCAATTTGTCGCAGCCAAATTACTAAACAAAGACGTTGTCAAAAACGACCACAAAGACTATAACTATTACAGAAACTCTGATGTTTTCAGGTTACTATTTAGTCTCTGGTAACCAGAAAGTGTATGACACCTGACCTTTATACATTCTATTCAGTGACATCACAGGTCATGACCTACAGTACATTCATCCAACATAGCAATGTGGCTAGCAATTAAACACAAGCTGAGTCATGAAGGTGGCAGCCATAAGAAACACAATGCTGCAGTGATATGATATTACATAGTGTATTTTTAATATTGCCTTTAGCACAAAATAAACCTTAAATATAAATTCCTTATATTCTAACCCCCCACACAAAAGAAACAAAAATACATGTAAATTAAATCCATAAAATAATTAAAAAACAACAGAATCATGACAGCCTACTTTCATGAGTCAACAGCCTAGAGGTTATATACAATAGCTAACTGTTTTACCCAGCATCACCTAGGACGTTTCATAAGACAATGGGCATCAATTATAGGGCCGTTGGGTGTTCAGGTGTATCAGAAGTACTCTTTTACTAACTAGTGCTTTTCGGTATACAATATTTGAAGGTTTTTTCCTACCACAAGCTAATATTATTGGCAGGCAATGTGCCGAACTGGTTATGGCTTTGGATCTAAAATTTCAAACCCAGATGTTGTGGATTTAAATCCTGCTACTGACACTGTGTGATCGTGAGCAAGTCACTTCACTTATCTGTGCCCCATTTTGGAAAAATTAAAGAGTTTTAATCAATTGTATCACAAATGTTGTAAGTCACCTTGGATAAAGGTGTCAGTCAAATAATAAGTAATAATATTATTAGGTCACTGGAGCTTCTTACTCTTGAATACGCTATACACAGTTGTCCATGAGTAAAACATTCCTGCATTAGACCAGTTCTTGCTGTTTTCTTCTTTTCTTTGTGACTTGGCTTTTGTGCTCATTGCCAAGCACAATTTTGCAGAAAAGTGGATTCTTTTGAATTAAAACAGGTAATCTGTAGGAATAATGTGAAATCTGAGTATATATTACTGTCATTACTAGATGTTCACGATTTTCATTTGTTTACACCAAGTACGCTCTGGACAGCATTTCTTTTCATGTTTTTCATCAGTTGTTTGTAGTCCCCCTTTAATGTCTGCAGATGTGAATGTACAATGCCCTTAAATAGCCCCTTTGTAATTACTGAACACACCAGTGCATTCTTTCTTCTTAATGATATTCCAGACAGTTGATTTAGGTAGTCCTATGGTCTATCAATGTCTTTGATGCTTTCATTCTTGTTTCTATTCAGCCCCATAATGGCTGTTCATTGGCACAGCTCTTGCCCTCATGTTGAACAATGGCAACTACAGATCAAAAGGTAGTCTGTAGGTAGAAGCAAGCCTAGGTACCTTATGCCTGCACTAATCTAGCAACGAATCACATCTAAATAACAACAAACACCTGTGATGCCAATTGTCCCAAACATTATGATACCCTGAAATGGGAGGACTCTGTATAAAAAGTGTTGTCACTTCTACATACTGAGGCATCTAAATTTTTTGACTTGTAATTTTAAACTGTGGAGCAGAGGGCTAAATCAAGGAAAACTGTGTCGTTGTCACAAACATTATGCGGTGCACTGTATATGAAAAGCAGTACCTGAAGTGGATATACTGTACTTAAGTTCTGGTGCCCTATGTACTACACTGATGTATTAATGTGAAGAGCGAGGAGTGCAGTGCTTCTCCCCATTACAAATTCAAACACCACATTCTAAGACTGACATTTCTCCCTTGGAGTTTGAAGCACCAAGGTCAAAGTGCTTTGGGTTTCTCCCTTAATGTTTTAAGCGTTGTGTTTGAACATCAGGCATGGGAGGGGAGATACTTTTTAGTGCAGTGACAGGGTCCTGGTGGTAGATGGAGTGGAACAGATAACCAAGATGAAAGCTGCTATGCATCTAAGAGTGCTGGTAGTCAACAGCAAAAAACAACACTGGCTTCATCACAACAACACCACCTTCTTTGACCTTCACCAAACTTTCTCTTTAAATTTCCCACATCACCATGTCTCTTTTTTCCTGTCTGGGACACCACCCCATCCTCACTTATCAGTCCACCAAATTGGTTAGTTGTGCTATTTGCATGGCCTGTCAATTGCTTCTGCTGCTTAATTCATTTGCATAAAACACACTCTCAATGCAGCGCAGAACATGCTAGTTAGCATGATATTAATAAATATCGACAAACACAAAAGTTATGGAAAAATACATTTACTGTATTTCTATAATGTCACAAAATTTCAATCAAAGCCTTCAAAGCATTCTTGAGATTTCGAAATAATGTTGGTGTGGGTTTATATCTAAATATTTACATATAGAAATGTCATTTCTTAGTGGATACTATATATATGTACTAGATGTGTAAGCCCGTGCTGTAAAATGCCCATGGTCCTAAAAACTTGAAATCGTCAGAAAAAAATATTAAATGTAGAGATGTCAGGTAATTGAAAGGAACTGCTCTGGGGATCTCTCTCCTAGGAGGATTCGTTTGCCGACTTGCTTGCATTGCTTGTGCTTTAGTGGCTAAGCGACTTTGTCTTTCTTTGGAGGTTTCATTTTGCCGATGTGCTAGCATCACTTGTGCATTAGCGGTGGGAGGAAAAGTAAAAGGGATACTGTTTTGCTGATGTTAGTGGTTAAGCGATGTTGTCTTTCTTCTGAGGTTTTGTTTTGCTGACATGCTAGCCTCTCTTGTGTTATTAGCGGCTAAGCGAGTTTTCTGTTTCCTCGGAGGCGGAACCCTTACCCCAACACCATCTCTCAATTCCAGGCTGGACAGACACACACTTCCACGTATAGACGTTTATTTATAAGATATATATATACTGTATACACATTTATATATATGCATTGTTTAGTGCTTTTAAAATTTTCAATGTAACAATACATGTCAGAAACCAACCACCTGCTGACAGGTGAAAATTGCACTTTGAAGCACTAATGTGACAACAAATGGAGTATTTTATTCACTTCTGGCCACCATGCTTCAAAAAAGGCAAAACAGTATGAAGGCTGTGTAGAGAACCAAATGAATCCTCAAACTAATGGCCTCTTCTACTCTGGTAGGCTAAAGAAATTGATCTTCTGTAATCCTGAGAAGAGAAGGCTGCATTTGGAGCTAATTCACATCTACAAAATCCCAAATATATCAAGCAATCTGGGTTTGTTTAGTTAAATTATTAATTATGTACTCCAGAAAACTATTTGAAATTAAGTAAAGGTGCATCTAAGACAAAAGCTTCTTTTTCACTGAAAAAATTACTGGAAGTTGGAATGGAAACGTTGTCAAATTTAAAAAAGTACACTTATGTGTATTGGACAGAGTGAACATTTAGCTACTAGTTAGCTAGTTAGCCTCAATGAGCTGAACTGTCAGCCCTCGTCTTTCAAACTTTTTACTATATGTTTGCTTGTTTCACAGATACGAGAGGAATTCATATTATCTGGAGAAAATGAACATAAGAAAGTGTTGAACACAAACATATTATACATACAGTAAGTGTTAACTAGATATTCTACATGATGAGGTCATAAGGATATAGTAGTGTATACAGTAAATAAAAAAATGACATAAAAACTTTGGATCTAAAAGCAGAAGTCGGAAGTTTCCATTTTGGCCACTTTACTTTTGCATATCTGCTTAACACAATTCAGGATCTCAGGGGCTGGAGCCTCTCCTGACAACATTCAGAAAATGTAAAAATCACAGTCACGTACATAACCACACACACACAGACAAGCTCAGTTTAGAATCACCAACTAACCTAACACACACACTGTGGGATCTGGAAGAAATTGGAGCGTGTAAAGAAAATCCCACAGACCAAAGATGAAAAGACTGCTTTGTAATAAGCTGCTTAATGTGGAAAATAAAAGAAATTATTTTAATTATTAAAATTAAATTATGTTAATGTCCGCTGTTATTCTCAATCTACATGCTTCTGTTAGGTCAGATTATCTCAGGTTACAACGTGAGCTACCACAGCTATGCTGATGACACACAGCTGTACTTATCTATAGCACCTGATGACTCCGACTCTCTCGATTCACTAACACAATGTCTTACTGGTATTTCTGAATGGATGAATAGTAATTTTCTCAAACTAAATAAAGAGAAAACTGAAATTTTGGTAATTGGCAATAATGGATTCAGCGAGGTTATCAGAAATAAACTTGATGCACTAGGATTAAAAGTTAAGACGGAAGTAAAAAATTTAGGGGTAACCGTTGACTGCAATCTGAATTTTAAATCGCATATTCATCAGACCACTAGGACAGCATTTTTTCACTTAAGAAACATAGCTAAAGTTAGACCTCTTATATCATTGAAAGATGCTGAGAAATTAATTCACGCTTTTGTTTTCAGTAGACTAGATTACTGTAACGCACTCCTCTCAGGACTACCCAAAAAAGACATAAATCATTTGCAACGAGTGCAGAATGCAGCTGCTAGAATCCTAACTGGGAAAAGAAAATCCAAACACATTTCTCCAGTTTTGATGTCACTACACTGGTTGCCTGTGTCATTCAGGATTGACTTTAAAATACTGCTTATGGTTTATAAAGCCTTAAATAATCTCGCTCCATCTTATATATCGGAATGCCTGACACGTTATATTCCAAATCGTAACCTTAGATCTTCAAATGAGTGTCTCCTTATAATTCCAAAAGCTAAACTTAAAAGAAGTGGTGAGGTGGCCTTCTGCTGTTATGCACCCAAAATCTGGAATAGTCTGCCAATAGGAATTCGCCAGGCAAATACAGTAGAGCACTTTAAAACACTGCTGAAAACACATTACTTTAACATGGCCTTTTATAACTTCACTTTAACTTAATCCTGATACTCTGTATGTTCAATTCTTCATAATAACTATTCATGGTGGCTCTAAAATCCGTACTGACCCCTACTCTCTCTTCTGTTTCTTTTTCCGGTTTCTTTGTGGTGGCGGCCTGCGCCACCACCTACTCAAAGCATCATGATGCACCAACATTGATGGACTGAAAGCTAGAAGTCTACGTGACCATCATCATTAGGTCCTTCCATGAAAACCCTAAATACAAAGAGGACTGTTTGACTTATGTTAGGTAGATTGCCCAGAGGGGACTGGGCGGTCTCTTGGTCTGGAACCCCTACAGATTTTATTTTTTTCTCCAGCCTTTGGAGTTTTTTTGTTTTTCTGTCCACCCTGGCCATCGGACCTTACTCTTATTCTATGTTAATTAATGTTGACTTATGTTTATCTTTTATTGTGTCTTCTATTTCTCTATTCATTTTGTAAAGCACTTTGAGCTACATTTTTTTGTATGAATATGTGCTATATAAATAAATGTTGATTGATTGATTGATTGATTGAACTAATGGAAATTAATTAAATATAGGACACGGTAATGAAGAACCCTGCCTCACAGTAAAGAGACCAGGGTTTGAGTCACTGGCCCCCACAGTGTGGAGGTTGCATGTTCTCCCCGTGTCTGACTGGGTTTCCTCTGGGTGTTCCTGTTTCCTTAAACAGTCCAAAATATGCAGGCTAGCTGTATTGGTGGCACTAAGTTGGCCCTAGTGTGTTGTTGGGATGTATGTGTGTGTGTTTGCCCTGCGGTGCACTAGCACCATGTTCAGCGTTTGTTCCTGCCTTGCACCATGTGCAGACTGGGATAGGCTCCAGCTCCCCCCATCACACTGTTCAGGACTAAGTGGGTTAGACAATAACTGACTGACACAGTGATGAAGAGAACAAGAGTGTAATTCATGAATGAGAATGAAAAAAGGAAAAGCCCATCAGAAGTCTCAAGTCCAACTGATCTGAATGTTTGGAGAAGAAGGAGTCGAGTGGCTACATCAAAACCTACAAAAAAGCCCAGACTAAAAAAAATACCAGAGAAGTGGTGGCTCTGAGTTTAGTGATCTGCACTGGCAATCAGAAGGTTGCTGGTTCGAGTCCCATAAACGCCAAAAGAGTCTCTGCTTCGTTGGGCCCTTGAGCAAGGCCCTTAACCTGCAATTGCTCCGTCCTGGGTATGATGTTAATCTGCAAGCCCTGCATGTTGGCACTTTAAACTGCAGGAAAAAACCTGGGGATTGGTGGCAGAATTAGCATTCCAGTCACCATAAAAAACCTCCCACTGTTCCACTCCATCTGAACTAGTGTGGTGCTGAGGTGTCACCCATTGCAGGGCTGCACTTGGGTCCAGAACTGGGGATCCTGAGTTGATTTGTCATGTGGTGGGTGCAGCAATGCTCCTAACCTCACTGTTTAAAGGCATTTGAATGATTATTTGATCAATGTCTAAAAATATTACAGAGATTGACAAACTCCAGCTTGGATTCAAAAAAGCCAAAGAAATCACAGATGCAATTTTCAATTTTATTAGAAACTGTATCAGAATACAGAACTGAGGGGAGCAGGAGAATATGGTGTACATTCATAGAATTAGATGAAGAATATGATGGAGTGTCCAGGGAGGCAAACTACTGGTGTTTGAGGAACAAACACAGAGCCAGAAATGAGTATCAGATAGTCTATGAAATGTCAATCAGAGCAAATGGAAAGTGAAGAAGCAAAGAGTTTAGAAATACTGTAATTACAGGTTCACATCAGGGGTTAACATTGGGCCCATAACTTTTAATGTTAATGATGGGCATCGCAAGTGGAAACATCAGAACATGAGAACTGTTTTTGCCAATGATTTAGAAATATTAGTAGACTCAGACAATGAAGTACACTGAAGTGTTCAGAATGGGCAAGGAGCCCTAGAATATAAAAGATTAAGATTGAACAGTGGAAAGACAGACCTTATGGTGTAGAGGTCTGGTGCCACTAAGATTCACATCGTCGATGAGACAGTGATTTACTTATTTTTTTGGTGGAGATTCCAGGGACGCACCCAACATTGGCCCGACCCACACACACTCACAAGCAGAGACACAAAACCAACAAATGAATAAATAATATATTAAATGAAAACCCAATACACAACAACAACAACAATCAGACAAACCTTCCCTTTCTCCTACAGCAATACAGTTGTAACATAACAATGAACCATAACAATAAACATACACGACAACATCTTAATACAGTCCAATAGAGCAAAAGCAGGTGAAATTGTATGGGGTGAAGAAAATAAGTGAAACAGTCCTGAGCGGCAAGGGGTGAGATTTGCAGGAGCGATCCTTTTGAAGACGCACGATGATTAATCTACCACTATACACAGGTCAGGCAGGAACGAGACAGTCCATTCATTCTAACGAGAAATGATCCAGGGCACAATTGACCTTTCAGATGACACATTTGGACAGGATACACAAAAACACTGATCTCCTGTTACTCCATCCTATTCAAATTTCCCGCTGGCCTCTTTCGTCCCCAGCAGCCCCTACTTTCGTTCCAGTCATCCTATGCAGGTAATCCCCCTTGGGCTGCTGGGAAATGGAGTTCTTCCCACGGTAGCACTGCTATATTGGTGATAATCAAGGAGGGAATTTTCCCAGTGTGCAGGGACTTTTGAAAAAATGTACATTTACGTACAATATGTATTTACTAACATTAAGCATTCTCTAATTTGCATTATGTGCTCCTAAGAATATAATCTAAGTAGCATGTAGCAATTTCCAAATCATGAAGTAACTCATGGGTAATCCTTGGTACTGCTAGGAGGTTATCCATCCATCCATCCATCCAACCATTATCCAACCCGTTATATATCCTAACTACAGGGTCATGTGGGTCTGCTGGAGCCAATCCCAGCCAACACAGGGCACAAGGCAGGAAACAAACCCTGGGCAGGGCACCAGCCCACTGTGGGGTGCACACACACAACCACACACCAAGCACCAATGCACCTAACCTGCATGTCTTTGGACTGTGGGAGGAAACCCACACAGACATGGGGAGAACATGCAAACTCCACGCAGGGAGGACCCGGGAAGCGAACTTAAGTCTCCTAACTGCGAGGCAGCAACGCTACCCACTGTGTCACCGTGTTGCCCTAGGAGGTTATCAAATTCTTCAAATGTGTTAACTTTGGAAAAATGCAAGGTTAGACCATTAGCTATTTCACTGATGTGAGGGCAAATTACAATTAGAACACAAGCCAAGCACCTTCCTTCTGCCTATCCTTCTGGATGCATTAATATCACCACTGCAGTACTGTAGAAGAAATTAATTAATTTCAGAATGCATGCATTCTCTAATTACACATTTTCAAGGTGCATGTGCCCCCTGCTGGGCAAAGAAAAATACTATTTAAAGAATTCAGACATTTATGATTACAAAACATCTTCATTGAACCAGGAATGTAATTAAAAAGCATACAAACTGTAAGCTAACATTATAAAAGGTAATGAATACATATCTGAGAAATTCTTCTGAAATGCTACATTCCACTGCTAATCTCTCATGTGGATTCCCAAAAATTGGGGTTACAAAGAGATGGTACTTTAAACTGTACAGAAAACACAAAACAACTAAAGACTATGGTCGACTTCAGAACTGTTTATTAAATTTGTATTCGTATCCTCTGACTACATTTATGTTGACTGGCTCATGAGAGTTCATTGTTCAGTGCTTCTTCAGAAAAGCCCTGACTCACATTACTCAGTCCTGATATAAGAATCAAGAAATGTCTGGTGGGATTTCTCTTTTACCTTTTCCATTACTTGCTGGATTTCAGGTGTGTGGGGGGCAAATAAGATTTTCCCGTGTAACAGAGGCTTCATGAAGGTCCACAGCAGTGCCCCATTTGGAGACTGTAAGATATCCTTATAGAAATGCCTACAGAAAGGAGCTGAGATAAAGAACAATTAAGGTGAGGTCAGAATTAAAAGGTACAAAGAACACAAATTATTTTATTTCTTTTGCTACACACTTAACCATAATAAATGCATAGTTATAATAAAATCCTTGTCACATAGAGTTTAAAATGTTGCATATGCTACATGTAAAGTTATCGATAAAAATAGTCTTTTAATACAAATCAGAAACAAATGGTGCTAATAAAAGTTGGAGAAAGTTGTGTTTTTCATTCAAGGATTAATGGAACTGTGACCATCACGTTTAAATATCATTTCTGTGATGTTATCTGGGTGACAATTACACATAACACCATTAAGTGGTACCACAAAAACAATGAAAACAAAGCAAGAGTCAAAATAAACTTTGTCAAGTTGCATCAAAATGAGAAACCAAAAAATAAATCCTTATGTGAAAAAGCATTAAATTTTACATAAAAACATGTTAATGTAACAGTTTTTATATCCTTTGGTCTTCAATTGTTGTCCTACTTGTATCAAGGGACCCAAAATTTCAGTTTGTCTAAAATTATGTCACCCTATGATTCCATTAGAAGTTACAAGCTACAGTGCATTAATAAAGCAACGTTTACATGGGTGAAGTTTAAGCTTCATTTGATTCATAGTAGATCCACCTCTGATGATGACTGACACTAGACAACAACAAACAACATGAAAACATTTATGAAAAAAAATCTCATGTTACTCGTGTTACATAATCCACATGTCAAGTCATCCAGTCATGTGCTCACAATGTCCCAAACACATATATTTTTAGTAAAATATTGTTAAGTAAACCATTTGTAAAAATGGTTTTCTGAGTGAAAATGGAATGTACTCAAGCATAAAAGAGCATTTGTATTGAAGATAGATAGATAGATAGATAGATAGATAGATAGATAGATAGATAGATAGATAGATAGATAGATAGATAGATAGATAGATAGATAGATAGATACTTTATTTGGGAAGTTAAGACTTTACAGAAGCTTAAGTAAATAGAAATATTACAACAACCCACAAACTATCCCACAAAACACACACAAGGTACTTAAGAGGTCTATTGCCATCTAATAAGAGGCTTGCAGATGGGACAATGATGGATCAGATTGTGGTCAGATCATGTAACATTTAAATTAAGTAAGTACAGCTTGTTGTATCTAAAAATGAAACATGACACAGACCTACAGGAGTTCGCCATTATTTCATCCTAAACAGTAAAATAAAGAGAATGTTGAAACAGGAACTGTTCCTATTCATTTGAACTAGCTTTTTCCTAGTGTTGAAGTTTAACACTAAAAATGTGATCACATGGCCTAATAGGACACAATCTCATACTGGGTCAAATTAGAGCTGCAAATTGATTTAATAGTATGTGATCGTGTAATGGATTTCTAAAGGAAGGAAGTCCTCAGATGAAACTAAAACATGCGCTGGTAGAGCTCACCCTAGAATGCTGTGAAGCCCCCACTGTACCATCATGATGCCCATAAAGTAATCAAGTGTGATTGATTCTATAAATATCACATTTTTAGCAAAAAATGGTTTATTTATAAATCTAAAAAAATGAAGAGCATGTACAAGATATTTGTCAAGGTTTAAATAATTATACTATTATTGTTTACTACTTTTGCTGGTGATGCTACCACCACTGAACATTCTTGGAAAAGTCACATAATGTGGCATTTGCCTTAACCCACTAAAAGACTAAGACACACTTACCTAGCTTCTATGCTATATTTATCAAAAACAAGGCATGTATTTTTTTTTCTCTAGGTTTTGTTCTTTGGTTTAGAACTTTGCCTGATAGAATAAGGTCTGCTTACCTCCACTGGTTTTGGCCGTTGTGTTGAATTGATTGTTTCTGACCTGATATGTCTAACTACCCTTCTGGAATCTGCCATTTAAATAGCTTCGGACACACAAACATTACTTGGCTAAGCAGGAGTTCTCCTTTGATGTTCACAGAAGCATGACAAAGGTAATGTAAAGAATTAAACATTAACTCTCTTAATAGTGAGCACCGTTCCAGAATCATTTTGCAAGTACACAATAGAATGGTTCCCTTATTTCTACAGCTGTGTCTAGTGATTCAGAGTTAACAAGTCAGCGATGGACACTGAGGTGGCAATGTTTTCACTTTACAATCCAGCACCATTAAAAGTAGGACAATGGCACTTAGATTGCTAGAGTGGCATTGTTCTGCCTACCAGCTCCAAGGGACAGGATTTCAATCCTGGCCCAAATGCTGTCTATGTGAGGCTTAAATGTTCTCTTTGTATATGTTTTTTGTTTTTTTTCTTGATTCTCCATTTCCCTCTCTCATCCCAAAGGCAGTTATGCTAAGTTGCTTGATGACTCTGAATTGGCCCAGAATGAATGAGTATTGTGTCTCTGTATGTGCCAAGCAATGGACAGGTGCCCCATCTAAAGTGGGATCTTACCTAATATGAGATGAAGCAGGGAGGAGGCTCCTGAATTCAGTGGAATTAAAAAAGTAGTAGTCATGTCAGGTATACAGTGAACACTTCATCACTCTCTTGAATCATGGTATGCAAAAATATATTAAGATAGATAGATAGATAGATAGATAGATAGATAGATAGATAGATAGATAGATAGATAGATAGATAGATAGATAGATAGATAGATAGATAGATATTGTAGAAATAGGTACAAATGCATTGTATGGATGCATCTAGAAGGGCTAGAGCGGCACATAGCTGGACTTACATATGTTTCATGAATACAGTGGATTCAGAAAGTATTCAGACCTCATTCACTTTGTACACACTTTATTGTACTGTAGTGTACATTTAATTTTAATAGATAAATTTGCTACTTTTACCTATCCATCTACACCCAATTACCCATAATGACAAAGTGAGTACGCATCTGTTTGTTTTTTTCATGTTTATTCTTTATTTTGCCTTGTATTAGGAATTTGCTAGTTTTCGCATACCCCTTGGGGTCAGAGTTCTGGGTCAGCCATTGTACAGCAACCCTGGAGCAATTGCAGATTAAGGAGGTTAAGGAGCAGAATAGGATCTCTTTTGACAGTAACAGGGATTCGAACGTGCAACCTTCAAGATACCGGCTCAGAAAATCTCTCATTTATGTAAGCATTTAGACGCTTTGCTCTGGTACTCCATATTGTAGTCCAGTGCATCCCGCTTGCTTTATTTCTCCTTGAGATGTATCTAGGTCTTGAGTAAATTGCATCTGTGGAAAACTGAATGGATTGAACGTCATTCAGAAAGGCACACACCTGTGCATATGAGGTTTCACAATTCACGTGGCATGTCGCCAACCAATGAAATCCAAGGAACTCTCTATAGACCTCTGTGATAAAATTGTGGTGATGCATAGATCAGGGGAAGGTTATAAAACCATTTCTAAAGCTTTGAGAGTTCCCAGGAGCACAGTAACCTCAATAATTGTGAAATATTAGACATTCAGCACCACTAAGACTCTTCCTGGAGTTGGCTGTCTGACCAAACTAAGTAACTGGGCAAGATAGGCCTTTGTCAAGGAGGCCACCAAGAACCTAGCGGTCACTCTAAAAGAGCTTCAGAAGACTACTGCTGTGGTGGAAGAACCTTTGAAAAGGATGACCATCTCAGCATCACTCCATCAGTCAGATGTTTATAGTACAGTGGCTAACTCCCACTTGTAGCTTGCCAAATGTCATTTAAAGGACTCTGTGAGCATGAGGGAAAAGATTCTCTGGTTTGATAAGACAAACAAGAACTCTTTGGGCAGAAGTCCAAGCACTGTCTTTGGTGAAGATCAGGCACTGTTCATCCCCTGCCTTGTACCATCCCTACAATGAAACATGGTGGTGGCAGCATCATGCAATGAGGTGTTTCTCAGTAGCAGAGACAAGAATACTGGTGAGAATTGAGGGAAGGATGAATTCAGTCGAATACAGAGAGATTCTCCAGATTGCCTGCAGTCAGAGACTGGCGCCACAGTTCACCTTTATTATGAAAATGATTTGAAGCATACAGACAATACAACACAGGAGTGTCTTCAGGGCAAGTGTCCAACGGTCTGTAGTGCCCTGTGCAATGGGTCTGTTGCACAGTTTCAGACTCAAGACACCTGGAGCCATAACCGAATGACTGGGGGATGGAAAAACAATGATCATTGTTTAAAAAAAAATAAGAATTCTGGTTTATTCCAGATGTGCTAATAACTATTTACAGTAATGACTTGTGTCACAAACATGCGCATGGAAGACAGCTAAAGGGCTTAAATAATAGTAGTACCATGCCACACCAGGGGGTGTGGAGCTGCACTAACTTTCTCTCTCGGTCCTCTGCAGACTGTCCTTGGGACATTTATGATGCCACTTCTGGTACTGGCACCATTGATAACGTCATTTCCAGTACTGGCACCATGGATCACTTCTGGTCCCTAAAGACACCACTTCCAGAACAGCACTGGAGCTGACGCCACTTCCAGTCTCGAAAACATCACTTCCAATTCGGGTCCAGATGATGTCACTTCTGCTCATGGCCTTTAAAGCCGCCATTTTACGAAATTCAAATCAGTTCTGTTTTGGACATTGTACCATGGCGCCCTGCCCAGGGTTTGTTTCCTGCCTTGCACCCTGTGTTGGCTGGGATTGGCTCCAGCAGACCCCCGTGACCCTGTAGTTAGGATATAGCGGGTTGGATAATGGATGGATGGAAGGATATTAGATGGGTGGCTGCTCCAAACCATTGATGTTTCCTGTGTCATACTGTGACACTTGTTAATGTATACAGTTCAATATAAGACCATTAAGAAAAATAAGTGCAGGTGCTACATCCAATAATTAATCTAAAGCTAAAAATGATGCGAAAAAAAATCCAACAAAAATAAACAAAGAGCCTTTTCTTCTTCAACAGAGAGTTCACAAAGGACAGACAGAAAAATAATCCATCCATCCATTTTCCAACCCGCTGAATCCAAACACAGGGTCACGGAGGTCTGCTGGAGCCAATCCCAACCAACACAGGGCACAAGGCAGGAAACAAAGCTCGGGCAGAGTGCCAGCCCACCGCAGCAGAAAAATAATCATAAAAAAAAGTGCAATAATAAACACAAAGACATTAAGGAAAAATGCACACCCAAAAATATATACAAATCGAAAGTAAACTGTCCTCACTAATATATACAAACTCCTCTCTCTGCTCCACTGACTCCGCAGTAAAGAAGTTCTCTCTGGCCCAAAGACTGTTCTAAAGATGATCCCTGGCAGTCTGGGCTAGGGTTAGATATCGATAGCTGCCTTGCCTAGCCAATCATTGCTCCTGCTTTCCAAGATCCCTCAACAGCAAGCAATGTTGAGTCACGCAGCCTATGTTCTCCTCTAAGGAAGAGTATCAGGTGCTGTGTCAGTACATCACACCTTCACCTTTCCCTGTGTATCACGCTGGCAGCTCTGCAGGTAAGTTACTTGGTGAACTTTCACCTCCTTCACTCGGTCCTTTCTGTCTCTATGCTTGTATTTTTTTGCTCGTAACCTCCTTAATCTCAGCACTCTATTCTTTCCTTCCCACAGCAGTTTCTGGCAAAAGCTCTACCGTTAGTCCACTTCAATTTCAAAGGGTGCCTGTGGTTAAAACAGCAGCAGCAGACACTCTTAGTGCCAGTTGAAGCCCAGAGAAGCCTATTGATTCACAGGTCTTCATGTCACTAGGGTGACTCAAAAGGGGACACCAAACACGGGTGTGACATTGCCCCTCAACCGCGTTCTCCCTCACTGGAGTGCAAAAATAATAGGAAAGCAACTTTTATCTCTATAGTTATTTATTCATTCATGATAAGCTATAAATCGCTATACTAAACACTACTCTGCAGTCTCAGCTTATCACACGGTCTTCAAGTGGCTCAGCCAGAGCTCAGACTTAAATCCCACTGAACATCTGTGGAGAGACGTGAAGATGGCAGTTTAACATTCAATCTGATGGAGCTAGAGAGGATCTGCCAGGAAGAATTGGATAAACTGCCCAAAAACAGGTATGCAAAGCTTGTAGAAACTTACCCAAGAAGACTTGAAGCTGCAATTGCTGCCAAACAGACTTCTACAAAGTACATCATTAAGGGTCTGAATATTTATATGAATGTAAGATTTCAGTTTTTGATTTTTAATAAATTTGCAGACCTTTCTGAAAAATAAGTGTATGAGAGGTGTATGTCATTATGGGTTACTGACTGTATGTTGATGGGTAAGAATGACAAATCTATCAATGTAAATGAAATCTACAATACAAGAAAGTATACAGAAATTGAAGGGATCTGAATACGTTTTCAATCCACTGTATATTTACATAAAGAGCTATACCCAATTTACTCTGCCAATGATGAATAAAATGTTTTATGTATACTAATGCCAGGAAAACTGTTTATTCTTAGTTTGTAGCTGGCAGCAGAGGTGCAATGAGTTACTAGAGAATAACTTACGAGAGTTGGCAGGGATGCTGTATTTATCTAAGTCACTGTCAGACAGCTCAGTAATCTGTGGAAGATCTGAAAGCATCTGGCTGTCTGTGAGCGCTGCAGGAGTCAAATTCTTGCAGACCAGTGCTGAAAGTTTGCTCCATGAACCCTGATTTGACATTCTTGAAAAGATGCTGTCTGTATCCTGAAAGAAAAATCACAGCAGAATAAGGAATACGTCTGCCTCACTGAAATCAGGGCAGTTGTCAAAAGTGGCCTACTAAGAGAAAATGTCTTAGAAAATATTCATGGAGCAGTGGATGTAGGGATAAAGTTTACAAAGGAAAAAATCCATATTTAAAGGTTGAAAAGATAAAGGAAATGTAACATTTCAGGTCCATCTCACTGACAAATTGAGCTCTTTTTTAAATCTGGGAAACATACAAATGAATTTGACAATTCTGATTTTTTTCACATGGTTGGAAGGAGCCAGCAAGAATCATTAGCTGAACCTGAGAGATTATTGCATGTCATTGTTTTATATTTCAAGACATAAATACCATACACCTCTCTGCCAACCTGAAGTAAACATTATTTTTACTACCAGTAATCATAAACGTGTATAGTATCCTTTATTTGGATTACCTTTAGTCATCCATTGCATCATGTGTCTCTTTCTAAAGTGCCTTTGGGCTGACGTTAGCAGAACTATAAAGTATTTACATTTTTAGATGATGTCTTTATCCAAGGTGACTTACAACATTTATGATACTACTCGTCACATTTCTTTTGGTTTTCCAATTGGAGCACAGGCAGGTCAAGTGATTTGCTCATGGTCACACAGTGTCAATAGTGGGATTTAAACCCACAACCTCAGGTATGAAAGAGATTTTTTAAACAATTGTTTAAGTAAGTCAAAATTCCCATCCCAGACATTATCTGTGTGAAATTTCCAAATTATCCACATGCTCATGTAGATAGTACCCTACCTATATCTGAAAGAGGCTAAGTTGACTGGCATCACTAAATTTGCTCTGCATGAATGAAACAGTGTATGTGTGTGAATGGGTGAGCCCAACAATGAATTAGCCACCCACCCTTGGCTGTTTTTTGGGTGTTCAAATACTGGCTCTTACTGGAATAAGCAGGTTTCCAAATACAATCAAGTAATAATAACTTGTCTAATTCACTTATCCTTCTGTTCTGTGTTAAACTTTATGCAAATACATCTAACATCAGAAAGAGGGCATCATAACACAAAACAATGGATTCTTTACAAGCAAGCTTTACAAGTAAGAACAACTTAACTAAGCTTTCAAACTCTGGTAAAACCCTCCTCACATTCATTTTTCTCTAATCCCAGTAATCCTCTGTAGTGGCCAGGCCATGCCCTCTGTGCTTCTTTACTAAATTAAAAATTTGAACCTTACCTTTTATGTTCAACTAGCTGAAATACCCAGCATTGCCCGTGAGGAAAATAACATTTTTTTTTAATTGTTTGAGAAAAATGTAATTAAAAAAACAAAACTTGACAGATCAATATTTGTTTTATAGTGTAGTAATAAGTTTTTACATGCAGAATTTTTGACAACGAAAAAACGTCAAATGAATATTATTATTAGGTTGATTTAATTCTATTACCACTACAACTTTGTTACAATAAGAATAATAAAAGATGAAAATATAGTTAACAAAAACAAATATTAAATGACAGACAAATAATACTATGGATTTTTCATGATAAAACTGTCGGTTGCTTTTATGGAACACACCAGAAATGCCTGGAGCGTCAACTGGATGATAACATACATACAAAACCGCAAGATTGTTACATTCTGCTTTATATATAAGATTGTGGCTAATTGTTGGAGAGGTGTTCATTGGAAGGTGCTTTGTTGCTTAAAAACTCTTTATTGTATCTATATTCTTATATTGTGGACTGTATTGCTGTGTCTGGGGCTCTCAGGCGCCCCCTTAACATCAACTGGATGATAACATACTGTATATACAAGACCGCAAGATTGTTACAGTCTGCTTTATATATAAGATTTCCCATTCACAAATAGTAAGGACTTTCTAAGTAATTATATTCGATTCACATCATTCTTACAGAGCACACTTTCACTTACAACCTAAACAGCTTAAGGGCTCATTTGACTGTAGTTCCACTCATGAACAAGGGTTGGAGCTTCACCTAATACCTCTGCTCTTTTTTAATTTGCAGATCCAATAATTGAAGCGATGACATCACTTCCACCTTCCGGTCACCTGGACCTGCCTCTTCCTCTCCATCGACCTCTCATCCAGCTCCTCTGCCATCTGTTGGCATCTGATAGTTGGTTTATGACGTTGGGCAGATTTTAAATAAGTAATCGCGCTCTGTGAGGTGCATGCTCTACTCGGGCATGGAGGTACGTGAGCGTGCTTCGCTTCGGGGATGGTTGTGGTTCCATGGCTGACCATGCATACACATGCAAATGGGAGTGTCAGTCAGGTGCCTCATTATTGCCTCGGATGGAGAAGCATCTCACATCTGTTGTAATTTTTAGAACACATTGGAATAAAGATCATAAATAGGTGTATGTAGATATTAAACCATCCACTTTAAGGAACAGATACATGTCTATATGTCTGTCCAGTTACTTTGTCTCTGTCATTCCAGGTTGTATCAAATAAAACACATCGCTTTTGTCATTGCAACAGATGGCTCATCATAAACATTAACACTGCTTTAGCAGAGACATATACAGTACATTGCATGGTGTGCTGCAAATGTTGATTACTTTGATTTCAACTCATCTTAGACTGGTAACACAGCTAGTGGTTGTATATTAGTATATTCTAGGGACTCCTGGGTAAATATCTAACGTATTTTTGCTGTGATTGGTTTACTGTGGAATGAACTGTAAATGAAATCTGGTTTGTGCTGTTTTTAAATTACACTAGATCATTAACACCTTGCAATTCATAATACATTCTTAATTATTACATTGAATGTACTGTATACCTTTATCAGTATCAGATTATAATTATTAAATTCAATATTCATCAGCAGTAGAGTATTGCAGATAATATCTTCATATTGGAATCTGGCAAGATGATATTTAAATAGGACAATAAATAATCTGATTTCTGCTCTCTTTAATATGCTATTGCTGTTACATAATCCGACTATTATATTAATAACTGTTATACCTTGTTATTTGACTATGATGTGGTATTTAAGCTTCTGTTTTCTGGGATGGTATTTCTAAATCACTGTCCTCTATTTTCTCTGTTAATATTCCCCTTTTGCCACATGTACAGTATTTCATCTCCTGCATCTGTCTTTTCTTACCCTGACTTTTATCCAGTAGAGCTTATTCTGTCTGGGCACTATCTCTGTAAAACTAATCTTAGCCTTTCAAAAGAAACCAGAAACTGCTGGAAATCCCCTGTCTTTATTTAAAACTGCAGTGCTGCGCATCAACTGATCGTTGGGTTTCAATGTAGAGAAACAGTAAACTGCTGGTAGTAGATTGGCTCTGGGTTCAAGTTCTGGCACTAATCTGAACCCTTAATTCTTCCCTTTTTAGATTCTTCTCTCTCCTCCAGGGATGTGTCTGTTGAGCTTCTCTCACCCCTCTTATAGGGAAGGGACATTTTTTACAGTGTGGGAGATGAGGGGTCTTCTTAATTGTTGTTTTTTCTTATTTAACTCAAAATAATAAAAAAAATGATCACATAAAACAACCTCATTCATTTGCTTTACTAATCTAGGGACATAGTAAAGGCTATACGAAAATCATAACAAATTGTAAAATCCAATTTTCAAAAAATAAATCTTATGTCTGAATTATGCAACTAATGACTATGATTTATATCTGATAGGGATTTAAACCATGTAAACTTTGGCCTCCAACACTTTCAACACTGTACAGTATTGGATGCCTAAAAGATAAGTTATGTTGGTCGGACTGTATTTACATGTTAGAAAGTCTTGCAATTATTTACCTCTTGAAAGTGTAGAGTGCTGATGAATTCTTGACTATCCAGTGAGGACAAGAATGATGGAAGCCATTTGAAAATGGGACGCGCTTTAGATGCTAATCCAGTGATACTTTGGAAAATGTCCAGGACCTGACTCAGTATCTCCTTCATCGTCGGTGGTATAAGGCCCTAAAAACAAGTGCATAAATGAGATGACTTTAGAAAAATTCAGAACAGTTTCTGATTTGGGATATGGTGCATGTATTTGGAATAATTCAATAATACGTAACATAAGAAATTCCAACAAAGTAATATTTCTCTTGAGTGATTTTATTAGAAGGAAGGCTTTGGTTGCTTCATACATATCATAAAGTCAATATGCCTGTACCTGATAAATGAGGGTCCTTATATCAAGGTGCTGAACAAATAATAAAACAAGCTTGTACTGTTCCTCTGGGGACATGGAACACATCTCACTGACAGATGTTGAGATGTCTTTGTCAGATGAAAATGAAAGCAACAGTCTGAAAGTTTCTTCATTGCACTCAGTAGCCAGAGTCAACACAATTAAGCCAGAGGTGAACTATTATAACAAAAAAAATATATATATAGTTAAATGTAATACCCTGAAGTTGCCCTTTTTTGAAAAAAAAAAAAGATACAAATAGTGCAAACATTTCAGCAAAAAGAACTGATATATTACAATAGATAGTGCACAGTGTTTAATTATACCAGATCTGAAATGTAGTCTTTATGTACTTTAGACTTTTATGAAGTGCTGTGTGCAGTTTTCCTCTCTGTATAATTCTATTTAACTACTATACACCACCAGGCTTTCATTTTCTTTTTTCATTATAAGCTAATAGATTATCGTGCAGGTGTAGGTGTCTGTTTTATGATGAGGATTGCAATCCTCATTTTTAATCTGCCTGCAGGTTCTCTATCACAGCCTGAGAGCTATCACCATGTTGATATATATTGTCACACACATGCACCTTGGGGACGGCTTAAAGGCTCTGGTGGTATTAATTCTTCACCAGTCCACAGGGTGGCACTGTATTCTAACACATCTTCTCTTCCTCCCTTCTACAGACTGGATGATTGACAACCTCATTGTCTCTGACTTCACCTCAGGTTTCTGTCTACCTGGATCTGCCTCTTCCTGCCTGACCTGTATTTAACCGGAAGTGTTGCCATCTTGGATAGTCTAATTTCAGACTCACATCTTCAGAAACGTTCCTTTTACTGAAAAGAATTATTTATTTTTTGCCTTTGCAATATACAGGGTCACAGGTCACCCAAAATCTTTATCTTTGTCCTCTTTCACAGTGTATATCTACTCTATATATATAAAATCCTAAGCCTAAAAGTGCAACGATTTTGTGCAACGATTTTATGTGACGTTTTTATGTCACTTTTTTGTTACGCTTTAAATCGGGCTTATTTTAAAACTTACATATATATGTTTGGTATCATTTTTTTCAGAATTTATCGGACTTTAATGTAATATTGTTAGATATTCAGATTCTTATTCTGTTTTTAAATTCTAAACTAAAATATCAAGAAAGTTGTGGTTTTTAATATCAAGAAAGTCGTGGTTTTTATTTTTGATTGAGTAAACTTTCTTTCACAGGAACAAACTATTAAAACAAATTATTCATAACACCAGTGTTTGTGTTTTGGTGGTTTAGTTAGCTGAAGGTCGAGTTACGAAGACCCATTGCATACCACTTTAGTTTTCACATGATTTTTCCTGTTATTTAAATTTGTCTTTTTTTTTTTTAAAGTTTTTTTATCCATTAGAATGTCAATTAAAACAAATGGTTCGTTTATTTAGTTCTCTTATAAATACTCATCGAGCATAGTGGACCTCAGTTTAACGGGAATACTCCAATCGGTAAGACAATAAATATTTTATTCTCATTTCACGATTTTTACTCTGTTAAATAATAATTAATTTTTCTTTTACATATTTATAGAATTTCATGATTTTTACTCCAATAAATAATAATTTTTCTTCTGTACATTTACAGGTTTTACTAATATTTTGGCCACAACTGGGCAAAGGCACCAGGGGGCTTGGTCCCCCTAGTTTATATATATATGTTATACAAATAAATAATGCAAAGAGTACACAACACGTGTTTCGCCCTTATTGGGGCTTGTCACGTGTACAAACTTGTGCATCCCCTTATGGGGATCAAACCTCAGATGTCAGCACCTGACACAAAGCCTCTGACGTTGCACCACAGTGGCTTGTTTGCTTATTTGACAGTGTGAAGATCGGAGTATTACATTCTTAACTCTGAAAAAACAATCTAATTAGTTGGGTGGTTACCTACCAGGCAACGTTTGTGGTTGGTTGGCAGTGCCAGATTTTCCTATAGGCTAACTAGGCTTCAGCCTAGGGCCTCAAGATCAAGAGGGGCAATTTGAAGAAACTTAAAAATGGGAGGTGAACCAATGTAGAAAGCATTTTAAGACGGAGAAGCTTCTTTCTGTGGCACCCCTGCAAGAGAACCACCTCTTTCAACCTTCACAAACATATGCAGTTTTTAATATCTGGAAAAAATTTGGAATTAACTTGCTTAGAGGTCTTTATATAGACAACGTCTTTGCATCCTATGAACAATTACATTCCAAATTTAACATTCCAGCTACAAATTTCTTTCACTATCTTCAAATCAGGAACTTTGTTAAACAGAACCTTCCAGATTTTCCTCATCTTGCACCCTCATCCACGCTGGAAAAAATATTGCTCAATTTTGAGGAATTAGACTCCATCTCTACAATATATAAAATCATTTTACAATCCCTTCCTTTCAAAGATCCAAGAGGACACTGGGAAAATGACCTCTCAATTAATATATCAGAAAAGGAGTGGAAAGTAGCAATGCAGAGAATTCACTCGAGCTCCATATGCGCAAAGCATACAATTATACAACTCAAAATTATTTATCAAGCACATCTGTCTCGACTAAAACTCTCCAAAATGTTTCCAGGACATGATCCAACCTGTGAACGCTGCAACCAAGTCCCAGCCTCACTGGGTCACATGTTCTGGGCCTGCACCAAATTAGCATTATTCTGGACAAAAATTTATTTTATTTAATTATAATTATTTTTTTAATTACCTGTCAGACAGCCTTGGACTCACAATCCCTCCTAACCCATTAACAGCTGTGTTTGGGGTTCTTCCAGAGGGCTTAAAGTGGAGAAGGACAAACAAATTGTGATTGCATTCACTACACTGTTGGCACGCAGACTTATTCTGATAAACTGGAAGAACCCAAACTCTCCTCTTTAAGTCAGTGGGAAACTGATGTGTTATACTATTTAAAATTGGAAAAAATCAAATACTCAGTTAGAGGATCTGTGCAGACTTTTTTCAAAACATGGCAGGATCTAATCAGTAATATTTTAAAATAAGTTTATAAAGCACAGAGAATTTATTAATTTAGGTATGTTTACAAGCCTTAAATTTTACACCTTTTGGCTTGCTCTCTCTCTCAGGGGTGGGGATCGATCTGTTCTTAACATAATTCTTTTTTGTAAAACTTGATTGCTATGTATTGATTGTAATAAAATTAATAAATAAAAATTAAAAAAAAAAAAAAAAAAAGGGAGGTGAAAGGGCCTCATAAGTGGAATAGCCTAGGGCCTCTTTTCATCTAAATCCGGCCCTGTTGGTTGGCAAACATCCGTGATGTCTTATCAGTTGCAAGAAGCAGATCATAGCTATGTTATACAGTATCAGCCAGATAATACAAACAGTACACGACACGTGTTTCGCCCTTATTGGACATCAATTAGGTGGGGTGCAGGGAGTGTTGGTCATAAAGTCTTATTTATTATGTGCATGTTATTCTTTTCAAGCCTAAATATGCTGAGTTAACGCCTGTTAATGGCGTTTTCATTGGATAGCCACAATTCAGCCAGCTCTCTGGCACTTTTAGTATTAACCTTCAATTTTACTTGCACTGAGTCCCAGTTAAATGCGTGTCCGGTTGAACTTGTATGTGAGTAAATTAGAGATTGTGGTCCTTCCTTCTGACAGCATTACGATGTTCTGTATGCTTGCTGTGAGTGTTTTAGATGTTTGTCCCACATATACAGCTGGGCATGAACCACATGGTATGCTGTAAACCGTGTTCTGTGTCTCTGCTGTGGATTTCCTGCTATTAACATTAAAAAGGGCTGTGCACGGAGTGTTTGTAGGCTTGTGTGCAACTTTGATGCCTGATCTGGAAAGGATACGTGCTGTACCTTCTGATACCCCATGATGATAAGAAAGCGTGTGCCAAGTGGGATGGGAGGTCAGGTTCAAGTTGATTGTTTGCTGGGTTCTCTGGCATCTCCTATGTTAAAGCAATATTCGATGAATGTCTTTGGGTAGCCGTTTGATGTGAACAGTCTCCTTGGTCCTACAATGCATGTGAACTGCTCTGAAAAGTCTCTTAATACAGCTCCATTTATGCAATGATGGGTAATTGCTAGCAAAGTATAATATTTTGTCTGCATAACATTCCTGGCAATAAACATCTATAATCAGGGTGGCGTCGTTACCTCTTTCAATGGAGATGTCCAGGAAATTAATCAGTTACAAGCTGCTTGCTACAGTGCATTACTAAAGCGAGGTTTACATGAGTGATAGATAGATAGATAGATAGATAGATAGATAGATAGATAGATAGATAGATAGATAGATAGATAGATAGATAGATAGATAGATAGATAGATAGATAGATAGATAGACAGATAGATAAAAAAACTATACATATATGTCTTTACACCAGGCTAAAGGTCTGCTACATATGTATTGTAATGCTGCACTTTATTTATAACAAATTCCACAACACAGATAAACAGATGAAATGTTTAAATAAATGGTTCATATAAATGAATATGGGCAGCACGGTGGCGCAGTGGTAACGCTGCTGCCTCGCAGTTAGGAGACCCGGGTTTGCTTCCCAGGTCCTCCCTGCGTGGAGTTTGCATGTTCTCCCCGTGTCTGCGTGGGTTTCCTCCGGGCGCCGGTTTCCTCCCACAGTCCAAAAACATGCAGGTTAGGTGGATTGGCTATTCTAAATTGGTCCTAGTGTGTGTGTGTGTGTGTCCTGCGGTGGGTTGGCACCCTGCCCAGGATTGGTTCCTGCCTTCTGCGCTGGGATTGGGGATCCAGCAGACCCCCGTGGCCCTGTGTTCAGATTCAGCGGGTTGGAAAATGGATGGATAAATGAATATTTTTATTTAAATGAACCAAGGGAACTTGATGGAGATTTGTCCTTCAATTTCCAACTTATACATTTCACCTTAGTTACACCTTACCTTGGATAAATTGAAATCTGCTGCAAGGACTGTTTCAATAGTTTCAAGTGACAGGTTTGTAATTTCTCTGAGTTGGATTTTGAGCTCACTTGAATTCCTAATGCACGACTCTATATTCAAATCTGAAAGTGAAAAGTAAAATGTAAAAAATACATAATCACAAAAGGATACTGTAAGCAGCACGGAGCTCCCAAAGACAACCTGCTCTACCGAGTTGATTACTGTTAATGAATTCACAAAATCTCCTCTTTCTTTTTATTCGAATAACGATACAAAGATGAATCTGTCTGTTTAGAGCACGTTGTGCATTTATGAAGCTCTGCTTACTGGATATGCCATATATTCCTCTTTCTTTGTGTTTCTTGTTGCCTTTCTTCATTGGACATTCCAACCCTGATGTAGATGCTGAACAACATGACACATGGATGTACACCTCAAAATGTGTTATCTTACACCAGCCACTTGCTTTTGTTCATCAGACATTCCCAACCTCTTGTGGATGCAGGATGACATTACACCCCTGCACTTGCATGGACACATTACAGACAGACAGATGTACCTTTTATCACTTTATATATAGAGAGATATGTATTTCATGGGCGGCACCGTCTTCCCTGCGTGGAGTTTGCATGTTCTCCCCGTGTCTGCCTGGGTTTCCTCCGGGCGCTCTGGTTTCCTCCCACAGTCCAAAGACATGCCGGTTAGGTGGATTGGCGATTCTGAATTGGCCCTAGTGTGTGCTTGGTGTGTGGGTGTGTTTGTGTGTGTCCTATGGTGGGTTGGCACCCTGCCCAGGATTGGTTCCTGCCTTGTGCCCTGTGTTGGCTGGAATTGGCTCCCGTGACCCTGTGTTCAGATTCAGCAGGTTGGAGAATGGATGGATGGATGTATTTCATTACCTATAACAGTCTATAAAAAGTTAATTTTCCTCTGGAACAAATAAAGTTCTATCTATCTATCTATCTTAATATATTTTTGTATATCATGATTCAAGAGATTGATGAAGTGTTCACCGTATACCTGACATGACTACTACATTTTTAATTCCACTGAATTTAGGAGCCTCCTCCCAGCTTCATCTCATATTAGCTAAGATCCCACTCTAGATGGGGCACCTGTCCATTGCTTGGCACATACAGAGACACAATACTCATTCATTCTGGGCCAATTCAGAGTCATCAAGCAACTTAACATAACTGCCTTTGGGATGAGAGAGGGAAATGGAGAATCAAGAAAAAAAATACAAAACATATACAAGGAGAACATTTAAGCCTCACATAGACAGCATTTGGGCCAGGATTGAAATCCTGCCCCTTGGAGCTGGTAGGCAGAACAATGCCACTCTAGCAATCTAAGTGCCATTGTCCTACTTTTAATGGAGCTGGATTATAAGGTTAAATCATTGCCACCTCAGTGTCCATCACTGACTTGTTAACTCTAAATCACTAGTCCCAGCTGTAGAAATAAGGGAACCATTCTACTATCTTTTCCAGCCTTCCATGATCCCTTACCATGCCAGTGACCCAGTAGGTTATGCAGATGCTTGACTTTTTCGCAAGAGTGACAGAAAAGGCTGGAAAGGATATCAGCACATGCCTACCACCAGACCTCCTGACTGACAGGCAGGGCCACATCCTGGGGAAGCTAAGACCAGATAACCAGGTACAAAGTGAGTCCAGGGAAGTAACTTAGGTGGCCAGTACTCTTCATTGATTCACTAAAGAGCACACAGTTCCAAGAGGAACATCTGACATTGTGCTGTTACTGTAGGAAAATGGGCAGTTCGGGGGCTGCCTTATAAACCTGGCCCTTCAAGGGTGATACAGGCTCTTAAAGGACCACTATAGAAAGTACTTGACTAGATTCCTTGCAGCAAAAAGATTACAGCTTCTGTCCCCAGAAGTGACCCAGGGATGGCATTTAAAGCCACCTCATTCCCAAAACAGTTTTAAATCTGAAGTCAGGAGGAGAGTTGGTGTTGAAGGCTTAACTGCCAAAAATGTACGAGGCAAGGTTAAAAAAGGACTGTGTGTGAGGAGAAACAACTAAGGATTAAAGAAGGGAGTATTTTTTTTTGAGGTGGGCAAGTGGAGGTGCCTCTTTGTATGATAGACAATGAGGTACGGTAAGGGCCAGATGAGATGCAGATCTGCTGATTTTATCCTGTGGCTTGGCCATATCTTCCTTTTGCATTCCTTTTTTGTTAATAAACTAGTCATTTTTGTTTATTTTTGGCTGTTAACTGCTGACAAGAGAGCCCCTTCTTTCATTACTTATTGATAGTGGTGAAGGTCATCCATACAAAATGTTTAACTTACCCGTGACATTTTTAAACATGTTGAATACTTGCACAAGAGGGCTTTGAGGGAAGGATTCCAAAAGGATTAGGGAAATTCTGAAAATGAAAAGAACATAGCAGTTAATTACAAATTTTCACAGTCCTTGTGAAGTGAACATTCTGTAGGATGGTGATGAGCTATCAAGAGATATGTACATATTGTATATCAGCATGTGGGTCCACAGTAAGCAAAAATCTCTTATTTAACATTGAGCGAAATAGTCACATTGGAAGGATCTCAGAGACAATGGTCCAGTTGACTATGAGGGTGTATAATACCGTATTCACATGCTGACTACCAACACCAAAATGAAAGTAAACCAGGCCTGTGTGCTCAGCATGCTCCTTTATGGTAGTGAAACGTGGGCAATGCACGCCTAATAAGAACAACGCCTGAACACACTCCACCTGCGCCGTCACAGAAGATTTCTTGGCATCACGTGGCAAGACCATACCCCAACCTCTGCTGTGCTCAGGCACATTCACTGAATGGTAGATGCTGTATGTGGAACTGGCAGTGGGCTCCAGAACTGTTGGAACACCAACCTTATGTTACAAAGACATATGCAACTGTGAAATGAAGGCATGCAACATCAATACAACAACATGGAGACCACTGTATCAGACTGTAGTAAATGAATGGGTGCAGGCCATTAGTGCAGGCATTATGAGGATTAAAGGAGAAGCAGATACCAAAAGGTCATCCAAATAACGAAAACAACTTAATCTCACTTTCATCTGTGTGATATGCAAAAAGGTCTGCCATTACACACTCATAGTAAGCTCAACATCGGACTAATCAAACCGCAATGCACTTAGTGTATAGCAAGGCTATTCAATTAAAAATTCAGTTGGGCCAGATTTTCAAACCAAGAAATTTAGCTGGGGCAGGACATTTTTAGCGTCCGGTAAGCAGCAGGTAATAACAAATTTTAAATCAGCACAAATGAGTGTATTTATTCATTGTTTCATTTTTAAATTTGGTTACCATAAAAATAATAAAAACAATTATAACTGAACAGAATCTGAGGTACCCCTCCTTGAACTGCCACCTTATTGTGGTGCAGGGGTTTGCGTGTCCCAGTGATCCTAGGAGCTTTGTTGTTCAGGGCTTTATGCCCCTGGTAGGACCACCCAACTGGTTCAGGTGAGGGATGAGATAAAGAGCGGTTCAGCAAACCTCCTATGAAGAATAAAAAATTTGGAAGGCATTTTCCCTCACCCGAACACAGGTCACCGGGGCCCCCCTCAGGAGCCAGGCCTGGAGATGGGGTTCGATGGCGAGCACCTGGTGGCCAGGCCTGTACTCATGGGGCTCGGCCGGGCACAGCACGAAGAAGCAACATGGGTCCCCCTTCCCATGGGCTCACCACCTATGGGAGGAGCCAAGGAGGTCGAGTGCAGTGTGAGTTGGGAGGTGGCTGAAGGCGGGGACCTTGGCGGTCCGATCCTCAGCTACAGAAGCTGGCTCTTTTGGGACATGAAATGTCACCTCTCTGAAGGGGAAAGAGCCTAAGCTAGTGCACAAGGTCGAAAGGATCCAGCTAGATATAGTTGGGCACACCTCAACGCACAGCTTGGACTCTAGAACCAATATCCTTGAGAGGGGCTGGACTCTCTACAACTCTGGAGTTGCCCCTGGTGAGAGGCACCGAGCAGGTGTGGGCATACTAATTTCCCCCCAACTTGGAGCCTGTTCATTGGGGTTTACCCCGGTGGACAAGAGCATAGCCTCCCTCCACCTTCAGGTGGGGGGATAGGTCCTAACTGTTGTTTGTGCGTATGCGCTGAACAGCAGTTTGAAGTACCCACTCATTTTGGAGTTCCTGGAAGGGCTGCTAGAAGGCATACATTCTTAGGACTCCCTCGTTCTGCTGGGAGACTTCAATGTTCACGTGGGCAATGACAGTGAGACCTGGAAGGGCATGATTGGGAGGAATGAATCTCTAACCCCCCCCCCCACCCCCCCGATCTGGACCCATAAGATACACCATGTTCAAGCATAGGGGTGTTCATATATGCACTTGGCACCATGGTCCTCAGCCAGAAAAGGGTGGATTGTCCTCTCAGGGTTGGGAGTGAGATCCTGCCCCAAATGGAGGAGTATCTCGGGATCTTGTTCACGTGTGAGGGAAGAATGGAGTGTGAGATCGACAGTGCGGCGTCTGCAGTGATGAAGGCTCTGCATTGGTCTGTCCTGGTGAAAAAGGAGCTGAAGCGTATACAAGCGGCTGAAATGAGTTTCCTCCTCATGGTGTCTGGGCTTTCCCTTAAAGATAGGGAGAGAAGCTCAGTCATCCAGGAGGGGCTCAGAGTAGAGCTGCTGCTCCTCCGCATCGAGAGGAGTCAAATGAGGTGGCTCGGGCATCTGATCAGGATGCTTCCTAGACGTCTCCCTGGTGAGGTGTTCCGGGCATGTCTAACTGGGAGGAGGCCTCGAGGAAGAACCAGGACACTCTGGAGGGACTATGTCACTCAGCTGGCCTGGGAACGCCTTGGGATTCCCCCAGAAGAGCTAGAAGAAGTGGCCGGGGAGAGGGAAGTCTGGGTATCTCTGCTCAAGCTGCTGCCCCCGTGACCCGACCTCGGATAAGCGGAAGAGGATGGATGGATGGATGGACGGATAGAATCTGAGGTAGTAGCAATATTTTGTTCCACTTCTAAAATAATAAAAAATAAACATTTTGCTCACATCTGACCACAGCACATCTTAAAATCAAAAACAGTGCATAGTATTAGCAATAACATTCATTTATTTTTCTGAAATTGAATAAATATTTTGGTCATATATGACCCAGGCACATTACAAAGTGCATTTAACAGAATAAAAGCAAACTATCAATGCTATCAGAGCTATCAGTGCACAAACCCATAACAAGTGATAACAGTAACAAAGACACATGAATACAATGTTGTAGCGTGTGGCTGGGGCCCTTGCCCAGCTGGGATGCCTCAACATTAGAAGGACCGGGGGAACAATCGTGTCCAGAACCTTCCCTGCCCTGGAGTGCCAGGTGGCAGTCCCCCTGGGTTGCAGCAGTGCCTCAGACTCCCACAGGGGCTCCATGGGAGTTGGAGTTGCATACAGCCCTGTTGGGATCTGTGGGCGCCACCAAGGGATGCTGCAGGTGTCCCACGCTTGTCTGTGTCGGGTTGAGACGGCAGTGCCAGCCTGGTTATCCACAAACGTCTAGTGCACAGGTGTATACAGCAGAGACCAAGAGTCCGAGTGCCACATGTTTTGTTTATTTGGTGAAAAAACAACGTTTAAAATTTGAAATTGATGAATCATCAAGTATAACTCTTTGCAGGGAGGACCCAGGATGTGAACCCATGATCTGCTTATTATGAGGCAATGGAGCTACCTTTACACTACTGCATAATATTGTGCTTGACACTTTAAAATTACAAACACAGAATTTCCCAAATCAAAGAATTTTAACCACAGGTTAACAACACGCTCTACATTCTACAAAAAAGTTATTTAGTCCTGCAAAGCAATCAGTGTTAATTTGACTCAGTTTTAAAGAAAATTCCAAAGTTTTTGCATATTTTCATCAAAAGCAGTCTTCCTAATTTATTCTTTGCTTTGAGTGTCAATGGCTTATTGTTGTCCTCATAAAAGTCATGACTCCACAGGATCTAAGCGTGTGAGTGGAGGGCCAACCAATTGTATGAAGAGAAGTACAGAGGCTCTCATTGGAGTGACTATTAGATTAATCTGCCAAAACCCACATTTGCACACCAGTTGATGAAACTGGAATACAACTAAGACTCAACACAGAGTTGATTGTAGAATTATGTACAGTAACATGTAGTCGATGCCACAACCAGCTGTTGCAACCGAGGTGCTGCACATACCTCCAAAAAATCACTGTATCATAGACTACTACCACCACTTCTAGGCACACAACAATGTGCTGCATTGTGGGTTGAATGTTGCTGGACTAAGTGGCAGGTTGTATTCATGGTCTTTTACTACTGTAGGAATTTATGTAGGAATTTCTGAAGGCTCACAAATTGTGTTTTCTTGGTTTTCTCTGCGTTTTTGGTGGGACCATGTGCTGGGCCACTCAGAGGTTGTTTCTCGGCTGTATTTAAATAGGCCAGGTCTAAAGCCTTTTGAGACAGAAGGATGCCTATGGAGCATATGTGTGTATTATTGTTATGTCAGCAAGCTAACAAGAACGTTAGGTAAGCACCAGGAGGACAGAAAACAGAGACAGAAAAAGGCAAAAAACCAGGAGATCAAAAGACACAATCATCAAGTCAATGCCTATGACAAAAATCAAAGTCAAAAAACATTTGCCAAAAGGTCAGTAACACAAAAAAATCAAATGAGTAAAGATTAAGGGAAAGGATGTAGAAAGCAGTTTTGAATATGAAACTCGCATACAGAAGTGACTATTAGCTGATCTTTTATCCTGGCACATCAATTAATGGCAGGTCACGACCTCTGAGGACACACCCCAATTCCAAAGAAAAGGCGTAATGGATGCGTTTCCCAGTTGCCCTGTTCATTTACTCTCCAAAGTTGGCAGAAGAAGAATAGCTTCACATAGATCCAAGGCATACGTTTAAAATAATGGCTATACATTTGTTAAAATTTGGTGTTGACATTGCATATATGTTGATGCAATACATCTTTACCTTTCAGTTTGTTGTTGCAATTTTTCAAGTGAAATTTGACATTCACAGTTGTCCAGAGGAAGGCTGTCCAAACCGTACAAAAATTGGTCAAGGCTTCTTAATAAATTCAGTGTTGAGTGAACAAGAGTCTCACAGGTCACTTCTTGTGGTTTTGAGAAAACTGCCAGGGAGTTCTACAAAAAAAAAAGAATAAATAAATACATTAATTAAAAATAATCAATGAACGGAATCATTTTAAAGTAATTTTCATTAAACATACAGCATAAGAAATAAACAAGTATACAGAACAACTATTCATTTTAAACATTTGAAATTTGAGGTTTAGTATGAGTAACTTGTTTGAGATGCTTTTTAGCATTCATTCTTCACTCTCAGAAGAAATGCTCAGTTCCTGATGGCAGCTTCGCCATCTATTTAACAGAAAAAAAACATTTCAATATCAGGAGAGTAGTCTTACATGACAACCCCTTTTGTTCATTTTGTTTTAGACAGAAAAGGTCAACTGTAGCCCACTGTGCTGAGGACAATCTGTTAAATCCCCCTCCTCCCCAATATTAAAAGCTGCTGATTCATCTAAATCAGATTTGCCACACAGCGTTTCTTAACCCACTCCTGCATGTCTTTCTGGAGACTTTAGGGGTCTTGAAATCACCATTCAATTCAATAGTTATGTCATTCTCATTTTTTTCTTGACCCCCTGCAGCTGCACTGTCCTTGCTTTCAGCATTACTATTCATGTCTCGACTTATATCCTTACTATCTCTAGTACTTTGACTATTTTCATTTTAAACCAACACACCATCAGTCATCCACACTGTCCTTCCTTTTGTGATTCAGATGGTCCATTTTCTCACATACTGTTAGCTTACTTTCTACCACAGGATCATCAACCTCAGTATCCACATTTCATAGGTTCAGAGGAAACAAAGATCCACACCCATCTATTCAGAACTTCAGTGCATTATCAGTCTCTTCATTTACTTTCTTTGGTATCATTAAAACAGACACAACACCAGTGTTGTGCATGAAATAGTTCAAAAGAGCGCATTCATTGAACAAGCTAATTTTTCTAAGAACGGTAGACTTAACATAACATATTTGCAAGTGAAGGACTTGAATGTGAGCTAGTTCAGTTTCATGTGGGATTCTGGATCTGGTTTAGGTCCAGATTAAACGTTTTGCCTTACCCTGTAATGTTGGGGTGGAGCCGAATCTGAATGCGGTGTTCATATAAGCACAAATAGTGGATGTTAACAAATATTTATTTTGTACGAATTTATTGCCATTTGTTTGTATTCTGAAAAAAATAACGTAAGATCAAATAGGCTCTGTCTGTGTCTGCCTGCTTGTGATTAAGCTGCACCCCTGACACGAGCACGCGTTGAAGCTCCGCTTTCGCTTTTAGGAAAACATTGTACTTCACGAGACCACTTCATATTTTTCCCTGTTTGATGCAATATGTAACCAGTAGCGTAGTGAGTGAGTTCACCTACACACTGGTTCCACGGTCAACATTTGTGTCACGTGGTTGGGAATAGAGCGGTAATTTATATTCATACTTGCATCTATTTAATTTTGTTTTTGACCGTTAGGATATTAACATATATGGTTATACGTGTTTGTTGCTGTGTATTTAAATAAAAAAGTCTTCATAATTATTGTGTTTTATTCAAGAACACTGTAATAGCCTAATATAAGGCATGCAAAATTGAAAAAAGTAAATTCATGGGTCATTTTTTTCTCAACTCCTTAAAAAATACAAAATGAACTGAACATCTGAACTAGTTCAAAATTGAAATGGTGAACTATGAACGTGAATGTATTCATTTTAATCTGTGTGAACTGAACTTTGAGCAAGTTCTTGTGAGGTGTGAACTTGCACAACACTGCACAACATGATTCAACTAAAGGGGCTTTACACCCAATCTGTATTCTTTTCATTAAAGAGCCTACCTGATCAGTGCTAGAAGTGGAAGTGGCGGTACTCTGTTTAATTGGAGTTTTGCTCCTCCTCACCTTTCGGTATTACTTTTACATGTAGGTAGAAGTAGGATTACCTGATACACTAACATTCGATCAAAGAATGTGAGTTCAGGGTCAGTCCCCATTGAAAATTTGACACCGGTTCTGTGTACGCTAAGAACTTTTGCTGGTACTCTAAGTAGAAATTGAAAGAGGAGAGTACCCAATTTAAGCACTGCTGGCTATACCTTGAAAGCTCTTTTCCCATACATTATACATTATTATCATTTTAATAAGTGTAGCGATTGGCCGTACATGAGTCAAACTACCTTTAATAACTACTCCATTTTCTATTAACTGATTCAGGGGTTTAGTTGAAGCTACAAACACTATAGCTGCACTGCTCGCTCTCAAAGCGGGACTACTATGTGTGCACCTGCTTATATGATCAAACACTAAAACATTCCTCTAAAGAATAAGATAACTCAGATGTCAGGTTTACTCAATGTCGCCTTGTAAGTTTCTGAAATTTAACATTCTGAGGAAAAGAGCAGCCCCCCTAGAGGAGGCCATTCTGACTACACTCAGTGCACACTATTCAACAAAAAAGCAACTTTAAAGTGACCTAAACACAGGAAGAAAATACAGTAAACAGGGGCAACCATTCAAATGCTCTCACTCCTCTTGAAAAACTCTAACAAGTCAGCAAACTCGTGAGAAAGAAAGAAAGAAAGAAAGAAAGAAAGAAAGAAAGAAAGAAAGAAAGAAAGAAAGAAAGAAAGAAAGAAAGAAAGAAAGAAAGAAAGAAAGAAAGGCTTTTTTTCAATTTTTGACAGCCAGAATTCCTGGCAGCACTGGGCACTATCTACAATGCAGAAACAAATTATTAAAAGGAAAAGACACATTTCATGACCATGTGGTATAGCGGGTCCGTGGCTCTAAACAAATGGCCAGTTTTTTTTAAATAAATAATCGCCGGAAGGAGTGTGGTAGTGTGGCTGTAGCAGTTCCCAGATGCGATACGGGCATGGCCGTTTCCACACTGAAGTGCACAGGTGCGGGATCACCCATGTCCACAATGGAATGCCGAGAACTGTTAATCGCCACACCTGTGCCACATCCCCATATAAATAGGAGGAGCACAAGTGCGGATGGGGGAAAAAAAGAAACAGAAAGATAGAGAGAGAGAGAGACACACATATACATACACACACACACACACACACAGAGACACATGAAGGCAGGAAGCCGTAGGAGCCAGTGTGAAAGCAAGTGAGCAAGCAGGCTCGCTAGTGGATGTAGGCAGCTAGTAGGAGAGCCCAGAAGGAATATTTGGCTCGGGAGCAGAAAGAAACGGGTTGCTCCAGCTGAGCAGTTTTGAGGAGCTGGAGTAACCAGCAGAAGTATAGACGGCTTGTCGCGTAAGTCCAAGAAGACAGTGGGAGTCGAGGAAGTTTGGATGGAAGAGCCCCAGTGTGCACGCCCTGGTCGCTGGGGACACAAGTCTTGATCCGGCGGAGGAGCTGTATGGAGCCAGGGGACGGAAGGCTACTGGACCATGAAGACAGTCAGCTGTAGCTGCAGGTAGGGTGAATCCTCTGTTGCAGGGCCCATATGGGAGAAACAGGGGAGCCACCAGTTGTATGAAGAAGGCCCTGGGTTTTTAAAAGGGGACTGTTTCCAGCCTGTTTTTAACCTTGTTTAAATGGGAATATTTATTTTTGATTTGTTTAACCTCCACTTTTATCACCTTGTTTTTATGGGTTATTTATTAACTTTGAGGCACTGCACTATGGACACTGTTTGATTTTTGCTTTTAATAAAAGCACTTGTACCTTTTGCAACATCCCCTTTGCTCAGTTTGATTTGTCTCCATCTGCCAGTTCATACAGTTACATTACCGATGGTGTTGGGTTCAAGTGCTCTCGAATCTATAAGAGGGAGAATGAAGCTGGACCTGCACCATCATAGGCCAATCTACTGGTCAATAAAACATGAATGGTTTTGGGGTTGGGTGGCACGGTGGCGCAGTGTTAGCACTGCTGCCTCGTAGTTAGGAGACCCGAGTTCATTTTCCAGGTCCACCCTGTGTGGAGTTCGCATGTTCTCCGCGTGTCTGCGTGGGTTTCCTCCGGGCGCTCCGGTTTCCTCCCACAGTCCATAGACATGCCAGTTAGGTGGACTGGCGATTCTGAATTGGCCCTAGTGTGTGCTTGGTGTGTTTGTGTGTGTCCTGCAGTGGGTTGGCACCCTGCCCAGGATTGGTTCCTGCCTTGTGCCCTGTGTTGCCTGGGATTGGCTCCAGCAGACCCCCGTGACCCTGTGTTTGGATTCATCGGGTCGGAAAATGGATGGTTGGATGGATGGTTTTGGGGTACGGGAAGAAACACACACAGAAACAAGGTGAGAATCTAAAAACTCCTCACAGATGGTGGCTGAGTTGCCGTTTGCACTCATGTTTCTGGAACTGTAATGCTGCAAAGCTAACCATTGTCCAGGAAATGTGGCATTGTGTCTGATAATGATTATCTAGATGGAGCACCGTTTTTGCAAAATTGCAGCGTAAAAGCTCAGATAAGGCATTTTACTTGGCTGTAATGATTAAGAAAAATGTAAAGGAAAACAAAGAAAGTGCAGATTGGCATAGTAAAAAAGAAGTGATGAGTAATGATCTTTAAAAGGCTTTTCAAAATGAATATTTGTCATTACCTACCTTATAGATGTCACTTGCTAAATCAATAAATTCTAAAGCTGAGTAAATAAGTTGGCTTGCAGAACTATTGCTGCAGATTGAAATGGTACATAAAATGTCCTCAAAGACTTTGCTTCTCCCTAAAAAAAAACGTAGACAAGCAGTATTGTATTTCAACATATTGTACCTCTTCTGGCTGTTAAGAAAGAAGCAGAAGCAAGTCAGCACACCTCCTGCCTCCACCCCACCCCACACTGTTTCATTTTCTAGGTCCTGTATGTCCAGTGGCGAGAAAGGCAGCGGACATGCACATTCAAGGATATGGTTCTGTATTTAACCCAAAGCTATCAGTATGACTCAAAATATTATGTGGATTCAGAAAGTATTCCGAACCCTTCACTTTCTGCACACTTTATTGTGTTGTAGATTTAATTTGAAATGGATACATTTGCTATTTTTGACCTTTGATCTACACTTAATAACCCATAATGCCAAACTGAAAACATGTTTTCAGGAAGGTTTGCAAATTTATTAATTAAAACCCGAAATCTCTCATTCATATAAGTATTCAGACCCTTTGCTGTGGCACTCCAGATTGTGCTCAGGTGCACAATTGTGTTTTATTTCTCCTTGAGATGTATGATTGGAGTCCACCACTAGAAAACTGAATTGATTGGACATCATTTAGAAAGACACACACACCTCTGTATATGAGGTCCCACAATTCACACTGCATGTCAGGGCAAAAAGCAAGCCATGAGGTTCAACCAAACATCTACAGACAGCCATGATCAAATTGTGGTGAGGCATAGATCAGGACAAGTGGATAAAACCATGTGTCAAGATTTGTGTGTTACAAAGAGAACAGTGGCCTCAAAACATGTGAACTGGACATCTGATCAAACTGTATAGGGAGTTGACCAAGAATGTAATTATCACTCAAACAGAGTTATAGATGTCCATCCATCCATTATCCAACCCACTATATCCTAAATACAGGGTCACGGGGGTTTGCTGGAGCCAATTCCAGCCAACACAGGGCATAAGGCAGGAAACAAACCCCAGGCAGGGCATGCACACACAAGGGACAATTTAGGATTGCCAATGCCAAGGAAACAAAAGTACCCTGAGGAAACCTACGGGGAGAACATGCAAACTCCACACAGGGAGGACCCGGGAAGCGAACCCGGGTCTCCTAACTGTGAAGCAGCAGCGCGATTGCGATTGCGATTCATCAATCAGGCATTTATGGTAGAGTGGCTGGACAGAAGTCACTTTTGACTAAAAGGCATACTGTACAACAGCCTGCTTGGACTCTCAAATCTTAAAGATTCTGTGGTGTCATGAGACAAAAACTGAATTCTTTGGGCAGAACTGCAACCATTATGTCTGGCAAAGACCAGGCACTGCTCATTAGCTGCCTAATACCACCATTACAGTGAAACATGATGGAGGCAGCATAAAGCTATGGGGTGGTTCTCAGTGGCAGGATTTGAGGGAAGGATGAATACAGCCAAATACAGAGAGGTCTTTGAAGAAAACCTACTCCATAGTGCACAGAACATCAAATTGGAGCAACAATTCACCTTTCAGAAAGACAATGACCCAAAGCATACAGCCAAGACAATGCTGGACTGGATCAGGATATGTCTGTGACTCTCCTTGAGTGGCTTAAAAGCCATAGAACATTGTCAGAGAGACCTGAAGATGGCAGTTTACTGAGGCTTCCCCATCCAGTCTAACAGAGCTTGAGAAGATCTGCCAGGAAGAATGGGATAAACTGACCAAATCCAGATGTGCAAACGGGTAGGGATTTAGAATTGAAGCTGTAATTGCTACCAAAGGGGTTGCTACAAAGTACTGAATTAAAGGGCTGAATACTTATATAAATAAGCGATTTTAGTTTTTTTTTTTTTGCTTTTAACAAATTTGCAAACCTTTCTGAAAACATGTTTTCACTTTGTCATCATGGGTTATTGACTGTGGAGCGATGGGCAAAAATGGCAAATTTATCCATTTAAAAATAAATCTTGAATACAATAAAGTGTGCAGAAAGTGAAGGGGTCTGAAAGCTTTCTGAATCCACTGTACAGTATATACTTCACAACAATTTACTTAACATGGTGCTTTCTATAAAAAGGTGCTGTATAAAATAGATTACTTAAGAATGTATACAGCTAATGTAAACCATCTTGCAGACAGAGACAGCATACAGAAGAGCAACAATTACTTGAAACACTGTTTATTGTTACCTGTCATGTCATCTAACAGTTGAGTAAAGGTCATCTGAAGTATCTGCAACTGATTCATTTCCACTGTTTGAACATCATTGAAAACGTGTTTGCATATTTTAATGCTGCATGACAAAAAAAGTCTGATTAATCAACTACTCATTCATAATTTTGTCCCTTTATCTCACGTTACTACATATAGGTTTATCAAAGATTATCACAGCCACAGCAGGCATCTTAAATGATACATGTATGCATTGCACATCATTCAATTTAATGTATTTTTTATTTTGCATACTTCCCAGTTCTCAGTGTGATAGCAGTGTGAATGTGGGATGTGTACATGTGCCCTATGGTGTCATCATGTCCCATCTTGGTAACAGCCCTGCTACGTGCTCACTGCTGCTGGGATAGGCTATGGCTCTCTGTATCTTTATAATGAACTAAATTAATTTAATAAATAAATGGATAGACTCTTCCAAGTAGATCGACTCAGGCTACAATGCAACAAAGAAATTATTCTTCAGTTTGTCAACTCTGCTGTCAGATTATCTACATTGCATTCTACACATTGGGCTTTGCCTCAACAAACCAAAACCCTCCAATCCACTAAAATGGAACTACAATTCTGTGTTTACAAAAACGTAAAGCTGCCCAACAGTGAGTGGACTTCATTGAGTGATATTTTACCTAGGCATTATCACGCATGTGTGTTGGAGGAACTCCTCATGTGCTCAAAGTAGGTATGTGATAACCCCTCCAGGGCGAGGAGGCAGGGCCATCTTAATGCATGGGCACACTGGACAGTTGCCCAGGAGCTCCACAAGCATATGGGCCCCATGTTAATCTATGTATGTTGTGACTTGCTGTGTGGTTGTGTAGGTAGGGGCCACAGTGCACTGTTTTGCCCGGGGGCCTATAATGCTGTTAAGACAGCCCTGCGAGAGGAGGCACTGTTGTTAATGTTCTCTTCTCCTTCTCTCCCTGAAGCTCAGTGAAAACGCCCAGTGAGGACCTTTAGCCCATTGCTTCTGGTGTTTACACTGTATAGAAACCCATCCGGATAGAAAGAGGCATCATTCCTCATGAAAGCGAACCAATGGACGGAGCTCCCAAGAACGACCCACTGATTTCTTAAAGAGCTGAGAGTTGTTTCTATTGTATTGCCCAAGAGGCTGTATTCTTTTCCGCCTGTGGGCATCAATTCTTCTTAAATGGGACGACCTGGATGGTGTCTCAAATTGTCAGAGTTGCTTTGCCCGCCAATTCACACCTGGCCACAGCATATTTTTTCTTTTTAATCTGCTGCCTAGAAATATCAGCATTCTCTACACATCATAATTTTACAGACGATATGAAGATTTTAGTGGCTAAGGCTTATATGTTATCAATACTGAACTAAACCCAACAGAAAATTGCATATCCTTTCACTTGCGGTCTTTGTTCAAGGTAAGAAAATATTTGGGAAAACTGGGATATTGTATTAAGTATTCTTTAAATCACTGAAGTAATAATGTATGTATAAACAGGTGGCATAATCTAAAGTTTAGGTGGCAGTTTAGGAAAAAGAGAATGAAAATTTGTTGGGTGTTTTTATTTATTTATTTATCAGGTTGTAAAGATTTTGCAGGACTGGATTGGGCTGGACAACCAGAATCTCATTGAGTGGTGTTACATTGATCAAATTCAATGTTGTCTGTCTTTGTGCTTCTGCTGTAGAAAGTTGTGCCAATATGAGCCCAATCAGGCACATGAAGAGATTATCCAAACTCTACCTAGAGGGCACTGCAATCTTTATTAAATTCAGGCTTTATTATTCCTAGAAAAAGCCTTTGGCCTTAGGTGTTTCCCGTATAATATAATCCCTTGATGTAAGGAAACTGTCTATTATATTAGGATGTATCAACTCTTTGATGTGTCAATATTGTATTCAAAGAGTCCCTCTCACAGCTTCAGGAATAAGACAGCAATCAAATTCTCACTGTTTAATGTACAAATATAGATGACAACCTGTTTATTTACCCAAACTGCTTCTCTACGAAATGGTCTCTTTCGGGATAGGCATTTTGGGTCTGATCGGACAGTACATCAAGACATTGTATTGCTGGCTACCAAAATGCTTTGTAAATAAATTAGGTCCAAATGGGTGTTGTAATCTTTTCTTTTAAATAATCTGAAAGATCCCTTATTTACTGGGAATTCCTCACCACTGAGCCACCACAAGACTATTTGGGCTACGTTTTTAACTGTAAGATATTGTAAAATTCTGTTAAAAAGGCATGCATTTATTGTAGTCTACTAAATCATGCAATTGTCTATTATTATCAAGTTTATATTTTAATGTGACTCATTCTCAGAAACATTTAATAAAAAAATCTGATGACTGACTCTTTAATGTTTAAAATATTCCAGCTTTCAAATCACTTTAGCTAAGCTCCCGAACACACCTGAATACTGTGAAATGTACATTTTCTAACTTGTTACTGACTGTGAAGCACCTACCTTTTGATAAAATTATTAACAAAAGGTGCTACCGTATATAAAAATATTATTATTATTACAATTTGATGAAGCGAGCAAATGGAAATCACTCTTAAAAGTTGTTAGTGGTGTGGCAGATGGCCAGGACTATTACCTAGGACACCGTCTGAGTTGAAGGACTGAGGGAGAGACCGTGTTTGGGACATTATCTTCCATGGGATACTAGATGGCTGCCTGCCTGGGTAGCTACAGCACCACCGATTCCCGCAGGGTCTTTTAGTTTAGAGCAGCCCTTTTGAGTTCCGTGGGTGCCGCCATGGGGTGCTGTAGGTACATCTGGATCCTCAGAGGAATCTCTTCTGCCACACCCGGAAGTGCAGCCAGAAGAAGGTCAAGAAACACCTAGCACTATAAAAGGAGCTGCCTCACCACCAATTGGGAAGCTAGAGCCAGAGACGTAAGGCTTGCGGGAGAGGAGTGGAGGCGGCAGCAGTATATAGACAAAGAGGGAAAAGGGCTGACTTTATTGTTGTAGCTGATTGTTGATTGTGCATGGTGCTGTAAAGGGCAGAAGAAGGAATACCGGTAAATGTGTGAGTCTGGAACTTGTGTGTCTTCTGTCTGTCTGAGGACCGGCTGATTATGTATAATGGTATATTCACTATAAAATCAAAAATGAAATTTTTCAATATAATTAACAATTTCAAATTTTTTTAGTGAAATGGGATGACATCTTAAGCAGTCATGTCATTAAAATGTATCAGATTGAGAGAAAGATATGAGGCAGAGGGCCATGGGAACAGCTGCATTATGTAATCTTTATATATAATATGCTACCGTGGCTGTTCATTTGTCTGTCCAGGATTTTAAATCACCTGTAGCTCATAAACCGTTTGACCTATTGACCTAAAATTTGGTACACATATATTACATGATGTCTACTATCCACTTTCAGGGCGATGATTGACCACCACTTTTATTTATCTTTTTATTTTTATTTCATTGTAGAATCAACTCTCGGCAGCAGCCAGCACTACCACCTTCGCCGTTACTTCACCTACCTTCTTATATGTTAAATCATTCTTGAGGCAGATTGAAGCGTTAAGTACCAGGTTAAGTGAAAAATTAAAGAAAACACACTAAGTAATTGCAACACAAACACTGACTTAATCAGTTTTAACACGAAAAGATGGCGACAAAAGAAGAGAAGAAGTGAGCCACTAATGTGGAGAAAAGAAGAGCTGCTCAGGAAGCAGTAAGCGCATCAACCTCTGAGCAAACAAATGCTAAATGTACAGAGAAAGAGTATGAAAACTATAAATGCTCAAGTCAAGTGTATTCACTGCAAATTATCGTGCAGTGTGCCGTTACTCGGGGTTAATAATGTAATGAATGAAACATGTTTAAGTTGTATAACAATTTATTGTACCAAATAAAATGTGTGAGTTATGGAATATTACAATGAGTCCATCCATTGATTCATCTATGTTGGCATCCTACTAAATCTTTTTCTTAGGTAGCACAGAGCTGAAGCCTATCTTAGCAGCATTTGGGTTTCTTAATCATTGCTTGGCAAACGTACGTCATTGCAGAATAAACAGAAAAAGTAAAGTGTGGTGCAATTTGTGGGTCCTGTTGTGTTTTGTTATTATTTTTTTTTTCTTTGGTTGGTCCAGGGGTATTTTTGTTCCACCAGATCTACTGTAAAACAGATGGAAGGTAAAGGAGAATGGAAATAGAAAAAATACTTTGAGATGACCTAAACCTATTTTGATGTTAAGACTGTATCTACAGAGCTGCATGATGGACAATCAGTTGGCTCAGCTGCTTCCTACTATTCCATCAAATTAAGGTTGGAATTATATTATAGCAGTGGATTTCGGAAAGCTAATCATTTCAATCAGTTATAAAGTGCAGCTTGAGCTAGAAAAATAAATCCTGTGACCTGCATACAAAGCCAAGTGATAAGCAGTTAGTTACCTTGTGGTGCTGAGAGTCTCTTCAGAGGGCTCTTCATCCAAGAGGAAAAGCTGCATGGTGATCTCTAAAATGTCATAAAGGTATTCTTCTGCAAAGAAAGAACCACTCATGGAGCCATAGAGAATTTCAAATTCCTTCACCAGTTCCAGTGTAGTGTTTTTCAACTGGCTAATGTTAATCAGACTGATATTTTCTGTCTTAGTAGCTTCAATCAGCAAATCTACTAGAGACTGAATGGAATTGATTGCCTCAGTTGTGTTGCTATCCAGAACTTCATTTAAAGGCTTGTTGACCTCTAAGACTGTAGATTGGATTATTTCTTCTAACACAAAGGAAAGCACTTCATACATTTCATGGCTGTACTCGACAGGTAGAAATGATGGAGTCTCCTTGGACACCGCTGAGAGATTGTATATAACTTCGGCCAACTCAACAACAGTTGAAGTCAGTTGCATTAACTCCTCTATATCGCTGATGTCCGGTAGAAGATGTATTGTGCTTGCAAATTTTTTAAAGTTCCCTAACAAAGTGCTGATGTCGGAATGGCTATCCCGATCTTCCATTTGAATGTTCAATTGCTGCTTCCCAAGCTGTTTTGAAAATATCATAGTGTCATTTTCCAGGAACTTTTCACCATGCAAGGGGAAAAATGTCCCCACACTTTGAATATTTGCTACTGATGCATTTTTCATAGCTTCCAAAATATCATATGTATTATTCGGATTTTCCTTCACACTCTTTAGCTGTAATTTTTTTAGCATCATGACCAGTACTTTAATATTGCCATATGGTGAAAGAGTCACTAGAGATTCTGGCATCATTTCAGCTTGAAGGAGGTGGAGAAAATCTTGATTGTCTGTGATTTTTAATTCTGTGCTGCACAAATATTTACTAATATGTCTTAGATGAGACTGTGATAATATCACATCTTCTTCTGCTGTTAAATTATATGCCGGATTAAAAAAAGCAAATTGGCAGATGCTTGAACAATTTTTGCCTACATCATTTATATTCAGTGTTTTGTTAAGAGAAAGAAACATATTTTCAGCATCCTCATTGGATAACAACATGATTGCAGCAAATAACAGCTTACATTCTTTTTGTAAAGTGTTATTTTTAGGATCAATGTGGACTTCATAGTTATCTCCTAGAAGACTGGCTTTGTAAAGCAAATCAATTATGTCATCCGAAAAGCACACTTGTTCACTGTTTCTGAAAACCAGAAGGCACGCGCCTGAGGAAGCATTTTCCAGCCTTTCCATTAAAAGCTTATGAGCTAAAGTTAAAGCCTGATGTTTTAGAAGAAGGTTTCCACTACTCAATACTTTCATAAGTAAATGTGAATTAGCCAGAGGAGTGGAAATATTATGCGTCCAAAGAGATTCTGTGTTATTGAGATGGAATTCAGAGGCGTTTGACAGACACCTTGAAATTAGCAAAACATAATTGTGGACGTCATTAGTTTCCAGTTTATATTCAGCTTGAATAAAACACTCCTGAATGGAAAGCAATCGTCTTTTCTGCAGTTGTTTGGTGTATTTAATATTCTCCTTTATGTCTTCGGTAAGTAAAAATAATTGTAGATCCAGTTCAGGCTTTGCAGTTGTTATATTATTTCCAAAAACATACTCTTCAAGTATATTTTGAAATATATTTTCAAAGGCTAAATACTTTCCCGGTGTCTCATACTTTATCATTTTAGCATTTACTGTATAATTCAGCAACCTATTTAAAACTTCAAAGAGTTCTTTCAGATTTGCATTACTGCCATCTAAATCTAGTAGCTTTATTGCCTTTGCTAATTTTCTCATGATATCTGTTTCTTCCTCATTAGATGTTATAGGCAATACATCATATTTTTCAGTAAGCACGCCTTGTGAGAAATCAGAAGACAAAGAGTGCATCAAGTCAAAGTCTTTTCCAAACTTGTTTAATATTGTTGCAGACATTTGTTTACAAAGAAATTCAGAGGTCTCCTCTTGTCCCTGTGTAAGGGTTTGTAAGAAAAGGCTCGAAACCTCATGAAGTCGTTGTAACTCTCCAGAATCCAGGTCAAAAGCTTTACAAATTTGCTGCAAAAATGAAACATGTTTAAGAAGAAGCTGAACAAAGCATGAAGTATTATAGATGAGGTCTTTGAAAAGATAGCCATCTAAGCAGTTTGTTGCCATATTTGGGAATTCTAGAGGACGAGCATTGTTTGAAGAATATTGTGCAGTTCCGTTAACTAAACAACTCGGTAAGTCCTGCCATATAGCAAAAGAATTATTCAGACAAACGTGGTGCAGCATTTCATGGAGACAGTAGGAAGCATTTGCTTCATTCGCTGAATAACTGTACATCATCTCCAGAGCTGCTAGAATATTTTCTTCTCCTCCTTTTTGGTTGGTTCTATTTAAATACCAATAAGCATGGGGTGAATGCATTTGTAAAAATGCATGTATAGATTGCAGGAGTTCAGATGTGTTTCTGTAAGGCAGTTCCTTCAGTAGAGTTATACCTTGGAAGACAGGTTGCAAAGTCTCCAGCCATTTCCTGTGATCAATTACCTGGGGAGACATTTTATAAATCTCAAACATTAGTCTCGTTCCATTGATAAGAGTATCCTTCAATGAGCCATCCATTATATTTTCAAATCCAACCACAGCAGCTAAGAACGACGGCACAGAATTGGCCACATCTGCCGAATATCTCTCAAAGCCAACATCCTCTTGCTTAAGGGCTGCAAACATGGTTGAAAACAGCTGTTGCTTCTGCACCAAATATTCTATTGTCCTTAGACAGTTTGTAGCAATAGTTGCAAAATGTTTGAAGCAATCCCAGGCCTGGCTTGCTGGACTAGTACTGCAGTATCGTTGGACAAAGTATTTGTCATACAATGAACGGTTTTGTGGAACTTGGACATCTGTACGGAATTTTTTGATGTCACTTATTAGCTGAGAGCAGGTGTGATGTTTTATATTTATTTTAGTTGCCTGCTCCAGGTTTTGAAGGGTCTTCTCCAGAATTTTAAAATGAAACCAAAGATTCTCATTAGAGTTATATGAAGCAAACCTTATCGATTGATGCAAAGCATCACTTGAAGGGGAAGAAACTTCCTCAGTCGTATTACTCCTCACCGAAATGGGTAACATATTCATCATTTGCCTATGAAGCTGTAGAAAAGATGGGTTACCTGAGTGGCTGGATTTCTCGACAATCAGGTGGGCCAAGACAGCTGTGCCTGATCTAAATAGTTCTAGAATGTTTTCCAGGGCTGAATCAGTCAGTGTGTAGGGCTTATGTTCTCTCAGCATTTTAGAAATAACACTATGAATCCCATATAGTATGTAGCTGTTCAAATCATTATTTATTTTCTCTGCTAATACATCTGTTGTGCTTTTTATTATCTCAAATAAGTCGGAATTTCTTGCTTTATAGCTAATGAAGAATTCAGCCAATTTCTGTATCATATGTAGACTCTCATTTTTGCTCGGCTTCACTAAAGGTCCTGACCATTTCAGCAGGTCGACATAGCTCTTCATGAAATCAATGAAAGGTCCTGTCTCGTTTGCCGCCTGATAAAGTCCTTCTGCATACGTCAGATACTCATCTTGAATCCACTTAGAAATGGGACACTCTTTAGAATAATTCCAGCTGTGAGAAAGAAGTGCAAAAATATCTTTAGCAAAAGAATGAGACACACTTTTTTGATTGCTTTGCGTGAAGTCAGAGGCTGTAAGAACCCATCCATGAAGCCACTCAAGTGCAGAAATGAGGTTGTCAGAGTGAAACAGCTTATTTAGAAAGATCATGGTTTCATTTATCAAAAAGTGAATGCCTTTAGAGTCATTCCTGACCAATAACTGTATGTGATGATTTACTTCTGAGAGCAGATCAAAGCTATTATATGAGGCCGTGCTGTTTCCTAGAAGTTGGAGTGCACTTTGCAATTGCAGGCTGAAGTTTTGCAGGGAGCCATTATGACACAGAAAATCCAACAATGAATGAAGTGGCCTGTATGATGCGTCCGTTAGCTCTCCATTGTTGAGCCAAAGAGGCATTAGAGCTTGCATAAGCTTGGAAACATCACATATATCTGACTGGCTGTAACGTTTAAAGATGTCATTTTGCAGCCATTTAAGACTTTCTGTGATTTCGTCATTATTTCTCAATGAACCGTTATTTCCATTGTGTAAGACGACATCAATAAACTCAATGAGAACACTGACTGCATGTGAAAAAGCTTCTTGTTGTGATGTGATATTTTGGAATAGCTCAAGTAATTTCTTAGCGGTTATGACAGGCAATGGCTGAATGCAATGTTCAGAATTAAATTCTGCATTGAGTTCAGTTGTTATGTGTAATATACTCTTATGAATGCACTTTATGGCTTTGGTGTCCACTGAAATAATATTAGAAAGTTCCTCAAATAACGCAGTCCATGTAAGAAACCATGGTAATATACAATAAAAAGATGACTTATTGCTCTTAAAATGAGTAGCTTGTTCATCATTATATGATAGATCTGTAAAATTTGGAAGTGCCTCCATTGTTCTTAAGAATGTGCCATTCTGCAAGTCTGACAAAAGCATGTTCATGCTGTTATTTGTCATAAAACACTCATCTACAGTGTCGTTAATATGTGGCAATGCCACACGAGTAGTAAATAAGCTATAAAAACCATAGAAATCTTCCTGAAAACTTTTTTCAAGTTTCATTATTGTCTGATTTACTATTTGCAGGTCTGGAAATCCTGTATTTACTTCAGTCCCAATCAGAGTTTTGGTTAAAGCCAACCAGTCAGACATTATCTTGGGAAAGTTACCATTTTGATTATTTTGCAACATTTCAACAATTTGGGACAGGAGTTTAAATCCTTTGTTTACTGCATGAAGACCATGTTCTCTAAAAAGAGCTAAAATAGAATTAGTGATATCATCCAAAAGTAAAAGAGTATCTTGCTGGGAAAAAGTCAAGGCACAGTTATACAAAGTGGATAAGTTCTGGAAGAAATGTTGTGCATTGAGGTCTATATGGTTTGACCATGCTAGAAGATACTCAATATCTTTTAAATAAAGAAGTGCTGATCTGTTACTTGTAAGAATCCTAGCCTTATATAATCTGAGGAGGGTGCTATTCATTGTTAGCAACTGTTCTTCAGTAATAAAGTCTACCTTCGCTAGAACTGTTAGCAGTTGTGGAGTCATGCTGAGAAAGTCCATGATGGTCAAATTTGCATTCAACAGCCTCCAAGACATAAATTTATCTAGAAAGGGTAAATGTGTTTTGTGGAAATCCGTAACATGCACATCCTGAAGCCCTTGAAAGCTTTCCATAGGGGATTCCAGCCAGTCTTTCAGAATCATTCTCTTCTCTGGCAAAGACAGAACACGATCAGATTCTTCCAGCATGTTTTCTGTGTCATTGATTGGTTGGAGCACTGCAAGAGCCATGGCTGCTGCAAGAATTTTAGTTGATTTTAATATTTCAAGTGATGTGATTGTTTCATTTGCAGTGGGATAGGCAAACGATGCATTGCTTGATTTCTTGGTCCACCAGTCCATATTTCGTAAAATTAAACTAGTGAGTATTTGAAGGTCAGGAGCAGATATTTTACTAAATTCCATGGAATTGCTAAACAGGTTGTGAAACAGAACTTTTGCTTCATCATCAGTCACAAGCAAAAGATTTTCATGTCTCAAAACCTCCACCATAGTTTGTAAAATCCTACAACAAAAAGAAAGATGTCAATAAAATTACAGTATGTACGAGGAATTTTCAAAATGTTTCCTCACTTTTTTTAACTCTTTTTATTAAGAATTTCAAAAACAATTACTTTTCGTTTGCAATGCAATTTTCCCAGCGTCGTACCAACTTTTTAATGCCCAATTACTACTCCTCCTGCCTTCACTGTTTCCAATTAAAATATAATAGTGCAGAAAATTTTTGAACAGCCCTCATACTTTGTTATGCTTTTTTGACAATATTTTGAAGTAGTAAATAACAATAAAGACCAAATGTAATGGGGGAAAATTATGTTTAACTTTTCTTTCAAAAGGTATCAAATAGAATTATAATTACATCAGGAATCGGCTCTGAGCCCTTTCTTATTTGCAATGGTGATGGACTTTGATGTTTGCTTATGACATTATGATCTGTAGCAAGAGTAGGGAGCAGGTTGAGGAGACCCTGGAGAGGTGGAGATATACACTGGAGAGGAGAGGAATGAAGGTCAGTAGGAACAAGACAGAATACATGTGTGTGAATGAGAGAGGTCAGAGGAATGGTGAGGATGCAGGGAGTAGAGTACAGAGTAATGGGGATTGTGGAAGAGAGGTAAAGAAGAGAGTGCAGGCAGGGTGGAATGGGTGGAGAGGAGTGTCAGGAGTGATTTGTGACAGACGAGTATCAGCAAGAGTGAAAGGGAAGGTCTACAGGACGGTAGTGAGACCAGCTATGTTATATGGGTTGGAGACGGGGTCATTGACCAGAAAGAAGGAGACAGATCTGGAGGTGGCAGAGTTAAAGATGTTAAGATTTGCATTGGGTGTGACAAAGATGGATATGATTAGAAATGAGTACATTAGAGGGTCAGCTGAAGTTGGAAGGTTGGGAGACAAAGTCATGGAGGTGAGATTGCATTGTTTTGGACATGTGCAGAGGAGAGATGCTGAGTATATTGGGAGAAGGATGCTAAGGATAGAGGTGGCAAGCAAGAGGAGAAGAGGAAGGCCTAAGAGAAGGTTTATGGATGTGGTGAGAGAGGACATGCAAGATGCAGAAGACAGGAAGATATGAAAAAAGATGATCCACTGTGGTAACCCCTAACAAGAGCAGCCGGAAGAAGAAGAAGGTATCAAATAAATTCAATTTCTTAACATTGGAGACTCCACCTCAGTAATTCTTTTTGCCTTTAAGCCCCTCCAATCAGTGTCCGTTGCAGCAGTCACATGATGAGAGACGCTAAAAAATAACTAGGGAGCTAGGGAAAGTCTCTGAACTCTACAAGTGTGTGTCCTGCCTTTGTGAAAGCCACTTGTCTAACATTTTTGTGCTTCTTGAACTTTTGTTGCTCATTGATTTTTGATTCTTTTTTCCTTTTTCTAGTTTCAGACTTCTGCTTAGCATTTGTGGGAATTTTGCTTGGGTTTCCCTGTCTTTTTGTATTTTTACCGCAGGTCTGCTTCTTGAATTACTTTTTTTTCTATAAATACATTTTACTTTCAGTCCCTACCAAAAGTATTGGAACAGGAAGGATAATTCATTTGATTTTGCTGTGCACTGAAGACATTTGTGTTTGTAAGAGATTAAAAGGTGAATATGAGAAGTGAGATCAGAGTTTCAACCTTCATTCCCTGGAATTTACATCTTGATATGTTAAACAACACAGAACATACCACTCAGTTTTTCAAGTATGTGAAAGAGAAACAATTATGGCAAATTACCAAGGGATTTGCATTGGTTGTCAGTTAGGTGTATCAAACTGTTATTTAAATCTCAAAAATCTTGCAGGACTCAAACTGGCCAGCATGTGTGTGGTTATTGGTCACTTTATGAGTGTTGGAAGGAGAAATCTCCTAGTGCTACAGTATTTAGTTTGCGTGTACTGTATATGGGTAGATGGTGGATTGGCGTTTATAAGTTATTGCCTACTGGTTATGGTGTTACAAAATCAAAGTGCAAAGTGTATATAGGCTATTATGTTTTCCCAATTACCAGTTCTTTATTTAAAGCACATTAACCCAAATGGAAATGATTAGTATTTTGTAGTGGTGATAAAGCTATTAGATTGTACCTGATGTTCTAAAAATGCAAACAAACATTGGCATTTGGTTGAATAACACACTTACTCATTGTTGTCAGTAGTTTTGCTCTTGTTGATGGCAGGAGCTGTAAGACATCAACACTTTCCGACATTTATGGTACTTACCAGTGTTTTGTGTTCTTCATATTGGTGAGTACACTTTGCATAAATATCACATTACTGTTAAACAGATCTCTCCACTTCAAATTGGAACTGGCACAGCTTGAAATATCACCTGTATGAGAAATAAGAAGTTAAATGTCTAAGTCTCTTCACTGAAAGTTAATCATTTCTTAAACACACTGAGTTTAAAGTGATTTATCCATTGTGATGGGCGGCCGCGTGTATTACCTTGCTGGGATGCCAACCGTATGGAAGGACCAGAGAAGAAAGCATCGGCAAGGCAATACCTTACCCGGGACACTAAAGGGAAGTTCTCCTGGGCAGCTGTGGCACTGTGGATTCCCGCAGGGTATGCTGGGAGTTGGAGTTTGGCAGAGCCCTGTTTGGGTTCCATGGGGGCCACCATGAGGAGCTGCAGAGCCCTTTATTGGGCTCTCACCACACCTCGGAGTGATTCCAGGTCCAATTAGTGAGCCACTAGGAACACTCCCAGTACCGTCGTAAAAGGAGCCACCTCACTCCATTCAGGGAGCCAGAGTTGGGAGGAAGTGGACGAAGCTTTCTGGGAGAGATGAGAGAAAGAGAGAAGGAAAAGACTGTGCTTTGTCTTGTGGACATTGTGTTCTTATGAGGAGTGAAGAACCAGCTTCCCCACCTATAAATAAAGGTGTGCTATGTGGTGAACCTATGTCCTGCCTGTCTGTGTCGGGTTGGGGCAGCTGTACACACTCGGGCATCACACCATCCATTTTTAAACCTGTTTAACTCTTTGAGGGCTAAATATTTTTTCTAAAAAAACCCCTCAGTTTTCTGAAAAGCACTCAAAGCAATGGTTTCACGCAAAAATGAACGTTGCTGCATGCTGTGGCTGCTGTCGGCAAATGCTCGGCATCTCTGGCAGCAGTGGCTGCACAGGGGCACCTAGATGGCCAGCAGAAATGCATGGTGGGCTGGGTGCCAGGCTGTCTTCGTGTCACAGGTGGGAGACACATTGTGATGCAATCTGGTTTGTACCTCTTGTCATCGTAAGCGGCGGTCCTCCCAGGCACATCAGCTACACAAACGTGTTCAGCACCACAATCAGCTGGGGAATGATCAGCTGATGCTGGTTCAACACTTTTGTTTTCAATCTCCAGCAAAATCTGAGTCAGGAAATTCAGAGTCAATTCAGCAATAACACTTTAAACGCTGTTCACGGAGTAGTTTGCTTTGCGCATTCGCTTTGGTTTCTCGCCAGATGTCGAAGCCATTTTAGAGGTTGTTTGCTCTTCACTACTCATGCACACGCAGGGAATCGAGGTCAAATCAATGAAGTTAACTTTCCTTCTAGCAACAACAGTCAAACTAAAATGAACCGGCAAGGTTTCTCACAGTTTACAGCTGATTACTGTCCTCTACTGATGAGTTTCAACAAAAGTCGAGGAACAAAAGCCGCCCTGAAAGAGTTAATTCAGTTTTGGACTGGGATGTCTGTACCTATTATAAGGCATCAGGTGTGAAGAGAGGACACTGGTTACCAAGTACACTTATTTACACTAAAAATAGAGGGCCAATTTAAAGTCGCCAAAAACCGATACACTTTTGAGAAGTAGGTGGAAAGCAGGAGAACCTGGAGAAAAACACATTCAGACCCAAGGAAAACATGCAAACTCCACAGGGCCAGTGATTGGCTGAGATTTGAAATTATTTACCTGAAGCTATGAAACAGCCATGCTAAACAGTGTGCCACCATGCTGCTCTTTTCTGGGATTCTTAATTGTAATTGTTCCATCTACATAATCTACTTATTTGGTTTCAAAAATGCTCAAGTCAGCACGTGACACAGTAGCCTAACATATTGGTCACATTTTCCAGTTATTATTACCATAGACAAAGCAAAAACAGTTCAATTCATCCTTCCATTCAGTGTCTGAACTCCCAAGGTAAGACTGAATGCTGATGATTTCATTTGTATATTTCCATGTAATCAGTTTTCCTCTCTAAGGTTATAGGTAATGCAGAGCTTTAATGTTATGTTTTTATATTTTACAAAAGTTGTTCAAAGGTAAAAAAAAGGTCTTATCTGGGTTTTTATGCATTCATTTATTTTCTCCTTAGCATGCCTGAATGAAATGTTCCAATTGCTCCTTTTGTAGCATTTCCTGTAAGGCCTCTGCTAAGTGATACAGAAGAATACCTTGCTTGGCACTGTCGGTAGGGTGATGCCTTGCCAGTTGTTGCAGTTGGCTGTGTTGTCTTTCTTTGGAAGTTTTATGATAGTCCCCTTCTTCCACTCACTTGACAATGCCTCTTCATTCCACCCATTGTTAAGAAATTGACTAGACTACAACATTTCAAATGTGATTTGGTCCAAGACAGGGGTTTGGAAAATTATTGAGTGAATCCTGGAGTTCCAGATCCACTTGTCATAAACTTCATTGATTTTAAGAAAGCATTTGACAGGATCTACCAGGAGTCACTTTGGAGCATTTCACAGCTATATGACATCCCTGTGCAGTTCCTCATTATCTTCTGGATCCTGCGCCAGGATTCCAGTTGCTGCATCAAGACAGAGGATGAACATACATACTTCTTCACCATTAACAGTGGTATGCATCAGAGCTACAGTCTTTCTTCATTCCTATTTGAAATTGCAATGGACTTTACCATGAAGAGGAAAATGGCACTCTCTACCTTTGGCATCCCCTGGAGACCTGGGCAGCAACTCACAGACCTAGGACCTCATTTATAAAGCTTGCTTCTGTGCAAATTAACCTCTTTTTTTGCACAAACTTAAGGATTTATAAAAGAAACCTTGACTGGGGAACATGCGCATATTTACAGCATCTCTGACCCATGGACGCACAAAATTTCAGAGAAATTGGAAGATGATGACACAAACTTGATTGGGGAGCCAAATAGTTCATACCACAAAGCCATTATTGCACCTCAAAAACATGAATATGATATACAGACTGAATTTTAGTTCCTTTTTCAAAGGTCAATGCTACATATTTGCAACAAAGAACTGGTTTCTGGTTTTTGTCAGTTTATATTGGTTACTTGTACGATGCTATTGTTATTTCAGACCATGCTCCGATGATCTTGGAGCTGAAATTACTAAGCCCCATACACTCATCCCGCAGATGGCGCCTCAACCCGCTTCTATTAGCTGACGATTGTACTGAAATTTATATCCAAACAAATCGAATTCTTTCTAGAGACAAATACATCCCCTGAGATCTCTGCAGGAATACTCTGGGAAACTCTTAAGGCCTTCTTAAGAGGACAGATTATCTCATATCTTTCCCACAGAAATAAATCCGAAGCGAAGAAAGTAGCAGAGATAAAAAGCGAAATTACTAAAATAGATGAAGAACATGCCAGACTACCAAGCGAGACTCTACATAAGAGGAGGCAGGCTCTACATTCAGAATTAAACCTCTTGACAACTAAAGAAACTGAACATCTAATTTACAAATCCAGACATCATTATTATGAACATGGAGAGAAAGCTAATAAGCTTTTAGCGCAACAAATTCACAAGCAAGATGTACGCAACGCAATCTCGTAATCACTAACACGAACGGAGATAAAATCATCGAACACAAAAATATAATGTACACTTTTAGAGACTACTATAAATCCCTATATACTACTGAGTTTAAAGAAGACAATATACAATCTAATGCATTTCTGGATACATTACAGATACCACAAATTGACGCTTTTAGTGTGGAGGAACTCGATAAACCTCTGTCATTATCAGAATTACTGGATGCTATAAAGTCACTCCAAGGTGGAAAAGCAGCAGGCCCTGACGGCTACCCTGCAGAGTTTTACAAGAAATTCTCCGCTCAGCTAGCTCCCTCCTATTAGCAACATTTACAGAAGCCAGAGATAACCAATCTCTTCCACAAACCTTTCGCCAAGCACTAATCACTGTCTTTCCAAAACAAAATAAGGACTTATTACAATGTGCATCATACAGACCAATTTCACTTCTGAATAACGACGTTAAAATACTCTCTAAAATCATAGCTAGAAGGATGGAGAAAGTGCTCCCTCAGTAATATCACAAGACCAAACTGGATTTATTAGGGGCCGACACTTATCTTCAAATCTTCGACGCCTGTTTAATGTAATATACTCACCAACTAAATCAAACACCCCAGAAATATTATTATCATTGGATGCAGAAAAGCATTCGACATGATTGAATGGAAATACCTTTTACTATTTTGGAGAAGTTTGGGTTTGGCCCAACATTTGTGCATGGATTAAATTACTGTATACTAACCCAGAAGCTTCAGTTTGCATCAATAACATTTGCTCAGACTACTTTAAACTAGAACGTGGCACAAGACAAGGATGCCCTTTGTCACCTGCTGTTTGCAATTGCCATTGAACCACTGGCAATACATTGTCGAAATACTGATCAGATAAAGGGGATTAGCAGAGAAGGACTGGAACAGAAAATCTCATTATATGCAGATGACATGGTACTGTATATATCGGACCCAGAAAATTCTGTGCCTGCAGTCTTAGCAGCACTCACAGAATTTCAAAAGCTCTCTGGTCTCAGAATTAATCTGAATAAAAGTGTACTCTTTCCGTGAATTCTCAAGCATATAATATTAGATTAGACACCCTACCTTTTAACTGCAGAACAGTTTAAATACCTAGGGGAAACATCACAAATAAACATAAAGCTCTTATCAACAAAATTTCGTCGTCTGCATGGAAAAAATTAAACAAGACTTGCATAGATGGTCAACCCTTCATCTCACACTAGCTGGAAGAATTAACACTGTTAAGATGAATATTCTTCCTAAGCTCCTTTTTATTTCAAAACATACCAATATACATTAATAAATCGTTCTTTAAGCAATTAGATTCAACAATAACCTCATTTATTTGGAATTCTAAACATCCACGCATCAAAAGAGCGACCCTACAAAGACAAAAGGCAGAAGGGCATGGCTCTACCTAACTTCCAGTTTTATTACTGGGGCAAATATACAGTCGATAAGAACCTGGACACAAATAGAAGAACATACACAGGCATGGACCGCAATAGAAGTAAAATCCTGCAGTACTTCTTTGTATTCCTTGCTCTGTGCTCCAATAAACACACGCTATCGGCAATACACTAATAACCCAATTGTGCTCCACTCACTTAGAATCTGGAACCAATGTAGAAAGCATTTTAAGACGGAGAAGCTTCTTTCTGTGGCACCCTGCAAAGAACCACCTCTTTCAACCTCACAAACATATGCAGTTTTAATATCTGGAAAAATTTGGAATTAACTTGCTTAGAGATCTTTATATAGACAACGCCTTTGCATCCTATGAACAATTACATTCCAAATTTAACATTCCAGCTACAAATTTCTTTCACTATCTTCAAATCAGGAACTTTGTTAAACAGAACCTTCCAGATTTTCCTCATCTTGCACCCTCATCCACGCTGGAAAAATATTGCTCAATTTCAAGGATTAGACTCCATCTCTACAATATATAAAATCATTTTACAATCCCTTCCTTTCAAAGATCCAAGAGGACACTGGGAAAATGACCTCTCAATTAATATATCAGAAAAGGAGTGGAAAGTAGCAATGCAGAGAATTCACTCAAGCTCCATATGCAAAGCATACAATTATACAACTCAAAATTATATATCGAGCACATCTGTCTCGACTAAAACTCTCCAAAATGTTTCCAGGGCATGATCCAACCTGCGAACGTTGCAACCAAGCCCCAGCCTCACTGGGTCACATGTTCTGGGCCTGCACCAAATTAACATTATTCTGGACAAAAATTTTAATTACCTCTCAGACAGCCTTGGACTCACAATCCCTCCTAACCCATTAACAGCTGTGTTTGGGGTTCTTCCAGAGGGTCTTAAAGTGGAGAAAGACAAACAAATTGTGATTGCATTCACTACACTGTTGGCACGCAGACTTATTCTGATAAACTGGAAGAACCCAAACTCTCCTCTTTAAGTCAGTGGGAAACTGATGTGTTATATTATTTGAAATTGGAAAAATCAAATACTCAGTTAGAGGATCTGTACAGACTTTTTTCAAAACATGGCAGGATCTAATCAGTAATATTTTAAAATAAGTTTATAAAGCACAGAGAATTTATTAATTTAGGTATTTTTACAAGCCTTAAATTTTACACCATTTGGCTGCTCTCTCTCAGGGTGGGGATCGATCTGTTCTTAACATATTCTTTTTTTTTGTAAAAACTTGATTGCTATGTATTGATTGTAATAAAATTAATAAAAATAAAAAAATATATATATATATATTGGTTACTTGTTGTCACTTCTCAGAGAACTGGCCAACAGGTCAGATATATCTCAGCCAAGCTCGACTCCATCATGCAGGCTGTACTGGAAGCCATTAACTGAGTGGTGAGGCACCACATCCAGTTTTTGTATGGTGTGGGATAAAAAACATAAAAAAAAGTGTTTTTGCCAACATGAGAAGGCAATTTGCAGCAGTGTCTGGTTCCCCTAACAAAATCAGAGCAATTTACTGCATTCATATTGCAATAAGGGCACCTAGTGAAAACGAAGCTGCTTTAATTAACTGTAAGTAGTTACAATCCACTCATCGGTGATGCCATAATATGGCTGGCAAAATCGTGTCTCAGTGGCCTGGGTCAGCCCGTGATTCATTTATTTTGAGGCAAAGTAGTTCAAGGAAGTTAACGACAAATGCAAATGGCCAGACACATTCTGCATCTCCCCTCTGAGTTCCTACCAAAAACTGCAATGAACTGGACATAGCACAAATGGCAGGTGGAAAGCAGGCAATCCAACAACAACATGGCATTCAACAATCTGAGAAGATCTCCAATTTCTCAGTACCAAATGCAGAAGATGTAGCATCAGTTCATAATTGATGGCATTATCTGGTTGCCCGATGTGCCAATGGGCACAGGATGATGCAAGTCTAAGTAAGTAAGTATTCATTTTCTAACACACTTAGCTAGTTCAGGCTTGTGGAGAGTTGGTGCCTAACACAGCCACATTGTACGTAAGGGGAAATCTAACTCCAGAAACTTTGCCAGTCCATCATACAACACACTCACACATAATGGATCATTTTATATTTGCTAGTTAACCTAACAACTACATTTTTTTGATAGATAAGGAAAAAACTATCCTCATATGTCAACATGGAGAACACACAAATTTCACACATACAACAACCAAACTGGGGTTCAAGTCAAGGGTTCTGACGCTGTGAGACATTAGCATTAACAACTCTGCCGCCCCTTATTGCAACCATAAATTTTAGATTTATGATTGCAGATGAACAAAGAATTCAACTTAGGGTAGTAACATCAGTTGAATATATTAAGATGCTGAGTTAATAATTAATCACATAATTTAGTCACACTGCACACACTGGCGAAACTGGAATAAGGCCATACTAGTAAGTGCTAGAAAGAATTATTTAAAAGTAGTCGCAGTTGGCTCGGATTTGCTTTTGTGGCGAGCTGCTACATTGCTGGGAGCCTCCGGTTGCCCCGGCAATGGATAAGCTGTCTTCCACAGACGTGGCGATCACACTTCGGGCTGCTCTTCAGTGTGTTGTCCCATTGGGGGAGTCCCAAAAGAGTTTAGAAACCTTACAATATATAAATATCAGCCTATCATATTCATATCCGCCTATATCTTTTATTTTTAGTATTAGAATATGTGTCCCACTGGAAGTTAAATAATTGCTAATAATGATATAAATAAAAAAATGAAAGGTAGAAGAAAATTAAGTTCAATTGACCTATCTGTCTTATACTACATTTTTTTTGATTATGGTGACTTAGAACTCATACCAGCAACAGATGGGACAATACAGAAACCAGCTGGGCAGATGTTGTCTCTCCATCATGGGGCACTTCAGACTCACTTTGTGATACTTTACAGCCATTTATAGATTCAGCTCTGTGGTATCTCATCAGTGGCCTGCTTTTGCTATTGTTAATATATCTGCGACACATTGACCATTTTAGCATTCCCACACTGCATTCTAATGTATCCAGTGTTGTAGGATTAAAATTTACAGTATAAAGAAAGTTCTCACAAGAACAGAGAATATTTGTAATAAAAAGAAGAGTCAGAGTATACAGCTGTCGGAGAATATTTGTAATAAAATACAGTATATGACTAAACAAGTGACAAATGATAGGAAAAGAAAATTATACTGAGTGAAGTCACCAAATGACCATAAATAACAATGATACAGCTCTTCTGAGGTTGTTAACTTTTTTTGCATTAAAATGAAGATGTATTTACCTGATGTCCCAGATAAAAAGCTGTTTTGCTGGTTTACATTAACAATGATACAGCAGACTCTTCGAATCACTGGTTCCAGGCTTAGCCAATACTCGCTTTTCTCAAGGGCGTAGCCTATTGTATCTGAGATATCAAAAACTCTGAGAAGCAAGAGTGACATTCACGTGTAAGAAAGTATAATTGAACAAAAAAAAATTAAACTAACATGTTTAACATTACACAGCTTCTGTTATATGCTGCAGGTTTAAGTGACTTTTCCTATGCATATACAGTACATAATACAATCTCACAGCATGTTTAGTTCAACTTAAGGTCTCTGTGGGGCCCAACAGCATTATGTGCAAGGCAGTAATCAGCCTTTGAAAGTGTCATTCAGTCCATTGCAGGTTCCTCTCACAAGCATCCATATGTGCCAGTTTACAAATGCTAATGCACCATGTCTTTGATAATGGACTTCTGACATCCAAGAGAAGATACTGTAGCATCACAGCCAGATCTGCCAGGCTGCAGGATAGTTTTTACTCCCAAGCTGTCAGACTCCTTAACACCATGCTGCTCCCTGGGATCTTCCACATGGCCTCAACTACCTCTAAAAACAGAACTTTTATACATGCAAGCCACTTTCCTGCAAAGACTAGTGTGCATGTAAACAAGAACTGAAAATCTCATACTGACCTTTAAGTATTTTGACATTCTTGATATCCTTCTGCTGTGAAACATTCTGACCTGTCATTGTTTACACGTCTTAAACAACTATTATCATACACTGATAATTTCTTTATTATCTATATCTATTATTTATTTAATATATTACATATCTATTGACTATATTTATGTATCTAGATTGCAAATACCGTACCATACATTGCATCAATATTCATATTGCTTACTACGCGTCAATATTGCTGCTACTTCTTTGTTTTGTCTTTGCACAATGTCTTGTCTTGTTTGTGTTTTAATTTTAAATTTTAATTTTAATTCTATTTTTAATTTATCATTTGCACTTCATGTTGTTACACTGTGGACCCTGAGCTTTGCAATTTCGTCTATCTGTATAATTGTATATGGTTGAGATGACAATAAAGTTCACTTTGACTTTTGACTTTGGGATTTGGGAGCAGAATCAGATTATCCACAGAAAAACTTGTACACAAGTGGAAACTCCACTCATGCAATGACCACACCAGGGATCAGATCCAAGCAGACAATGAATTCTAAAGTGTTTGTGGCATTTTTCAATTTTTTTAAATGATTTAAATGCACACACAGTGACTAGGCATGCTGGTATGATTTGACAGTGCTAATCACAGGGACTGCTATGCTATAAGTGTTTGTTTATTGTTGAACATAATCCTATATAAAAACAGATGGTATTAAACAAGGTTCAATAGTATGTTTATAAGTTTATAAAGTCATATGAGAGTAAATCAAAAAGTAAAGGCAATTTGAAAATTACCACAACAGACAGAAGTTGGCACAACACAACAAGTTCATGATGACTTATAAGAAGTCTGAACTTGCACAGTGCAGTGCTCTGCTATTAGTATGGTTAAAGCCAAGGTCAAATGAACATGGACACTCAACTGTGGGACTGCTCCATTGTTGAACAACGCACCATAGTGAGATTCCTTTGGGCAGAGGGAGTGAAACCTGAGATCCTGTCTATACTGGGATTTGAACTTGGGAGCTGTGAGGCAGCAGTGTTTATAAGTGAATCAACGTCAATTAATCAGTTTTCAGCTTCTATAGCACCATTCTTCAAGAGCACTGTATGAAGACACAAAGGTTAATATTAAGAACTAAAGCTTACATAATAAAAGTATAACCTTTTATACATACAATGCTAAAAGCAGATGCTCCTGGAATGTGCTGAACAGAAAGTTCTTGGTGACATTGTGGTCTATCGTTTGAAGAAAGTTGTAATACAAGCTGCTGAAAGTGCCGAGCTCCTCATTCAGCTCTTTCCACCCGTCATATACGTCCCTCAGTAATACTTCTGTTTCTGCCTTGTCTTCCAAAATGCCAATTAGAAGCTGGACCTTAAAGGGAAAAAAACAACATCCTGTCCAACATACTTTAACAGCATGGAGGTCAACATTCACATTCTGGGTCCTCCCTGCCTGAAGTTTGTGTGTTCTCCCTGTGACTGTGTGGGTTTGCTGCGGTCTCCTCCCACAGACTAAAGATATGAAGGTTAGGTGGATTGGCGATGCCTGTGGCTGTGTTTGTGTATTTATCCAGTGATGGACCGACGCCTGTCCAGGTATGATTCATGTCTTCCACACAACGCTTGCTAAGAAGGGCTTCTAGGATAAAGCAGGTTTAGAAAATGGATGGATGGTCCCATAGAGCACTTGAGCCTACTGTATGCTGGGAGGAATCTGCCTTGAAGTTGGCACAAGCTTACAGTGTTGTACAATATAATAAATAAATCAATCTCTCATTAGGTTGGTCAAAAGTTTACATTATTCTACTAACCTTGATCCTCAGAGGTAACGCTGAAGCTTTTCTTTCCGATTTCTCCCTTGTTATCTCTATATATATAAAATCCAACGTCTGTCTGTCCGCTTTTCACAAGAGAACTTCCTAACGTGTTTTTTTCTATATTTTGCTTGACCATTCCGGTTGATTTTTTGACTTCTCTCATCGCGCTAAGTATTATAGTTCAGTTGCAGCACCAATTTATTCCTGTGAATCCAAGAGACAGGCTGATGGCCGAGGGGAGAGGGAAGAGAGAGTGTAGAGCCAGGCAGGGCCCTCCTCACTCACGTGCCAGCCTTTGTTCAAATCGCTCTACCTCTCACCACATGTTGGAACGTACCTTGCCTCCAGTTAGCTAGCGATACCCGATTGTTCAGCAGATATTATCATCCACAGACTGTTAAAAAGTAACGTTTGATGTTTTTGAGAGAGAGATCAGAGCTATGTGTATTTTAGAGGGTACCTGCTCATTGGCAGAGATATCATGGCTATGTGCTTTTCTCCCCATGCTGGGAACGCTCTCCCATCAGAGCTGAACACAATCAGATACAGTGTCAACATTTCACGTTGTAAAGTGACCCTTCCGCTTGGCCAGAGATACTTTGCAAACTTTTTACATTTTGGCAAAGAGATCACAGCTACATTCTCATCCCTGATAGCAAAACCAAAAATATTATATAACAAGAAGCCCTCAGATATGAAAGCTTTCAATATAAATTCTTCTCAATAGGAATTATTACATTTTTTAAATTTTTTTTAGTTAGTCCTGTTTCATTACTACATGGACAGTCGCGCAGCATGGGCAGCTAGTATATTTATAAAGTTTTCCTCTTACTTTGGTACTTAATTGTCTTTCTGTTAAGTGGTTTTGTGTTTGCTGCTTTTTAATTTCATATGAAATCATTATAATATTTGCATTTAAGAAACAATTTGGACATACAGTATTATCAATAGTTTAATTTTTGTAGTACCCTTCATGTTAAGGAATGTTACAAGGCATTCTATAACAAAGCCATGAATACAGTATTGTATGTCTTCTATGAAGAAGTGCTTAGCTTGTCAGAGGTTACCAGGGATAAGTGAACCACTAGGATGGCACTGAGCAAGGCAAACACAAGAGATTCTTGGTAAATATGCTCTGCATGGGTGTTTTGTGTGCTGTGGGGGCATTAGGCAAGAGAGTGGGAACAAGTAAGCAAGATAGGAGGCTTGAGGGGGAAATTATTTCCTCAAGTCTCTAAGGAACATCTAAAGCAGCAAATGAAAGGGATACCTAACTATCCTCTAAACAAAGTAAGGCCTAGGAGGAAAAACCAGAGACTGCAGCATCACCTGTCGACCAAAGGGTACTACTGTTTCAGAAGGGAACATAGGGAGCGATACTGCCCTCCTCTGACAGAGCAGACAGCTGGCAGCAGTAAGTTGCCTTGGATATGAAACAAACTCCCACTTATACAATGTCAGTTTGGAACCACCAATTAATTCAGCACTCACATTGTGGGGAACCCTATGCAGGTGCATGGTTAACGTGCACGAGATTCAAATCCAGGACTCTGGAGGTGTCCGGCAGAAGTTCTAACCATTAATCCACCTGGTGTTCAGGTTTCTGGGCATTGAGCTGGAGGATGACCTAACCTGGAGTGCCAACACCAAGGAGCTGCTGAAGAAGGCACAGCAGAGAATGTATTTTCTGAGAATCCTTAGAAAGAATCATCTCCCCAAAAATCTGCCCCTTGCCTTTTATCACTGTTCCATCGAGAGGGTGCTCACTGTGTGTGTGGTACGGCAGCTGCACTTCCTCAGAAAGGAAAGCACTCCACAGGGTCGTCAGGACAGCGGAGAGAACAATTGGTTGTACTCTCCCCACTCTGGAACAAATCTCCCCGATGCCGCAAAAAAGCAATAGACATTTCACAGGATTCATCACATTGCCTCTTCCAGCTTTTGCCATCGAGCAAGAGATACAGAGCAATGACAACCAGGACAAACTGCCTTAAAAACAGCTTTTATCTGAAAGCAATTATGGCCCTGAACTCAGAATAAAACTACTTCATATCATTCTCCCAATGTGCAATATAGACCTTAAGTCAGCCACTTCCATTTGTATATATAACAAGTGCAATTTGTATATTTTGTAAAATTTTTTTATTACTATTCGGTTTCTTACTATTTTCTCTCTTCTTGTCTTTTTAACTCATGCCTCACACTGAGTCAACTATACCTTCAATGTCGTAGTTCCTTTGTAAAAGTGACAATGACAATAAAAATCTATCTATCTATCTATCTGTTATTTTATATATAAACACATTGTTTCCTAGTTGCATTGTCACTGAGTGGTGTCCTTAAGCTAGAAGAAAGACACATTCCTTTCAAAAATTCTATTTATTTCGTGAGATCCTTCAAAAACATTATTTCTTACACCTTTGGATTTCAGAATTTTTGTGATTAGCATTTCTGTCACATCTAGCTTTGCTTTCTGCCTAAAACATCCAGCTCTCACTCCCTGCAATCCTGTACTGGAAAAAATAGGTCCTGAAAATTAATGGATATACAGTAGTATGGATCACAGTAGTGAAAAAAAAGCTTTTATTAGTGTTTTATATTAATATGACATTCTCCAAGCCACTTGGTGGAGTGGTGGCTCTGAGGGTAGGGATCTGCAGGGGCAAACAGATGGATATGGGTTTGAATCTCATAAATGCCAGAAATGACTCTACTCTGTTGGGCCCTTGAGCAAGGCTCCTAACCAGCAATTTCTTTGTCTCAGGTTATGATGTTAATCTACATCCAGCCCTGCATGAATGTCCTCCAATTTACAGGGAAAACATAGGGGTTGGAGGCAGGATTAGCACTCCAGCTACTGTCAAAAAATTTCACACTTTTCCAGTGTGGTTCTGATGTGTCACTGGCTGAGCTCCAAGCCACTTAATTTTATTCAGTGCCACAGGACTCTGGAGGAAATTCTGGCATTACATGCAGTACATAAAGCAACCCTAGATAGTATGCCAGTCCATCACAAGGCCCACTCATACACACACCTACATTCTATATCAACAACAACAACATTTATTTACTGTATATAGCACATTTTCATACAAATAATGCAGCTCAAAGTGCATTACATGATGAAGAAAGAGAAAAAAGACAAAATAAATATGAATTAAAATAGAATAATAATTAACATAGAATAAAAGTAACGTCCGATGGCCAGTGAGGATGGAAAAAACAAACAAAAAAAAACTCCAGACGGCTGGAGAAAAAAATTTAAATCGGCAGGGGTTCCAGGCCATAAGACCACCCAGCCCCCTCTAGGCATTCTACCTAACATAAATTACCTCAATCAGTCCTCATAGTATTCAGGGTTCTCATGGAAGAACTTGATGATGATGGTCATGTGGACTTCTGGCCTTTAATCCATCAATGTAGGGGCATCACGATGCTTAGATCGGGGCCAATTATCACACAGGGCCAATTTAGAATCTTCAGGAATCCTTATATATATATATATATATATGTCTTCAGGTAAAACTAATCAACATTTCTTCTTGTTTTCTGTAGTACTAGAGTGTTGTACCATGTTAGCCATTATGGATGTAGTGAGAAGTTAAGCAAAATGACACCTTTTATGCTAGAAAGATTGCAATATGCAAGCATTTAAGGCAATTCAGGCCCCTTCGTCAGGCAAGATGTAATCAAGATGATCAAGCAAGATAATTGCATCTTGCCTGAAGAAGGGGCCTGAATTGCCTTAAATGCTTGCATATTGCAATCTTTCTAGCATCCAATAAAAGGTGTCATTTTGCTTAACTTCTTATTTTCTGTAAATTCTAAAACTGTTTCCACACAATGAAGATCTATAATGTATATTTTAAAATTTAAGCTTTGTGTCAATCACTTTGGTAAACCTACTTACGATTTGTCTTCACTCCTTGCTCCATACAAAGGCACCTGCTGTTTTTGCTTACCGAAGCTAGCCATCCTTTAATAGAAGGAAAGTGGTCCGTCCAATTCCTGGCACGATTCAAGGAAGCATGATGGCACAGGAGGTCATCGAGTTTTTTGAAGAAAACTGGATCTTGGGGAAGGCTTAGAGTGTTGCTGATCAGGGTCACCATTTGTTTGCAGGAAACCTCTTTATTGGTCATCAGAATCTGGGGGGATAAAGTTTTAAAAAGGTTGTTATAAACTGATTGACATCTTGAAGAAAGCACAGAGGAGATTACAGGCTTACGTTGATGTAGTGTGGTATCAAAGCAAGGAGAGAGTGGAAAGAGTTTTAAGGCATTAAGTGTGTCTTTAGGCAAGATTGAGTAGATTGAGTCAAACTCCAATGCCTGTTGCGGTTTATAACCATCTGGCAACAGGACAGAGTACAAAATGTATTTGAAAATAATCTTTGAGCCCTGGTCTCATTATTTATGTTGAGTTCTATACAAAGAAATGACTGCATCATATCCATCAAACTTAGATTTGGCCAACAAAGGAAAATGCTGAATAGAGATGGATATCCTTGGAAAAAGTACCTTATTGTACATGTGATTACTGATTACATTAAGGAACACTCATACTGCTGTATTTCTCAGTCTTTATTCACATTAAATCAATCCTTCTTCTAGATCCATCAAAATATTTTTTTATGTACAAAAAAATGTGTGCCCTAGTGCATCCTCTGAAGAACATGCCTACTAGAGAGAAAAAGTTGCACAGAACTCTACAAGCAATGATATGAAATACTAAATAGTTACTGTATAAAATCTAAGTAAGCAGTACAAATCTATTGGTCAACTGTTTCCAGGAAAATGTGAGAAGTGAAAATATTACAGTTTACTGTACAAGTCAATTGTTTTACCCACCGCAATTTATGCCAGTGAGACATGGTCTATGACAGTGAAAATAGCTCACAAACTAGATGCATTCTACCAAAGAGGCCTCTGGAGTATCCTTAGGGTCACATCGTTGGATCATGTGACAAATAAAGGAATACTGAAACGACCAGAGCTAAAGAGTCTACAGGACCTTGTGGAAGAATGCAGACTGAAGTCTGGAAGGCACATCTTTTGGCTGACCAAATATCATCCAGCCCGTGTTACAATGGAGTGGAAAACCACTGAGGGGCAGCAGAGGAGGGGATGTTCTCCTTGGAGAACATTACAGCAAGACCTCCAAGCTTGTGATAGGACCTAAAAAGAAGCAACTCAAATGGCCACTGACAGAGCCCGATGGTCAATTCTTTCTGCCAGGTGTCTCACTAGGGGTTGAAGGAACTATGGACTAAAGACTAATTGTCAGTTCAATACGACCAACTTTTATGTCTGTTTGTTTTTTCTTTTTTAAAACATATTGTGATGGTGTGTGTAATAAGGCGCTATATAAGTGCCCGACCCGGCACAGACTGACACAGAGGCACGTACAAAATAAACAGAGGCTTTTATTTTCTCTTCAGCCGTGGGACACGTCTACCCCATGTCACACAGTTCCAAAGCAAACACAACACCACCAAAACACTCTTTCTTTCTCCTTTACCACCACTCCTCCTCAAGCTTAGTCCTCCTCCTCCTCCCGACTCTGGCTCATGAGAGGTGGCGACTGGCCCTTTTTATAGCCCACCCGGAAGCATTCCAGGTGCTTGACCACCTGGTCTTAATTGCACTTCCAGGTTGGGCTGAAGACTTGTCCAGCTGGGCAGTTGACTCCATGCAGCACCCCCTAGCGGCCATCCCAGCTCCCAACCAGGCTGTGGAAGACTCCATCTCCCATGGAGCCAGGCGGGAGGCTGGGGAATTATCATTGGCCCGGGAGGCTGCCACCAAGCATCCCGGGGGAGGTATTGAGCTGTCCATGGTTGCTCCCCTAGAGCATATGTAGCAGGGGTGTCCCGGCCGGGCATGGGACCCAGCCGTCTATCACATGTGTTATGAGGGCAAGGCACCAAAGAAATGCATGTTTGCCATTAGATGATGATATGAGGTGATATTAATTTAAAAGAGTCAGATTGCCAACACAGAACAAAGATTTTTTGAGACTTTAATATTGCAGAAATTTAACCTATTTCAATAATTAGTCCTGCTGCTTAAACAGTAACCCATTAAACTAAATTAGAATTACTAAAATAATTTGCCCTGCCTAATCAGAGCAAAAAACTAATATGATTTCAAATACAGATCAGCCCTTGTGATTCTTGGGTTTTCATTTCACGGACCTGTCTATTCACTGCATTATCATCAATAATTAACTGGAAATTATTTTGCAAGTTTTGAAACCTATTGCACAAAACTACAGAAGATGCTGTAGCAGTGCTACTTAAATGAACTGCAAATCCCAGTAACCCTGGAAGTACTATATCATTGGAAAGCATTTGGCGGTTGCCGCAAGGAAGAAACTAGATGAGGGCGCTAGCTTGAAAGGTGAATCATACGAAGCTGACAGCATCATCTTTTTGTTTCAACACATCACTACACAACTGGATTACAATTACATCCATTGGATTACAGTTTTCTTTCAATTTATGCTTTTTTCCTGTGCCCACTTGTTCATGGAAAATGTCTCTGTCTAGGGAGCTCTTCCTGCTTCTAAAAATCTTCAATTACACAGGCATTTTAATAGTACAAAACCTTATAAAACTTTCAGGAGGCTTTTCACAGGAGATTTCATTTCATAACTACTACACCACCATCATCTGCGTTTGCGAAACTGAACCGTGTTATTAGTGTTTGACATTGTGTGCGTAATGTTTTGCATCTGTAATATTAATATTTTTTTTCTGTTACTACCATAAATATACACACTAATTTATTATAATAAGTTAAATTTTGTAGAAAGTTACAGTTCACTAAAGAACTACTGAACTACGCACTTTGCTGGGGGGCACCACGCGTCTTTGTCTCTGCAGCCAGCCTCAGATACATGACTTGCTTGCATAGTGATCATTCTGTCTCACATTTCTCACAACTTTTCCATCTTATTTAGTGCAATAAACTTAAAATATACAGTAATCATAGGCGCAAAGCATATGAGACTTTGCACTTGTATTTCGCCAAATACAATTTGAAGTAAAGATTTCAGAATGTTCATAATATTCAAAACTGTCCTCTGTGACTAGTACACTGTTATGGAAGATAGAAATCATAACAGGGGTTTTAAGCTAACTTGATTGGGGAGGGGGGTGTATGATGGCTGCAAAACTTGTATATAAATACATATTATCAGAAAGAGCATAAAGCTCACTTAAAGTATGCAGAATGAGGTGCAAAGTTGCAAAGTCAGAAGTGTAGTTCCCAACATCAGAATAATCAATAATCAATGTGTTGGACTCCCAGATTACTCAAGTCTCCACCAAGCAAGCCAATTAACCTGTAAAGCTCCTTGGTATGTTTATTAGGCGTACTTCTTGAAGTTTTGGCCCACCAATGGTTTTGATTAACGTGTTAGGAATATCACCATTCAACCATACTGGTGCAACATGAGATGTATATTTGTGAAACAAAACTTAACTGGGACTATGGGAACCAATGTGAAGAAGTTAGACTAAGAGCAAATACAGAAGAAATTGAGTGTTGTTAGCTGATGATGATTATCAAGATAGTTCTTAATATTGACTAATACAATAAGAAATAGTTAAAAAAATTAAATAATTAATTAGTTTTAAAAATACATCTTGCCTATAAATAACATGTACAGAATACAATTCAAGTGAACTGAAGTTTTACCAGTTTTATTTCCGTTATTAAAATGTCCAAATTGACTATAAACTCATCGATTGCAGCTGTCATCCAATGGGGGGATACTCTTTCCAGGAAACCTATAATATCTAAATGAGAAAGTGGAAAAAGTTTAATACATTAGCCAACAGACAAATGACATACCATATGTTTCATATCTGCAGAGAAACCTATCAGTGCCTGTTCTATATCACTAATGTCATTTTTGGAAATAATCGGACAGATTGTTCTTGGCCATCATATTTGCATAATGGCTGACTTTCATTTCCTGAATATGGACTTCAGATACTGTGGAATAAAATATGTACAGTGTATGGGTGTGGAGACATGGGTGGCTACATGAAAGAGCAATGGGCATGGGGGCTGAGATAGGGAGAGATGTACTACTCTTTCCTTTTAACTCTTTGACTATTGTTAAAGACTACTGTATCAATAAGATTTAACATCTTCTCGGTTAATGGTTTGTGTTTCTTCATTGTTAAAGACTAAGGCTATATCCACACTATGTAAAAGCAACATTTTTAAATTAAAATGATCACCATCCATACTAGCCTTTTCAAATCTTTTGCAAAAGTATGTTTGTACATGTTAAAATGAGCAAAAATGCACATGACATATCATACATTGGCCTACACTGGGCATGAAGGCACTGGAAGTACAACCACATTCTGAGTCCAGCTGATACTGAATATTAAACGCTACAAAAGCATTTCCCTAAGGTGTCAGTCATCATGCAGTGCTTTATAAAACAGAGAGCTAATGGAACTATCTTTCTAGCATACATGATTTCAGGTTATCAGGTACACTTGCAAGATATCCATTTTTAATTTGTCGTTCCATCATTTTTATATCTTTTGTCTCATGGTAATAGATTTACTTCAGAAAACTGAATAATAACAGTAAAGGCACAGAAGCACTGAACCAGACCCAATGTTAGTAATTCTATTTCCATTCACCTAGTAATTCATTTTCTCTCCCTTAGAGAGTCAGGGCACACAATGTATGTCATGTTATGGTTTACTGAGCACACCAAAAACAACACCATACTCTTAATAAATTAGTCAAATAAAGTTTTAATATCACTAACATAAAAGGCAAAAATACTCACTAACCCAACACACATGCATAAAGAAGAATATCTGTATTTAAGCATGGGGGAATGCCATAGCGTTTTTAGTTTAAACCAAATATTGAATCTACAACATTACAGAGGAAAAGCCTTACCTTTGAAAAATCTCACTGACTCTATACATACGCTTCTTATGGCTTTTTCTCTCATGAGATATTTCTGAATATTTGGCCACTGGGGTAGAATCTTTATACTGTTTTCTATTTCTTCTAGGTAATGATCAGATCTGCCATAATAAAATAAACAACTTTATTTTATGCAGTGCCTTTCCAATGTTCCATTTACAGTTAAAACTCAATCACAACTGTAACTGTATCATAAAACCTGTGTGGGTTAAATTTTCATGCAGTTTCACATTAGCAATGGCAAGGTGATGTTAAGTATTCCCAGGTGACTCAATTTCTTAGTTGCAGATTGTTTTCTCAATGAAAATGTAAGAAAAATATTTTTGGAAGTAGAGATAAGACCTTCTGAAAGTATTAGTTTTTTAAAAGATAGCTCTCCTCCAATGGACACATAACACAAGACACACTCAAGAAAACATTAAAAGTCTATATAAAAACAAAAAATGTTGCAAAACATCATTATCACTCAAAATTATAAACAGCAAATACTGTTCAGGACCTGAAAAGAGAGAATAGTATTAGAAGTAAAGAGACCATGAACTGAATCAAAGAAAGAAAGGGGAGGTAATCAAAAAGACAAGAAAGATGGAAATGACTAAGCCAAAACTGAAAAAAATGAAACAAAAAAAAAAAAACTCATGGTCTGAAAAGACATGCAAGGATTTCAAAAAAGCCAGAAATTCAAGAAAAAGAAGTGCAAAGCATGGGTTCAGTTTTATGTAAGAAATCCATTTAAATGTAATGTGTGATGCTGAAGATGTGTGATGTGATGTTGTACAAAACCAGCCCTCCCCAGCAACGAGGAGACACGGACTACAGACACAAAATGGCTGCTCCCACAACAAAACAAAACTTAGACGCAATGTACAAAAAGTACAATAAAAATTAATGCAAACTTTTCCCCAGAAGATGGAAAAACTTTATTACTCACAATAGATTATCCTTAATAAGGACTAATGTAATTTCCCAAAAATAATTAGTACAGTTTCCTGAATGGTAAAGAAATGATTTTTGAAAGTTTTAATTCAAACACAAACTCATCCCACTTGCAGCATAAGGTTAGTTCCCTGGAATATGAAGCTCATAAAAACCTTGACTATACAAAACACTCTGAAATCCCACTTTGCATTCCAGCTCTCCCAACATACACTGCACTCCTGTTTAGCGCAACCAAACTCAGGCTAAAGGCCTATTACAGGACATTAGCTTAATATTTTTTCTGTGTCACATAACTCCAGACAAACATGCATTTTACTTGATGAGATATTTATGTCATATGGTATAACTGTCAGTAGTAGTCTGGATATATTTTTTCTTACATGTTGGTATTAATTAATTTGTATATATAGTGCCTTTCATACTTAATCTCAAACTTGTTAATTAGGTTTCAGAGTGATAGGGGTTGCCAATCTATTGTAGATGCCTTTTGTAGTTTTGTACCCAAAATCTTTTGTTTAAAAACCATTACTAACTATCCTGATGTGGCATTTGGTGCCATTGCTCTACTGCCAAATTGTTCTCCTGCCAATGGAAAAGTCATGAAAAGTCATCTTAGATAAAGGAGTATTGGAATCATTAGATGAAAGGGTTCCTTCATCAGACTAGACGGCTCAGCAATGACTCTGCTGCATAATGCCCAGGAGGGGGTAGTTGACTAGTTAGCCGAGGTCTCAAGTACTCTGACTATGTCTGACTTTGTCCTTGACTCTCTTTCTTGTAATTTTACTTTCTTCATTCTCAACTGGCCATAGATCTACAATGAATAATGGACATATATGTTTCTACTTCATTTGCTCTGTCTTTTAACAAATATGTGTCTTTACACATGCTAGTTCTGTATTTAGTGATTGGTATAATCTTTTCTGCATTTTGCTTTACAAGGTAGTTGTCATGGCTGTACGTGCTTTCATTTGGTGAGGAGCACTGCGCAAGAACAAATTATATTGTGTTTCTGTGGTGGCAATGATAGTTTGACCATATAGTGTTGAGAAGAGACACCCATTGTATGCCCAGACTGCGTGGAAGGGGGTCTTTCTTTGAATTGTCCTTCCCAAGATTTCCCCTATTTCTCCTACAATGTTTTTTCTTAGTATTTTTTCTTGTCTTCTTGAGAATCAAAGCTGGGTGGGCTGTTGTTAAAGCCCATTGATTCATCATCTTTGTGATTTTGGGCTATACAAATATAAATTATTGTTGTAGTGTTGTAAAAAAAAAAAATAGTTTGTATGACCAGAATAGTGAAGGTTGAGTCACTCATTTCATTTTTTAAAAGATCCATTTTTAATATTTATTTCTGTTTTTAAAACGCTTTGCAAAGAATATGTGTTGTGAACAATAGGGAACATTCTTGAACTGATCCCAATCCCAAATAAAGCAAAAGAGGCAAAGATACATCACAGAAAATGCTTTATTATAACAAAACAATCACAAATAAGGGTGGAGAGTATTGGAGACTAAAGAACTCACTAATAGGGAACACAGCATGCCACACCTAAAAGCCTTTCTTATGTTTCTTATGATTGGTAGTTTTCATTACATTTTTCCATTTCAATATAGAGTGTAAATTTTACACTATATAGCAATTTTGTTTCCTACATTAGATTAGATTCAATTAGTTTAGAAAAACTTTGTTAATCCTAAAAGGAAAATTAAAATATAGTGTATGCATTTCAGTATATACAATTGATTAGAATAGAAAGTCACGATAGATAGATAGATAGATAGATAGATAGATAGATAGATAGATAGATAGATGGGTACTGCCATGTTCAGATGACTGCATAGTTCATTGCCATAAAATATTTCCCACAATACCTTGGAGCTGCACAATGTGTGATGTCAACTATGTGACAGTATAAAGATCAGTGTGAGCGCTTCCTCACTATCCAATACTGCATTAAATTCCGCAAGGCAGGAACAATTCATGAACGGAGTGCTGCAGCACTGTGTCCTTACATGTTTAATTATTAACAATATAGATTATTTAAATGAAGTTAAAGTTTTATCTGAATAATATAATAAACATATTTTGATTCATTTCAACTTAAAAATGATATTGTCATTATATGTAAATAAACGCTTTATTAAATGGCTCAGGTTGTGCAGTATTATAACTGTATTGCAAGTTTACAGTGAAGTAATTGTACTTATAAGTATAAAGCGTTCTACAAGGAGCACTTGATAGACTGATTGAGTGTGTTTAGAGTTTTTGGGATGAAGCTGCTTCTGAACTGTGAGGAAAGGCTCTGAAGCATTTGCCGTATGAGAGCAGTTCAACAGACAGCATGTGCTTGATGCTGTATACCGATAAATCTCTTTCCAATTAGCTGCTGTGATTCCCCACTCAGATACTGTGATATAAATACTCTGAGTAGTACAGTGAGAGTAATATGGAAAAAGATGATCCACTGTGGCAACCCCTAATGGGAGCAGCTGAAATAAGAAGAAGGTGCAATGACAGTAACAACGCTAAAGCAGGTATGGTATTTGGAATAGTTAGACCATTCTGTAGACCATTATATTGTTACGGGTTAATTACAATCAGATGCATTAAACTAATAAACAATATGACGTTAATTTCAGTGTATTTATAAAGCCGCGTCAGGGAGGTGGATCTAAAAAGAAAGGGAAACCACACAGGAACAGTAGCACTGCTTTGCCGCTGGGTGCCGCCAGTTTGTAAAACCGAGCGGAGAACTTGCGTATGCCAGGGTTTGAGCTACCGTGAAAATGTACGTGACTTTATGTCAAGTTTAGGTTTTATACATCGCGATTTGAGCATGGAGACATTCATACGCAACATTTTTATGCGTACGCACTATTTATACACGAGGCCCCTGGTCAAAAGACTTTGCCTTTGTGATTTGACTGTGATTTTTTATTTGGTTAAATGAAAGATTCTGGTTAACAATCTTGACACGATTTTTGTTTACACCTCCAATCCTGGTCCTTTCTAAAAATTGATTTCTGTCATCTTTGAGATAGAACATTTCTAAGCCTTATTCAACAATGGTTCAAGCCTTATCAATCAGAGATGGTGACTGATCCAGTTACCTACCTACATATACAATATATTGCCTAATTTAGAAGTGGTCAGAATTTGGTCCCATTCAATTTGAATTTTCTTTATGTCTTTTCTTTACTAAAGCATGAGATTAAAAATTTGCTCAGTCATCACTACAAACTACATGGGTTAAGTGATATATAAAATTTATATACATATAATTTTGGGTGGAGCATTCCTTTTAATAGTTAAACCAACTCTAAGTTATCTGTTCATTATAAAGGGCAGCAGGGTGCAAAGTACAGACTAATGGATCTTCCTACTACCATAGAAGCACTAGAGAAGGCCAATGGAGAACAACTAAGCTGAGAGATAAGAGCTACAAGGAAAGATTTAAAAAGCTGAACTTTTTCAGCATAAGCAAACGAATTGGAGATGACGCAGCTGAAATGCAGATGGAATAAATTACCAAATAATCTTTATTTGATTTAATTTTGAAAAATCTAAGTGAATAGGATTGGTGACCTATTCTTATTAAAATGATTCTGATGTATCAGCCAGGCGGACTCCTACTTTAATTCCCATCATCCTCTACTGACTAACGTCTTTATTTACATCCTGGTGTAATTAACTCTGAGACTTCATCCATTATCTTGATGCATTGAGTTCCCTATTAATGATGGTCTAATAGAACTAACATAAATGTCACTGCCAGTGGACAATCAAAAGGACATTTTCTGCTCCTTGCACTAACTTAAATGCTAACGCTCCCAGTGTATAACCTAATAAGATGTTATAGTATCTATCTATCTATCTATCTATCTATCTATTTCTTGTTGCATCTGTTTCATTAATCCTGAATATGAATCTACTGTAGTTTTACTAAATAGTTTTCCCTTTCGTTGTTTCAACAATTACAAAGCATATTACAAAATGTTTTAGGGAAATTCAGTTTGTCAATTGCTGACACCTACAGAAAATTAAAGATAATATGTGCAGACCCACTGAATTGAATCCTCTGGGACAAAGCCAGGAAATAATGAAGAATGACTTAAGAACATTTATGTTAGGTAAAATGGGGGCTGTATGGTCCTTTGGAAGCCCTGCAGATTATGTTTTGCTTTGCTTTACTGAAATGTTATACTATAGTTCAGGTAACTTGGTTCCTAGTGCGCAAAGCCTACTGACGTTTATGTCTGATTATTTTTCCATAGATTCATTTCTTTTTCCCATATAGTATCCTTACAGCTTAACTGGATTTTTTTCTTTTGCTTTTTCTGCCCACCCTGTTATCTGATCTTATCACCATACTTATCTGTTGAGACTTAGAATATGGTATTGCATATAAGGACTCTACCTTCTAATTATATCCTGTATCTATGTTATGTAAACTTGTAAGGATTTTTTTTTACTTAATCATTATAATTGTTACCTAATTTAATATCTCTCTGTCTAAGATATCTGTTTGACATCTTGTAAAGCAATTTAAGCTATCATTCTTTGTATGAAAATGCACTATAAAAATAAATGTTGCTGTTGTTATGCAATTGATGAGTGATGAGGGAAGGATGATAAAGCATTTGGAGCACTGCACTCCACTCCTGTTATTTATTTTATATCATCTATACAATTCACATAATTTTATAAAACATTTGATGCTCACCTTTGCATACAGTAATATAAATTGTTTCTATTCTTTTATTGAAAATACTAAATTGAAAGACAGAGCTGAACATTACTTACTCATTTTGGGATTCACATTCTATCCAGTTCTTCAACAGGCACATGATGTGTTCAGAGACAGAGAATACGTCCATATCCTGATCTCCACCCACCTCTGGGCTCTTCAAAGGTTGTAGGTTTTCTTGAAGAATGTCCAGAAAGCTTTTGCATATTTTTTTATTAAACCAGATCTTAAGCATCTAAAAATATTTTATGGAAAAAAAGAAGCACAGAAGTAGTACAGAAACGGAATTCCATATAGCACCCTTCAGTATCAAATACTATCGTTAAGTACTTTATAAGTAAAACAGAAGAACATATTTCTGATGAAGCAGGGTAACAGCTTTGTCACAGTTTGATTAAGTGTGCAAACGAAAAGCAGCTCAGTACACTATTGTTATGTTAGAAAAATACATAAATATAATATAAACGAAAAATGCTTTGAAATAACTGAAGAAAACACAGCAAAGAAAAATAAACATCCTGGCTGAAATATGGCAGAAAGAAAACGGGTAAAATTCACTCCACTGTTTCTCATTGAATGCTGCAGAACTGAAAATGTTATATTTCACCCAGGGTTCCTCCCCTGGCTGAAGTTCATTTTTCTTTTTAACTTTTTTTGATTCTTGTGTTAACTAAGAATAACTTGTGGTATTTATTTTCATTATTCCGTGTTTCATTTTAGTTTTGTGTATTATCTAATTTTTATGTGTCTATGCTTGTTCTGTTACGTCCCTTGTATTTTGTGGGTGGTTCCATAAGAGGCGGGGCCACCTACCCATCATCATCAATGAGCTGCTCTTAGCCCTATAAAGTCTGAAGAACACCCACAGTCCCTGGCAGTTCATCTGAATGTGCTGGCACTGGTGAGTTTTGTTGCATTGTTGCATGCAGCTCTTTTTACCTTTTGTGCTTTTCACAATGTCACTGTTAATAGAGCATTTTTGTGAAATAAAATCTTTTTATTTTTAATCATTCAATATTTGCTGTTTTGGTTTCTAGCCAAGTTTTGATGTTGTTTTTCCCCTCTAGCGGCCATTTTGGGTCTATACTTTATGCTAAGGACCTCTCTAGTTCACAACAAAATATTTTCAACAGAAGTACTGTTTTGCTGATTGTGAAGTCTTCTTATTTTTAACTTTTTTATGTATAGGTTATAAGATGAAAAAATGTTAACCCCAATAGCCATCCTCATCAATTCTGATAGAGAAACAAATAAAGAAACAAGCAAACTACAATACACACTGCATCCCGCAATTCCCGGCTTAAAGCTGTAGACATAAGATATTTTGGAAATCTACTTTAGTCATTGTTTAACAGAAAACACAAACGATTACACCAGACATAATAAACATAAATAACACTGGCTCATACTGTGCAAATATAGAACCTCTTTAGGAATAGAGAGGAAACTGGAGTACTTAAAGAAAAAAAGCAAGCAGAACAAGCAAACTCCACACTGATAGGAGGACTTTTACCCGAGTTCTTGGGTACTGTAAGATACGCATGTTAATCACAGTGTCACTATGATTCCCCTTAGCTGGTAAAACTGTGCATTTGTTCAATGGAGCAATAACAAAGTATAACTTCATATTAGTCCATTCTCCAAAGGACAACCAAACAATCATTCATGTCGTACTTCTTTAAACTTGTGAAAACCCTATTGTCGCTTATTGGAGAAATTGAACAAAGGAAAGAGATTTTCAGAACAGAGCAATGAATAGTAAAAACTAAGTTAAGAACTAAGAGTACTCTGAAATGTAGCCTGCTTTAAAGCTCATTAATCAAACACTGAAAATAGAACCGAGTACAAAGATCAGACATCACAAGAAATTACCAAATGAGGTTCTGCCCATGACTAGTCCTTTGCCTAAGCAGACTTACATTTGTGAAGTTTTGATTTAGCCAATGATGTAATTTGCCATCTTGTATAAAATTAAGAAATGCCACCACCATTTACAAATCACCACAGAATGGCAGTGCCCATGACTAAAAAAAAACTGTGAAAATAGTGTTATAAAATTAATAAGAAAAACATAAATAAAAAATATTCTGGGAAACTATAACACATTCTTTCCATGCCAAATTCCAAGCGTGATTTTTCTGACCTACTTTTTCCATTTCTGGTTTGCAGTGAGAGTAATGTGGAAACCAACCCTATACTAGATGCAATTTAATTGAAGGGTATTCTCATGCACTAACTCACACTCACTTGCACCAAGCCACCAATTAACATCATAAAGCATATTGTAGATGCCCCAGAGGACAAGTGGGTGTCTAGTCCACAATGGGAGTGCTTTCCTGCCATAATGGAATGATGGAATAAGTGGGGGCAATAAACAGCTGGGATGTCTTATGATTCCCATCCTGATGCCCAAATATGTCAGGAACCAGGAGGGGAACATTTATCTCCCACCATTCTAAGTGGCAGTGTTCTTCATGTAGGATCCAAGTCTGGACACCCGCAGGGCAGCATGGGAGTTACAGTCCAGGGGGATGGTAGAGGGCTGCCGGGAGAGGATCTCCCTGGCTTTCTTGTAGCCGGGAAATGCTTTCAATGAGCCACATAATATCACCGGAAGTACTCATTGGTTCGTCTTTGAAGGAGCCCGCTTCTGGGAGTCAGAGTCGGGAGGCAGTGGGCAGCACTCAGCGGAGGAGAGAAGGATGAAGAATTGTGTGATTTGTGATCGATTCATTGTGTACTTGAGTCTTACATCTGGAGAGGATTGTGGAAGGTGCCTTGAGAGAACAAAAATTCTTTATTTTATCCTATAAACGCGTGCTGTGTTACTGCACTTATGGTTTTGGGGTCTGTGGTGCCCCCTTGTAGTTACAATACATAAAGTTCTTAAATTTTTCTCATCAGAAGGTAGGTCAGAATTGAAAAGACCTGGACATGGATATAAAGTAAACCAAAATATCGGGCTGGACTTCATGAACCACAAAGTTTACTAATCTATACTATATCTTGCACAACAAAACAAAATATAAACCAGAATTCAAAGTCAGAAAAAAACAGAACATAGATACAAGCTCTTAAAATCAAAACTAAAGTAGCTCATGCAATTTGTTTTGACATTATCCACAGTCTTGGACTACGAGAAGACTGCGTGTGGACCATTATACTGTCGCACCAGAGGCATCACAGGTCACGGCCTCAGAAACCATGGCCCTAGTGATGAGTCACTGCATCATGGTAATAAAGCCACAAAATAGTGGATCAAAAACAATTCAAATATAATGTTACAAAATGTTTATGCTTCCAAAATGAAAACTGAAAGGAATAAAGAAGTATCAATTCTTTTATATGAGTGTTTTACTGGGTCTCAGCCTGAAATAAGCATTTCATTTTGAATGATTGATTCATTTTTTTGCAATTCCATTTGTTTTTCTGCTTTCCTTTATTTAATGTGGTGCTTATGGTACAATGCATTCAGTTGCTTACTTTGTACTCCTGTTAATTTTTATTTCAACATTATCATTTCCATAGTTTCATTTATTGTACTTAGGTGATAATACATGCTGTGATTGTTTTTGTTGCTGTTTTTGCATAAAATGTTATTCGATTTTAAATAATTTATTGTAATGTGAACATCACTGTGTTATGATACTAAGTGCTTAATTCTCAGACTTGGTGAGCCAGCTTTTAATAACTTTTAACTGCTCTTTTTATTAGTTTACTAGATGTGTTACCTGACTCTGTCCAGGAAATTTCATAAGACAATGGATCTCAATTATAGTGCCATTGGTTAATTGAGGGTATCAGAAGTACTATGTAACTTGGTAAGTTATTTTCTGTATATAAAACTTAAAAAAAACAGAAACCTAGGAAAAATACAGAATTAATCCTAAAATAACTGCAAAATCATAACATAAACCTGATTTTATAGAATTGTTTGATAAATAACCATCCCTGGATTAGAGCAATTGTCCATTGACAGAGTCAACTGACCCATAGGACTAATCTGGAATCGCTGATCAGCCTACCATGCTCATCTTTGGGGATGTGAGAAGAAAACAGTTGTGCTCAAGGCATCACCCTCACAGAAGCAGAGAGAATGTGTATAGTCCACATAGACAACAGTGGGGCATTGATGGGTTTGAACTCAGGAGGCAAAATCCATGAGACAGTTACTGTAATCATCATGCCACTCGCCAATTAACCTAACAAACACAAATGTGGGATGTAAGTGGAGCCTGGACTATGAGGACAAAACCAGAAAAACAGCTTGCAGGTTATGATATGAACAAAGGACTGTGAGAGTAACCTCTCCCTACCCTGTGCTAACCCTCTTCACTACGCTGTGCACACACTTATCATTAGATTTTTTAAAATGGATGTTTTGTTGAAAATTTTAGCCAATTAAAATGCAGAACCTACATTATTTAAGTTAGTAGTACTATCCATCACTACATACATGCAATGATCAATATGTTGCATGTAACAGAAATCTCTCATAGCAAATATGTTCAACATGGTTAAAAATAAAACCATAAGCTTGTTATGTGTAGTGGCATAGTGATGATTAGAACTGCTCACAAACACCCCCAAAGTCCAGGATTCAGATTCCTTTGAGGATTCTGCACATTTTCCTCATGTCTGCGTAGGTTCAGTCCCAGGGCTTTGACTTTCTCTATCCTCTCAAAGACATATCTTTTAGGTTAATTGGTGACTCTAAACTGGCCTGCATTGATAGAGTATGAATATGGGTGAACTGTAATGGACCAGCATCCAGCCTAGAATCAGCACCTGACTCACTTCCAGTGCTGTTGGAGTTGGCTCTGGCCCTTGTAACCTTGAACTGCACAAGCAGATTAGAAAATGAATCCATAGATGGATAGAACTATAAGTGGTCATATCCAAGCTATTAAGCTCACACTCTAGATTAACTTTTGACAGATAACAGTTGTCACATACTGTATGTGTGCCTAAGAGACAACATCAGGGCCTGTCAACTTGTCATTCCACCCCGTGCAATGAGTTGGGGGCTGCCTTAGAATGCTTCTCTTCTCCCTCTTTCAGCAAATCTGGAAAACAACAAATCATGGACTTTTGACATCACTTCCGGTTCTAGGACTGCTTCATAACTGGCACCACCTCCATCTTTAACCAGTCTAATGTTAGACACGAGTCTGTGAAGATATTCCTCCTATTACACGTTGCATCGTGTTTGTTATTTTGTTCTACAATATACAGGGTTTGCCTGAGGGTGACCCAACCCTTTATATGTGTTCTTGTTTCTTTTACTGGCACCCCTGCCATCTTTCTGCAGTTCGATCAGAGACATTACACTCACGACACGTTTTTGTTATTTTGACAATACAATATATGGGGTTTGCCTAAGGGTGGCCCAACTCTTTATCTTTGTTTCTGTGCTTTATTTACACAGTATATGAACTGTATGAGGTTCATAATCATACTTTAGTGAGTTTTGACTAACAATACGAAAAGCATCTATTACTGTTCAACAAGATCTAGTATATTTACAATAATTAGATTTTTTTGGTAAAATGTATATTTTCTTATTTATATTAATGGGATTGTATTTATGAAACAATAATTAAATCTCCTGCTATACTGGATTTCCTTTATACTGTAAATTACAAAACAAAATCCAAAGAAAGCCAGCAATTGCATGTACAGTATATGACATAAACCTGCTTTTCCTACAGAGTGTGAGAAAATGAAAATGTTATCTGGTAATGTTAGTTGGTCTTTACACAGAGCAAATAATCATGCACAGGCTAGACAGTACCTCTTTCCACAGTTTGATCTTATCCACACTGAAGACAAGAATCTCTGACACTTTCTCCCATGGATGGTTACAAATGCGCTCCCCTTCCACAGGCTCCAGCTTGTTCTGTGACATCCGAGACACTGAGAAACAGACGTGCTCTTTCAGATCTTCTTGCGTGAGAATCTATAAGGAAAGGCGAGAGCAAGTCTCAGTGTGAAGACATTCAGGTACCCATTCATGAGTATCAGTTTACTTAGAATTAGGCGAACACAGCAGCATTCTCCTATGGAGGGGTTTCCATTGTGTAACTGTTTTATTACTCACTCTCGTGAGTTGAATGCCTCACTGCTTAAATGAGGTGTGCCTAATCAAACTGAGAGACTGGAACACTTTCCCTATAGATGTAGCTTCACCTGTCATACATAAAGTTATTACATTTATTACCTTTTGCAGTGAAATCATTCTTTCTCTAATATAATGCATTTTTTGAATATACTGTAGATAGAATTAATAGTAATATAGGAATGTGGTACGTGTTCCCAGAGGAGTGGTGTGACCTTTAAAAAATACACCTCTTTATGATTACAATCAGTGCATCCTATTGTCTGTAACTTTACAAATGCTCAACTAAAATCTAATCTTAACGGTTATTTAAATACACTAAAAAATATTTTGAATGGGAATCCAGTTCACACCTGTGTTTACCTTCAGTTGTTATGATTACAAGTAAACAGGAAAATTGTAAAAGAAATAATTAGAAACACAAGATAATACTAACTCTCTGCTAATGGGATCACCAAGACATTATCTGAAGCTTCTGATGCTGAGGGACCATTCACACCTGCTTTTCTTTCAGGGCAGACAATAATAACCCTATATTAATCCCATATTAATATATGTTTAACTTTATTTTTATATATATTTTTGGATAGTACTTCATAAAATTTTGCTTCTTAAATATTGATACACCTTATTTAAATTATGTTTTAAAATAATATACAGAGGATATCCGTTGGGAATCCCTGGTATTTATAAATTATAATTATGATAATTACAAAGGTGAATAAAATTGAGATAAATATTTTTAGCACTACAAATAAGGAATATATGTTTTTAATTAGAGATCTCATTGGTTGGGTTTAAAATTGATTCAAATTAGAATTAATGCTTGAACTAGTGTGCCAGTACATATCCCCTCAGGGTTAAGTCACGCCAGTGGGTATGATTAGAAAGACTGACTGTTGTGCACCTCAGATCCAGTTCTAAATGGACCTTGCTATGGTTCAGGCACAGAAACTGTAGATGTGATAGAGGCTAAATCTAACCATGTGAAGAAGTAGGATCCAAAGTCAGAGCTGCCAAGTAATTCTATCATCCAATTTAGACTGACATCTGTTTAAAGAAAATTACTTGTTAAAGTAACAGCCCACCGCTCTGAGTGGAAGGTGCTTAACTGCCTCAAGTGGGGGAGTTTAAATATCTTGGGGTCCTTTCCATGAGTGAGGCAAAAAGGTATGGTGAGATCAAGAAATGGGCCTGGACGGTAAATGCAGTTATGTGGTCACTATACTGATCCATGGTAGTGAAGAAGGAGCTGAGCCAGAGGGCAAAGTCCTTGGTTTGCCAGTCGATCTAGATCCCTGCCCTCACCTATGGTCACAGGCTTTGAGTAATGACTGAAAGGACAAGATTGCAGGTACGAGTGGCCGAAATGAGCTTTCTCTGAAAGGTGGCTGAACTCTCTCTTAGAGATCTGGTCAGAACCATAGATATCTGGTTTAGGCTAGAAGTAGAGCAGCAGACCCTCCGCTTTGAGAGCAGCCAAATGAGGTGGTTCAGGAATTTGATATGGATGCCTATCGGACATCAACCTGAGAAGGTTTTATGGGCACAACCAAGAGCTTGATGGGAAGTTTAGATCTCACACCATGAGTTGGCAAGTGTGCCTGGGGAAAAGGACGTATGGGCCTCACTGCAAAGACTGTTTCCCCCGCGACCCGGTCCTGGATAAGCGGTGGAAAATGAATGAGCAAATTAATGAATGAGGATGACAACTCAACATCATTATTCTCAAAAGTGAAGTCTCAGTTTTCTGTTTAATTGCATTGAGAAGTCAAGGAAAATTACACTTTTTATTGGCAACCTGAACAGATGTAAGCTTTCAAGGCAACTCAGGCCACTTCTTCAGGCAAGAAGGGGCCTGAGTTGCCTCAAAAACCTGCGCATTCTCATAAAGGCGCCTTGCTCACTTCCTTTCTGCTTTTATATTTCACACATTTGAAGGTGACTTTCAGCATGCCTCCAGAACCTTTACTCTTCCTCATGACTCTTGCACTTCTAATTTCAATCATGTCACCAAAGCCAAATTGATCAATCACACCAAAGCTACACTGACCAATTAGATTGATCTAAAGGGACAGGACACACACACACAGACTTTAGTCTTTTATTATATAGTAAATTAACATTTCATCAATCATTTTGTGTCATAACTCAGGACCAAACCACTTTAACATGTTACTCATGCCATAAGTGTTCAAAGCCTGCATTATAATCACTCTAATGTGAAAAATGACAATTTAGTTATTCATTTTAATGGTTCTCGTTATTCTGGAAGATTTTTGTCTTTTATAGATATATGAGGCTTAAATATTTGGAGTAATAATATTACACTGCTTGCATGATCCAATTCAAGGGCAGAGAGGGCCAGACCTATCTCAGCCACATCAGATACCAGTCGTTTGCATGGTCCACTTTCACACAAAAGCGTGAGATTAATTTAAAGTCACTAACTAAATAACATGCAGTATATGTGAAGGTATGAGGGAATAAAATCTGTCTACCAGAAAGAAAGCCCTGGCTGATATGTGCAGGAAAAACACTTTATATCCAGACAGTGACAGGACATAAGAGTCAGTGAGGTAGAAGTGCGAATAAATGAGTGACTTTACAGTATTTCAAATAACAACCAAATGAAAAGGCCAAAGTCACATAAAAAGGTCAAACATACATTGTGTTATTCCAGACAAATCTGAATATCTTAGCCAGCTGTCAATGAAGAAAAATAACTTTGTATTAACCCTTCCAAAATAAAATCAGGATGTACAGTGAATTCAGAAAGTATTCAGACCCCTTTCTACACACTTTATTGTACTATAGATTTAATTTTAAATGGATAAATTCCCCATTTTGGTCCATTAATCTACACTCAATAGCAAAGTGGAAACATGTTTTCAGAAACTTTTTAAAAATCAAAAACTAAACTCTTTCATTCATATTAGTATTTAGAACCTTAATTCAGGACTTTATAGAACCCGCTTTGGCAACAATTACAGTTTAGAATCTTCTTGGGTAAGTCTCTACAAGCTTTGCTCGCATCAGCAGTTTATGCCATTCTTCCTGGCAGATCCTCTGAAGTGTTGTTAAGACTGTGTGGGAAGTTTCTGTAAAGTGCCATCTCCAGGGCTGCATATAGATGTTCAATGAGGTTAATATCTGGGCTTTAACTGGGCCACTCAGGAACATTCCGAGTGCTGTCCCGCACTAATCCGGCATTGCCTTGGCTGTATCCTTCAGGTCATCGCCATGCTGAATGTGAACCATTGCCCTGTCTGAGAACGAGTGCACTCTGAAGCAGGTTTTCTGCAATGACCTCTCAGTTTTTGGCTGCATTCACCCTTCCCTCCATTCTGACCAGTTTACCTGTCCCTGCCACTATGAACTAACATCATAACATGTTGCTGCCACCTCCATATTTTATCATAGGGGTGGTATTATGCAGGTGATGAGCAGTGCCTGGTCTTTGCTGGACATAGTGCTTGGAATTGTGCCCAAAGACTTTAATGTTTGGTCTTATCAGACCAGAGAGTCTTTTTCCTCATGCTCTCAGAGTCCTTTTAATGCCATCACATGTCTTTTACTCAAGAGTGGCTTCCTCTTCTACCATAATCTCCTGATTGACAGAGTGTTGCAGATATGGTTGTCCTTTCAACAGAGTCATAGTAGAGGACTTCTGAAGCTGTCTTACAATTATCATTGGGTTTTTGTTCAGTTTATTGACCAAGGTCCTTCTTGCAGTTTACTAAGTTTCGCTGCATTGCCAATTTTAGGAAGAGTTCTGGTGGTTCCAAGCTTCCTATGTTTCACAATTATTGAGGCCACTGTGCTCCTATGAACACTCAAAGTTTTAGAAGTGATTGTATAACCTTGCCCTGATCTATGCCTCGCCACACTTTGATCATGGAGGTTTACAGAGAGTTCCTAGGACTTCACGGCCTTGAGTTTTATGTGAAACGTAGGATCTTAGCTGTGCGCCTTTCTAAATGACGTCCAATCAGTTCATTTTGCCAGAGGCGGACTCCAATCAAGTTCTAGACACACCTCAATGACAACTGAAGCAAACAAGATGCACCTGACTTCAATTTGGAGCAGAAGATGGCAGTTTACAGACGCTTCCCACATAGTCTAAAAGAGCTTGAGAGAATCTGCCAGGAAGAATGGGATAAACTACCCACATGTGCAAAGACTTACCCAAGAAGACCCAAAGTTGTAGTTGTTGCCAAAGTGGGTTCTACAAAGTACTGAATTAAGGATCTGAATATTAATATGTAAAAAAGAGATTTCAGCTTTTGATTTTAAATAAATTTGCAAACCTTTCTGGAAACATGTTTTCATTTTTGTTATTATGGTTTATTTAGTGTTGACTGATTGGCATAAATGGCAAAATTATCCATTTAAAATTAAATCTACAATACAATAAATTGTGCAAAGAGTGAAGGAGTCTGAATACTTTCTAAAGCCATTGTGTATATTGTGATGTATTGTCAGTTGTTACACTTGTGTGTCTGGGAGAAAACCTCAGGGCTCATTTAATAACTGCTACACTCTGAGCCAGAGGGTGGCGATGTTGTCTAATGCCATCTCTTTTATCCTCTCTGCAGAAAGGATGATTGACAGTTTCTTCATCCCTGACATCACTTCCTGTTTTCACCCTCCAGAGCCCGCCCCTTCCGGCTTGTAGATGGATGTCTTTTACTGGCTCCAGCGCCATCTTGGGGCAGGCTGAAGAAGGCTTGCAATTGAACAAGACAAACTCAATATTTTTCACATTTTTTTTCTGTTCTATTTTGGCCATACAATATACAGGGATCACTTTGGTACCTCAAATCTTTATTATGCTTCTCGTTTCTTATTACACAACATATACTGTATATAGATATTTTTATCTTTGTAGAGATTTTTTGAGAAATGGCAGTCGCCTAATGTCTTCAGTGACTTTTTGACAGGTAATATTTTGTAACCACAGTTAAAAGTAAATCAGGACCATCGATAACAACTGTTGAGTGAGGTATTAAAATATTCCTACCAGTATCAATCTTACTGACTTAAAATTAGGAACCTTTCAAGAACTGTGCACTTTTGTGATAATAAGCTATTAATGAAGTCTTTTAGCTGAGAGAGAATAAAATTAGCAGAGGTGCTTGGGTTTACACTGATTTACATTGATTGCTGTGCCATTTTCCTTTAACAATGAACTCTTAAACAGACTGGCAAATGTCTAATTAAGATAAATGCTTTTGTAAGACTTAATAATAACAATCTATCCTATTATTTGTTCTGGACTACTTTGCAATTATATGCATAAATAAGAAATTATACCTGCCATCTCTAATATAGCAGTCTTATGATATACCTGTCATTATAACAAAACATATCATTGATATTAAAATACAGCCACAATGAAAATGAAAGGTACCTAATGAATCTCTGAAAAGTGGGTAGCATTTCATAAAGGGTCTAACAATTGTGAATGTCTGCATGACAAATTTCTAGAACAGCATGTGATAATGCATACTTTAAGAAGACAGCTAGGTAAAAAGCAGTTACTGGGCTTGATTTTTCACTTCAGGCTCCTGAATACCACACTCTGTCTTTATTATGCACTTCTTTAATACACTTAATCTATTTTCACTTTATGCTGCTAATAAGGTAAACATCCATCAATTTGTTTCCTGACTACATTCATTCAAATGCTGGGTGGCAGGGAGGCAGAGCCAAATCAGAAAGCAGGCACAGAGTAAGGAAATCCTGAAAACAAAGCAGTCTGTGACAAGATATGAGCCAAAGGTATGACACTGAAAATAACAAAAAAGACCAAGCAAGTAAAAGGCGCACACAGTAAACACAATAACTCTTTGAAAACCATTATAAATACTGTACTAGGTGTGGGTATAAATTTTCACTGGGTACACTTAATGGGGAAACAAAATAAGGGGAACAGAAGTCACAAATGACCATAATAAAGCAGTAATATATATTGTTTTCACATCCAATAAATGAACACTAAAGAAAAGATAAAAAGTGAAAATAAGGTAATTTTATAAGTACAGTATCAATGATGTGTGTAAGAGCCAAACATAGAAAGTTAATGCTTAAGGTTAAACTCATATTAGTGTTTGCGTAATTTCAAAAGAATATAAAACGTCTATGCGTGGAAGTGTGTGTGCCTGTCTGTCCGGCCCCACGGCCCGGAAGTGTGAGGCTGCAGCAATGAAGCTCAAAGAGCTGGCAAGGCGGCCGCAAGTTAACGAATCGGAGGCAAATTTGCTTACCCGCTGATAGACAAGGGGGGAGGCGCAATCCGTCAAATGAAATCTCCGACTCTGCATTTCAATTTTTTTTCTGACGATTTCAATAGATTCTATGAGCCCGGACTTTTTACAGCACTGACTTACACGCCTAGTAGAATATAATTTTCTCTCATCCCCCCGTAAGTTAATATGAGATAGAACTTTCTAGCTATATCAGTAATACAGTGTGTTAATTAGAATTAGTCCCATTGCTAGCATGGGCTGAAAGAACCATTTGCAGTTTGTTGGTGGGATAAGCATGCAGTTTTCTGACCTTTTAGAAATGGTTCAGCTGTATTGGAAAACATAAAGAAACAAACAAGTTTTAGAAACGAAGATAATTTGTCTGTGGAATCATTTTTATGTGTCAGGCTATTGCCGGAATCCCATGAAGCAAACTAAAGCTGCAGAACTTTGGTAATTTTGGGTAAACGCAGATACAATGTGCCTTAAAATACATTTTTGTAGTAATGAATATTTTCAATTCTTGCATTTAAATCACAAGAATAAAGTAAATGTTTTAAGATTAAACTGGTACAGTAGTGGTGGCAGAGAGAAAAAAAATATGATGAAGGACTGGGTGTAGTGTGTCTTACTTCATGGAACAAGAACTACACCACAGCATGGCAGTGGACCACATAACCCCCCTTCCCTCCCCCAATGGTCTCTGCAGGTCAGGTAAACAAAGCACTAAGGAAGATCAACCCCCGTAAGGCAGCTGGACCAGACAACATCCCGGGGCGGGCTCTCAGAGCATGTGCCAACAAACTGGCTGATGTTCTCTACTCCATCCTCAACCTTTCCCTCAGTCAGCGCATCGTTCCATTCTGCTTTAAGACTACAATCATTGTCCCCCTTGCTAAAAAAAGCCCACCCACCTGCCTGAATGATTACAGGCCAGCAGCACTCACTCCAAACATCATGAAGTGTTTTGAGAGAGTGGTGCTGGCCCACATTCAGAGCAGCATACCAGACACGCTGGACCCCCTGCAGTATGCCTACCGGCCCAACAGGTCCACCTCAGATGTCATTGTGGCCACACTACATTATTCCCTTTCCCATCTGGAGAACTAAGACTCCTACATCAGGATGCTCTTTGTTGACTACAGCTCTGCCTTTAACACGGTTATTCCCCATAAACTGTCTGCACTTGGCCTGCACCCCACCCTTTGTGACTAGCTCCTAGACTTTCTGACTGGCAGGCCCCAGTCTGTCAGGATTGGTAATAAGATTTCAGCCACCATTATCACAAACACAGGCAGCCCACAGGGATGCGTCCTCAGCCCCATTCTCTACACCCTGTTCACCCATGACTGTGTCGCCTCCCACAAAGATAACATCATCCTGAAGTTCCCAGATGACACCGCAGTGATTGGATGCATCACTGGGGGACAGTCTGGCATCATGGTGTGAGGACAACAACCTCACCCTCAACACAGGCAAGACAAAGGAGATGATGGTGGACATGAGGAAGGAGAGGACACTTCACCAGCCACTGTTCATCTGAGGGCTTGAAGTGGAAAGGGTGAACAACATTAAATACCTGGGCATCTACATCAGTGAGGACCTCACTTGGACTCTTAACACCACACAACTGGTCAAGAGGGCTCAACAGCTGCTGTACCTTTTGTGGAGGCGGAGGAAGTTTGGTATGTTGACTAAGATCCTTGGCAACTTCTACAGGTAAAGACTGATGAGAAGATTACCAGGACCCCACTGCCCTTTCTGCAGAGCATCTACAACTGCAGAGTTTGCAGGAGAACTGCGTCAATCCTCGGGGACCCTACCCACCCCCAACACGAACTGTTTACACTTCTACCCTCAGGCAGGATGTATAGAAGTATGAAATGCAGGACTTCCAGGCTAAAGAACTCTTTCTTTCCTAAGGCCATTAGACTCCTGAATAACTGACTGGAGTTTATAACCGTGGTTCACCTCATTCGATCTACCTCACACAGCTGTATTTGACTAGTCCATCACACACCTACCTGCACAATTACACTTTATACTTCTATTCTGTTTTTATACTTTATGCTGTATTTGTTACTTATTATCTATCTGCTACTTATTATTTATGTTTATCTTTATACGTTGGTTTTGTCATTTGGCATGGACAGCAAAGAAAGAATTTCATTGTCTGTGGAGGCAATTAGAGCAATTTAAACATCGGGGTCTTTATTTATAAACGTCTGCATGGATTTGAGCGTGAAAGGACAGTATGTATATGCAAGAACATAGGAAAATTCACATAGCAAAAAAAAAAATCTCATTTTATGAAACATGGCACAAGAACATTTATATGTAATATACCCTTTACAAATCACAATCATCTTTTAAATGTGTACACATGAATACATCTCGGACCCCAGCCAGTTGCAACCCACAAACAACCAGTATTTCATGTCATTTTCTAACCCACTTATTTCAGACCAGGGTCACATGGTGGGGGCTGGAGCCTATCCCAGCTAGCATAGGTCACAAGGCAGGAATAAACCCTGGACAAGGTCCCAGTCCATCAAAGTGTGAGCACACACAAACACACACACATGCAAACCCCAGCCACACACTAGGGCAAATTTAGCATCACCAATTTACCTAACCAGAGCACCCACAGGAAACCCATGCAGAGGGGGAAAACATGCAAACTTCTCACAGGGAGGACTTGGGACGTAAACCCTGGTCTCCTTACTGCAAGGCAGCAGCACTACCACTGTACCACAACCATATATGGACTATGCTAACTATGCAGGACTATGCACCTTTGTTGGCAGGAACAGCAGCCTTCGATGTCCATACCCCACTACCTGCATTTGAAGAGTTCTATATTCTACTCCACAACTAAGCGCAACAAAAACATCCAAAAAACTGTAGCACCTCTCCTCTGCATTCTGGGAGTTGGAGAAAGGCGTAAGGTGCCAGCGTCTGAGTGGGTAGTCATGTTCATCTGATACATGTAATGACATGATTACAATTATAATACATAGTACAAGCAAGCAAGTCACCTTACCAACAAGCAAGGTATCACATACAGCACTATCAGCAAGTCATCTTCCAGCGCTACTTTGCCTCAAAATAAATTATTCAAGGGTTGAATCAGCCCACCGAGCCACAACATTTGTCAGTCTCATCTTGGTACAACAGATGACTTGTGTCAACTTGTTAATGGTTTATGGTTAACAAAAGCAGCTTTATTCTCACTAGGTGCCCGTATTGCAATATGAGTGCAGTTAATTAAGAGATGAAATAATTGAAAAGGAGCAGAACAAATCAATGTCTAGACACTGGCAAATGTTTACTAATGCAAAGTCTATTAGGTGTCAGAACAAAAAGAAAAATTGATCATTGTTGAGATGATTCTACACCTTGTTTGGAGCATACCTGTTGTAAATTCAGTTGATTGGACATAATTAGGAAAGTCACATATCTCTCACTAGAAGGTCCCACAGTTGACAATGTGTATTAGAGCAAAAACCAAGCCATGGTATAAAAAGAATTGCCTGCAGAATTTAGAGACAGAATAGTGTCATGGCACAGATCTGGGGAAGGTTACATATAATTCTGAAGCATTGAAGGAACACTTCAGTGGCCTCCATAATCCTTAAATGGAAGAATTTTGGAACCACCACAACTCTTCCTTGAGCTGGCCACCTAGCCAAACTAAACAATTCAGAGAGACGAGCCTTGGTAACAAATGTGACCAAGAACCTGATAGTGACTTTGACTAAGATTCAGAAAACCTATGTACAAATGGAAGAAACTTCCAAAAGCAAAACCACCACTTCAATACTGCGCTAGACTAGGATTTACGGCAGAGTGTCAACACAACACAGGAAAGCCTGCTTGGATTTTGCAAAAAAACACTTAAATAATTCTCAGACTATGAGAAACAAGATTCTTTGGTGTGATGAAACCAAGATTGAAATGTTTGGGCTCAATTCTAAGCATCACGTCCACCAGGCTCCACTCACCACCCACGCAATACCAAAGCAACAGCCAAGCATTGCAGTAGCAGCATCCTGATGTGAGGTTGTTGCTTAGCGGCAGAGACTGGGAGACTAGTTGGGTCTGAAGGAAAGCTGAACAGAGAAACAAAAGAGATATCCTCAATGAAAATATTCTCAAAGCACAAAACAAAGCCAACACAGGTGTGGCTTAGGGTCAACTTTATCAATGTCCTTGAGTGGACCAGCCAGAGCCTAAATTTGACCCATCCAACCTGATAGAACTTGAGAGAATCTGCAGGGATGAATGGAAGAAAATCTCCAAATCCAGGTGTGTGAAGCTTGTCATGTCATACCTGAGAAGACTCTAGGCCATAATCACTGCCAAAATTGCTTCAATGAAGAACTGAATAAAGGGTCTGAATACCTGTGTTAGTGTGACATTTCAGTTTTTCATTTTTAATAAAATTGCAAAATGTCTTAAATATTGTTTTTACTTTGTCATTCTGTGGCATTGAGTGTTGCTTGATGAGGGGAAAAAAGTAAACGATTTAGTATAAGGCTGCAAAATAACATGCAAAAAAATCGAAAGAGGTCTAAGAACTTTTTGAATTCACTGTACGTTCCTTTATATTATGCTGTTTTTAATAAGTTTATTTAACATTTATGGCATTCTTAATGGCTTTGTAAGTATTATTTAGCGAATAAGTATTCATGTAAAAATGTTACATCATAGAGACACATTAAAACTTGTATTTCAATTCCATCATTATTTTCCAAGTGTATTATAACCTAGGAGGATTGCAGACAGCCTGGTCTGCTTATAGTCAGAATAAATGGAGTAACTGTAGGGTGTCTTTAATTTCCAGCTGTTCCCTCTCCTGTGTGCAATGGTTATTGGACCTCTTCAGATTCTGTCCCTTATTTATTGTATCTGTTTCTAAATGGAGCTCAAAAACAAGCACTTATACATTCAGCAGATATGAGAGTGCTGATTCAAGTTTGACTGAAATAGTGAGCAATTTGGTAGCACAACTGAAGAGCATTCATTCATGCTGAAATAGCATCCAGTCTATCTCTAGTCTCATTATTCTAACATTTGATATGATCTCAAAATGTTTAGCAGCATAAAAATGGTTTAGTTTGAACAATGAGACAGGAAAAAATTAGGAGTTGTTTGTCTGAACAAATCTGTATACAAGACTGAAACCTTTCCTTTTCTGTGCACTGGCTTAATATTGAAACAATTTACTAAACAATTACTAAAATCATACAGATAGAAGATATATATATATATATATATATATATATATATATATATATATATATATATATATATATATATATATATATAGATATATATATATATAGATAGATAGATAGATAGATAGATAGATAGATAGATAGATAGATAGTGTGACAGATTAGGGTTTTCTCGCACCCTTGTACCCTCAGACCACACGTCAGACACCAGATAAAAATCCAATAATTATTTATTATAATAATAATTGTGCACAAAGCACCACCACTCCACTATTCTTTAATAACCAATAAATCACAATCCTCCACTCCCAGACACTTAGCCACCCTGCCTTCCAACTCAGCTCATTGCCTGGGAGTTCCCACAGTCCTTTTATATTCCCCGACCCGGAAGTGTTCCCAATCCAACAGTCCATAAGTCCTTATTCCTTCCGGGTCAGGGTAAACAATGCTTTTCTCACCCCGGAAGCCCGTCGCTCTTCCTATGACGAACTTCCGGGTCATAGGGCATGAAGAACTCTTCAGTCCTCCCTGCAGCTCCCTCTCGTGGCCCCCATGGCATCCAGCAGGGCAGTGCATAAAAACTCCATTGTCCATGATGCCCTGCTGGTCTTCTGGGCACCTCCATGCTGCAAGGAGGGCTCCACCTGGCGGCTTGGGGGTATTGGCCGGGATAAACAGCCAGCCATCCTCCACAATAGATAGATAGATAGATAGATAGATAGATAGATAGATAGATAGATAGATAGATAGATAGATAGATAGATATCTTTTATATATATGTAACTGTGACTGTCCATTTGTTTGTCCAGGATTTTAAATCACCTTCCGGGGTGATGATTGACCTCCAAGGTTATTGCTCTTTTTATTTTTATTTAATTTTCTTGTAGAATCAATTCTCAGCAGCAGCCAGAAGGGTGGCCGTGCAGCGCATGCATACTGACGCCATTCTCATCCCTACCACCTTCATTGTCACTTCCCCTACCTTACCCTTTATATCATAAATCATTCATGAGGTAGATTGAACACTTAAGTGCCATCTTAAGTGAAAAATTAAATAAATAAGTAGTAGTAAGTAATTGCAACACAAAGACTTGCTTAATCAGTTCTAACGCAAAAAGATGCAGACGAAAGAAGAGCAGAAGCGGGGCACAAGGATGGAGAAAAAAAGAGCTGCTCAGGAAGTAATAAGCGCATCAACCTTTGAGCAAATGAATGCTAAACATACAGAGAAGAGTATGAAAACTATGAATGCTCAAGTCAAGTGTACTCATGCAGTGCGCCATTACTGGTATGTATATATTTTTACATCTAAAAGTTTTGTTTTAAAGAAAGAAAACAGAAAAATATTCCCTCACCATTGTCCAAGATATGGGTAAATGCAACATGTAATCTATAAGCTGCTTGGTACCATTTCCGGTCCATTCAAGTTCTGTTTCTATTCTTTCTTTAATGAAGGATGGATTCCATAGAATATCTCGTAGCTGAAAGCTGCAGTTCTGACCTAAAACAGAAAGAGTGCAAAATCAGTATATTATGTTAGCATGATAGAAAGTTATGGCATGGTTAAATGAGTGGAATGATGTCCATAACATCATCAATTCTTTCTCTTACCCATTAAAATTATATTATTTTTTGCTTAGTTAAGCTTCATAAACCACAATCTTCAACAAGAGTAAGATAAGTTTCTTAAGTTTGCAGATGATAACAAGATAGTTGGGTTGGCAGACACCGTACAGGCTCGGACAGATTTGTAGCAGATGAAATGTAATGTCAGTAAATGTAAGATATTACACATAGGAAGTAAAAATATTAGATCTGAATACCTAAGGATTAAGCATTTAGGAGTCGTAGTGGACTCCATGCTGTCAACTTCCAGACAGTGTTCAGAAGCCATTAAGAAGGCTAACAGAATGTTAGGTTATATAGCACGATGTGTAGAGTACAAGTCCAAGGAGGTTCTGCTCAACCTTTATAACACACTAGTGAGGCCTCATCTGGAGTTCTGTGTGCAGTTTTGGTCTCCACACTACAACAAGAACAAAGCAGTCCTGGAAAAAGTCCAGAAAAAAGTGACTAGGCTGATTCCAGGGCTACTGGGGATGAATTATGAGGAAAGAATAAACAGATGAGTCCTTTCAGTTTAAGCAAAAGAAGATTAAGAAGAGATATAATTGAAGTGTTTAAAATTATGTAGGGAATTAGTCCAGTGGATCAAGACTGCTACTTTAAAATACATTCATGAAGAACATGAGGACAATGTTGGAAAATTTACTGTTGGTAAACCTTTTTAAACATTAGGAAGTTTTTCTTTACACAAAGAACAATAGGTAGTTAAATTAAGCTACTAGGTACCATGGTAGACAGAAGGACTTTAGGGACTTTTAAAACTAGACTTAATCTTTTTTAAGAAGAATTGTTAATAGGACTGGCAAGCTTTGTTGGGCTGAATGGCCTGTTCTTGTCTACATTGTTCTAATGTTGTTATAGTTGTTACTATTGCCACAGAAAAGGCCCTGTTGCCCAGAATAATACCAATGAAGCATAAAAGAAATATAAACACAGGGAGAAAATTACATAGCAAGTAAATACATATTTTTTGACTGTTTGAAGCAGCATTTGCTGTTGATGCAACAACACACAAAATCATTGTACTTCTGTTACAAAAGATGGCACAGCATATTTCTAAATGTCCAATATTTACATGTACAAAATAAAACCTATCTCTCATGGATATTTTGGATTGTGACAACAATATGCTGCTGATGTTTTCCATTCTGGTTTTCCTAAAAAGAAGGAACATAATTTCCTTGTGTTTTTCTACATATGTTAAGTCCACTGGACATGATTTTTCAGTGAGCCATTTGAAAATGTTTGCAATGTACCACTTTTCAAATCATTTAAATGTCCAAAACTGCTTGTTCACAGCTGAAAAAGAGTAACATCTCTGAACTCAACAACAGCATATGCCAATCTAAGCAGTTTAAGCCAGACACATATACAGATGAAGTCAGCATCAGATGACATGATGGACTTTAGGACTGAAGTCTCACTTCAAGAATTCATTGTCTCTTGGCCGGAGGACTCTCATGATCCATATCTTTGTTGATAGATAATTTTATAGACTTTATAATGGCCTGCATCAATGATAAGGTGTTTTACATTTGGGCTTTGTTTGCCTTTCACAATGTGAGATCCTCCATTCATCATTTCACTGTTGCATCTGTACTGCCAGAATGTACCACAATATGTTTGATTTGCTACCTGGCCTCACAAAGACTAACAGTTCAATCTGTAGCAAAGTAATTTAGCATTTTGATTCAGTAATTTTTGCATAGTTTAATAATTCTTGGTTTGTTGTGTTCACAGTTCATGACAACTTGATCCCTTTTATGGTCTGCTAATATCAAGGATGATGTTATAACAGTATTGATAAAGGTAAACCAAAAAAAAAAATTAGAAGATCTAGATTTCAGAGAAAAAATTGTCCACAGTCAAAAAAAGAAATCGTAGTACAGACAACCCCCCATATTTATGGGGGTTACATTCCTAGAGCACCCGTGATTTGTGAAAAACCACAAATTTTAGATGTGGTTAAAAAATGCCTATAAATGACTATTTTTATAGTTTAAACCATAAATATGCCCCCAAAACACTTTAATTTCATTTCAAACTCAGCTTAATACATTACTCCAAAAAAAAGAATGTAAAGGTAAACCCGTATACTTTACAGCACTATACTGCTATGTCTCCCACAGTGCTAGAATGTAAAATACTGGTTACCCCTATATGTACCGTAATTCATGAAAGCGTGTTTTCTTTGGTATGCGCTGTCGTTTTCTTTGGTATAAGTAGAATAAATGCCTAATAATTATATTTAATAAAAACACGGTAAAATGGACGGGTATCTACCAATAATAAATGATATTGATTGAAGATGACGATGATGAATTAGCTGTGCAGTACGATGAAGGTACATATTGAAGATAATAACTGCAAAGCAAAGGTGCAGGGCTTTTGGGCGACATCTTAGGGTTTTAAGAAGAACAAAACAAAAAACACGAGAACATTCAGCGAAACACTCATGATAGCTCCACGCAGTAAACTTTTATGATTCTGGAATACTGGTCTGCATCTGCTGGAGATGCGTCACAGGGCAGCAGCCAATCGGCAGCAAGTAGAAATGAATAACGCTCTCGGTTTGGCTACTTTAACCATCCCAAGCCACATTTTCCTGTACGGTTGCTTTGTGTTTCCTCTACAGTACAGTATTGCCACGAAAAAAGCCGTAAAAAAATTGCGGAGGATATTTGTGGTTTCCGCTAACAGTTATTAGATAGTTTCTAAGGAAAAATCCGTAAACGACTGAGCCACGAACTCTGAACCGCGTCTTCGCAGGGGTCGACTGTGCTGAGAAATCAACGCCTATTATGTTAGCTAAAAATCAAGATAAAGAAAAAATGCAAATATTCTGACTCCCTAAAGTTGATTTTTGGAATAAGTAATGCATCTGAGGTTTGTTAAAGTACTTAGAAACTTGGTAGCAGAGGAGAGAGTGCTGCTTCAATTTATACAGTAGGCACAATAATGCCATGCTTTGCAGTTCCAGAATGCTTTTGGTAACAACCAGAAAAGAGGTTTTAGAGTTTGTAAATCATTAAATGGGATCCATTAATGACCCCCAGGATAATACCAATGTCAATAAACCAAATTAAAAACTCTGGAACCAAGATGGCATAAATCTAAAACTCATATTCCTGTGCACCTTCAGCCATAATTGGTGGAGGTGGCAAAATTTTAACCATAAATGGGCTAGAATATATGGATATTAGCCAACCCGCGGCATAGCATACGCCGCATAATTATGTATTGATGGGTGAACATTTCCTGAAAGACACAGTTGTCCAAATGGGGTTGGTTTTGAGGATACGACTGTAAGTGAATGAAAAGATGGCAAAAAAAAGAGGACAACATACAATACAGCGTTTTACATGCTGCATACAGCGATTCACAGTCGCGACAAACTGTTTTACATGCCGCATACAGCAATTCACATCCGCGACAAATATGATTCTTCTTAGATGGTGCTGTCGCGTCCACCCACGCTCTCAAAGCATACAGCAAGAGCAACCAACAGAGACCCGCCCACTAACTGTAAGACCATGGGAAACACCTCGGAAACTGTTTTACATGCTGCATACAGTGATTCACATCTGCAACAAACAAACTGTTTTACACGCCGCATACAGCAATTTACATCTGTGACAAACATGCCTCTTCTTAGATAGTCCTGCTGCGTCCACCCTCGTTCTCGAAGCATACACACCGCCTGGTCATGTGCCCGCTCGCAAGAAAAAACTCACAGAGACCCGCCCACCAGCTGCCTGTGTGTGTGTGCGGCTTTCTCTTGTGCTGCCTCTGTGTGAACCGGTCAGGCACAGAGAAGGTCAGCTGCTGAGAGAGCGTCTCGACTGTTGCAGGGCCTGCATTGGTGAAGCAGGTGAGACGGAAATGAAACAGAGGCACAGGGCTTATTGGTTTTTAAAGACTGCTTCCTTCATTGTGTTTTAACCTCAGTTTTAAAGGATTGTTTTAAGGATCCCATGGGATACCCCTCGCAAACTGGCTGCATACAGCGATTCACTTCCGCGAGAAACAGCCTCTATGAACAGTCAACGTGGCTCAGAGGTGCATGTGGACTCTACAACAGATGAACATAAATGACGCCGTTTTTCCTGTGTCATCGCGTTCGAGTTGGTGGGCGTGGTTCTGCGAGTTGTCTTCATATCTAATTGGTGGGCGTGGCTCCATCCTGCATGTGCAATTAGCGTCTTACTTGTCGGCGGCTTAGTGAATCCACGCCCCTTCTGGTGTGCTTTCCATGGGTGTCTTGCCTTAGTGAATTATATATATAGATTTTTTAATTGAGAGGTTAAGACAAGTAAATTTTATTTATAGAGCACATTTAAAAACAACTGAAGTCAACCAAAGTGCTGTGCAGCTTACATAAATACATCAATTTAAATATACAGTAGATAAATACCCTCAAACTAAATGCACACATACAAGTTTAAAATGCTAAGGCAAAAAGTGGGATTTAAAAGTGACCAATGTTAGTACAGACCTAATAGAAAAAGGTAGACTAATCCAAAGCTTAGGGGCAGCTGCTGCAAAAGTGCAGTCCCCTCTAAGGTTTAAGTCTAGACCTCGGCACAACCAATAACTACTGGTCAGAGGACCTTAGTGATCGTAAAGGAGAGTAAGGGTGTAAGAGATCAGTAAGATAAAAGAGGGCTAAACTATTCAGGAATTTTAAACTCAATCCTGTAGCGTAGAAGAGAAGCTAAGACTGGTGTGATGTGATTCTGTTTTCGTGTACCTGTTAGAAACCTGGCAGCAGCGTTCTGGACGAGCTGAAGATGAGCAAGGGATGACGGATTAATTCCAATTTATAATGAGTTGCAATAGTCAAGCCAAGAATAGACAAACGTATAAATTAGTGTTTCAAAATCATGAACAGAAAGAAAGGGCTTGATCTTAGCTAGTACCATGAGCTGTTAGAAACAGGCTTTAACAATGGAGTTAATTTGTTTATCAAATTTGAGGGTGTTATCAAGAATGAGAAGGCAAGGTCAGTTTATATGTTCCTGAGCCAGTGACCCTGGTGAGGATATTTTGGGATCTACTATATGTAATTTAGAGGATGTTTTCACAATGCAACTCTCAGATAGATCTTGCAAAGTGAGTCACACCTTCTGTCCCACCCTAAATTCCAGAGGAAGTATATGTTTATGATTTGTAAACCAGGTAGCGTAGTTTCTCACTTTCAATAATATGTCGCTAAACAATCTACAATTACACAAATTTTCAATAGATATTTAGGTAGATTTGGAACTGAGGAATTAACCAGGTCCACATTAAATAAATGATTCAAAAGTAGACTGTTTTACCAAAGATGAAATGTCTGCTAAAGACAGGATTGATTTCCAGTTCAATTGACAAGAATCACTTGTATACTTTAAGAATTTCTCTGAATCCTCATTATTCAATTCCATCTTCCAATTACTCTCAGAGTGATATTCAGAAGGAAGATTAACCTGAGTACCAATTTTAAATATAAAAAATAACAAACTTAAATGTAGCACCAGATCTGAAATAATTGTTAGTGATAAGAAAGCTAGATATGACTAAGATGGATCAGATTGTGGTCAGATTTGCCCATTTGTGTCACAGGTTTACATTTAATGGCATTCCATTTTTAAATAAAGCATGACCAGCTTTTTGTGTCCATATATCCATATATGTGTGTTTCTGTGTCCTTGGGAGCCAAGACAAAACAAATTAATTATATACTTAATTATAATTCATGGTATATATTCATATTTTAAGGTTGGATTTTCATCAGACCAACAGTGACATGTCTTTGTTTCCCTTTTTAAGGTTGTGACCATTTGACTAGTGTGTCAGATGACTGGAGCCCTTACCCAGCCCGGACTCCCTGAGAATGGAAGGACAGAGGGAAAGAGTATTTTCAAGACCCTTTCTCCCTAGAATCGACAGAGGGCAGCCCCCTTGGTTTCCAGCGGAAGCATGGTAGCTCAACTCTGTCGGGGCCCGTGACCACTGTCAGGGGGTGCCTGGACATTTACAGGGCCTTATTTGGCAGCACTTCCACCACAACCAAAAGTGTTGCGAGAAGAAGCTCGTTGGACACCAGGAGTCCTTCCGGGTGACCTATAAAAGGAGTCAGTCACCACCACTCAAAAGCCAGAGTTGGGAGGAAGAGGACAAAGCCTGAGGAGGAGTGGAGAAAGAATGATGGGTGGCAGAAGGACTGTTGGGCTCTGTGCTTTTCCTTGTGTGCTGTGAAGATAATTTATGAGTGCTAAATGCGTGTCTCTGCCTGTCTGTGTCAGGTTAGGGCAGATGTACACACTCACACTAGATTGATCAACGCTAAGACACAGTTCTTTTTAGAATCTGCATTACCCACTTTAAGACCACTGGGACAAGTGTTATAGTTTTTTTTATTTTTAATTCTTTGGCTATAACACCTATCCTTATCACTGGATTTCAATCAACCTGATCATGGGAAGCCATGTACCTGTATCTTTGAAGTTGTTCAGGGTGCTCAGCACTGATGCTGAAATGTTGAGGCCAATTTTCAGACCATGCAGCCAATCGTTTTTTGAGGAGACCAGCCCACTATCTTCTAAGGTGGACAGAAACCTGAAACAAACCACATAATTTGGATGAGCTTTTAGCTATTTTTTTTCTATCACGTACAACAGGACTCTTCATCAAGAGAAATAAGCAGAGAGCAAACAAAAGAGATGCAACTTCATATACTTACACGACAGGCAGGATGCACAAGGTAATATAGGAAGACAGCTCTGAGTGGAGGTATAACTTCCTACAGCTAAATTAATCCCTAAAAGAATTTTTTAATTAAAGTAATATTTTACAGCAAATCCATAGCAAACAGGAATCATTCACATCCTTGTCTCATGAGACCTATTGCGCTTGTCATCTTTCAATCTAAATTTTGATCCAGTCACCGCATCCTTCACTTCATTAATATTGGAAAAGTATATAGCTTTTTAAATACCTTTTCCAATACTGTGGGACAAAGATCAAAATGTCTATATGCTGTCACCGCAGAACAAACATATGAAGACTCAAAGCAGGATGTCACATTTGATCTTTTTAATAGTTAGTATGCTGCATTAGTACACACAAATTATTCACTTTTTTAAACCTCTGTTCTAGGCTGAAATAAGCAGAAAACATTAATGGAGTGGCACCTCCATAACAGACACAGCGCATGGTGGTTTAAAGTGTTAATTGGGAAATTCTGCACAAAAATGGCTAATAAATTCCATACAGCTAGTGTGTTTGTCATAATGTTTTGCTTTGTGCTATTTTCCATTACAGGTTCTCAAAGGCTGGAGCACAGAATAGAAACTCAGAATAGAAACCAACCTTAGATGTGACACTAGCCTATTGCAGAGCACATTCACAATCATTCAATCTCAAATGTAGATTTGTCAAAAAATTTAAAAGTAGCTGTGGAATGTGGAAGAAAGATGTAGTGAGAAAAAAAAAACAGGATGAAGTTTATACAGATAACTGGGGTGAAACCAGGTATTAAAGCAAGAAACCTAGCCACTGTTACAACATGCTGTTTTATGCCTGACTTTGTATCTTTTTTAATTTAATGTTGCTTCCATGCATGTGTGCGAGGGAGAGAGCTTAAGGCCTTTTGTGATAGCAATTATCCGCCTGGCCAGGGGTTGGCGCTGTGTGCCAATGTTTTTTCTTCTCCTCCCTCTGCAGAACAGAAGATTGACAGCCACTCTATCGCTGAAGTCACTTCTATTGTCCATCCCTCTGGACCTGCTGCATTCTGCAACAAGACCACTTAAACCGGAAAACGGCCATCTTGTTTCATGTTTCAGATTGAACTCACATGTGAAAAGACGACTCCACAATAATTGCATGCTATGTTTCTTGCTTGCTTCATTTAGGGTGGATGTTGCATCTTTTACATGTGATTTATTTTTTTAAATATTTTTGTGGGGTGGAAAATTATGTGTTGGAGACACGGAGGTTAGGTAAACGGAGGATTAATATTTAACAATGAAGGGAGGGGAGTTAGTGCTGCTATGTACTTTGGTTAAATGGGGGTTCTCTGTACATCAACCAAAAATCAACCACTACCTTGTTAAGGGGTTTCTTCCTGTCCTGTGTCCTGCATTTAACTTGTAAATCGTAAGGTGCTAAAATTCATAGTGACTGCCCTGTGACATCATGGGTGTGCACTGAAAACAACAGTTTGTGCACTGGTGCACATTGCTGTAATAAATACATGAACTCGTTCCTGTTTACATATATACTGTCACACACGTGCGAGTAGGAGGCAGCTAAAGTACTTGTATTGTAATTCTACACCAGGCCAGGGAGCGGCGGAAGGCACTGACTTTCTCTCTCAGTTTCTTGCAGACCTTTCTCGGGAAATTCTGCCAGAGTTCTAGCACCTCTGATGATGTCACTTCTGGTTCCGGCGCCACTGAAGAAGACATCACTTCTGGTCCTAGTGCTTGTGATGACATCACTTCCAGTCTCGAAGACAACACTTGCAGTTCCAGCATCAATAACGTCACTTCCTCTACCGGCCTTTATAGCCGCCATCTTACCTCCATATATTCAGTTCTGTTTTGGACTCAGTATTGTGAACAACTCTGTTAAAACTTCAACCTTTTGCAGCCAGGGTATATTATTCGGGTAGCAACCCCAAACCTTTACGATATCTGTTGGTTGTTTTTCTGACAATACCCACATGCAAAATTAGGATTTCACTTGGCTGTCTTTCAGTCTTAAATTGTTCCACTGTCTAGGCTTTGTGCAGCACACTCAGATTGCAGTTTTCACTTTCCTCAGCCTCGTCTGATGTTCCTTCTTTTTCATTGCCTCGCTCCTGTTCCTTCTGCCTCTCAATTTCTATGTCAGCACCTACACCTGTGGCACAAGAACTAACTATACTGACCTAGCGATTTATTTCAATTTATGCAGCTGCCAGTGTTTTTGTTGCACTTTTTTCTTTCTCATATCAGCCAATCATAAATCAAATAGGGGTAACTTTAACTGTGCTAATTTATTAAAGTTTAAATAAAGTCTGTTTAATAAACTGTTTATATAAACATGACAAGTAATACAAATCAATAATTGTATGTAGATTTGGGGTACTGGGATGGACATGGTGGTCTCACAGTTCAGAAGGCTCAGTAACAGAGGTGCCAAAGCTGAGCTTTGGCCATCTCTGGCACAAAATAAGCTCGGCACATGGAGTTGCATGACCCTAAAATTATATTACACTAGCAAAATACCCGCGCTTTGCAGCGGCGAAGTACTGCATTAAAATTTTTATTAAGAAGAAAATTTTACCTTTTTAAACTGAGGGAAAATATGCCAATAATTATTTGGTAAGGATCTCTTTGTATACCATGTTGTCAGTTCGGCCCTCCGGTTGTAATATGGCCAAGCTGCGCGCTGAGCTTACTCTTGAGCATGCAACTTACAGTTGGCCATGTGAACAGTAATTTTGTCTCAAATCTCACAGCTTGGATTGCTGCTGTCATAATCGGTTTGAGTTTCATGGTTTGTTTCAATTATGACAGTATTTGCAGGATTTGTTGTATTGAAGTGACATTCAGCATCTGTCAAGCGTTGTAAGCACACAACCGGTTTCATCGATAAAATTACATCCAGCTTTTGAGAGTTTAAACATTCATAAACATCAAAGTGTCCACTACTGAAATCGTCACCTGTGAATCTAAGATGTTTAAGAGGCATTGGAGGTTGTCGAAAGGTGTAAAATATTTGGCCATTTCAGCACACTTGAAAGCGACAACCGAACAATTCAGCGGCAGCCATCAACTCACATGCAGAACCATAGGTGAAGGGCTTAAGCATTTCACTCTTATAGTGCTCCTGTGTAGTATAATTATCTCCTGTACCGTCAGCAGTCCACACCTTGAACCTGTCCCAGTCATTCAATACATAAGACACAATGTTCCTCCGGATATCAAGAGTGAGCCTGATATGGCCGTGCAATATGTAACAAAGAGAATGGAAAAGGTAGGTGGTATCTCCAGGCATGGAAACCACTCGGTAAGTGATAGTTCTTTGATCGATGGTGATCACCTCGATAGACATGTTAATGGGGGTTGGAATGATAAAGGAAATGGGTACCTGAGCAATGTAAAGTAAGTGTAAAATACCAATACAATAACTATAATCGTAATAAATGAACAATAAAATAGCGGAGAAGCCGTGGATTAAACAAAAAGGCTGTAGTTATCAGTAGGGAGACGTGAATCCCGTGGCGAAGCAAGGAAGGGAATGTAGAGACTGGAGCGACGGACGGCCTTATATAGGCAGGCAGCCAACAACAAGGGAGGCATTGGGATGGGGGACCCAACGCCGCCTCACACGGTGACCGAGCTGCAGGCTATGGACGTATATATGTACGTAAGTAGGATTCAGTTAGCGTTGGGAACCGCGTACCAAATTTCTTGAAGATGGGCCCATAAGTAACAAAGACTGTTGAAAAGTTCAATATGGCGTCCGACAGTGGCATCATACCACCGAAATAAGTACTAAATTTCAGCCTTCTACCTACACGGGAAGTTGGAGAATTAGTGACGTTGGAAAGTTCAATATGGCGGCTGACAGTGGCGTCATACCACCGAAATAAGTATGTACATTGGTTTCGGTTAGCACAGGGAAGCCGCCAACCAAATTTCGTGAAGATGGGGCCATGAATAAGAAAGTTCAATATGGCGGACGTTGTTGATCATTATGACTGTTACGCGTAGAATTTCGAAATGAAACCTGCTTAACTTTTGTAAGCAAGCTGTAAGGAATGGGCCTGCCAAATTTCAGCCTTCTACCTACACGGGAAGTTGGAGAATTAGTGACGTTTGGAAAATTCAATATGGCGGCCGACAGTGGCGTCATACCACCGAAATAAGTACGTACATCGGTTTTGGTTAGCGCAGGGAAGCCACCTACCAAATTTCATGAAGATGGGGTCAGCCTTCTACCTACACGGAAAGTTTGAAAATTGGTGACGTTGGAAAGTTCAATATGGCGGCTGACAGTGTTATCTTACCATCGAAATAAGTAAGTACATCGGTTTTAGATAGCGCAGGGAAGCCACCTACCAAATTTCGTGAAGATGGGGCCATAAATAAGAAAGTTCAACATGGCGGACATTGTCGACCGTTATGACCGTTACGTGTAGAATTTCGAAATGAAACCTACTTAACTTTTGTAAGTAAGCTGTAAGGAATAAGCCTGCCAAATTTCAGCTTTCTACCTACATGGGAAGTTGGAGAATTAGTGATGAGTCAGTCAGTCAGTCAGTCAGTCAGTGAGGGCTTTGCCTTTTATTATTATAGATGATTAATTAAACATGCAGATGAGTTGGTATTGTTTATGGAGCTGTCTGATAATGTGAGAATGAAACAGGAATAATGACTTCCAGTGCCATTACTCTAGTCTGCAGCTTCTGAGGACAGTACTTTGGATTAAAGAAGACTAGGATTAAGGATGCACCAATGGGATAAAAAATCACTGGCATGAGGTGACTAATGCCAGGATAAAAATACATGCAGCTAGGAATGATTACATGGCCACAAAAAAAAAAATGCAAAGCAAAACATATACAGTAGCATGAGGAGTAACACCATACACTAATGGAGAGTCAATGCTAAACAATATAAATTAAAAAGTAATCATACTGCACAATTTATAGTTCCAGATCTTTCAAAAGATCTAAAATGTATTTTAAGTATTATGCCCTGTGATGACATTTTGTAGTGACCAGCAGACAGAAGCACTTATTGATAAGCTAGAGTGTGTACTACAGAAATCAGCAGTTACAGATGGAGTGGAGCCAGTGAACTCTCAATGAGCATCTTGTCTGTTCCACAGCTTTATATAAAGCACTGTCTAGGGCAGGGGTGTCAAACTCATTGTAATAGCCCTGTTTTTAAGGATTCGGTGCTCTGAATTGATTCTTTTCTTCATTAAATAACAGCCAAACAGAAATGAGACATGAAACGCACCAACAGATGACCAGTTAAATTGGGTCTTCAAACTCCAATCAATTTCACTCCAATCACTTTCTTAATGAGAAGCCGATTCTTGATGTTAATTAAGTTCATTATTTAATTTCATGGCTTGTTGCTGCTTTCATTCTACCACAGCTAGGGAATCCATTCCCGGACGGGTTTATCCATTCCCAGGAATTTGGGAATCCCACATGTTATTCCCGGGAATCCCGGGCTCCCGGGGATGACACAGTGCATGGGCATCTCACCTGTGAATGGTTTTAGAACAACTGACACTTATTTTTAATAAAACTACTGCAATATATTAACACCAATAAAAGACTAACCTTATCTACAAGCAGTTCATGCTTTCATATGTACATGTATCTAGTTAGTTGCAGTAATAAGAGTGTAGAAAGCACAACGTGTCCAGCGTGTGGTCGTCCAGGCAAGAGTGCACCTTCGTTCAGAGTACACCAGCCGCTGAGAAAGCATGCTCTGCCTCCACTGAAGTATGCGGCACAGTCACCAGATACTGATACACTTGTTCTAAACAACGCCCATGCTTACCGTTGCTCTGTAACACCGCCATTTCAGCTTTTACTGATGCATCCAGTTTCTTGTCATCATTCTGTGATGGCAAGTTTATTGGCACAGATAATGCAGATGCAACAGACTGAAGCATTGCAGTTTCAAGTTGCTGTTCAAAGCTGTTGTCTGACAGACGTCAATGAAGTCTACCCCGTCCCGGCATTCGTGAGCTGCAGAGTGCAGACTCCTCCCAGTCCACCGTGCTCAATCTTAGTGGGAGCCGGGAGACTGACTGCTGCTGGTCTGTTGTTGACTGAATTAATTGGCAACACACTACACTGTGGGCCAAAAAACCGTGCCACTTAATTATTTTCAACTGTAACTCTGTTATTTCTTGATCGATTTTTACACTTTTACACGCTATATATGCGAGCTTAGCTGTTCCCGGTTTCCCAAGATTACAGCAGTTTCATTCTCGGGAAAGCGGGAATGAAAACTGTCCGAGAATCCTGGACTCCCGGTAATCGGGAGCCCGAGAATGGATTCCCTAACCACAGCAGACATTTCCAAAACTGTTGATTTTCTGTTTTTTCTAAGAACACGGTTAAAATGTTTTGGTGACCTGAGTGATCAACCTTACTGAGACCTTCACCTTTCTTTATTTTCAGATATTATGTGATGGGCACAGGTAAGGAGGTCACGTGGCGGCTTGTTTTGTGTCTCACGATTATTTGGCTGCTAATTAAGGAAAAAGAAACAATAAAGGGGCCTGAGTCATGTTAATTAAAATTAAGACAAAAGAAGTTAATTAGCAGGAACAATTGATCACTAATTAAGAACATGTTTAGAAGGAAAATCTGCAGCCACTTTATCGCCCTCCGGAACTGGAATTTGACACCCCTGGTTTAGAACGTTGGTTCTTAACCTGAGGGACGTGTTTCAGGGGGTCTGTGATGGTCAGATAAAAATTAACATTTATGTCCAATATACAACCCACTACTGTTGATTTAGAGTACATGTTGTAGCGGTAATGGAAGTAGTAAAAGTAATAGAAATAGTAATAGTGTCTTAAATTGGTTTGAATCCTACCTGGCAGGGAGAAAATTCTTTGTTAGTTGTGGTAATTACAACTCGAAGACACATGATATTCAATATGGTGTTCCACAAGGCTCTTGGGTCCGCTGTTATTCTCAATCTACATGCTTCCGTTAGGTCAGATTATCTCAGGGCACAACGTGAGCTACCACAGCTATGCTGATGACACACAGCTGTACTTATCAATAGCATCTGATGACCCCGATTCTCTTGATTCACTAGCACAATGTCCGACTTGTATCTCAGAATGGATGAATAGTAACTTTCTCAAGTTAAATAAAAAGAAAACTGAAATCTTAGTAATTGGCAATAATGGATACAATGAGGCTATTAGACATAAACTGGATACATTAGAATTAAAAGTCAAGACGGAGGTAAAAAGCTTAGGGGTAATTGTTGACTTTAATCTGAATTTTAAATCGCATATTAATCAGATCACTAGGACAGCATTTTTTCACTTAAGAAACAAAAGCAAAAGTTAGACCTCTTACATCACTGAAAGATGCTGAGAAATTAGTTCACACATTTGTTTTCAGTCAAATAGATTACTGTAACGCACTCCTCTCAGGACTACCCAAGAAAGACATAAATCGTTTGAACTAGTGCAGAATGCAGCTGCTAGAATCCTAACTAGGAAAAGAAAATCCGAACACATTTCTCCAATTTTGATGTCACTACACTGGTTACCTGTGTCATTCAGGATTGACTTTAAAATTCTGCTTATGGCTTATAAAACCTTAAATAATCTCGCCCCATCGTATATATCGGGATGTCTGACATCTTATATTCCAAGTCATAATCTCAGATCCTCAAATGAGTGTCTCCTTAGAATTCCAAGAACAAAACTTAAAAGTGGTGAGGCGGCCTTCTGCTGTTATGCACCTAAAATCTGGAATAGCCTGCCAATAGGAATTCGCCAGGCTAATACAGTGGAGCACTTTAAAACACTGCTGAAAACATATTACTTTAACATGGCCTTCTCATAACTTCACTTTAACTTAATCCTGATACTCTGTATGTTCAATTCATCATAATAACTATTCATGGTGGCTCTAAAATCTGTACTGACCCCTACTCTCTCTTCTGTTTCTTTTTCCGGTTTCTTTGTGGTGGCGGCGCAGACTCAAAGCATTATGATGCTCCAACAATGATGGATGGATTAAAAGCCAGAAGTCTACGTGACCATAAGTCCTTCTGTGAGAGCCCTAAATCCAAAAAGGACTGTTTCATTTATGTTTAAGTAGAATGCCCAGAGGGGACTGGGCAGTCTAATGGTCTGGAATCCCAAAAGATTTTATATTTTTCTTCCGCCGTCTGGAGTTTTTTTTTTTGTTCTTCTGTCCACCCTGGCCATCGGACCTTACTCTTATTCTATGTTAATTAATGTTGACTTATTTTATTTTCTAACTTTGTCTTTTATTTTTCTGTTCTTCATTATGTAAAGCACTTTGAGCTACTTTTTGTATGAAAATGTGCTATATAAATAAATGTTGTTGTTTTAATAGTAGTAGATTGTTTTAATTTGCACAAAATAATTATAATGAGTGGTCATTGCTTTTTTAGATTGTTAACTTTAAAGTTTAATAATACTTTGTGTATGTCATATATGTATGAGACAATCAAATCTCGATAAAGTACATTATATTCATTGCATGCAAAGTTGTGTTTATGTGAATATTTCCAGGGAAGGGAGTCTATAGCTTTCATCAGATTTTTAAAGGGGTCCGTGGCTCAAAAAGGGTTAAGAATCACTGGTCTAGGTTATGGATGATCCATAGTATTGGTGCTTTAAATAGCAGTGTGGCAATTACCTGGCGGTCCAGTATTTATGGCATAAGGAGTTGAGTGCAAAGATCTGCCTGATTGAGGGCGACTTCCCAGGTAGATAACAGGAGTTGGACGTTAAGAGAGTGAAGAGAGACAGCAGGCAGTGTTGTGGTCAGGAGCCCTGGGAATTCATGTGTGAGAGAGAGGATTGTGATGAGTTGGCCACAATGGTCCACAATCATCCCAAATGTGCACATTTGTTTTAGTGACATTCCCTTAACAGTGGGCAAGTTTACAGAGGCACGCTCAATTTCAGCAAAATTTTACATGAAGTAAAATCATAAATATGCCTGTTTTTCTGACTGTTCCAACTTCTCGCCCATGGACATGGTCGTTGTTAATCTACAATTCTCCCATCCATGCTTTAACCTAATTAACATAGTCCATGTGTGTCTGCATTTGTGAATGGCGTTTTTCTTTTTGTGTTAGTTAGACACTATATGTTTTATTTTGTTTGTGGCATTATAAACCACAATGCAGTGACCACTCATCATCGGTGGCAACTGTGACTGCACACATTGTTCCACAACACGATTTTGACAGTGCATTTGTCTCTTGTGTGTTTTTGTCTTGCTGTTGAATTCACACATTTTATTATAGGTTAAATCATAAAGTGTTAAAATTCCCTTACTGTTTGAAATTAAATAAATAGTTGCTTGTGGAGGTTATGTTTACTTTGTGCCAATTTTCTTTCTTCCAAATTGTGAATAAATTGGGGACAGCAAGTAACGTGTTCCATACAAACGGCTGACCATGCAGCAATTCCAGCATATTGATCACATCTTCAGCTTCATTTAAATCCATCTGAAAGAAGATATTAAAGGTTTCATTAGTTAGTAAGACACAACAGTCCATGTTGTTTTCTAATTTAATTTTATTTAGGCTAAATATGTTTTAGTGGTAGTATGACACATTGTATTACATAAATGTTAAAAAAGTGCAATTTGCAAAAACAGAATTGTTATAACTGCATTATTTATTATAAACTATAACAATTTCAATATAATAAGAATATTAGAAAGAAGAATTCAATTTGTTGTCATAAAGGACAAGCTGGAAACATTCTGCTGTTTACCCATGTCATTCAGTAAGTACCTATGCACAGTTATATATTTTGTGGTTGAAAAAATAATATTAAGGTAAAATTGGTTGTGTAATTTATATATAATTATCTAGTTTTAAGACTAAATCCTAGATTGAATTTTAGATTAAAAATGTAATAGAAGGTGCTTAGATTTTTACATTAGTGTATACATATAAAGATAAGATTCTGAAGCCCACTAAATCTAATTCCAAGTCTCATGGAAGTAGAGCCTACCCTGGGAACCCTGAATGCAAGGCAGGACAAAGCCCTGGAAAGAGCAATAGTCTATCGCAAGGCCCCCCTCACACACACAATCAAGTTAACAAGCGTGTCTCTTTATTATGATATCGTGCTACACTAGCAAAGATGGTGTGAGATGCCTTAAAGGATCCACAAACCAGGCCAGGTTTTCCTAGCCTGACTAGAATTAGTTGACAGTCTCCAAGACAGACATGTGGTCTTGTCCAAAAATTACCATCTGCCACAGCCAAGTGTTACGTGGGCATCCCCTTGCCCTAGTCCAGTCGCTTGGGTTCTCAACAATGAGAACCCTGTGAGTCGGATCATCCTCAATAAATCGTGCCACATGACTGTAGTGCCATTACTGATGCTCCCTTACAATGCAGGTAATGTGCCTCACTCAGGATGTTAGTACTCAAATTTAACCCAATAATCATAATAAGAGAAATCAAAGTAAAAGCCAGGACCAGAAAAGCCTAATACCACTAATAACATATGGATGAAGATAGGTTTTTCCTTGACATCCAGAAGCACACATCCAATGCGGCAATTCTTCTCGTTCCTCAATTGTATACATCTTTTCATAGTTCTAGCATCCCGGGTGGAAGTTGAAGCATACCACAATAGACAGCATACTGTATTTGAAAACATGCCCTTACAAAAAGTGTAACTTATTGCTAATGTCATTACATTGAAGTTTAGAAAAAAAGATGTACAGTATGTGACAGAGATAACTTACGTCTGACAAAGCTGAAGGCTCTGATGCATCTGAGGGAACAAGAGAAACAGAGTGAACCCAATTAAAAGAGAACAAAGACACAAACACCAGTTTAATTATTATGAACAAAGAATAATCAGAAACAGCAAACCTCTGCAATACCTTACCTGTAAAATCTTCCCACTCCTGCTGAAAATGAGCAGCTTTTTTCATGATTTCTGAAATTTCATTGGTCAGACCTACAATGTCCTTCAAGAGGCTCACCCCGTCTTCCCACATGCTGTTCTGGATGTTGGATTGCGATGACCTGCTGTGAAAGTCATGATACTTTAGTTTATTGAACTAAGCAATTATTACTAATGGTTTCCATTGGGATTTCTGTGGAGGAGAAGGAGATTTTAGTCATCTGTATTTCTTTTAGTGGTTTTATTTACTCTAACAGAGCATCCTTTAAAATATTAATCATTTGTTTTGATAAGCCATATTTTTAATATTATTTTAAATGCCATAAAATAATTACAGTTCATACTGCAGACAATATAAGATTGAGTTAAAAGTGTAATAGCATGTACTGTATATAGGCCTACTTCACTTTAATATATTACATTTGTTATTATAGAATGCTGCATTCATTAATCCTTTAATCACCATATACAATTTCTTGTATTAGGAATTTGTCCATTTTCGCTTACCCCAACTTACTCTTTAGAGAAACAGAGTTTTTTGGGGTCAGAGTACTGGGTCAACTATTTGAAAAGTGCAGAGTAACATTCCTTCTGTCACTGCTGGGATTTGAACCAGCAACCATTAACTTACCAGTCCTGATCCTTTAGCCACAGAGCCTCCACATAAGTAATTAAATGTATTTAAAAGATGACAAATCATCTACAGTAAACTATCTACATTTATAACACAGGAATAATACAATTGACAATTATTGACTTTTAATCTTCAGTTTTAATAGGACTTTAAAAATTATTTTGTTCTGGAGTGGCTGAACCAGGCCAAGGGGACACCCATGTAACACCTTGCTGTGGCAAATGATGGTCATTTCTGGAGTGTGGGACTGGACTGCATGTCTGCCTAGGGGTTGCTAACTGGGATCCTAGGCTATTTCATCATGTGGTAGGTGCGGCAATGTGCTGTTCCAGCGCATGCTCCCCAGCCTGACCTGACATCTTCTAGCATATGTTGTGTTTAGTTTCCCTGTTCTCTTACATACAGACATGGATAAATTTGTTGGTACCCTTATATAATAAGTGTATATGTTTAAAATATCACTCTGCTCTGTACAAATATTTTATAAATCTACTTTTCTTTCTACTCACATGCACAGCTAATACAAAGCCAGATTTAGCACAGGGGCTCATCATTTAGAACTACAACTGCAAAATGGGTATTGTATACTATTTTTGTGTTTCAAAGTCAGCATGAAACTGTATCCTCTTTGGCTTGTTTGGAAGGGCATAATTCACTGAAGTGGGGGCCTACACATGATAAAAGAGTATAAAGCCTTGGAACATTGCCCAGCACACCTTTGAAGCCTGCGGACGGATGGGAGATAACATCATCCAATCCGGAAAATCCTTCCAACACAGCAATGAAAATGGCAGACTCTACACATTGGGCACTCACTCCCGAACTGGGTTCTTGTCATGGCTTCCTTCGTCTGTTATGCCGCGTAAGCCATTATTAAAGAAAGCTAAGTTATTTCTCCTAGGTGATTTCTTACCGCTGTATCACTAAGGGAGGGTTATTTTTATATTTTATATTATATTATATTATATCTATACAGTTTCAGGTTATATAACACGCTGCAATTAAATGTAACACACTGCATTTAAAAAAGAACTCATTCCAACAAGGGAGCTAGGGCCCCCTGCTGAATACACCTTACAGCACCTTGAAAAAGTGTTGTTTACCTCCTAAAAACAATTAAATGAAAAGCAATTGTCCCATGTGTACCTGCATGCCTTTAATTTGTCACTGAGTAAAGCAAACCAAATGTGAAAAGAGATTGCTTATATTACAAATATATTCTGTAATATCCTGGACATATTTGTTGATACCCCTAGCACAACTTCTGAAGAGATACAAGCTGAACCCTAAGGTCAAAGTCCATCAGTGTCTGATTGCACAATCTGTTGCTTTTTAAGTGACAGTGAGCTCAACAGAAGAAGACCCATGAGGGCTCCACTGTTGAAAGAAAAACATAAAAGAGCCACACTAGAATTTGCTAAAGAAGCCACGATGCTTCTGGGAGGATATTCTTTGGACAAATGACACAAAACTAGAACTTTTGGGTAAGTCACATCAGCTCTATGTCCACAAACAAAATAAATGAAGCTTTCAAAAAAAAAAAATCATAACTATTGAGAAACAGGAGGAAGCTCAGTTATGTTGTGGGGCTGCTTTGCTGCATCTGGTGTGGGGTGCCTTCAACCTGTGCACAGAACAATGAAACCTGAAGACTTTCAAGACATTCTGGAGCAAAACATACCTCCCAGTGTCAGAGAGCTCTGTCTCAGTCGCAGGTCATGGATCCTCCATCAGGATAATGACCCAAAACACACAGCTACAAGCACCCAAGAATGGGTAAAAACAAAACATTCTGAAGTGGCCTTCTATGAGCCCTGATTTAAATCTTATTAAACATCTATGGAAAGAACTGAAACATGCAGTCTGGAGAAGACCCCTTCAAACCTGACAATGCTGCAGCAGTTTACTTAGGAAGAGTGGGCCAAACGACCAACTGAAAAGGTGCAGAGGTGTCATGAAGAGTTCCTGGAATTACTTTTTTGCAGTAATTGTTGTTTGCCTCTAAATGTTGTGCAGCAAAATATTTGGTGCCATTTTTCATATGTGTTGTTATTTGAAATATTCTGTAGAAATAATTGACATATTATTCTCAGAAGCTTATCAAGCCAAAAAAAAAATCAATATTTCAGTCGCAAATTTCAGTTCTGGATTGCAGGGATCCAGAAGATATCCCAGCAGCCACAGACACAAGAAAGGATTCAACTTGAGGATAAGCCAGGTGGCTGTCACTGTGCACACAGACATTCACACGCCTAAACTGACATGAAGTGAGCATAGAGTCTACAGGTAAACTAAGACTATGGAATTTGTACTTCAGGATAACTGAAGTGGAGAAATCATTGCACCAGGTAAAAAGCAAAAGAGCAGTGGAGTGAGATGGCATACACTATAAAAACGTATATGCATAAACAGAGAGAGCTGTCTTGCTTTAATTATCAAAAAATTTTGCCAAAAAAGTAAGCAAAATAATTGTAAATACAAATTTTCTGATAAATTCTTAACAATAAGGTGTGACAGATAGGGAGTGCTGTTGTCCCCTTGAACCCACAGACCAGACACCAGATAAAAGTCCAAATGTTAACTTTATTTATTATAATAATGTGCACAAGCACCTCCACCTCCACTATACTTAAATAAAGCACAATAACAATAATCAATACAATCCACAATAATTAATCCTCCACACCTCCCAGCAGCTCAGTCACCCTTCCTCCCAACTCGGCCCACTGCTGGATCTCCCACAGTTTTTTTAAAGTCCTTGACCCGGAAGTGTTTCTGTCTGACTTTGTAACACTTCCAGGTGGGGTGAAAACTCCTTTTCTTCAGCCCGGAAGTACATAATTTCCTCTGTCCCCTCGACTGGGAAGTACTTCTGGGCTATAAGGAAAATAGAAGTCCCTGGTCCTTGCTGCAGCATCCCCTGGCGGTCCCCACGTTATCCAGCAGGGCTGTGAAGAATAGCTCCAATGTCCATGATGCCCTGCTGGAAATTTTGGGCACCTCCATGTTGCAGAGAGGGCTCCATCTGGCGGCTTGGGGGTATTGTCCGGGAGAAGCTGCCGGCCATATTCCACAAAGGAAAACAAGATTTAAGTCATGATATAAATACTTTTCATTTGCTTAGATTTCAATTTTGTGCAGTGCATCAGGCTGACTCCAAAATCTTGTTTTAACCAGCTCTCTCCAGTTTTTCATTTACTTTTTAACTGGTCTTTGGTAATGTTATTGAGCTATGGAACCAGTCCATGATGACCCCAGTTACTAAGGTTTCCAGGCCAAGCATTCTGAATGACTTTAGGCCAGTGGTGCTCATGTTCATTGTGAGTAAATACTTTGAATATTTGGTGGAAAACATTTTAATGACAGAGACCAAGATAGCCAACCAATAGAACTGTATAAATAGAAGTGCAGAAGATGCTCTGCTGTTTATTTTACATTAAATCTACTCTTTTCTTCAGGATACTATTTCTGGATTTTTCTTCAGCATTCAGTACCATGAGGCCTCATATGAACAATAGGACTGTAAGTCTATTTATTACATTAGGGATTGAGGACCTAAATGCAAGTCACAGTACATGACACTTTTTCAAAGGTTCTTCTTTGAAAAACATTGGCTTCTCAGAGTTGGGTTCTGTCTCCTTTTGATTTACAATGCACACAAGTGAGCTGTGACAGAACAATAAGAACTGTTCAGTTATCAAGTATGCAGGTGACACGATATTCATAGGATGCATAAGAATGTCATAAAGACTAAAGAAATAATATTTGGTTTTAAAAGGCAGGAATCTTCATTTTCACTCCTCACTGTTCTGGAGGATGAGATAGAAATAGCAACTGAATGGAAATACTTAGAAACTCACCTAGATAACAATCTTAATTGAAATATTAATACATAAAACATATTCTAAAGGCAATCAGCCCTTATTTCTCCTCTGTAACCTCAGAGTATTTAAAATGGATAAGGAGCTCATGTTGCCCTTTTATTGCAGTGTGTCCCCATCTGCCGTCACCTTCAGTTTCATTACCTGGTTTAATGGTTTAAAAAATAAAAATTTAAAAAAGCTCCAGCAGATTTGATAAGTGTGTGCACAAGTGTGGGCAATGTTGAAGAAACTGCAGACCATGCCATGTGATGACAGACACCTTTACACACAAAACGTAACTTCAGTAAATCAGGGAAGAGGGTCTCTACAAAACGCTTCAGAAATTCCTTTCTTTCCAGTGCCATATGGCTTTTTAATAAGGAATATCAGAGATAATAAAAATTTTAGTAGTGTAAAGTTTTTCATGTACCATGGGAGCTGTTTAAGGTAAAAAACTTCCTGTCACACTGTAAGAAGTAGTTAGCAAGGTATTTGTTGTGAAATAATGTAAACATTTCAGACTTTTTGTGTTAGTCTTAAGCTTTTTGTCTCTATGTGGTTTTATTTGTACCTCTTATTGGATGAAGTAGAGAAGGCTAGGTTCATATTTTCCTGTGTAAACATGATTAATTAAAAAAAAACTTATAAAAACCAAGGTATTTGGAGAATAATTCAAGTAGATATGATAAAAACATGCAGACTCTGGCTAGACAGAGAGCAGACCTCATTTTGGATCCAGCTTTCCTAAGACTGAGAGATTATAATACTGGTGGTACAGAAAATAGATGGATGAACTTTTGTAATCTTGATTTAATCTTTTGAAATCTTTTGTCCTTAAATTTATGCACTGATTTGCTGGCCTCAGGACACATATCAATGTCTAAAGGTATGCAGTGTGATTTGAATGTATTTGGTAACTATATGTGATATTGGGCAAAATAAAGGATATACAATCTGTTAGAATAAACTGAAAACATAAGCCAAGAAAGTGGACTGCAGGTATATTATTACTGAAAGCCGAGGCGAGAGCCATTTAATTTAGTAATGGTTTGTTGCATAGTGACAGCATGTACTAATTATAGGTAAAAACCTCCTAAGGTGGTAAGCTGTCTTTCAAATGGAATCCTTGGAAGAGTATAAAGCAAATTAATACTTTTAGAGAAGCCTTGAAGGAGAATCAATTCAACAGTAGGTTCATTCCTAGGAGCCAAAAAGGGTATTTACTTCATCTCAGTTTTAATTGTGTAATACAAGGGGGAATATTTCATAGATTCATTCATTTTGGAATAAACCAATTTTATTTTTAAGGGTCAGTACAATTTTTATTTATTTATTCTGTAATTTCATGCAGTTTATACAGACTGACTGTAAAGGGATAGAACAATAGAACTGTTTTTAAAATTAGCCGTTTAAGAGAGCCTATTAAAATTACTGGCTTCTGCAAGGAAATGCCAGACTCTCTGTCTTTATCAAATCAAATTTCATTTGTCACATACAGATTATACATTCAGTACAATAAGCAGTGAAATGCTTATAAGATATAATATATCCATTGTCAAGTTCTTGCATATGTAATATAGCTCAAGAAATTAAATGGGGGGCTGTAGGGTGGGTCCAGGACCTTAAAGGTGTTCTCTGGAGCGAAACGTTTCTCAAGAGGACACACTCCCTGGACTGAAACAGATCTTTCCTGTGCGTGTTTTCAGTGTCATATAAGAAAGGGATGACTCACAACAAGTGTTTCTCAATAAAATGAACAACATGACAGTGTCTTAGTCCAGGAGAGACTACAGTTAGGGGTTCTGCATACATGTTTAGGGCTTTGTGTGTGTTCCACTTCAACATTTGCCAGTGGAATCACTGGAACTCAGGATGTCTGGGTTATAAAGTCCTGCTCAGAACCAGCTCCTTAACACTTTAAGCGAGAGAGCAATTTCTGTTTTACACATTTGACCTGCTAAGCTGCTGCTAGAAGTGAATGTTGGTTTCGTAGCACTAGCATTTTACAGGAAAAGAATCTGAAAGGCCTGGCACCTAAGGTAGAGTACATCTATCCATCTATTCATTTTTCAAATTTACTTATCCAAAGTTTGGTTGCAGGGAAAACTGGAGCTTATTCCAGTAAGCAATCAGGCTCAAGGCTGGAACAGTCGCTGGGCAGGTCACCAGGGCACAAACCCACACTAGCGGCCAGTTTAGCAATGCCACTTAGGCAAACCTGCATGGCTAGGGTCTCTGGGATTGTCAAAATATTTGGAGCCAGTGACGTGCGGTGAGGTTCATGGCTGGTGAGGCACTGACTCCTTCAGAGTCAGATTTACAAATATATGAACCCAAAAGAGTAGCTTATTCAATATTCAGTTGGCAGCATGCACATTTACTACTGGTTTTGTTTCATATCCCTCCAGCATTCTTTATACACACATAGGTAAGGCAGATATTTGGCTAAGAAAAAACATTACATTTATAGCGGCAAGAGAGAGTGGAGAGAGCGCATTTGCTCTGCACCCTCCATGTGTTCTAAATTTGCCGTTGCAATTCCACAATTCATACTCATTCAATACAAATGAAAGTATAGGGTGGTGTACAAAAAACTGATTTCAGTTTTGATCTTAATTTAAATATTTACTTATTTTTAAAAGCTTTAAATTCTGATGCTTTAATAAATTTTAATACAGACTGTTCAACAAAAGGATAACAAGAAAAACAAAAGAATATTTAATTTAAGGTCAAAATTTAGTTTTTAAATATTGGATTGTTTTTTTCTTAGTCTGATCCATTTTTTTTATAAAATTGAAAACCGTTTATGGTCTTACCTTTATTGGTAAAAGAAGTCCATGTGCCAATCCTCCTCCACGAAAATCTCTGTCACTTTCTTGTAAAAGTCCTCCATATTTTCCTTTAGTTTTAAAAATCTTAATCTTCCATTTTGGCATTGAGTCGGAACAAAAAATAAAAGTAAATGGACTGCTGCAGTGCACTTGACTTTCTGGTACTGCTAACTTATTGGTGCCCAGAGCCTCTGCAAAGAAGAACAGCAGCAACAAGCACCTGTTGGGCTCACATGTGCCCCCTTCAGGGCAGCATGGTACTGTTTGCCTCACCTTGTGCCTTCTCGCTGCGGTTTCAACAAGATTAAATATGTCACATACATTCATTAAAGATATTAGCCAGACTGTGGAAAGTCAAGGTGTATAATAAACACGTCTGTAAACATTATATTGGTGACATACAGAAAGACAGCAACTAGCACGCACCAATTTCATGCATCAACCCAGTGTGTGAGGGACAGCGCAGTCCAAGGTGAGGTGAGGCGCATTGCTCCCACACCTCACGTTTCTACCCTGTATTTGAACAGAAAATGCACCAATTCAGCAATTTTGATTGTAAAAATGATGAAAATTATTGGAATCATACAGAAAACAAATGTATAGCACAGACAAGTGGACAAATTTATTTTAAATTATCATTATTAGATTTTTTTACTTTTCATGAGCCTCACCTGCCTCCCCTGACTGCTCGACCCTGTTTGGAGCAGTAGAATTAACATTATGGTACGAAATGCTCTAACAGCTACAACAGATAAATCATTTTCAGCAGCAAGACAAATCTGAGAAAATATTTCTGGTGTCATTTACTTGAGCCTGTCCTGATCATACTGAATGCCAGGCAGGATGAAACCAACCAGAAATATAAATATCTCTAGAAATATGATGAAAATGAAATCTGTTCCTATTCCACTGGATAAAGATAAGGATCAAGTGTAACAGAGACATGCAAATAAATAAATAAATAAAGATAATATCAAACATTGGTTGACTCAGAGCAGAAGATGGCTGCACTACTTTCTTCGACCCTGGATTAGTTCTTTGCTGTTTTGCTTTCTTTGTAAAGTCATGTGCTCATCACATCTTAACAATCACACCCCGTTCAAAGAATTCTGTTAAGTAGACTGTTGACAATACAGTTGTTCAGGGCCGTCTTAGCAGCATCATAGGCCCTTTGGCAAAGTAATGCGCTAGGACCCCTGTTTTGACAGCAAAACAGAAACATACACAGACATCAGAAACATTGTGGGCTTCTGTGCTCCTGGGGCCCCCGGCCAGTGTCCATTGTGCCCACAGGTTAAGATGGCCCTGTGTTCTGTAAGACTATGCATGCCCTGCAACACAGTTTCGTCCCATCCAAATTTAATTTCTCTCTTGATCCTGTTGCTGACACTGAGGTATCTGCTATTTGATAAGGACTCCAAAACAAAATTTGATAAGCATCAAACAAAGGAAGACCCTCCCAAATACAATACTGTAATCTTTGAAAGATTATAAATGTACTATTTCAACAAGAGACAGTGAAAAAAACTAATTATTATAGGCTAGGTAGATGAAAAGTAAGGGCGGAACGGTGGCGCAGTGGTAGCGCTGCTGCCTCGCAGTTAGGAGACCCGGGTTCGCTTCCTGGGTCCTCCCTGCGTGGAGTTTGCATGTTCTCCCCGTGTCTGCGTGGGTTTCCTCCGGGCGCTCCGGTTTCCTCCCACAATCCAAAGACATGCAGGTTAGGTGGATTGGCGATTCTAAATTGGCCCTAGTGTGTGCTTGGTGTGTGGATGTGTTTGTGTGTGTCCTGCGGTGGGTTGGCACCCTGCCCAGGATTGGTTCCTGCCTTGTGCCCTGTGTTGGCTGGGATTGGCTCCAGCAGACCCCCGTGACCCTGTGTTTGGATTCAGCGGGTTAGAAAATGGATGGATGGATAGATGAAAAGTAGTCAAAAATACAAGCAGACAAACCGATCATTTACCAAGAAACATAAGGCAAGAATCATTGCATGAAAAGAAAGTTAGAAAACTGAGACCAGAAAGGCATAGAAAATTGTATGTAATGTATTATTATCCAAACACAGATAAATTAGAGTTGCAAGAACCAAAAATTATAGGACACACTAATGATGATATGCATCACACTATCCTGCAGAACTCTGAGAAAACTGCTTAGGCAATGGCCAGTACAAAACAGCAGTACCCATGAACAATCCAAAATGGTGTTTCAGGAAGATGATAATGATATTTAATCTTCAAAGGTAGACAGGTAGCGAAAAACTAATGTGAAATTGGATTCCCTGGGCATAAAAACCCCAGTTTAGAAGCATGGATCTCAAGAAAGTACAAAGAGAAAGGTCCAAAAAAATTAATAAATTGTACTCATGATAACAATCTGTATTAGAAAATATCTAAGATGCTCAGTGACTATCTAGTCAGCATATGGCAGAAAGAGCTAAGACAAGCTAGACTGTTAATGATGAGAATAAAAATGAATGTCACGATTTTCTCGCTTGAGAAAAGATGAAGAAGTAGCAATGCTAAAATGCTCAAGTGCTCAGTGACGATGTAATGTAACTATTAATGTAATAATAATAATAGTACTAGTAGTAAAAGTAGTACTGTTATTTTTATGGAGCACAGTGAAATTGTACTTGCATGTCTAATATACAACATGTCACCACTCTTATGTACCGTGATAAACAAGAATATATTAAAATAATTATAATGAAGGTCCCAAACAAAACACGGCGACTAGTTCTATGTTTGTGGTAAGTCTGACTTCAAACAATTCAATTCACAGGAGTATCAAACTAAATTTTTTGAAGGCCATAAATAACACTTTTATATACCCAACACATGCTGGAATATATCAAAAAACATCTACCTCCACCTTTACCCTAACAAACTAAACCCATAAGTACCCACACATCTGTCTAGAAATTGTAGTCCCTCTTTATCAGCTTTTTTTTGGACATTGAAGTAGGTAAGGAAAGATACCAGCAGCCACAGGCCTAAAATCAGCACTAAGAAAAAAACATTACATTAGCGTAGAAAATCAAGTGAGGGTGGCAATCTAGTCACAGGTGAGAATTTGTAGCTAAAGTCAAGTATACTGTATTACCTTACATCTGCCTTAACCTGTGTTACAACTGGATGGCCCTTGACCACATTAAACTGCTGAGTGTAAATGTGCTGGCCATGGAGCACACAGATCACATTTGGAGTTCCGCTCATATTTAACATGCAAATGCTTTTTCTCGCCACATACAACAATAAAGAATCATTATAGGGTGGTGGCAGGAATCATGAAAGCCTGGGAAGGATGGACAGCCCTGACACACATAAAGCATTAAAAACTAAGTGTAGTGGTGTGTGTGAAGTCAACCCAACATCTTCTTCATGTGACTGTCACATCTCTAACATCATGCTAAAGCACTAAAGTTCTTTTTTGGCAGTATGACATTCACTATTGTTTGTTACAAGCAGCCCAGTTTCCATTTTAACTATTAGTAAGTACCTGTGGGTTGATGTGCTGCTGAGATGAATGTGAGGAGACACCGGAGACACATTTTAATGGCAGGTGTAAATGTAATCTGTTTTAATTATACATGGTATGATGGACGGCCGGCTTCATAATCTGGCCCCTACCCCCAGGCCGCCAGGAGGAGCTCTCCCGAGAGCATGGATGGATCCCGAGTTCCAGCAGGGCCTCATGGACTATGTAGTTTTTATGCGCAGCCCTGCTGGATACCTTGGAGACCACTGGGAGTCGCTGTTGGGAGGCCAGTAGACTCATTTGTGCACTATGACCCGGAAATTCGTCACATGAAGAGCGACAGGCTTCCGGGGTGAAGGAAAGGGACTATTTACCCTGACCCAGAAGGAATAAGGACTTGTGGACTGTTGGCCAGGAACACGTCCGGGTCATGGACTATAAAAGCACCATGGGAACTCCCAGACAATGAGCTGAGCTGGGTGGTAGGAGGGCAACGCGTCTAGGAGTGGAGGATTGTTTATTGTTATTATTATTGGTATTGTTTATGAATAGTGAGGAGTGGAGGGTGCTTAGTGCACATAATTATTATAATAAAAGAATTATTTCACTTTTACCTAGTGTTTTGGCGTGGTACCTGAGGGTTCAAGGGAGCACTAGCGCACACCTACTGCGACAATGGTTACAAGCTATGAACCTCATGTTAAAGGGTATCTTTGAGAAAATGAACAGTTATTGGGCCATTTTTAAAGGTTTAAGGGCTTTATCCATATTGTGTTTAACACCCCTGCTGCATATACATTGTTCACCGAGTACAGGCTCAGACTGTTGCTTACACCATTTTACTATTAACATATGATAAATACATGCTAACCTTTTCAGCATTTGTAGATCACATATACATGCTTGATTTTAAATAATAAGTAAAATATGCAAAAATTGCAATTACAAAGCATGTAAGGGGAAAATAAATGTCTTGGGTTTATGGAGGTGTGGGTTAATGGGCATAGTTTTGATTATCATGGCCAACTATTATATTATAACACTAGCTGAAATCCACAACTATATACATGAAGGCAAAAAAGTTGGCCTGGTGTTTTGTTATTGACCATTAAATGCCAACAAGATACATACCTCTGTTTTAGAGGACTGCTGTCCAAAAAGCTGCTTGAATTCTGGCACTTTGAGCCAACGTCACACAAAAGGCTTTGAACAAATGGATAAAATCCAGTGCTTGGCAAACTCCGTGGTGCAAGGTAGCCTGTAATTTATAGATAAATGGGAAAGAATAGTTTTATTCTGCACTAGATGAATTATAAAATGATAAACTACTATAATTTACAGGGGTGTCATTACCTCTATGCAGCAAAATGGTTCAGTAAAAAGATTTCCCGTGTTTCTGAAAGTGCTATGCTTTTTAAAATATAAAATTGGATTATGGAGCATATTGTATTAAAATGCAATGACTCATTCGCTCATCCATCCATTCATTTTCTGATCCCAATTTTACTACTACATAACCAAGGGAGCCAGAACCTTCTCTTGCACACTGATTACAGGTAGGAGCCAACCCTTTATTGCACCCACCAGTCTGTAGCAAGGTGCCGTCCTGCACACACTCATTGTTCACTCCTACTGGAACAATTATGAAGTTTTCAATCAAGTTAACAGACTGTGTTTTGAGCTGAAATCTCATTCAACATATTGATTTTTTTTATATAATGTCTATTACAGTCTGTGTGGAGTTTGCATGTTCTTTTCGTGTCTGTGTGGGTTTCCTCCGGGTGCTCTGGTTTCCTCCCACAGTCCAAAGACATGCAGGTTAGGTGCATTGGCAATCCTAAATTGTCCCTAGTGTGTGCTTGGTGTACGGGTGTGTGTGCGCCCTGTGGTGGGCTGGTGCCCTGCCCGGGGTTTGTTTCCTGCCTTGCACCCTGTGTTATCTGGGATTGGCTCCAGCAGACCCCCGTGACCCTGTGTTAGGATATAGCAGGTTGGATAATGGATGGATGGTCTATTACAGTTGTGACAACAAGAGGGTACCACTGAGCTCCAAGCCCAAGAAACAGTAAAACACCAGACATCTTTAGAATTAAATGAAAGGTATTTATTCACACCAAGCACATTTCCAATGACCAGGGGCCTCATGTATAACGCCGTGCGTAGAACTCGCACTATAACATGGCGTAAGCACAAAAGCCGAAATGTGCTTACGCACAGAAAAATCCAGATGCAGGAATCTGTGCATACTCCAACTTCCACGTTCTTCCGTTACATAAATCCCTATCAGCGTGAAAACTAACGCTCGTGCACGCGCATTTTGTAACGCCCCAAATCCTCCCAGAATTACGCCTATTTGAATATGCAAATCAATATAAATCGCCCTTAAGCGCAGCCTTCTGTGAAAAGACAAAGGGAAAAGCACGGGAAAAATATAAGAATTTCAGCAAATACCAAGTGGAGGCAAAGGAAAAACATACTATTTGTTCAAATAAACCGTGGTATAATCAACAAAATGAAGTTGATCGAGTGACATAGCATGTTGGAGAAACTTGAAAGCTCACATTCACAAAATCGCACAGTGCCGAAAATAAAAAACAAGTCACATATCAAAGTTGCCGTGAAAAGAAAAGTTGTAAGCCCACTGTCTGAGTGTCATATGAAAGTTTATTAGGGTACAGAGAAAAAAGGCACATGGTGGGGAAAAAGCACGAAATGTCAACTTCAATCTCGACATTTCCACTTTAATCACGTAGTTTATTTTGTCATTTAGTAGAACATTATAAACTTCATCTTAAAATCATTTAATTAACCAGTTTCTCAAAATTACATCGTAATTAAAGTAGCACGTTAAATGCTTTGTTTTGTATTTGATCTTCTACTCGTATGTGATCTATGTGTGTGAATCACTACTTGCTTCTTAAACTGGCTCTCTTCCTCCAACTGGACACAGAGTCCATTACATTCGTGATATTACAGCTCTCTGAATAACTAAAATACTGAGATGTATACGTGATGTCATTTTCATGATGATAGGATCTAAAGCACATTATTAAACATGTGTTTCATGAGCCTCGTGCTCATGACAAGCATTTATCTTTTGTGAAATTTGTCGCTGCTTTTAGCTGTGTTGTTATTTTTCTTTCTGTTTTATATTCAATATATATTGGGTGGGCCGCCCAAGAGTCCTTGCTTTTCTTTCCCCAAGTAACCGATCGCCATACAATCAGCTCTGTAATAGACGTTAAGCCATCTGTAAGCTTAGCCGATTCTTCAAAACGCTTAAAGAACATTGAAATATCTTCGTAGTACATGTTTAATTATTCTATCCTTCACGACACTCCCAGTGAAGAATATAGATTATTTAAATGAAGTTAAAGTTTTATGTGTATAATTTAACAAACATATTTTGCTGCATTTCACCTTAAAAATGATATCGTCATCATCTGTAAATACGCTTTATAAAGTGGCTCAGGTTGTGAGATATTATAACTGTAGTGCAAGTTTACAGTGGGGTGATTGTACTTATAAGTACAAACCGTTCTACAAGGAGCAATTGATTGAGTGCATTTAAAGTTCTTGGGATTAAACTGTTTCTGAACCGCGAGGTCCGTACAGGAAAGGCTTTAAAACGTTTTGCAGTGGCTGAGGTAGCGTGTCCTTAAAGCTGTATACCGATAATTCTCTTTCCGATCAGCTGCTGCTGTGATTCACACTCAGATACAGTGATATAAATACTCCGAGTCGTGCAGTGAGAGTAATATGGAAAAAGATGATCCGCTGTGGCAACTCCTAACGGGAGGAGCTGAAAGAAGAAGAAGATGAAGAAGAAGGAGACGTGAGAGTAACAACGCTAAAGCAGTTATGGTATTTGGAATACTATGGCTGTTCCCTGGACCATTATATTGTTACGAGATAATTACAATCAGATGCATTACACTAATAAACAATATGCGGTTAGTTTCTGTGTATTTATAAAGCCGCGTCATGAAAATAATGAGTAATCACACAAGAACAGTACCATTGCTTTGACGCTGGGTGCCGCCAGTTTGCAAAACCGAGCGGAGAACTTGCATACAACAAGGCATGAGGTACCGTGGAAAAGTGCGTGGCTTTACGCCAAGTGTAGGTTTTATACATCGCGATTTGAACGTGGAAAAGTTCTTACGCAACATTTTTGTGCGTACGCACCGTTTATACATGAGGCCCCAGCTCTCCAAATATATGCCACAATAATACAAAATACATAATTCTTCCTCCTCTCATCCTACACTGAATGTTGCCCTCTGTCTCCCCGATGTGAGGCAGTGGGCTCCTTTTAAGCCAGACCTGGGAATGCTTCTTGTGCCATGCCATGTCTTCCAGGTATTACTTCTAGGTCATAAAGAAAGTAAGGCGGTCCTCCCCCGACAGTGTTCTCTATCGGTACATAGGGATGTAGCAACAGGGCTGCATTTCCCGACTCCATCTTCCAAACACCCCTGCAGGTGTCCCAACTGGGTTGCCATATGAGAACCACTGCCACCTGGCATAAGAGGGATAGAACAGCTCCCGACTCTTGGCTTCCACTGGTCCAACTGTTATATCATACCGGATGAGCACAAAGTTATTTCGATGTCCCTCTATCTAATCCATGTGTCATCGCACTGGCCTCCAATCCGGGTAATGAACCATCAGCCATCCTGGCCAGGGTCCCCATTTTCCTCCTACACAGTTAACATTCAGACTTCATTTTATAATAAGAACTAGTAGCAGGCAGTGTAGCAGATATTTTACAGAACAATCACTCACTGTTCAGATGAAAAGATACAGTAGATAGGTAGATAATGTCACTCATGCATATCAGAGGGACACCATCAAGGCTCATCCAAGGTATGCAATGCCCCGCCGGGGAAAGAGGGGGTGTTGCTGCAGTGACATAAATTGGGGTATGTGAAAAATGACAAAGGCAAGAAATGATCTACAGTATATCTATATATATAAAAGGCAGTGTGTGTATGAATGTATGTTCCAGCATCACGTCTGAACGGCTGGGGCGATTTTCATGAAACTTGGTACACATGTTTCTCATTGGTCGACTAAAAATACTGTGGGGTGAAATCAATCCTAACCCAACCCCTTCTGGGTAGGGTGGGAGTGATCTTACAGTCTTGTATGCATGTTATCATCCAGTTGACACTCGGAACAACCACCAGAGGGCGAACTGGAGGTGACTGCAAGCATTCTTTAGGTTTGAGCACCACTCCGTTCCTGTTGCTTTAGAAATGAAATTGAGTTCTATGCATGCAAGTCTGTGTGTCTGTCCGGCCCGGAAGTGAGATGTAGAGTTGGGGTGAGGACTCCAGCTCTGAGGATACGCAAGTGAGGCCAGCACACCGGCAAAAGGAAACCTCCTAAGAAAGACAGTCGCTTAGCTGCTAATGCACAAACGATGTGAGCACTTCGGCAACATGAATCCTCATAGTAGAGAGATGCCCACAGTAGTTCTGACGGTGTCAATGCTTTCTAGGATCCCGTGCGCTTACAGAGTTAGTATATAGCAGGAGACTGCCAGAATTCTTTATGTTTAAGCAGCACCGCACCCCTGTTGCTTTTCAAATTAAATACAGCTGGCCGGTTACAAGTATCAACGGGATGATAACATACAAGACCGCAAGACAAGGACATTAATGAGTCTTTATTGTTTGTTAATTTATTTTCATTTTTAAAGTTGTGTTTTTTTTTAAATGATGTTTTTCTCAACCAATTAAAAAAAAACACTTTATTTTCCTCCCGGGCAATGCTGGGTATTTCAGCTAGTATATATTTAAAGATAATGTATGTATGTATGTATGTATGTTCCAGCATCACTTCGATTTTCATGAAACTTGGTTCACATGTTTTTCATTGGTCGACTGAAAATACTGTAGGGTGAAATCAACTCTAACCCACCCCTTTCTGGGTGAGGGGTGGCGGATCTTGCTGTCTTGTATGCACGTTATCATCCAGTTGACACTCAGAACGACCACTGGAGGGCAGACTGCAGGTTACTGCCAGCATTCTTTGTGTTTGAGCACCAAGGCGCACCTGTTGCTTTTAAAATTAAATCAGGTTGGCTGGTTCCGAGTGTCAACTGGATGATGACATACATACAAGACCGCAAGACAAGCACATTAGTGAGTCTTCATTGTTTTTTAATTTATTTTTATTTTTAAAGTTGTGTTTTTTTAATTATATTTTTCCCAAATTATTAAAAAAAAACACTTTATTTTCCTCCTGGGCAACACTGGGTATTTCAGTTAGTATATGTATATTAAAAATCACTAAAAATGATAACACCAGAAAAGGCTTTTTATGTTCTATTTCTCACCCTTGAGCACATATTTTGTTTATTATTTGCCACTGAACATAAAAGTGGTAACCTGGATGACTCCCCAACACTGCATATAGACATCCTACGTTCCTTCCACTCGTCCACAATAGATAGACTGATAAACAGAACTTTATTGATTCCTGAGTGGAAATTCCCCTGCCCCAACACCAACATTAAAAACAGACATGGTACAAATTAGTAAAAATAAGGTACAAACGAATAAACAGGCACAAAACTCAGAGCTGTATACCCAGGATATTTCTAATGAATATTGATAACACTTTAGAGAAGGGGCTACCTAGGTTTTGTGGAATTTTAATATGTTTACCAATATGAATATTTTATGAATTTTACTTCGTTGACTTTTAATTCTGCCTACAGTATATTTATTTTACACCACTGAATCGTATATTGCAAGAAGTAACATTGGCTTTGTCTTAAAATCTTCTGTGACTTAAACCATATTGTTTAAGATAAAGAAGGGCAGAAATCACCAGCTGCTCCTTTGCTAAAGGTTATAAGTTAAGACAAAACATATATATTTTAAAGTAAAAAAGGCTAGCATTTTTTAATGGTACTCAAATAGGTAAGCAATTCAAGAGAGTAATTAATTGATCATAGATCACCCATTGTCTCATGGTCTCACACTATAGGAAATACGTATAGGTGTGAAGATGTGAATGACAGATAAAGACTACTTTACCATTTCTCAAATTAACAAATGTTATGTGTTAAGTTGTAAAAAAACTATCTGTATCCTGCCTTGGTTTATTGTTTCAAAAATGGCAACATATCAACAGCAGTAATTAAACCATGTATGACGTAAGGGGATTAGATATGGGTCAAGGGGGATTTTAAAGCCCTTAAATTGATAACTCAGAGCAGAAAGATTATTCATACCATATCTTTGATAGGACTTGAATCCATTGATGTACTGTAATTAAAGGACCTTGTTTTTGATATTCGGTTAATGTGTGTTTTTTTCTTCCAAAGTATCAATCAGTTACAGTTTAGCTGTAGTATCTAGCAAGCTCTTAATTAATGCTTTGTTCGGTCTTAATAAGGCTTACAAAACTCAAATGGGGCGGCACGGTGGCGCAGTGTTAGCGCTGCTGCCTCGCTGTTAGGAGACCCGCTTCCCGGGTCCTCCCTGCGTGGAGTTTGCATGTTCTCCCCGTGTCTGTGTGGGTTTCCTCCGGGCACTCCGGTTTCCTCCCACAGTCCAAAGACATGCAGGTTAGGTGGATTGGCGATTCTAAATTGGCCCTAGTGTGTGCTTTGTGAGTGTCCTGCGGTGGGTTGGCACCCTGCCCAGGATAGGTTCCTGCCTTGTGCCCTGTGCTGGCTGGGATTGGCTCCAGCAGACCCCCGTGACCATGTATTCGGATTCAGCGGGTTAGAAAATGGATGGATGGATGAAAGTCAAATGACATTAGAATAGGACCTATAGTCACCTACTAGTTTATAACAAGACCTTAAGGGCTTAGAGAAGCAATAAAAAACTAATAGTTGTGCTATAGCAAGGTGATAAAGTCAAAATTCCAAAGTGTTACAGAAATATTATCCTTATGCCAATGTCTGTGTAAATATTAAACAAGTCTCCATGCTAAACATGCCTATTTAGCACATGTAGCTGTGTCTTTTCCAGGTTCCTAAAATCGAAAAGCTACTGAGTTGGCATGATAGGATCCAGCCAGAGTCCAACGTATAACACAGTAATTTTCTTAGTCAAATAAAGTTTGTTTTAAAAGTTTAGTGAAAATTTAAAAAGGAGCAAATTACCAAAATTCAGAAAAAAAATATTACACATGCAGGGTAAAAGGCAAAAGTGAAAAAAAAGATATCTTCTACAATCTTATCTTTCTCGTGTTAAACTTCAATTACTTTGTATACTTAAAGGTTGTGCTGTTTCTCAATGGCAAACTTACACAGGCTTTACTTAGTTCATACAGTGCATTCTGTAGGCACGGTTTGAAACTGTTTGTCCTCCATGGCTTATCAACTGCAAGGCAGATCATAAACTAAACTAGTCTGGAGTCAGAGGGCCAAGAAATAATTAGAATATTCCATTTATTGTTTAGCTTTTGGGGGTTATAGTAAAACCTCTCATTATCTATGCACTAATAAATAGGCATCTATTCTAACATAACTAAGAAAATATTTCTATCAATTTAACATAACCTATATAACTAACAAATGGCTCCTACAGCATATTAATAGTGAGTACTACCATAAAAAGCAGCTAAATATTTAACTTCAATATGCATTATTACAAATCATTTTTGCCAAGCAGTTGCTCTTTATTTTATATGTTACCTTTTATAGATATTTATAGCAGGATCATTACAGGATTCTTCATAGAGAGCACAGCTACAAAACAATTTAATGTTTATTTTAACCACTGTCACAATCTACCATACACGATGCTACAAGATCAGTCAAAGATTGCTTTAAATATTGTAGAACTTAGGCTCAGATCATCCAATTCATTAGGCATGGACATGTTAATAAAAAATTGGCCGTAGAGCTGTGTGAATTTGGTGAGATATGGACTTAGTGAGGAGTTTAAAGTGCATTACATAAACGCTGACTCAGTGTGACTCCAAAACATTCCATACTTACTACAAATGAATTAATGGCAGATAGCCACACTGAAATTCCATATTCTATTTAATCCCTCGGATGACCAGAAGAATTGAAAACCTGGTGACACCAGATACCAATAAAATATGCTGAATTCACCATCATGCTGCTAGAATTATTCTAGGGATTTATTGACCCTGTGGCATGAAACAGAATCCTGCTAGAAATGTCATTCACAGATAGGTATGCTGCAAAAATGAACAGTCTAAAGCACTACACCAGCACTTGTTCACAGTTAAAATACATATCTCAAACATAGTACGAATTGTGCTGTGCTGAAATTTATAAGCAAGTCCTTGTGATGTGAATCATGGTGCCTGCTGGGAGGTGGTCCATGTAATGATTCCTATCAACCCATCAATTAGCCATTGAAATTCTAAAATGGTGGCCGGGAAGAACTTAAGATCAAATGAAAAAAATAAAAATTCTTTCTTGAACAAAGATGTTAAATAAAAACACACACATGAAAATGAAGCTTGCAAATTCAGCTGTCAAAATATTAAAACCAGAAATAAGGCAAAAAAAAAAGAATACTGATAACATGGATTTTACAGTTCTTAACAGCCCATAATGTTGATATGTATATATGCTGATATGTTGACATGTATATCCTGTATATAAAAGATGTCAAAGATAGGAGCGCATCTTAGCATTATGAGGAATTATCAACATGTAACGTCATGGGAAGATGTGTGAGACAACGGTCCTGAGAGAATTTAAGAAGGGTCTCTGAACTTATCATGACTTACAAACCTGAGCGCACATTAAGATCTCAAGATGCCGGTCTGCTTAGGATTCCAAGGATTAATAAAATAACAGTGGGAGGTCGAGCTTTTAGTTACAGGGCCCCTAAACTGTGGAATGGTCTTCCTGCTTCCATAAGAGATGCCCCCTCGGTCTCAGCCTTTAAATCCCGGCTGAAGACTCACTACTTCAGTTTAGCATATCCTGACTAGAGCTGTTGATTAACTCTACATACTGCATCTCTGTTGTTAGTCATTAGCACTTGAGGCCCCCGGCCGGGGCTGGAGCCCGGCGGGACGCAGGAGGACGTGAGGAGGGCTTGTGCCTCCTCCAGACCGCAGGGCGTCCGTCCTGGTTCTTTTGGGGGCCACGGGTTGAGGGCATGGAAGCCCTTCCCTGTAGGGGCCCGTGGTCACCGCCAGGCGGCGCCCCGATGCCGGTTTATCCCGTGCGGTTGCCGGTCGGGCGGGAGCCCGGCCGGACGCTTGAAGACCGGAGGAGGGCGAGTGCCTCCTCCAGACAGAGTGGGGCGTCCGTCCTGGTTAGGCAAGGGGCCTCGGGTACAGGGCTTTGAAGCCCAGCCCTGTAGGGACCCGTGGCCACCGCCAGGCGGCGCCCCGGTGCCTAATTATCCCGGGAGCCCGGCACTTCCGCCACACCAGGAAGTGCCGGGGGGAAGACTTTGTGTGGCACCCGGAGAGCTGCCAGGAAGGCGGCCGATACTTCCGCCACGCTTGGCGTGGCTAAGGACGGAAACACCTGGGGCTCATCCGGGGCATTATTTATAGGCGCCTCCCGCCAGTCATTGGTGGAAGTCGGGAGGAAGCGGACTGAGCTGGAGAGCAAGGACAGGAGGCGGCCAGGAAGCAAGGCACAGAACTGTGGGCCCTGGACTTTGGGGAAATCGGTGCAGAGGCACTGGGGTTGCGTGAGTGCACTAAACTTGTAAATAGTGTAAATAAAGTGTGTTGGGTGCAAAACATGCTGTCCGTCTGTCTGTGTCCGGGCCAGGTTTCACACACTATAACATAAGTAACATGATAATTATATTTGAATACTAACCCTCACCTATTCTGTTTCTTTTCTCGGTACCCAAATGTGGCCATTGGTGCCACGGCCCACCTGCCAAGTTGTTTGCCTGCCTATGGTAAAGTCATCCCTGATGGAGGATCACAGGAATCATGGGAAAGAGGGTCCTTTCATCGAGCAACGTTTCAGCCGTGGCATGGCCAAATGGGGAGGCAGCTAGATGGATGAGGTCTCCAGGACTCTAAAAATATCCAAACCTAATTATGTCATATCATCTACTGTTAAACCGTAATTCTAAAATTTTTATTATTATGCTGTATTAAGGAATTGTTCTGTTGTGTATATTGTATTGTATTGACCCCCTACTTTTGACACCCACTGCACGCCCAACCTACCTGGAAAGGGGTCTCTCTTTGAACTGCCTTTCCCGAGGTTTCTTCCATTTTTCCCTACAAGGTTTTTATTGGGAGTTTTTCCTTGTCTTCTCAGAGAGTCAAGGCTGGGGGGCTGTCAAAAGGCAGGGCCTGTTAAAGCCCATTGCGGCACTTCCTGTGTGATTTTGGGCTATACAAAAATAAACTGTATTGTATTGTATTGTCCCTGACAGATCCAGAGGACGACAAAGTACAGCACAACATCCAGGGTATCCCAGATATAATTATAGCTGAAATGGTTTGAGGGGTAAGCCTCTTTGTCAGTGTTAGTGACTAACAAATTATGATTTATGATTACTAACAAATAGAAAAAAAATATTTGTCCAGGTGGTAAACAAGGAATAATTTTTGTCACAAGTTTAGTTCAGTACTTACAGAAGGGTATAGCAATTAAATAACTTGTCCTTCTATGAGCTCATTAGATGAGGTACTACCTTTCATACCAAGATGGAGCAATCTCAAAATTATGAATTGACTCATAAAATACAGTTTTTATATAACAGCATCTCCATAACCCTGTCTTATATCTTTCACTTTTTATAAAAATGTTAATAATCTTCCCAGTCATCCTACTGCATCATCACATGATTCTGTTTTACAATCCACTACTCAGTTTGTTGACTTTCATTTTGCTCCTTTTGTTTCTTTATCCCATTCTTACTTTATGGGACTCTATGGATTTTATTAATCACATGCATTATATTCATATTTATTTGGTTATCATGGGCAGAGAAGCCATATACCGTATATTAATATTTTTTATGCATTAGCAAATGTAAAATGTGTACTTGCAATCCTATCTATCTATCTATCTATCTATCTATCTATCTATCTATCTATCAAGAATGTCTGTAAGTCTGTCTGTATGTTCTATATTACAATACCTTTGACCGATCTGGACCATATTTTGCACAGTTACTCTTTAAGATTGTACAGACAAGATAGGCTACCATGAAACCTGGACACCCCAACCTGTCTGCCTGATTTTATCCTCTGTATAAATTAAAGGTGTAGGTGCTGTTTTCTATTAACCTTTTGTGGCATATATTGGTATCTGGGGGCTTTCTCAGCCACAGATTACAAATCTGAAATAGTTTTTGAAATTCAAAGATGGTGCATCCAATATGGTGGACCAAAAAGTTACCAAATGAAGAATGTAGGTACTGTATTGGGGGCCATTACTTGTTTTTTGTTTTTAAGGTTTGGCCGCTGTTTCATTGAAAATATTCTTTCATTAAATGTTTTTCCCTTATCATCACCCCAAAAAATGTTAAAAATGTGTTATAGTTGTATGTTAGGGTTTCTTCACTATACTGCCTGCTTTATGCCATTGTTTACAATGCATCCAAAGGTTCATTTCAGTACTGACTCTTAACATATGAATGTACTTCTATTATTATTTACAAAGATTTTACTGTTTAAGATTTTTCCCACTTATATCCTTCATTTAGGCTTTTTTTTTAATTATTATTACATGGCTCTCCATTTTCCTTATAACTGCAAAACTAGAAACACCAGAAAACAAAAATAATAATAATAATAATAAAATAAAAGATTATATAATTTCTTTTTTAAATTCTGGGGCCTCATTGATATAGCTTACTTATGCATAAAAAACATTGGAGAACATGTATATATTTATTGACCATTGCATACGCAACATTTTGGAGCAATCAGTGAAATGCTGCCAACCCAGCTCAGTGACAACTCACAAATATAATAATTCATATCAACAAGCTGTTATTATAATGTATGTTGACGTGACAAACGTATTACACCCTAAAAGTGAGGAATATGATGTATAGACTGTATTTTAGTTCATTTTTAAGAGGGCCAATGCTGCGTATTGCATGGAAGAACTTGTTTTTTTGTCAGATTATATCAGCTATATATGGCTTACAGGCAGGAATATCTCAGCCATATTTTATTCCATCATACCTGCTGTGCTGGAAACCATTAATCATTAACAAACTGGTAAGACACTACATCCAGTTTTTTTCGTATGGTGTTGGTACACATATATAAAACATAACATGTTTTTGTTACCATAAAAGACACTTTGTATCAGTGTTCAGTTCTTCTAATGTAATTGGAGCTATGTACCATACTCATATTGCAATAAGGGCACCTAGCGAGAATGAAAAAATGAAGTTGTTAACCCTGAGCAGTTACATCAATTAACACATAAGTCATTTGTGATGCTAAGATGAGACTTACAAATGTCATGCCTCAATGGCCTGGGTCAACCTGTGATTAATTTATTCTGAGGCAAAGATGACAGATGTGATGGCATTGTATGTGGTGGCTGGCTTGTTGGTAAAGTAACTGGCTGATCCCTCAGGGTTTAATATGGCCTGTAATGTTCATTGTAATGGCAATCATATCATTACATGTACCCGGTGAAAGCAGCTACCTGCTCAAACACTGGCACCTTATGTGTTTTCCAAACCCCCAGAATATAGAGGAGAAGCACTATAATACCACGCATTCTCAGTTGAGAAGTGCAGTAAGATACTCTTAAATGGAGGTAGTGGTGTCTCGATGTGTCAGATGGGAGGCTACTCTACCAGCCCATGACATTCTGCAGCAAAATGATTGCATATGTATGTGATTGATTAGCATGTGCCAAACATGGAAGTTTCAGGGTCAGTGTTTGAGGCATGTTGACATATGCACATTTACGATGTGTTTCTGATTTATAAAGGGTTAATTGCATAGAAATGTACAAATGCCAGGGTTTATAAATCAGATTTTCTTTTTTTTTGGTGTACACGATTTTCTGTTATTTCCAAGTGCATATATTTTCACACTGAAATCCATACATAGTTTTATAAATGAAGCCAGTCCTGCAAGATTGTAGAAAGTCATTTCAGCGTCTCCTTGCTCTTTATCATTAGTAATCTGTTTCTCACCAATGATCCACCATTGTCAGGATGCTTTATGAACTGGTAGTGAAAAACACAGCAGGATTGCTCTTCCTGATCCATGCTTGCCAGTGTCAGGTGCCCACTGCTACGACCCATTCAGTCACTTCAGTATTTAATGTTGCCCATCCCGTCTACAAATTGCACAAATGCAAATTGTTGCTACTTCTAGAGTTTCTCAAAACAGGATTATCTGAACATACTGTTGTTGTCCATAGAGGATCTATAGAGAAAGACAGTTTGTACCTAATAAAATCACCACTCAGCATGTAGTGTACTTAGCAAATTGGACTTACAAATATCCTGGAAACCTGGAGCCTCCTGTTGCCTGACAGCTGTGAGTATGAGGAACAAAAACCCTGGCCATAGAATTTCTGCAATAGTCAGAGCCTGAAAAAGAAGAAACGCATCATTAGCAAAATCTATAGTTCTTAGGAACTCATAAAGGTTATGTGATGTCAAATAAATTATTATGCAGCATTTATTATTTTTATATTTTATTTGTGTTTTACAATAATATAAATATAATATAAACATCATCACAGCACCATTTTATGTGTTGTTTTTGTGAACCATGACTTACCTTTGTAGTGATGATTCCAATTGCTAGTTACTTGGTTTGAGACCTATGATATCATTACAAAGATTAAAGATAAAGTGGTTCTGAACTTTAACTAATAAAGAAACATCCCAAATAAAAAGAATCAACCTGCTGACAAAAGAATTTAGGAACTTTATTTTTATTTTGACTTTGATCTCTGGTTGTTTTGGCATTAACATTTTGGTATTTCATATTCTCCTTTGCCAGTCTTTGCTTGCTCTAATAATTTTCCCATGAGCTTGTCTGCAACTCTGCTGCTCCACATAAAAATCCTAACAATAATGTTGTTGTTATTTCAAGACACAAGGGTTTGAGTTTTGACGTTTATGGAGGGTTTCATTTAATGCCCCTTTTCAAGACACAAAACACTTACGAGAATCAACGTAGCATTTTCTCTTGAGTGCTACAGGAAGTTGTATGAAAGAGATATAGAAGTAGCTGAGCAGACTAAAACCTTATAATTCTTAATTCATCTGCCTTTAGCCCTCCTGCCATTGCTACATTTGAGCTTTTGCTTTCAAGTTCTGTCCTCTCTTATCTTCTCATTGCAAATAAAGATGCAGGAGACATGGGCAATTCAGAACTGGAGTTTGAAGAACTTGGCAGCTCTTCGTCACCCTATCCTATTCCATCACCTTTTACTCACAGCACTGATGCTGCTACCTCTTCTGTTCATTTTCAGTTTGTTTGTAAGTATAATATTGATGGCTTTATCTTCTCTTTACTGTACTGTTACTTTTTTCTGTTTCTTTTTTTAAGTTAGTTCATCTACTATGCACATAACTATGAGTATGTTACGTGTGGGGTTTTGCAAATATAAGCATATGCTACATGCTGAGATAGCTTTGAATGAGCTTAATAGACAAACATTGCTATTATTACATTATTCATGAAGGCAAAAATACATCTTTAGAGTGTGTGTTTTGATAACTACTATTAATTATTGAAGTACACTTTAATGGAATTTGATATTAGTTTAGAAAAAATCAGCATCAATTTTGGGACCGTGAAACACATCAGTTTTTTCCAAATGAAAAAAGTAAGAATTACGTTGTTGAATTACAAGACTTGGATTATACTCATTAAGATGAGGAGGACTTACGGGCTCAGTCGAAGTAATGACCCACCGGGATGACAGGGGTGCTGCCACTTACTTTATCTTCTCAATGAGGGCACTCAGCCCCGCCCCTTCTCATCCGACCGGTCCAGGCATCCCAGAAGGAGGGGTCACTTTTGGCGCAAGCAAACCACAAGACGGAGCTCAGAAAAACCAGACCCAACCTGATTTATCTGAAAACCCAGAAGGGTGGAGAAGACAAGTTCTTTTTTGCATTATTTCGCCTTTGTCATTCGATTAATAAATGGGATGAGCTTGTTGGTGTCCTAAAACTGTATTTTGTTGAAGTCTGTCATTGCCACACCCAACCAGAAATAAATTAAAACTCCAAACCATAACGCATACATACAGTGGATTCAAAAAGTGTTCATAACCTTTCATTACGCTTTATTGTGTTGTACATTTAATTTTAAATAGATACATTTGCCATTTTTGATAGTGCACTCAATTAACCTATAATGACAAAGTGAAAACATGTGTTCAGAAAGGTTTCAAAATGTATTAAAAATCAAAAACCGAATCTCTCATTTATATACATTTTCAGAACCTTTGCTGTGGTGCTCCAAATTGCAGTCAGGTGAATCTTTTTGGCTTTAACTCTCCTTGAGATGTGTCCAGAACTTGATTGGAGTCCACCTGTGGCAAACTAAATTGATTGGATATTGTTCAGAAAGGCACAAATTTGGACAAAAGCCAAACCATGAACTCCATGGAACTCTCTGTAGACAGCCACAATCAACTTGTGGTGAGGCGTAGATCAGGACAAGGAGATAAAACCTTTTCTAAACTTTTAGTGTTCCCAACCGTACAGTGACCTCAATTATTGTGAAGTGGAAAAGTTCTGGTACCATCAGAACTATAGTTGGTTGTCTGGCCAAACTGAGTAAATGGGCTAGAACAGTCTTGGTCAGAGACCAGAAACCTAATGGTCATTCTAACAGAGCTTCGGAAACCCTCTGTTGAGATGAAAGTATCAGTCGGAAGCAATCCATCAATTTGGCATTAATGGTAAAGAGGCTAACTCCTCCTTGGAGTTTGCCAAATGGCATTTAAAGGACTCTAAGTGTATGAGGTTAACAAGTCTCTGGTCTGATGTGACAAATTAGGCACAACTTTAAGCATTATGTCTGGTGAAGACCAGGTACTATTCTTCACCTGGGAAGTTCTGAATATGGAGAGGTCCTTGAAGAAAATCTGCTCCAGCAGGCAGGCAACCTCAGACTGTGGCGAAGGTTCACCTTTCAGTATAACAGTAACCTGAATCGTACAACCAAGACAATGCTGGAGTGGCTCTGGGACAGGTGACTGACTGTTCTTGAGTGGCCCAAGCAAAGCTCAGACTTAAACCTCATTGAATATCTGTGGAAAGACCTTAAAATGGCAATTTACAGATGCTTCACGTCAAGTTTAAAGAAGCCTGATAGGTTCTGCCAGGAAGAATGGGATGAAATGCTCAAATTCAATTGCAAAATGCATTTAGAGACTGACTCAAGAAGACTTGAAGGTGTAACTGCTGCCAAAGGTTCTTCTACAAAGCACTACATGAAGGGTCTGAATATTTAATTGAATGATGGATTTCAGTTTTCAATTTTTAATAAGTTTGCAAACTTTTCTAAAACATGTTTTCATTTTGTCATCATAGGTTACTGAGTGTAGATTGAGGGGCAGAAATGGCAAAATCCATTTGGATTAAAACTGCAACATAAGTGAAGGGGTCTCATTATTTTCTGAATCCACAGTATATTAATGAATTACAGCAAATCTGGACTATTGCTTATATGATTGTTCCAAAAACGTTTTGTTTGTCGCATATCTGCATTATTACAAGATATATTTACAAAATAGTGACCATACCCTTACCTCACATGGTTTAGGGGTCATCTTTATTTTATACCACTTTTACTGCTTTTGTTTAACTCGATTGCTCTTGCCTTTTGCTTCTGCTATACCTTGAAACAAATGCCCAATGGGTATATGAAGGCCCTAACTATTGGTGACAAATACAGTTGAATCATGGACCCAGAGCCATGGTCTTTTTTAAAGGTCTTTGTTTTCCAAACCACAAACAAACATGGAACTTGGGGGAGAGAATCAGTTTCCTGAGGCTCAGATGACATCCATAACAGATAAAAAAAATCATAAACAGATCAACCCTTCCATAAATATGAAAGACTGCTCTGTCTCCTGTTATAGACAGCAATGGCAGAACCAAATATTTCTGAATGTAGTTATGCAACCTTTATGTTTGCAACTCAATGCATGTATGATACACCCAAATCAACAGGTGAAAACAAAGAGGGAAGTGTATAATTTCTTATCAGCAATCTGTAATTGACTGATGCAAATGTTCTCTATTAACATTGAATGCCTCCTTTTCACCTGACAAAGAGATTTTGCTCTGTCATTCCAAAATAGCTGTAAGATAATTTCCAAATATTCTGAGAACTCTGGGAATAGAATAAGGGACTAAGAGATGACATCTTGTTAGTAAATGTGTCAAAGTTTGAAATGGACAAGTGAAATGCCAAAATACTAAACAAAATTGTCAGGGATCAAACGAGGAATTAAAAACCAGAACTCCTTCAAAACAAAATAAAAGTAATTGATAGAAATGAATTATGTTATATGAAAAACCTCAAATAGGAAGTAAAACACATAAAAAAGAGAACCAAGGAATAATTTAAAGTAAAACCAGAAGTGATATCTATATCACACCAAAGTGATATAGAAGTGTTGAAGTAAGTGATCTGTACATGTGACAACAATGATCCTATAAACCTATAAACTAAAAAATATGTCCATAAAATGGTGTGCCACTATGCCACAGTTGCCTCTGAGATTACTGCCTTCCTGAACCTCCTTAACGTTCTTAATGTGGGCTGATATTTATGTTGTACATGGGAAATTTGGCTGATTCCTTTATCCAAGATGCTTGGTAAGGTCAATAAACATTACATTATATTTTTCATAATTTTCACATAGGCACATTAAGTGACTTGCTCATGATCTCATAGTGTGGCAGTAGCAGGAACTAAACCAGAAACCATGTTGTTTGGAGTTGCCATTTAGTGGCTCAAAAGAAAGCAGCAAGTATCTGTCATTCCTGATGGTTGGCTCCTTTAAGAATACAAAACAGTCACACTGCTGAGTAGAAATCACATGCTGCTCACCATTGACCAGGGGATATTGTAACTTCCTCATAACACCCTGTAGTTTTGTCAGTCTTTCTCCTTCTTTCTTTCAGAGGAGGATCCTTCTGAGTAAACTTCCCTTTAGTACTTTAGTAGTATTGTTTCCCAATCTGTTGTCTTCCCTAATACTAAGTACACTTGCATGGCTCACTGCCCAAATGCTGATTTATGGTTCTGTGTCCTGCTAGGCCCTGTCTTAGGTACATGCCACTATTTCCTGATTTACAATTTCTTAGTCCTAGCAAAAGTAAGACCTCTTATATCATTGAAAGATGCTGAGAAATTAGTTCATGCTTTTGTTTTCAGTCGGCTACCCAAAAAAGACATAAATCGACTGCAACGAGTGCACAATGCAGCTGCTAGAATCCAAACTAGGAAAAGAAAATCCGAGCACATTTCTCCAGTTTTGATGTCACTACACTGGTTACCTGTGTCATTCAGAATTGACTTTAAAATACTGCTTATGGTTTACAAAGCCTTAAATAATCTCGCTCCATCTTATATATCGGAGTGTCTGACATCTTTATATTCCAAATCATAACCATAGATCTTCAAATGAGTGTCTGCTTAGAATTCCAACAGCTAAACTTAAAAGAAGTGGTGAGGCGGCTTTCTGCTGCTATGCACCTAAAATCTGGAATAGCCTGCCAATAGGAATTCGCCAGGCTGATACGGTAACGCACTTTAAAAAACTGCTAAAAACACATTACTTTAACATGGATTTCTCATAACTTCATTTTAATTTAATCCTGATGCTCTGCATATTCAATTAATTATCATTACTATTCATGGTGGCTTCTATTCTATTCACTTCTATTCTTTTTCTGGTTTTCTGTGGTGGCGACCTGCGCCACCACCACCAAATCAAAGCACCATGATGTCCCTACATTGATGGATTAAAGGCCAGAAGTCCACATGACCGTCATCATCAAGTCCTTCCATGACAACCCTGAATACAATGAGGACTGATCATTTATGTTAGGTAGAATGCCTAGTAGGGGCTAGGCGGTCTCATGGCTTGGAACCCCTGCAGATTTTATTTCTTCTTCAGCCATCTGGAGTTTTTTCTGTCCTCCCTGGCCATCGGACCTTTTTCCTCTGATTTTAATTCTTACTTTGTCTTTTTTCTCTTTCTTCATCATGTAAATCACTTTGAGCTACATTATTTGTATGAAAATGTACTATATAAATAAATGCTGTTGTTGTTGTTAGTCACTGGATAACTTTTCCCAGTGTATCCATATACAGAAACGGAAACTGCAGATACTGAAGCATTCATCCTATGGGGGAAATAGGGTTAGGTTCTGGCAGAGGTTCCGGCAGACCTATTCATTTTAGGTCATTATACTTTTTCTACTTGTCACCATAAACACATTATTTTGTGTACTGAAAATCAACTAATCACATCACAATGCATTTGCACTTAGCAGTATAAGGAAAAAAAACTTTTATTAGTGCTAAGCTTTACAATAGGGTGTTTCATTTTCTAAGGCAAAAAATAAAATGTAAAATTTTTGCAGGCTTTGCTTACACCCTGAGTCTCAGTGATATAAAAGATATATATGCCAAATTTCAAGAAGATTAGATAATATTTAGAGGTTGCACACTTTGATCAGTTTTGTAAAAGTAGGCAACAAATAAAATTTTTCAATGTTAATTACTTTTATTGGGAAAACTAAAAATCACAAACTTAAAATAATATTAAAACTAGACACTAAGATTAATAGGCAGTATGCAAAAAATGTGTTATATTAATCAACTTTGAACGATGCAATCTCTTCTTTTGTTCGCTTGGTGACGACTTTTCTGTGATGCTTGACTACCCTCAACAAGAATTGTTTTTGTTGTTCGTCCCTGACCGATTCATTAAACTTTTTTATCAGAGCAATTCCTCTTTCTGCGGTATCATTGACCACCTTAAGAGCGTTCACATGGCTTCTTAGAGAATCACTGCAGTATTCTGTCACGTTGTGGATCCCAAACAATTCAAAGAACGTCTTTGTTTTATTAGTAACAAAGTGGCTCAGGTCTTTTCCTTCAAAAACTAGGTTTTTACCCTCTAATCGTTTCATTTCCTTTTTCTTTGCAGGTTTGGTTTCTAAATTTTTAGTCATATTTTCCTTTTCAGCCTGAGTAATACGTTTGTCCAAAAAAGCCAATCCTACATTTATTTCTGAAATATACCAAAGGTGTCTCTTAGCAACTGTGAGAGCACTTTTTTGACGTCTGCATCTGGGTAAGTGCTCAGAAGCTGTAGCATATCCAAATCATTCTTTGGAGCCCATCAACTTACAATTGCCTCGTGCCAAAAGCGATCATATATGAGGCTGACAAAATGTGCAACCCGTTTCATTCCTTTCAATTCTCGTTGAGGAATATTCAGCTGTTTAGTGAAGAGGACAATTTTAAGTGCATATATTGCCTTTGCCATCCACCTTGCTTGATGCAGAGCCCCTGGGATCCTGAAACTGAAGTTGTTTTTAAACCAACCTCCTAGGTACACTTTAATGAAAGTGATCAATGTGTGCAACCCCTAAATATTATCCAATCTTTTTGAAATTTGGCATATATATTTTTTACATCACTGAGACTTGGAGCGTAAGCAAAGTCATATGAAAATCACATCTTTGGAAAAATGCAACACCCTACTTTACAACCCTTGTGGAAATTTAATACCTTTATCTGAAAAAGCAGTGTAAAACACTAAGACCACGTGTAATGTTATCACAATATGTAGACAACTAAAGCCACAGGAACAAGACCAAAGCTTCTCTTGGTGGAGCTCCTGTTGATGCTGCGCGGTAGGTGTTACAGACTATTTTTTGTACATGGCACATGGAAGTGAATACACACAAGTAGACCATGGGTGTCACAATATGGATTACACTTTTATAGGAGCAGATAATCAAATCTGTGGAAACTGTTTCCATGGTGTGGCCTGTAAGTGGTGTCTAAGAGTCGGTTTATACCTGACGCTTAGAATACTTATGTGCACACATCATGGCTGCTTTTTGACGCATCCTCTGAGCATATTGTCAGAAATTAATGCAGCATATGTGCGAGTTGCGGTGTCAGCAAATATTTGGGTGCCGTGTGTGTTCAAGTTTTGATAGGTGACATCAGCATCATTGTTTACTGTCAACATCTGCATACTGGCAAACGTGTGTCAGAACAGCTGGCATCAAATTGCTAGCTCTTTGAAAGTGGATATGGAAATGTGCAAGATGAAATGGTAGCAAATTCAAGGCACATATGTCCTTGCAAAGCGGAAAATGTCTGAGAAAAGAAATGGGGATTTGGCCATTGCAAGATAATGTAGTGTGATGGCAAGCCTCATTACAGATCCAAGAGGATCAACGTCTGTGCTTTGAAGTCTGATGAATTATTCGATGCAGTGAAGAAAATGATCAAACTTAAATGCAGACAAATGAAAATATTCATGGTGCTTTTCTTCATCCATTTCCAGGCAACAGAAGCGTCACATATTCTCCATCGTAATGACGTGATACATTTACATGTCTCACATGCTGTCTTCTGTGTCACTGTTGCCCTTTTTTTTGTTGCACCTTCGGAAGAGCATCTCGCACTGCCACCTGGTGGAATCCTCCAGAGTTACATGAAGTACGCACACAAGTATAGTCAGTACACTGCTTGTATAGTAGCAGCGTCCACAAGCATACGCATATTCCTGGCCTAACACTCTCAAACCCTTGACACGATTACTACAACCACTATCCCAGATTAAAATAAGGTATTTCCATTAAATAAATACCTTCTAACAGGGCTTCCCTTTGAAATAATCCTTCTCTTTCTTCCAGAAGTACCAACGATTCTTTATCTGTGTCTTTTACTTTCTCCTGTACACCACCCAGGTAAGCTTTGCTTGACTCCACTTCCGACTCTGAAACCCCTGAGTTAGGTGAAGCCCTTCTTTTTAGCCTGAGCAAAAGGAGTACTTCCAGTTCAATAAAATCGCCCCCTGGAAACACTTCTGGATCAGTTGGGTCCTCTCACTGAGGGGGAAACCATCACCCACGAATCCCAGTAGGGCTGCCTACCACAACTATAACTTCAATGCAATCTTGCGAGTGTCAAACAAGAGTCATACCATAGGAAGGCTACCACCCAGTGTATTGGGGGAATACTTGACTTTGTGAAGCAGTCTCTCTCTGTTCTTCCATTACAATGGCCTCCCCACTGGGAAAGATATCATCAACCCATATGTTTGTGATGCCCATCTGTGCAAACCTTCCTTTATAATGGATACTGAGGATTTGCTATAGAAACATATGGCATAACTAACACATACTATACATAGAAAAGCTTGAAGCATTGTTGGCCATAACTTTGCCAAGTAACTCATGACTAAATAAAATAAAAATATGTTTGTATGCCCTGAATAGATACTTTCCATCGATTTACCACGTCAGAAAGAACCATCCATCCATCGTCCAACCTGCTGAATCCAAACACAGGGTTACGGGAGGCAATCCCAGCAAACACAGGCAGGAACCAATCCTGGGCAGGTTGCAAACCCACCGTAGGACACACACAAACACACCAAGGCCAACTTAGAATCGCCAATCCACCTAACCTGCATGTTTTTGGACTGTGGGAGGAAACCGGAGTGCCCAGAGGAAACATGGGGAGAACATGCAAACTCCACTCATGGAGGACCCGGGAAGCAAACCCAGGTCTCTTAACTGCGAGGCAGCAGCACTACCACTGCACCACTGTGCTGCCCAGAATGAACCTAATGGACAATAACATAGCTTTTTATCAAACTTAGGCTTTCTGCTAAATGCAATATATTTTTATTTGCAGAGATTAATTTCAGCATCTTCAATAATATTTTCTATTCATGATGCTTTTTTTAGACCTGCTTTCCCCAGGATATTGTTGATAGTCCAAATGATGCATGGTACAATCTCCCATCCATTTTGTTTTATATCATAATTTACATTAAATGCTAGCTGTAAATAAAGAACTAACCTAGGGTAGGGTGCCAATCTATTGATGGGCAATGTCATACACACACACACACTCAATCATCAACAAACAGACATGGACATAGAGAGACTTGGCAATTTCTAAACAGACAGGCCATTATTTAAACACTTTTAACTTTTACAATTTTAAATAATGAAAATGGGATCAATAAAGTTTATCAAATCTAATCTAATTTGAAGTGCATTCAGAACATCAATAGATGGATGAGTAAACTCACACAATTAATCATTTAGTCATTAAAACTGTAAAATACTGTAAAAGAGTGCGAATCTTACATGTTTATACCTACTAATATCCTCAGAAAAATTTAAATAAAATGTGAAGCTTCTTGGTCCATAAAATTGCATTTGATTTAATGAAGTTACAAACAAATGTGAATTTCCCTTTGGGGTTAATAAAGTATCTATCTATCTATCTATCTATCTATCTATCTATCTATCTATCTATCTATCTATCTATCTATCTATCTATCTATCTATCTATCTTTCTAACACTGAATCAACCAGAACAAAATGGCATTTGCCTTGAAGAATTATATATGAACATGGTTGTATACAGAGTAAATACATTAAATGCTAAAATACAGATATATAGAGTAGACACAATGCACACAAAGACAAACACTTCATAATTAAATGGTGTTCTTTCCATCCGTAAATGGAAATTTCCTTCATTAATATAACGATGGTCTTCATACAGCCAGAAGTTAATTTCAGATCAATACTCAGCAAACTCAACATTATCATCAATAATATTCCCTATCTATCTATCTATCTATCTATCTATCTATCTATCTATCTATCTATCTATCTATCTATCTATCTATCTATCTATCTATCTATATTATAACAATATTTGGTTTGCTGAGTGCAGTTTGAAACTATCTTCACTAAATTCTAACTGTCAATCCCACGTTGTTCATTTAAACCTACCGGCCTCCTTAGACGACACAGACAGTTTTTCCACAGCAAAACTTTGATCTGCTTGATGAAACCCATTGCTCAGCACTGTCATACACAGGTTTAATTATGAATACTTGTAAGAGTCCCTTTAAGTTCAGTACATGTTTGTAGTGAGAGTTTTAGAACTAAATATCTTTCCACCCACTTTTAATGAGTGGCTCAGATTCCGCTTCTGTTCATTAAAAACTCGCACCCATTCATTCACATTTGAAAAGAATGAAGAGAAAAAGGCTGGCCCTTCCCTACGTATCGGCTTGCAGGTTCTATTTTTTTTAATTTCACTTTGGCCAGAGACCAATTTTCAGAAAAAGGTGTCATGTTTTATGGCTGTTTTACACAGTTCTTTAGAGATGATGTCAGGACTAATAATATAAAATAATCACAATCTCGGTACTTCCATGTCATTTTGTGCTTGTTATTCTTAAGTCTGATTAATGTGTACAACTGGTAAAAAGCTATAAAGCTATGCATCTAATTAAGTCAAACATGTCAGTTCCATACAGAATCTCTTCAGGTGTATGCATACCTGAATCTGAATAATTTTTATCTGTATTTGAAGATATTGGTTGCATGTTCTCATAGAAGCAAAGAAGAGACAGAGTAGAGGTAATACAATAAGTGAATTAAAATAAGCACAGACAAATCTTTAATACAATCTTGAATTCAAAAGGTTTCTGCACTTTTATATTTTTGTTGGAAACGTTGAAGGCGGGAGTAGTAATTGGCCATTAAAAAGTTTGTACAACGCTTTTTAATTGCATCGCAAATGAAGGTGACTATGTAGAAAAGTGATTTAATTTGTTTTTGAAATTCTTAATAAATAGAGTTAAAAAAAGTGCGGAAACTTTTTGAATGTCCTTTGTATTAACTTTGTACCAGCAAATAAATTTGGATGTGGTGTCCAAGGCCAAGTTCTTCTCATGTTTTAGATATTCTGGTTTCCACTTACTGGTCTCTAAAACACTGTACAGTAGGATTGATTGGAAAATATGTAACGGACCATATGAATGAGCACATGTGACAGTGCTCTGCAATGTATTGACATCCCATTCTGGTCTGGTTGTAGTCCAATGGTGTTTCATAACTGGGGATGAAGTTTGGATACATCACTATCACCCAGTGTCCAAACAGCAGTTGAAACAATGAAGGTATGGTGCTTCTCCAACACCAAAGAAATTCATGGTCCTACCGACAGCTAATAACGTATATACTGTACATACTTGTGTATAATTTGGGTCTTAAAGCCTGAAAAATAAATCATAAAATCAGACCCTGACTTATAAGCCCATTCAAAAATACGACACTTAATTTTTAATTTTTTTTTTTTAACATTTTCTTGCTTCCTCCAATCTCGCACAAGTTTCTCTTGTTGCAGCAGTGCAGTTAACCAATGTCTTTTGCCACTACAACGACTTTTAATTTAAAACCAGCTTTATATTTTTTTCTGATTGAACACTCCATCGTAGATATGGAATGATCTTAAGATAAATGAGTATGAGAGTGTAAGATACAAAAAACACAAAACAGTGCTAATGTCGCTTCGGAATAGTTTGGGTATTACCGTGTGGTCACGTAGACACAATAAAAAAGATAAAAAAGGCAGTGTGCTCTCTCAGGTGGGTGTTAACATATCATAATCTCTTGGACCAATAACGTGAGTTTTCCGTATTCAACTTATACAACTAACATTATAAAATACTGGAAATTATATGGTAAAATCAAGCCCTGACTTATCCGTGAGAGAACTTAAATGCGAGTATATACGGTACATAATGTTTTACGATATTGGTGTAGGTGTAGTACTTATTGATTGCATGCCTGAAAAATCTCATAGAACCCATCAACAGTATGTTGATTTTCTTTGTTATTTGTAGCAGTCAATCAGATGAATGTACAGAGGAAATTTGATTCATCCCCGTGTGGTTTTCATGATAAAGCCTCCACTCACAAGGCAGAGATTTCACAAGCTGATTTGTAATTTGTAATAACTGTTGATTTAAAGGGGTGTCACACCCACCTGAATCTCCACACCTATGTGGTTAACCCTACCACCCCAATCTGAAGGGCTCCCTTAATGGGATGCTCAGTTCCAGCTGGTGAATATGTCAAGTTGACTTCAGGGGAGTGGTGGCAAAAGTTAAAAAAAGGTTTATTTTAGTGGAACAGAAAAGCTTTGTGGTCATTGTATCAAGTGTATTATTAGCCTTCATGGTAATTATGTGACACAATAAAGCATGTTTAGGTTTTACTCTTGTTTCTCTAAATAGACCAGGCTCTAAACATTTTTGAGTAAGTTTCATAGATGTCAGCCTGTATGCCATGTGAGATGAATCAGTACCTACTGTACATCATATTTACTTGGTGATCCTTAGCCGCCATTCCATTTGTACACATATTACAGCAATTATATTATGATGTGGTAGATAAAGAAATCAATAGACATACAAACAAATTAAATTACACATTATTCTTTCCTTAGTATAGATTTATATTTCCTTAGTAGTATAAGTATATAAGTACATTTTCTTAGTATATACTGTAAATCCAACACTGTAACTATATTTTCCAGATCTATTTAAGGCATAACTTGTTGGTTTGGACCTGAAGCAGGATGGAAAGTAATTAGTGTTTGGTTGGGAGACTTAAAACGATTCATCTGTATATACAGTATGTCTATGTATAACTAACTACCTGTGTTACTTGGCTTTGTATGGGGAATTTTAAAAGACAATGGGCCTCAGTTATAGTATTGTTGGTTAATTGGGGGTATCAGAAGTACTGCATAACCAAGTGCTTTTCTGGATACAATATTTGTAGATTTTTTAACCAAGGAATAATAATATTGGCAGTGAGGTAATAATAATATTGACCTGAGTGGCTGGACCAGGCCAAGGGGTCGCCCACATAACATCTGGCTTGTAGCAGATAGAAGGTCATTTCTGGAGGGTGGGACTGGATCCCGTGTCTGCCTGGGGTGTTGCCAACCAGGATCCTGAGCTGTTTCATCGTGTGGTGGGTGGGGCAACGCTCTGTGCCAGTGCATGCTCCCAACTTGACTTGACTTGACTTTTACTGAAATGCTGCACCACGTGGAAGTCAGGTGGTGCAGGGTCATAAGCATGATCTGGTGTGGTCAAGGGGTGCCACTCAAATCTGCAGTAAAAAACATTCAACTGATTAGGTAGAGGGGTACTAGTCAGAGAGGGGATTTCTGTTATGATTTATAACGGTACATTATGTTTACCTTATTTTGCTCTATTTTCAATGCAGAAATAGGTATTGTGGTCACAGAATTCAATTTTATTACTGTTTTCTTGCTAAAATCTCATCCCAAAACTGTTATGAGAATTTTGCTTCATCTTCCGACACCATCTTGGTTTCATGCACATCAATATTTTATGAAGCTATTGTTGCCATGTTACTGGGTAATCAACCCGGAAGTGCACATCCAGGATTGTAGGTATAAAGTTCATGACTAACACTTCCTATTCATCCGATTTTGAGGATATTTCTAAATAAATCCCTACATGGTAGTTATTTGTGCTCTTGAATAACATTATAGATCCATGTTTTGGCTTGGTCTTCTATCTTTCTGCTAGCTCTTTTGACATTTCCTTTCCCTGGTGACCTATTCTCAAATTTGTTCCTAGTTGGCATATTATGACAGATTTCCATTTGTAGTACGTATCTAGCTGTAGACCTATGAAAGAGAGCAATCCTACATTTAGATCTTTTACCCTATCTAGCTCATTGTGCTTATAGCCTTTTATACACTATTAGCAACCTCTCCTTTAGCTTTGCATAACAGCTTATTTATATACTAGACATTAAGCCCGTTACAATAATGGGTGCTAGAACAGTAGTGTATAAACATTAGTAGGAACAGTCTATATTAAATGGCAAGGGACCTTGACCTCATTCTGTTTCTTGTCTTTGTTTTTTTTTTTGTTAAAAATATTTTTGCAAGAAGACTAAAGTAAAATAATAATAAAAATAAAATAGAAATGTATATGACAATACAGTAAGTATAATTAATATTGCCTTAGTGTAAAACTTTGTAACCATCTGTAAGACACAATATCTGAAGAAGATATTTAGGTAAAATTTTCTATTTTTTTACCTCGTGAAAATTTTCTATACAATCTCATTATAGACCACATTTCTTGTAAATAATCTGTCTAAGTTTGGCAACAGTTTGCCTTGTTCATGAATCTCTACAACCATGGCAAACAACATCTGGAAAACTTCTAGCTCTTGATAATGCAACATATAACTGACCGTGGCCAAATACTGGTTCTGGCAAGTAAATGGCAACTTTTTCTAAGGTTTGCTCTTCTGAGTCTTTCTCTTTTAGCTTTTTTTTGACGCTCATTTTCTTTTCCTTCAATCGATCAATTTGCTCGTATTTTTCTTTGTCTTTCAGCCTTTCTTTTGTTGATGTTTACTTGTTGAGCTGACCGTTCTTCCAGGAGATGTTGCTTATATAGGATTTGATTGTCTGTGTCTTTTGTCCAACTTGACGTGTCCTTTTTTTGGAGGGGCATGTTGTTAGTAGATACGTCCGTAATATTTTCTCCTTCAGTAATACTGGCTTGTATGTTGCTGTAATATGCATCTCTGTATTGTGTGTCTTTAATTTTCTTTCGCAGTAATACTGGTTTGTATTTCCGTAAAATGCCTGTAATTTTCTGTCAGAACAGTGGGCAATCAGCAGTGTCCCCAGCAACTGATGTAATGTGTGGCGTGCTGCTTATAATCGTGGCTGTGGCGTCTCCCCAGCAAATACTGTGCAGTTCCCCAGCAAGTATTTTAATCTGTGGGGGCGTGCAGCTAATTATTTTATGTGTGGTGTCTCCCCAACAACGGATTTTATGTGCGCTGCCGCGACTACCCAATCAGCACTCTCCCCAGCAATGGTGTCCTTTATATCTTATCATGCGCGGCCGTGGCAAGGCCATTCACTGTGTGCCCAGCTTCCAGTGTCATTAATATGAGTTTAACTCAAAACTTTAACTTTCTAAGATTGGCTCTCACAGTATTGTTTATGATATACAGGTAACTTTCAGTAGAGCACAGGGTAACTTTCCTTTTTTCAGAAAAAGTATTCTACTTTCACCATTTACAGTACTTTTACTGTTACATTTATTGACATTTTTTACAGTGTAGGATGTCACACCAACTGCTTATATTTACTTGAGTTCACATACTGTGAAAGCACATGATAACCTTAGAGTCCAAGTATTTATTCTCAGCCATTTACACCAGTTTTGGTAAAATTTGCATTGCCATATGCAACCTTGCTTGGCAATTAATCATCACAACATTGTCAACTAGGTTCTTTACAACGCTATGATAGTCGTGCAGTACAAACTGTTAATACAGAAGCAAACTCAATCCCCTTAGTATTTATTGCAAAGCTCATAACATCCATCAGTTCTAAAAGATTATATAAAGAAAGAAAGAAAGAAAGAAAGAAAGAAAGAAAGAAAGAAAGAAAGAAAGAATTACTGTGGATTAAATCATCTAGCCAAGACTTGGTAAAATGGAACACGGAAGCAAGAGAGTAATAATTTCTAGAGGTTATGAGTAATCGAAGCTACAAAAATACACACAAATGAAAAATATAATGTTGTCAGCGTTCCACAACTTGAACAATAACAACATAACATAATGTTCTTAAACCCACTTAGTCCAGGTCAAAATCCAAAAACAAGCTTGAACAATCTTGAATAATTCACGTTGTCAAACTTCCTTTATCTAGTTGAGACATTATCCAGCCAGCATGGGGTACAATGCAGAAGACAGTCTTGAACAGGGCACTATGGCTCCTGAATACACCCACAGTCAAACAGATGACAGTTTGGAATCATCAGTTAACCTAACGTGTGGGAGGATCTCGGAGAAAAACTAGACAACCCAATGGAAAATCCTTGCAGACGCAATGAAGACATGCAGCCTCATTAAGTAAGTGGCACTCATTACTAATTTAATGACGTTAAATATTTAAATAGTTTGAGGAAATGATAGACAGACAGAATGTTACATGTGAGAAAATAATTTACATGAAAACAGAAAAAAACATTGTGATGGGAGTAAAGTTTAAGTTTGAAGCAGACCTTGAGAACAGAGAGATCATTACACTGGCAGTAACATGAAAAGTTCTTCCTATACCAGATTTGTGTAAGGGGCATCTTAAGTGGCTGTGCACCCTGCATGTGTGCAGGGTGGTCACCAACATGAATGTGAGAGCCTAATGGAAGCATGCAAGGTTTCCAGAGGATACTAGAGGGCCAGCAATTCCATTTTGAACCCACTGATAATAAGAAAGCTTTCTATATATACACAGTGACCTGGAGGGGGGTGTTTCACAGCCCCAAACCCCTGACACCACAGCACAACCACCAATCCATGTTCAAATAACACTTTATTTATAGTAATACTTTAACAGGTTTTCATCAAGGCTCAATTATATTTCTTTCTTTCTTTCTTTCTTTCTTTCTTTCTTTCTTTCTTTCTTTCTGTTTTCCCTTCCTCCACTCCCTTCAGGTAAGTCCTGCCGTCCTCCTTCTCCCAACTCAAACACCCTGAATGCCAGGACATTGAACGAAGGAAGCACTGCCGGGTCAGGTGGAAGCCCTTCAAAATAGGGATAGTCATCTTCTGTGGCTTCACCTGACAGCACCCATGGCGCACAGCAGGGCTGAACAACAGGACTACGGTTGGCAACATACCATGTGGGGGTATACATGAATGCACTGGTCCAGGGGTGCTGCCATCTAGCGTATCATCACAGTATACAGTCTTTAAAGGCTGTCTCCCCTGATTCAACCATTTTAGATAGATAGATAGATAGATAGATAGATAGATAGATAGATAGATAGATAGATAGATAGATAGATAGATAGATAGATACTTTATTAATCCCAAGGGGAAATTCACAGCAGCAGCATACTGATAAAAATAAACAATATTAAATTAAAGAGTGATCAAAATACAGGTAAAACAGACAATAACTTTGTATAATGTTAACGTTTACCCCCCGTGTGGAATTGAAGAGTCAAATAGTATGGGGGAGGAACGATCTCCTCAGTCTGTCAGTGGAGAAGGACAGTGACAGCACTCTGTCGCTGAAGCTGCTCCTCTGTTTGGAGATGATACTGTTCAGTGGATGCAGTGGATTCTCCATTATTGACAGGAGCCTGCTCAGCGCCCGTCGCTCTGCCATGGATGTCAAACTGTCCAGCTCCATGTCTACAATAGAGCCTGCCTTCCTCACCAGTTTGTCCAGGTATTTATAGGTCTGCACCCTCTGGACACAGTCATCTCTGATAATCTTGGGGTCAAGGAGGGGCCTGATCCTCCTAAAATTCACCACCAGCTCCTTGGTTTTGCTGGTGTTCAGGTGTAAGTGGTTTGAGTCGCACTATTTAACAAGTCCTTGATTAGGTTCCTATACTCCTCCTCCTACCCACTCCTGATGCAGCCCACAATAGCTGTGTCGTCAGAATAGTCCTATCCTAATTTATAGTCCTATCTTGGAACAGGAACACCATTCATCCCAGCTGGGATGTCCTATTTCTAAATATATGGATTGGGGTTTGATTATTAATATTAACACTCCCAAGAATCATCAGAGGTCAGAATCGTAATAGCAACTTCCTTACTTTCATATCTCCTACTGTAAGCTTTCTATAAGATGCTTCATTACAAATTCTCTAGTATTGAAGACATGATAATTGTGCACCTGATGCTGATGAATTATGCAGCTATTTAAGATCAGGCTGGGTGCACATACAGTATTGTAAATCTAGTTTACCTGAAGGCAAACATACATCCTACACCACGTGTTAGGGTTCTCTGAAATATATATCTGTTTTTTTATTGAATTTTAACTGTTATGTTGGTGCCTCACCATACAGACATTAATAATTCTATAATGCATACATTTAGACATCCTGCTGAACATGACCTTAATACAGATTGTTGAGGTTATTATATTGTTATGTTTGAAGCCAGACTAGAAGACAGAATGATAACGATACTTACCCGGGAAACTCAGTGTGTGTTTATCTGTTTGTCTATCTACTGTAAAATAAAAAAGAGTATTGTGCACTTTAGCAGGGGGTCGTTGGCTGAGGCTTGATCAAGAGTGGAAATGCAGCACAAAGGATAATCAAAGGATTGTTGTTTAATGCCTGCTTTGTTGGCTTTTCTTAAGAATGTAAGCTTTACAAGCTGTCCACCTTGAAATAAGTGGACAAGTCAGACATGAGAGCATTCATGGTTACAACCCAAGGAGGAATTCCTGCAGTTCTGGAATCCAACTGGACCCAAGAAGAACAAATTTTCAACTCATGAGAGCAGAGATATTGATTGAGAGACAGTGTAGATGAAGAATTGGACAACTAACAATAACAAAAGGATCACTTTTTTAAAAACACATAAACATTTGCTTTTTTTGTTTAAACCATTTAAATAAAAAATACCCGGGTAATACTGGCTATGTTACTCAAGTTCGCCCAGGAAATTTCCTATGCTGAAGTTTATGTATATGCAAGCCCTCGACAATCTAAACTGACCTGAGTTTGAATTTATGTTTAACTCATTGTGAGGAGTAAGAAGAAGCTTACAAAACAAGGTGTACTGCATGTACTCAAGGGGGCCACTTGCTAACCATGTTTTCTTTCAGTTTTGCGTAACTCAGCATTTCTGAACCTTATTTGCGACCCGAGTTTTCACAACAGTTTTAATCGCGCCCCCCTAATGTTTTTTTGAAAGGAGCCCACTAATACCAATTTGTTCTTTTTTAATTAATCATAGATGCATATTTTATTATACCTACTTAACTTTTATCAACATTTATCTAACTCTATATTTATTTTTCTAGTATTAGAATGTTGTTTAAGTTCATTTGTTGTTGGTTTCAATAGATGTATTTGTCATATTTTCGATTCTTGTTTTCTTTTTTTCACATCTTCGCGCCCCCCTTTTTGTTACTCTGTGCCCCCCAAGGGGGCCCGCCCCACAGTTTGAGAACCACTGGCGTAACTTTTCTTTGTGTACTTCACCTCTCATTTTACATGCAGATCACCACCTTCTCTCTTTTTCCTGTGCAGGGCAGCTGCTCGTTTTTACCCACTGCTAGCTCTCTTTCCTGTGCCATTACAGCATCAGCATGTACTTTGGCTCTGTTCTATTTGTGATGTTTATTTGCGTGAACTGCATGCTTTTGAATGAATTTGTCTGTGCAATCACAGTACATGCAAAGAAGGATTCAATGCCTAAGAATACCTCGTTACACCTTTATTACTAGCAGATCTCTCTATTATAAAACAAATCTTGGAAGGAGACTAGACGTGATTGTCTCAGAGACACTTTCATGTCCCACGAGACGACAAGAACTTATGCAAAGAGATTTGGAAGTCCTGTGTGGTTATGTCAGACACATTTCTTTTAGAGACAAAGAAATGATTTTCACTCACTGGCTTTTATACGTTGCGTTGTCACGATGTAATTCCAAACACAGAATCAAAATTCAATGTGATATTAATGAAAAGGTAAAAGCGAAAACAGATCGAATATATATGGACATACCATAGGTGATATGACAGAAGTGCGCTGCGCAAAGCGAGCTGGGGGCAAAGCCCCCTAGTACAGAAAAAGAAAATAAATAAATACAAACAATCCTCCAACTCCCAGACGCGTTGCCACCCTTCCACCCAGCTCAGCTCGCCGTCTGGAAGCTCTCGTAGTCCTTTTATATATCCTGACCCGGAAGTGTTCTCAATCCCCAGTCCATGTGATCCTGTATCACTTCCAGGTTAGGTACAAGTCCTTTTCTTCACCCCGGAAGCACATCATTCCTCTTGTCCACGTGTGCTTCCGGGGCGTAGGGAAAATACATGTTATTCCTCCCTGCAGTGTCTCCTAGTGGCCCCCATGGTATCCAGCAGGGCTGTGTATAAAAACTACAATGTCCATGATGCCCTGCTGGTCTTCTGGGGACCTCCATACTGCAAGGAGGGCTCCACCTGGCGGCTTGGGGGTATTGGCCAGGATAAATGGCCGGCCATCCACCACTCTATAATTTCACCAAATTTAAATCAAATCTGTCATGACAGTTTTGAGATTTTGATATACTGAAATGTCCTTTCTTACTGGATATATACTGACTTGGATGTACCATCCTACCAAATTTTAACTTTTTAGCTAAATGGGAAATAGTGTTGATGAGAGAGCGAATGACTAAATCAGCTGTACATTTTTATATTGTCACATGCATGTGCATGGGGGACAGTTTAAGGGCTCAGATAATTGTAATTTCCTGCAAGAAAGCCAGAGGGTGCTGTCGACTGATGCCTTTTCTCTTCCTCCCTCTGCAGACTGGAAGACTGACGACCATAACATATCTGACATCACTTCTGGTGTCCGCCTGCCTGGATCTGCCTCTTCCTCCCAGGAACCAATAATACCAGAAGCTCAACCATCTTCAATAGTCTGTTTTGGAAACTTTCTTCAATATGACCTTTTCTTTTTGGTTTGATGTGTTGATTCCCATTTTTTATTTATAATATACAGGACTGACCTATGGGTGCCCCAAAGATTTATCATCTCTTGTCTCTTTTAGTATACAATATATACATACCTTGAGCATGAGTAAGCCACTATATAATTAACATTTATTTTATTATTATTATGATTTATATATATATATATATATATTGTGGCATCTGGCTGGGGCTGGAGCCTGGCCGGGACGCCCAGGAAGACCGGAAGAAGGCTTTTACCTCCTCCAGACCGTGAGGGGGCGACCGCCTGAACAACCCTGGAGACCAGCACTTCCACCAGACCAGGAAGTGCTAGGGGAAGAAGACAGGGGACACCCGGAGGGCTTCCGGGTGCGCAGCCGGCACTTCCGCCACACTGGGGCGTGTCTGAGGAGGAATGCCAGGAAGCAGCTGGAGCCCATCCGGGTTCCTATTTAAGGGCCCGCCTCCCTTCATTCAGGAGCAGAAGTCGGGTGGAAGAGAGACAGAGCTGGAAAGAGGACTGGAGGCGGCCAGCGAGGCATTTTGACTGTGTGGCCTGGACTTTGGGGGAACGGTGCAAGAGGCACTGGGACGTACACTGAACTTTGTAAATATAATTATACTTGTAAATAAATGTGTGTTGGGTGAGATTACGATGTCCGTCTGTCTGTGTCCGGCCAGCGTTCACAATATATATATATATATATATTTGTCACAAACGTGCAAATAGGCGGACGTTGTGTGGACCAAGAAAATGTAATTCCACGCCAGGCCAGGGGAGGGCGGGGTGCATTAAACCTTATCCTGCTATCTCTACAGACCAGCCGCGGGAAAAACTTTTTTGAATCAAGAACATCCTTTCCAGTTCTGGCGCCTAGAAGAACGTCACTACCAGTTCCGGCACCCAGAAGATTGTCACTTCCGGTCCTAGCTCCCAGGCTGGTGTCAGAGAAACATCACTTCCAGTCAACCTACATCACTTCCAGTTAACATACATCACTTCCTGTCTAACTATTTAAAACCACCATCTTTTTCAACCTTCAGCAGTTCTTTCTTGGACTCTCCACAATCAACGACTCTGTTGAATGAAAACCAAACCATTGCAGCTAGGAATATTATATGGGTGGCTTCCCCAAACCTTTTTACGTGTGTCGAGTCTCTTCCTTTTTACTATATATATATATACTAGCAAAATACCCGCGCTTCGCAGCGGAGAAGTAGTGTGTTAAAGAAGTAATGAAAAATTAAAGGAAATATTTTGAAAATAACGTAACATGATTTTCAATGTAATTGTTTTGTCACTGTTATGAGTGTTGCTGTCATATATATATACACACATACATACATACACACACATTATATATACAGTATATATATCTATATATACATATATATCTAATATCTATACATACATCTATATCTATATCTCTCTCTATATATATACACATACATACTGTACATACATACACAAACACACATTATATATATATATATATATATATATCTATATATATATATATTATCTATACTAATAAAAGGCAAAGCCCTCACTCACTCACTCACTCACTCACTCATTCATCACTAATTCTCCAACTTCCCGTGTAGGTAGAAGGCTGAAATTTGGCAGGCTCATTCCTGACAGCTTACTTACAAAAGTTGGGCAGGTTTCATTTTGAAATTCTACGCCTAATGGTCATAACTGGAAGGTATTTTTCTCCATTAACTGTAATGGAGTTGAGCTGGAATGACGGGGGCGGAGTTTGTGTGACATCATCACGCCTCCCACGTAATCACGTGAACTGACTGTCAACGCAGTGCGTAGAAAACCAGGAAGACCTCCAAAAGCGCTTAAGAAAACATGCATTTTATAATTGAGAAGGCAGCGAAACAATAAGAAGTGAGCGAGTGACATATACTACCATATTCATGAGTGTTGCCAGCTCGGAAAGAAAGCAAGGTGTAAACCTAAACTTTAAATTAAGTTCATAGACAGGCTACGCTGGCGTTTCACATACCCACAGGTAATGCGGGATACAAGTTTAATGAGAGGACGAGGATATAAACGAGTTTTGATCACTTTGTAACTAAGTTAAAATTGTAGGTGAAGGGGTGTGCTTATGCAAATTCTGAGAGACTGTGTTTGTGGGGATTGACAGTTAAGGTGGGTGGGGAGTCACGCCATCATCTCCCTCCCACCTCATTTTGCTCTGAGCTGAGCTCCGCGGCTAACGCTGTCTTCCGAAGCAACTTCGTCAGACTGCCACCAAATACTCACAGAAAAATCCACAAGTTAATACACACGCTGTCTCTAGAGTTTCTCCACACTGAATCCTCCAGGCACTACTTACAAAAGGTCACATTGACAATCGTGTTACGTTATTTTTAAAATCTTTCCTTTTCTTAGCACAAGCACAGCTGAGAAGCTTCGATGCATGTGCTCCATAACGCGTTAAAAATAATGCATTTAATCACACTTTGCATTACAAGCAAAGGGAGCTTTTGTCAATGCATGATTTCCTGGTACACGGATTACATTGATCAGCATCCCGATTCATTTTACCCTCGCACCACCTTAGTTTGAGAAGAAGTATGAAAAATATGAGGTAAACACAGAAAAACAGATCACCAATTCAAGCTTTATGAATAATCGATTCGCCATCAATAATTGTTTTGGTAAAGCCATCCTCCTTCCATTTTATAATTTTTCCGCCACTAGCCATGATTAAATGAACGGTAAAAAGTAAGAGCAAAGCGAGGGTGACTTATTTAGGCAGGCATATATATGACAGCAACACTCATGACAATGTCAATCATGTTACGTTATTATTAAAATGTTTCCTTTTCTTTTCATTACTTCTTTAACACACTACTTCTCCGTGCAGGCGGGTATTTTGTATATATATATATATATATATGAATGACCCCCCAAAGAGCGCTGAGACTTTTGATATCATGAACGTGTCTGCAAACTGGGGTCTCCTGCCCAGCAAAGTCGAGCAGCCAGCACGCGCTGCATAGCTGTGCCGGCCTTTGAGACGCTGACTGCGCTTCTGCCTTAAGTCAAAGTGAGCACTTTTAATTTTTTTCATCCTCCCCCTGCGCTATAGCCCAGACAAGTGCAAACACGGGACCCCTTTTCTACACCACGGCAAAATAATATTAAGGCGATTCACACTTTCTTTTGCACATATACGATTATCAGGTCCTCACCTCGAATTATGAAGACACGCACACGAGTGGAGGACTGACAGTGCCATCACAGCCGATTAATGGCGGGGACGCCTCACCAGTCTACACAAGACCCACCGCGACTGTCCCCAAAAGGCGATCATAACGCAAGCGAACACATCTCTATACTATATAAAAGAAAAGGCAACTTTCCTTTCTTTACACCTTTTTCCTTTTATCCCAAACCAAAGCCTTTCTCTTAACACTGCAGAGGACACAAAACTAATTTTCTTTAAATGCCGGTAAGGCACATTACCAGAGGCACAAATTTGAACGTTCACATAGAAAATGTAATTTCAATGTACCTGTACTTCTTAAAACGTTAATGTTTTACTGTTTAATAACTTATAGACTATAATTTATTATTTTTCCCTTGCACTCAGTGACCAAACCTATACACACACATATAGACACATACAAACATACACACAAGTATATGTATGTGTATATATATATATACACACACATACATACATACATACATACATACATACATACATACATACATACATACATACATACACACATATATATAATTTGTGTGTGTGTATGTATGTGTGTGTATATATGATGTAGATAGGTATGTATGTATATATATATGTGTATATGTAGATATGTATATAGATATGTAGATATGAAGATATGTATGTGTATATATGTATGTATATATATATATATATGTATGTATGTATGTATGTATGTATGTGTGTGTGTGTGTGTGTGTGTGTGTGTGTGTGTGTGTATATATATGACAGCAAGAATCCAAGCTGTGAGAAAACAGTAAAAAAGGAGGCGTGTCAGACGTCGTGGTACATTTTCTGATGCAGCTGCCGAAAACAACTTTGTGACACTGCCGCCAAATACACAAAACAATTACTTTGACAATCATGTTACATTATTTTTAAAATGTTTCCTTTTCTTTTTCATAACTTCTTTAACACATGACATCGCTGTGAAGCGCGGGTATTTTGCTATATATATATATATATCACAGCGACACTCATAACAGTGACAAAACAATTACATTGACAATCATGTTACGTTATTTTCAAAATGTTTCCTTTTCTTTCTCTTTTCTTCTTTAACACACTACTTCTCCGCTGCCAAGCGCGGGTATATATATATATATATAGATAGATAGATAGATAGATAGATAGATAGATAGATAGATATGAGAACAACACTCATACCAATGACAAAACAATTACATTAACAACCATGTTACGTTATTTTTAAAATTTTTCCTTTTCTTTTTCGTACCTTCTTTAACACACTACTTCTCTGCTGCGAAGCGCGGGTATTCTGCTAGTATATATATATATACACACATACACACACACATTATATCTATATATCTATCTATATACTGTATATATATATATAGCAGCGAAGTACTGCCTTAAAAGTTTTATTAATTTTAAATTGATTAAATTAATTTTTTAAACTGAGGGAAAATATACCAATAATTATTTGTTAAGGATCACTTTGTATACCACATTGTGAGTTCGGCCCTCTGGTTGTAATATGACCAAGCTGTGCGCCGAGCTTACTCTTGAGCATGCAACGTACAGTTGGCCATGTGAACAGTAATCTTGTTTCAAATCTCACAGCTTGGATTGCTGCTGTCATAATCGGTTTGAGTTTCATGGTTTGTTTCAATTATGACAGTATTTGTAGAACTTGTGTTGAAGTGACATTCGGAATCTGTCAAGCGTTGTAAGTATACAACCAGTTTCATTGATAACTTCACATCCAGCTTTTGAGAGTTTAAACATTCATAATCATCAAAGTGTCCACTACTGAAATCGTCACCTGTGAATCTAAGATGATTAAGAGGCATTGGCGGTTGTCCAAAGGTGTAAAATATTTGGCCATTCCGGTACACTTGAAAGCGACAACCGAACAATTCAGTGACAGCCATCAGCTCACATGCAGAACCATAGGTGAAGGGCTTAAGCATTTTACTCTTCTAGTGCTCCTTTGTAGTATAATTATCTCCTGTACCGTCATTAGTCCACACCTTGAACCTGTCCCAGTCATTCAATACATAAGACACAATGTTCCTCCGGATATCAAGAGTGAGCCTGATATGGCTGTGCAAAATGTAACAAAGAGAATGGTAAAGGTAGGTGCCATCTCAGGGCATGGAAACCACTCGGTAAGTGACAGTTCTTTGATCGATGGTGATCACCTCGATAGACATGTTAATGCGGGTACGGTTGGAATGATAAAGGAAATGGGTACCTGAACAATGTAAAGTAAGTCTAAAATACCTACACAATAACTATAATCGTAATAAATGAACAATAAAACAGCGGAGAAGCTGTGGATTAAATAAAAAGGCTGTAGTTATCAGCAGGGAGGCATTAATCCAGTGGCGAAGAAAGAAAGGGAATGAAGAGACTGGAGCGACGGACGGCCTTATATAGGCAGGCAGCCAACAACGTGGGAGGTGTTGGGATGGGGGACCCAACGCCGCCTCACACGGTGACCGAGCTGCAGGCTATGGACGTATATATGTACGTAAGTAGGATTCAGTTAGCGTTGGAAACCCGCGTACCAAATTTCTTGAAGATGGGCCCATAAGTAACAAAGACTGTTGAAAAGTTCAATATGGCGGCCGACAGTGGCATCATACCACCGAAGTAAGTACCAAATTTTAGCCTTCTACCTACACGGGAATTTGGAGAATTAGTGACGTTGGAAAGTTCAATATGGCGGCTGACAGTGGTGTCATACCACCGAAATATGTATGTACATTGGTTTCGGTTAGCTCAGGGAAGCTGCCTACCAAATTTCGTGAAGATGGGGCCATAAATAGGAAAGTTCAACATGGCGGACGTTGTTGACCGTTATGACCGTTATGCGTAGAATTTCGAAATGAAACCTGCTTAACTTTTGTAAGTAAGCTATAAGGAATGAGCCTGCGAAATATTAGCCTTCTACCTACACGGGAAGTTGGAGAATTAGTGACGTTTGGAAAATGCAATATGGCGGCCAACAGTGGCATCATACCACCGAAATAAGTACGTACATCAATTTTGGTTAGCGCAGGGAAGCCACCTACCAAATTTCGTGAAGATGGGGTCAGCCTTCTACCTACACTGGAAGCTGGAAAATTAGTGACGTTGGAAAGTTCAATATGGCGGCCGACAGTGGCATCATACCATCGAAATAAGTATGTACATCGGTTTCGGTTAGCGCAGGGAAACCGCCTACCAAATTTCGTGAAGATTGGACCATAAATAAGAAAATTCAACATGGCGGACGTTGTCGACCGTTATTGACCGCTATGACCGTTACGCGTAGAATTTCGAAATAAAACGTGCTTAACTTTTGTAAGTAAGCTGTAAGGAATAAGCCTGCCAAATTTCAGCCTTCTACCTACACGGGAAGTTGGAGAATTAGTGATGAGTCAGTAAGTCAGTCAGTGAGGGCTTTGCCTTTTATTAGTATAGATATATATATTGTAAGAGCTAGCCCGGCCACAGACAGACACGACAATGCAGTGTCCACAACACACACAGTTATTTGTACAACTATTGACATATATTTACACAGTCCAGTCCTTGCTTCTTCTGGCTGCCTCCACTCCTGTCTTGCAAGCTCCGTCCTTCCACCCGACTCCGGCTTTCTGATTGGAGTGAGGCGGCCCCTATTATTCCATCCCGGATGTGCCCCAGGTGCTTGGCAATGAACTTCTGGCAACACTCCCCAGTGTGGTGGAAGTGCTGCCCTTGTACCCGGAAACACTCCGGGCACAAACCATCCCTGGTCTGTCATCACTTTCTGGTGTCCCCCAGGGATCAAGGACTGGCCGGGATCCCAGGGAAAAGAAGTGCCTTCCCCCAAGCATCCCGGCCAGGCAGGGTTCCTGGCTATCTATCACAATATATATATATATATGTATGTACACTCACCTAAAGGATTATTAGGAACACCATACTAATACAGTGTTTGACCCACTTTCACCTTCAGAACTGCCTTAATTCTACGTGGCATTGATTCAACAAGATGCTGAAAGCATTCTTTAGAAATGTTGGCCCATATTGATAGGATAGCATCTTGCAGATGATGGAGATTTGTGGGATGTACATCCAGGGCACGAAGCTCCCGTTCCACCACATCCCAAAGATGCTCTATTGGGTTGAGATCTGGTGACTGTGGGGGCCATTTTAGTACAGTGAACTCATTGTCATATTCAAGAAACCAATTTGAAATGATTTGAGCTTTGTGACATGGTGCATTATCCTGCTGGAAGTAGCCATCAGAGGATGGGTACATGGTGGTCATGAAGGGATGGACATGGTCAGAAACAATGCTCAGGTAGCCGTGGCAAAATTGCTTAAATCACCTTTCTTTCCCATTCTGACATCAGTTTGGAGTTCAGGAGATTGTCTTGACCAGGACCACACCCCTAAATGCATTGAAGCAACTGCCATGTGATTGGTTGATTAGATAATTGCATTAATGAGAAATTGAACAGGTGTTCCTAATAATCCTTTAGGTGAGTGTATATTTATATATACTGTGACAGATAGGGGGCGCTATCGCTCCCTTGAACCCCTGTCCACGACTCCAGAGGACTCCAGTTCTTTTATATTCCCTGACCCGGAAGTGTTCCCAATCCCAGTCCATGTGATCCTGTATCACTTCCGGGTCAGGTAAAAAAGTTCTTTTCTTCACCCCGGAAGCCCGTCGCTCTTCCTTTGACGAACTTCCGGATTATAGGGCACAAATAAGTCTTCGGTCCTCCCTGCAGCTCCCTCTTGCGGCCCCTGTGGTAACCAGCAGGGTCTTGTATAAAAACTACAGTCCATGACTCCCTGCTGGTCTCCGGGCACCTCCATACTGCAGGGAGGGCTCCATCTGGCGGCCTGTGGGTATTGGCCGGGATGACAAGCTGGCCAGTGATCACAATACATACATACATGCACATATTTATATATGCATACGTATATCATTTTTTTCTTTCAAACAGCAGTTACCATTTTTCAGTTGAATACCACTTCAAAAATGTAATAAACATTTTCATTCAAACATAATGGGTGTCCGATTTAGCTCTTGCACTTGAATTTTATATTTGGATAGTACAGCTTTATCAAGTTAACCTTTTTATTAATATTACATAGTCATATGGGATCCAGTTCAATTTTCAACATATAGCTGTTTGCATCCAAATCAAAGATGAATACTTATAGAAAGAGGCAATTGCATCAGCCCACTTGCTATGAAATAGAGACTAAGAGGTAGATTAAAATATGCACATCATGAGCATCCTGTCGGAAAGGCAATCTTCTCCCTTTCTGCTTACATCTTGCCTGAAGAAGGGGCCTGAGTTGCCTCGAAAGCTTGCATATTGTAATCTTTTTAGTTAGTCAATAAAAGGTGTCATTTTGCTTGGCTTTTCTCTGCTTTACAAAAAGTAAACCAACTCAGACTTTCACTACAGGATTGCATCTGCACTCACTACATGCTTCCAACTTTATCTCACTTCATCACGTTAGCCTATTTTTTGCATTATCTTGTAAAATCATTGAGTTATTTTTTTGCAGATATATAAAGCAGCCATGCTTATAGAATATGTGCACCCAGTTATCTAATTTAGGAGTTCTTAAACTCTTTATCAGAGAACCGAAATAAGAAAATTGGTACTATACATGGACCCAAGAAGAAGATTATATTTGATATAATAAAAAACACTAAACATTTCTTTTTCAAGCATATTGCTCACATTAATATTACTAAATAGAAAAGTGGAAAGCAAACATTTTCTTAGTAAAACAATAATTACCATTCAAAATTGAATAGATTCCTGAAATATATCATTGCCACTGTAAATGCTTAATGTAAGATTTAGTAAAGCTGACAGAAATAAATTCTTCTTTGTAATAAATGCAATGTGAGTATATGATGATTTTTAAAAAGACAGTATGAAATGTATGAATGTATAGTTTGAAAGTCATTTTTTTTTTCAAACGAGCTCCACAACAATACTTCTAAATGAGCCTGCCCATTATTCAGCATGCTCTGGTTTTTATTTAACAATTCAGTAAATATAGAAAAATGTTAAATGGCGTAACTAAATTATTCCTAAAAATGTATGTGCTTTTTGTACTTTATATGAGTGACAGCATAAATCTTAATGAAGAATTCGGTGAACAGTTCAATTAGTTCAGTTTGAAATGTTTAATGCTATTGACTGTGATTGTGCAGAAAGCTAAAGGCTCCACTGTACTGCCTATCATGATGTGGAGTTCATATTCCACATGGTGATACTGGTATGAGGCCTCCACGTGACTTCAATGACCAGTGGCCTCATGTGTAAACAGTGCGTACGCACAAAAATGCTGCATACGGCCGTTTCCACGCTTACATCGCGATGTATAAAACCTAAACTTGGCATAAAGCCACACACATTTCCACACTAGCTCAAATCCTGGCGTACGCAAGTTCTCCGTTCGGTTCTGCAAACTAGCAGCACACAGCATCAAAGCAGTGCTTTTATTCCCGTGTGGTTTCCCTTTCTTTTTTAAATCCACATCCCTTTATTAAATACACTGAAATTAACAGCATATTGTTTATTAGTTTAAGGCATTTTATTGTAATTAACCTGTAACAATACAGGGTTATTCAAAAAGAATGAACCGATTTCATTACGCAATATTTTATTAAGGAAAAGTAATACAAAACTGCAGCCAAGTCACAAGTATCTACATCTACTCACAAACAAGTTTTATTACCTGTCTTACAAGTGTTCAATGTGGCCACCACCTGCAGCACGGGCAACATCAATGCGATAAGAGAATTCCTCCCAGGCACGTATCAGCATATCATGTTCCACTGACTGGATCGCTGTTGTTAATCGATGTTTAAGCTCAACGAGGTTGGTGGGTAGTGGTGGAACATAAACACGGTCTTTTACATATGCCCAAAAGAAAAAATCACACACGGTGAGGTCTGGAGATCTCGCAGGCCAAACACAAAGAGCAAGGTCTTGGGCCCCCTTCTTACTGTCCTGGACTTTTCCTGGAATTCTCTTATCACATTGATGTTGCCCGTGCTGCAGGTGGTGGCCACATTGAACAATTGTAAGACAGGAAATAAAACTTGTTTGTGAGTAGAATACTTGTGACTTTGCTGGAGTTTTGTATTACTTTTACTTAATAAAATATTGCGTAATGAAATCGGTTCATTCTTTTTGAATAACCCTGTATAATGGTCCACGGAATGGCCAAACTATTCCAAATACCATAGCTGCTTTAGCGTTGTTACTCTCACTGCACCTTCTTCTTTCCTTTCATTCAGCTGCTCCTGTTAGGGGTTGCCACAGCAGATCATCTTTTCCCATATTACTCTCATTGCACCACTTGGAGTATTTATATCACTGTATCTGAGTGTGTAATCACAGCTCTACAGCAGCTGATCGGAAAAAGAATTATCGGTATACAGCATCAAGCACTGCCTCTGCCATGCTGCCTATTTGAACTTCTCCCATACGGTAAACACTTCAGATCCTTTCCTGTATGGGCCTTGCGGTTTAGAAACAGTTTCATCACAAGATTACAAATGCAATAAATCATTCCATCAAGTGCTCATTGTAGAACTGTTTGTACTTATAAGTACAATACCTCACTGTAAACTTACGATACAGTTATAATATTGCACAACCTGAGCCACTTTAGTGTGTATTTACATATGATGACGATATCATTTTAAGATAAAATGCTGCAAAATATGTTTAATTACATCATACTGATAAAATGTTAACATAATTTAAATAATCTGTATTGTTAATAATTAAACATGTGAGGTCACGGTGTTGCAGCGCTAGCAAGGAGCTGGTTCCCCGTTGAGGGATTGTTCCTGCCTCGTGTTGTATTCTTGCTGGGGCTGGCGTGACACTGGAAGGATAGATGGATAGAATAATTAAACATGTACTATGAAGATATTTTAATGTTCCTTAAAAGTTTTGAAGAATCGGTGTTCTAAGCTTACAGATGGCTTAACATCTATTACAGAGCCGATTATGTGGCGTTTGGGTATTTGGAGAAAGGAAAGGAAGGACAGGAATTGGAAAGAGGCAGTACTGCTGCAATAAATTATTTCATCGAAGGTCGCGTACTGCACAGCAAGCATCTTGCGTGAGGTAGGAACAATCTCTGGACAGGGCGCCAGCTCGTCACTATCACTGCACGACCATGTTCCAATGTTTAATAACATGCTTTAACTCCTATCATCATGAAAATGATATCAAGTATACATCTCAGTATTTAAATTATTAAGAGAGCTGTAATATCACAAATGTAATGGATTCTGTGTCCTGTCAAAGGAAAAGAAAGCCCATTTAAGAAGCACATACTGATTCACACACATAGAGCACATAGAAGAACATATAAAAAACAAAGCATTTAACGTGCTACTTTAGTTACGATGTTAAGAAACTAGTAAATTAAAAGATTTTAATATGAAATTTATGATGTTCTACTTTAATGACAAAATAAACTATGTGATTAAAATGGAAATTTCAAGCTTTTTTCACAATGTGTCCCTATTTTTTTTTCTTTTCTCCTTACCCTAATAAGCTTTCATATGACACTCAGACGGTGGGCTACAACTCGCCTTTTCATGGTGACATTGATATCTGATAACTTCTTTTTATTTTGAGCACTGTGCAACTTTGTGAACTTGAATTTTCGAGTTTCTCTGACACTCTGTCACTCGATCAACTTCCTTTTGTTGTTTATACCACTGTTTAAACCAACAAATAATATGTTTTTCATTGCTTCCACTTGGTATTCGCTGAAATTCTTCTATCTTCTCTCATGCTTTTGCCATTGCCTTTTCACAGAACACTGAGCTTAAGGCCTATTTATATTGATTTGCATATTTAAAGAGGTATAATTCTGGGAGGAGTTGGGCAGAATCAGCAGGCGTATGCACGTGCATTACTTTTCACGCTGATCGGGATTTATGGAGTAGAAGAACGTGGAAGTTGGCATACGCACAGATTTATGCATCTGGATTTTTTTATGCATGCACACATTTCCACTTTTGTCTGTATGCCATGTTTTAGTGTGAATTCTACACACGGCATTATGCATAAGGCCCAGGTCAGGCCTCCTTTGCCTGCCTGGAAAAGACCTTACCCTAACTGGCTTAATCCCACTTTAGGTGGCTTGCCTCAGGTTTTACTGACCCAACAGGGATATGAGCCTCAAAAATAAACTTAAATGTCTCAACATATCACAAAATCCCTACCAGAGGAGGGCTGAATGTAAACCCCTGGCATGTATAAAAAAATGGGAAAACGAAGAATCTTCATGAATAACGATTTATTAACAAAAATAAAGGTAATAATGAACAGCTACATGAGATGCAGATTTCGTTACTTAAAACATCCAAAGCAGTAAATGTGCTTAACAACACTGATACCACTTTAGCATAGCCACAAATCAAGACTGCACAGCATCCACCCCTTGACTGCACATCTAAATGAATAAGTTAAGTAACTTAAAATTACTGTCTAATTAGAAATGCAAACATGACAGGCCAGAGTATAGCCGCATTTTAATACATAACATAGATAGACTGCAATGCTTATCTAAACTCTGTTTGTTGCTGTATTGCCATATAATGACGCAATTGTCAAATGATAGAAAGATATCATAGCAGACACAAGTTTCTCAGATGCATGGAGCCAAGTACCAGCAGTGGTCTTTATGCATGTGTATCTGTCTCTTCTGTCGCATGTACTCATTACAATTTGCAGGTTAATTATTAAGCTTCAGTTACCTTGCGCTACAGCAATTTTAAGTAATTTCTCTCAGTGTCAAGTTTTTTGTTTAGTCTCTTTTTCTCTCTCCCCCAGTTGTTCCACGGTTATTTTACATATTTTCCTAATATATGAGTAGAAATGTGTATGTGTCAGCCAGTGTTCAGCCAGGCTGAGGTTCAAATGTCATTTTTATGTCTGTCTTTGATTCCTTTCTTTATGTTTATATAGTTTGCTTGTGTTTAAACATCTTGTCGTATGTACTGTACTGTGAGTTTGTGGATTGTTCTCCAAGAGGTGGGGCCACCTGCCAATCACTGTAAGAGACTGTCCTCAGCCCTATAAAAGTGGGGTCAAGTGACAGTCCCTTGCAGTTGGGAGAAGTGAGTTTCTTAGTTTTGTAATTTTTTTTTGCATTTTTTTTCTGTATTTTGACTATTCTTTAGATTTCATATTGGGACTTTGGTCACCTTGGATTGCATTTGCTGGCAACTCATTTTAACACTCCCAAAAAGCTCTTTTTGAGATTCACAGTTTAACAGAGCCTTTTGCAAAAAAAAAAAAATCTTTAATTTATTAAGATTTTTCAGTGCCCTCTGTGATACTAGCTGTGGTTTTTGACAGGATTTCTTAGGATTGTTAAGAACCTGCTTTGGAACTCTTTAGTTTCATAACACATTGACTGGAGGAAATTGGTTTTAGTTTTTGGAAGAAACCTGTGGACAAAGCCTTTTCAACGGTGGATTTCACCTCTAAATACGATAAACTCTATAACAACTTGTTCCCCAGACGTGTATTCTTGTTTGAAAATCACCCATGACCCCATGAGACTAATAGATCCAAGGAATTCAATTATGCAATTGTTTTTCATTTCAATACATCCCTAAGAGTTTGCCACTATGCCACAATGTCATTTTGTTTTTGTTGTTGCAGTCACCATTTTCTGTTTGTTATTGTACTGATTGGTATGACATTGCTATTGGAGATTACCTGGGTCATACTGCATGTGTCATTAGATAGATAGATAGATAGATAGATAGATAGATAGATAGATAGATAGATAGATAGATAGATAGATAGATAGATAGATACTTTATTATTCCCAAGGGGAAATTCACATACTCCAGAAGCAGCATAATGATAAAAACAGTATTAATTAAAGAGCAATAAAAGCGCAGTGCAAATTAAAAAATGCAAGGTGGAGAGTGCGAGGCAGCTATGACAGACAATGACATTGTACAGTATTAACGTTTACCCCCCCGGGTGGAATTGAAGAGTCGCATAGTGTAGGGGAGGAACGATCTGCTCAGTCTGTCAGTGGAGCAGGACAGTGACAGCAGTCTGTCGCTGAAGCTGCTCCTCTGTCTGGAGATGATACTGTTCAGTGGATGCAGTGGATTCTCCATGATTGACAGGAGCCTACTCAGTGCCTGTTGATCTGCCACTGATGTCAAACTGTCCAGCTCCATGCCTACAATAGAGCCTGCCTTCCTCACCAGTTTGTCCAGGCATGAGGCGTCCCTCTTCTTTATGCTGCCTCCCCAGCACACCACCGCATAGAAAAGGGCACTTGCCACAACCGTCTGATAGAATATCTGCAGCATCTTATTGCAGATGTTGAAGGACACCAGCCTTCTAAGGAAGTATAGTCGGCTCTGTCCTCTCATGCACAGAGCATCAGTATTGGCAGTCCAGTCCAGTTTATCATCCAGCTGCACTCCCAGGTATTTAGGGGTCTGCACCCTCTGCACACAGTCACCTCTGATAATCATGGGGTCCAGGAGGGGCCTGGGCCTCCTAAAATCCACCACCAGCTCCTTGGTATTGCCGGTGTTCAGGTGTAGGTGGTTTGAGTCGCACCATTTAAAAAAGTCCATTATTAGTTTTCTATACTCAAAAACATTTAAATGTAGAAGGAGTAACACATTAAAAATAGCTTGCCTTAATGCTAGAAGTGTCAGAAATAAGGTAAGGGAGTTGGAGCTGTACGTAGCAGAGCATAATTATGATATTATAGCAATAACGGAAACCTGGCTAAATAACAAAGATGGGGATGAATGTAACATAGAGGGATACACATTTTTTTGGGAAGGATAGTGTGAACGGAACCCAGGCAGACATGTTTTATTTCCATTACCACACATTTATTTACAAATATTTACAAAGTTCAAGTGCACACACAACCCCCAAAGGCCTGGCCACACAACGCCTTACTCTCTTCAGGCCGCTTCCTTGCCTCCTCCAGTAAGCTCAGTCCTTCCTTCTGGCCCGTCTCCAGCCCTAATTGAAGGGAAGCGGCCCCTTTTATTCATACCCGGATGTGCTCCAGGTGCTTCCTGGCAATCTCCCACCGACACACCCCCGTGTGGCTGAAGTGCCGGCTGTACTCCCGGAAGCACTCTGGGTGTCCCTGCTTCTCTTCCCCCCAGCTGAGGTCCAGGTTTCCGAAGGCATCGGGGCGCCCCTTGGCGGTGACCACGGGCCCCTACGATGTTGGGCTTACAAGTCCTCTACCCGTGGCCCCCAAAGCAACCAGGATGGCGGCCCCCACATGGTCCAAGGTGGGCGCACGCCCTCTTCCGGTCTTCCAAGGCGTCCCTGCTGGGTCGTCGCCCCTGGCATCCCTGACAATAGACAGAACAGAAAAGGGGGTGGGTTTGCTGTTTATGCCAAACAGGGTTTAAATTTAAGAACTCTTCAGTTGGATGATGAGCCCCATCTTAGTGAGGACATGTGGCTTCGCCTGAAAAATATTAGGGAAACAGGTCTTATTTTAGGTGTGTTATACTGTAGACCACCCAATTCAGACAGTAATTTTAACACACATCTTTTTAGTAATATCAAAAGGCAAGTTTACAGGGAGATATTATAGTCATGGGGGACTTTAATTATCCAAATATTAACTGGGATAACCTTGCAGATGGAGGAGCACAAGAGCAGGAGTTTTTAGAAGTAATCAGTGACTGTTTTTTAACACAGCATGTTAAAGCACCAACACGGGGTGAAGCCTGTCTGGATTTAGTATTTTGTAATAATCAGGATAGAATTGAGGGTGTAGAGGTGATTGAACCACTAGGGTCAAGTGACCATAATGTAATACAGTTCTCAGTGTTTTGTAAGAGTGCAGATGCAAAGACTAAAATTGTGAAGTTGAACTTTGGTACAGCTAATTTTGAGCAGATGCGACAAAATCTAAGTAGGATACACTGGGATAAGCTTTTAAGTGTGGAGACAGTAGAGAATCAGTGGAACAGGTTTAAAAATGTTTTACATGTAATGCAGGACAGATACATACCTAAATTTGGAATTAATAGGAAACTAAAAAAAACTCCACGGTGGATTAATAAAGATTTAAAAAAGAAGTTGCAAAGGAAAAAACTTCTTTATACGGCATATAAGATGAATGACTGCAAAGTGAATCGTAGAGTGTATGAGAACATGAGGGCAACCATTAAGAAGGATATCAGGTAGGCTAAAAGACAGTTGGAGAGGAATATTGCAGATAAGGCAAAAGAAGACCCTAAGAGATTCTTTCAGTATTTTAGTAGTAAAAGAACAGTCAAGGAGGAGGTCAAGTGCATCAGGAATAGTAAAGGGGAATTAAAAGATACAGACAGTGAAATAGCGGATGCCCTAAACTTACATTTTTCTGAGGTGTTTACAAGTGAGCAAGTGGACAACAGAGGTAAACGCGACTACTAAGGAGGTAAGACGTTAGGGACTTTCAAAACTCGACTTGATGTTTTCTTGGAAGAAATAAGTGGATAGGACTGGCGAGTTTTGTTGGGCTGAATGGCCTGTTCTCGTCTAGAGTGTTCTAATGTTCTAATGATCTACTCTTCCTCCTGCCCACTCCTGATGCAGCCCACGATAGCAGTGTCGTCAGCGAACTTTTGCACGTGGCATGACTCTGTGTTGTATTGGAAGTCCGATGTAAATAGGCTGAACAGGACGGGAGAAAGCACAGTCCCCTGCGGCACTCCTGTGCTGCTGGCCACAATGTCAGACCTGTAGTTCCAGAGATGCACCTACTGAGATCTGTCTTTAAGATAGTCCACAATCCATGCCACCAGGTATGATTCTACTCCCATCTCTGTCAGCTTGTCACTAAGGAGCCAAGGTTGGATGGTGTTGAAGGCACTAGAGAAGTCCAGAAACATAATTCTTACTGCACCACTGCCTCTGTCCAAGTGGGAGAGGGATTGGTGTAGCATATAGATGATGGCATCCTCCGCTCCCGCCTTCTCCTGGTATGCGAACTGCAGAGGGTCGAGGGTGTGGCGGACCTGTGGCCTCAGGTGGTGAAGCAGCAGCCACTCCATGGTCTTCATCGCATGTGACGTCAGAGCGACAGGCCAGAAGTCATTCAGCTCACCAGGAAATGATACGTTTGGGACTGGGGTGATGCAAGATGTTTTCCAAAGCCTCAGGACTCTCCCTTGTTCCAGGCTCTGGTTGAAGATGTGCTGTAGAGGACTCCCCATCTCCAACGCACAAGTCTTCAACAGTCATGGCGATACTCAATCTGGACCTACTCCTTTGCTGGCACGAAGTCTCCTCAGCTCTCTGCTTACCTGGGCTGCTGTAATTGTGGGTGAGGGGAAACTCTCTCTTATGCTGGTATCAGCAGAAGGATGGGTAGACGGTGCAGTACTCTGAGGTGAGAGTGAGAGTGGGTTAGGGTTGTCAAACCTGTTAAAGAAATTGTTCATCAGGTTTGCTCTCTCCACGTCTCTCTCGATGATTTCACCCCCGCTTCGAGCTGCAGCCATTGATTATCTTCATCCCATCCCACACTTCCTTCATGCTGTTATTCTGCAACTTCTGCTGCAGCTTTCTCCTGTACTTCTCCTTGGCTCCCTGAGCTGGACTCGGAGTTCCTTCTACACGTGCTTGAGCTCATGCTGATCACCGCCTTTAAAAGCCCTTTTCTTCTGGTTCAAAAGGCCCTTGATGTCACTTGTAATACATGGCTTGTTGTTAGCATAGCAGCGTACTCTTCTTACTGGAACTACGATGTCCATACAGAAGTTGATGTAGTCAGTAGTGTAGTCAACTATCTCCTCAATGTTCTCATTATATGATCCCTGCAGGATATCCCAGTCCGTAGTTTCAAAGCAGTCTCTCAGAGTCTGCTCTGCCTCAGAGGACCACTTCCTGAATGAGCGTGTAGCTGTAGGTAGCTCCTTCACTCTTTGTAGTGAGGCTGAAGCAGAACCAGGTTATAATCTGCTTTCCCAAGTGCAGGCAGCGGGGTGGCGCTGTATGCGTCCTTAATGTCCACATACTGGGAGAAGGCAGGTAATGTTTTGTCCAGCGTCACATGGTTAAAATCTCCAGAGATTAGCACAAACACCTCGGGGTGCATATTAGGAATCAAGAGCTAGAGTATAATGGTCAGCTCCATGCACTTCCTGGAAATTGAGATTTAATAAAAACTGCAACGTTTCTAGTGATCATTATTTTGGTATGTTTCTGGTTCAAGACTTTTATTTCTGTAATTTTTGACTAAGATTTCAACCTAAGATTCACCCTTTGGTTTTGAGGGAAGATAAGCTTGACTGGTTTTGTTTTGTTTTGTGATAAATGTTTTATTTATGGTGTTGATTGCTCAGTGACCGATAGATAGATAGATAGATAGATAGATAGATAGATAGATAGATAGATAGATAGATAGATAGATAGATAGATAGATAGATAGATTTTGTGTCGACCATGATGGGTGCGATATGAAACTGTTTGTGTGATTTAAAGTATTTGCTATACTATTACATGAAATGTTAAAGTGGCTTAGGCCTACCTCTATTGGTGGTTTAGGTCCTGCTTTAATGAGTTAGTTTCATTCCCAGACCAGTAATTGTCTTTTTGGAGTCAGTACCTTCTCCTAGTGTCTATTCAGGTTTCCCAGAGACAGGCATGTGTGGTTAATTGACAAATCAAAATTGGCCCAGTATGAATGAGCTTGGGTGTGTATGAGTGTGCCTTTTTTATAAGATTGCTTTCATTTTTTAGAAAATCAATGAATGGATGGATTCATTACTAAACTAGCCCAGGGCTAAATATGACAAGCCAGTTGTATTTGAGAAACATATAAGGTTTCTTTGAACTGACTGGATTTAGAGCTTTCAAATGAGAGCTGAACAGGCCACAAAACTTTTTTTAATCTAGAATAAGCGCTTTGTTCTATGATTTCTGCTGGATTCTGCTATTGATCAACTTACTGATTATGCTTGACATTTTCTTCAAATTGCTGAGTGGGGTTAGGGAACAGTTGTGTAGGGGTTAAATACTACAGTGTTTGATAATTTGTGTGGAGTTTCACTCCAGTTTCACTGTCACATCCCTAAAACATGCAGATTGCGTTAGCAAGTAGGTCCAAAATGCTGGTGTGCATTAATGTATCCTGTGATACCACCTTGTTAAGGGTTTTTTGTGGCCTCATTTAGATGATTCTCTGTGGTTCGCCAAGTGTTTTGCACCAAGGACCACTTGTTTAAGTCAAATATAAGAATGTCCACCTATGACAAACAGCCACTTTATCTCATTCATTTTTCTATACATTGTAAAAAGAAACAAGAATACACATAAAGGGTTGAGCCCCCCTCAGGCAAACCCTGTATATTGTGGAACAAAATAAAACACAATTTAATGTGTAATGTGAGGAACATCTTCACAGATGAATGTGTAACATTAGACTGGCAAAAGATGGCGGTGGTACAAGTTGTGAAGGCAGTGAGGTGAAAGAGGCAGGTCCAGGAGCCCTGGAGCCAGAATAGATCTCAAATTCTGTCAATTATTTGGCTTCCAGATCTGCAGGGTGAAGAAGAGGAAAGACATAATAAGGCAGCGCCAACCCATGGTTAGTGGTGGAATTACAAGTCAACAAGCCCTGCAATTGTCTCCCAAATACACGAGTGTAACAACATACTCATGTGAAAAATACTGTAATGACCTGAGGTGAAAAGAAGAACAGTTGGCTTACAGACTCAGGTAGTGAATTAGTAGGCCTGAACAGGACTATTTATCGGAAAGTATCTCCTTAATTTAATTGCTGTACTACTCCCACTGTTATGCCTTTGGAAGGTGCACTAAGAAAGTCAGACTTGCACTGCTCCTCAGTATCTTTCTATGTTGCAAACTAATTCATATATTGTTATTGTATGAACTACCATGCTAAGCTCCTTGTGTTGGTTTTACCCGCAAGTTTACAACTCTTACCTAAGACCTTCTTTCAGGTCTGGTTGGTACACACTATCCCTATTTGAATCTCTTGCCTAGGAGGTTGTCAACCCTTCCCACCATTAAGGAAGGCCTGCCTTATAAGACTAATATTCAAACTTTTCCATGTTTATGTTTCAATGTCCCTGATTTTAGACCATGATTCATAACAAAGCCTTGAAGGTGGAATTTAGGGATTGCTATTACCAGGGGTTAGCTTTTGAGGTGGAAATCAAGGTGTATCTGAAAAATCTAAATCCCCAGGTAGTGAAGGAGTTAGGTTGGATGGGAGAGAGAGAGAGAGAGAGAGAAACTTTGGAGAGAGTTTGGAGAAATGTTCAAAGAGAGGATGCAAACAGTACAATGGTATAGGATCAGAGGAGGGAAAAGTGGAGTAGAATTAAAAGATGCTGTCATCTAAAGGAATGTTGACTGTAGTCAGTGTCTTAGAGCCTTTTCGTATGGCTCTAACAACAAGTTAGTGCTTCTAGGAAAGGTGACTAGGTCTGCTTATGGACCACCTGGTACCTCTTCACGAACCATGAGTGCTCTAAGCAATTCAGGCAAATGCAGTCGTTCTGGTTAGTTTCCAACACACTCATCACCCCATGCCACGGGGCCCACACTTTGTTCTAAATATTGATCTTCTCTATTGGGGAGCCAAGCATGAGTGGGAGGTATGGTCATTGTTATTAGTGTTGCAGACTTACTGATGATAAGTCTGCAAACTGGCACATTCCTCTCTTATGAGCTCATTTGGGAACTGAAAAGACTCTAGATTACATTAAGCCCTGATTCTACAGGTTTGACGCTTTTGCACTTCCATTCCGGAGTGTCAAATGAATCAAATTCCTAAAAAGGACCAAGCTCCGTTAGTCCCAATTCCCCTTATTCATATTCTCTTTGAGTGAATCAGTGTTGACCTAGTAGGACCACAAGAGCCCTCAGCTAGAGGACATAAATATATTTTAGCCCTTGTTGACTTTGCTACCTGATATCCTGAAGCTGTCCCTCTCCATGCAGCTGCTACAAAAGCAATCGTACAGGAATTGGTAGGAGTCTTTGCAAGAGTTGTCATCCCTAAAGTAGTCCTAACAGGGAAATGGCTAAGTTACTCTGGGTGAAGCATTTAAAAGCCTCAGTATACCATCCACAAACCAAAGGTTTTGTAGAGAGGTTTAACGAGACCCTAAAACAAATGCTATGCAAGGTGGCCAATGAGGATTGAAGGAACTAGGACCATTTACTTCCCCTTGTATTATTTGCCTATCGGGAAGTTCCCCAAGCCTCCATGTATTTCTCACCTTTTGAATCATTATATGGGCAATAACCCTGCGGTATATTGGACATTCTAAAAAAAATGTTGGAAGGAAAAGGCACTCCCCTCAACAAATATATCAGAATATATCGTGGAAATATAGATTGTCACGCACGCGCGAGTAGGGGGCCGCGGACGGACCTTAATACATTCACGCAGACATACGCCAGCAGGGAGTGGCGGGTTACTAACCTTTCTCCTGTTGTTTTTCACAGAAGAAAAGACGCGCCGCCATGAGCCTCCCTCCTACAGCTTCCCGCACTACGCTACTTCCGCCCTTCCTCCGTCCACTGCTCATGATGTCATCATTCCCATCTTCCACCACGGTTCCTTCCCAGCATTCCTACACTTCCGGCCCCTCTTCCATAAATGTCCGTCAATGCCATCTTTGTCTGTCATGCACCGGGAACTTATTTTGTTCATGTATATTGACCTGTCGATTTAATACTGTGGATCAATTTTCAGTATACGGGGCCAGAAACCCCAAACCTCTATGTTGTGTTCTGATTCATCTTTTACAAGATATATTTAGAAAAATCCAGCCCATCTTTAAAGAACACACAGAAAAGGTGCAAGCATCACAGGCCCGTAATTATGACCATGGCATATTTCTTCGGGAGTTTTGCCCGGGAGATTTTGTCATGGTCCAGGTACCCACCTACCATTCCAAATTATTGGCTCATTTCCAAGGCCCATACAAAGTTAAGGAGAGGAAAGGGTTCATTGATTGGTGAAACAGCCAATCATTGACCGAGTGGACAAATACATCATGTGAACTTGTTAAAACATGGAAGGATAGGGACCCTGGTCCCTTCTCTGGGCAGCCCCATTCATTCTTTGCTCGGAAAGCAATACTTAACTTCAGACCCAATTTGACGACAGAAGCTGGAATCAGTTATCCTGTCTGTCTTGTGTGATAGAGGTGTGATAGAGGAGAGTCATTGTTCCTGGTTCAGTAGTATTGTCTTGGTTCCTAAGCCTGACAGAAGATGGAGATTTTGCAATGACTTCTGTCGACTTAATCAGGTTTTACAATTTGATGCTTATCCAATGCCACAAGTGGACAACCTCCATGATAAAAGGGTACTGGCAGGTTTCTTTAAAGGTGAAGACTGCATTTAGCACCCCTAGTAGACACTGGCAGTACTGTGTCCTTCCATCTGAGTTAGACAGGGCGCCAGCAACCTTCCAGCGTCAGGTGGATAGGGTGCTTTCATCCCCATAATTCCAATAGTGTTGCCTACCAGGATGACATCATCGTCTATACCAGCACATGGAAGGAACACCTACAGCAGGTCCAAGCCTTGCTCCATACACTAGGTAAGACCGGTCTTCGTATCAACTCAAAGAAGTGTTTCTTTGGGTTGACAAGAGCCAAGTATTTGGGCTACCTGGTGGGCAGGGATACAGTGATACCACAGTGGTCTAAAGCTGATGCCATATTAAAGTGGCCCTGTCCAAAGACCAAGAGTCATCTATGTCAAAGTGTCACCAGTGTAAACACTGGCAAGTCTCGCCCTTAGAGAAACAGAATCATGGAGGGTAATAAAGCTGGTCACAATGGAGCTTGGAGTTATGAATCAATAAAAAGCCACATTCGGTCCATTTACTGTGGACAGCTCCCTCCAGACCTGACACAGCTTACAGTACTAGAGCTCACACTTCCCACCCACTTCCCAGAAGTCCTAATTTATAGGCTGCTATGACATTGAGAACTCCGCCATTGCCGGTCCCAAGCCCAGATGGAAAAGGAGGAGGGTTGGGCGTCGGGCCAGCACCCCGACCCCGTAAAAATAAAACCCGCTACTGAAACGCCAAGAGAATCACAACAAATTCAACTAACCAGCAACAGAGGCTGATCCCCTTTGACGGTGCTGGAACAAAGCCCATCTGTGGCCGTCCAACACCCTATGCGTGGCTCTCTATTCAATGCTAAGACACTAACGCGAATCGAAACATGGAATGTACGATTGCTCTATTGAACGGGCTACCTCGCCCAGGTGCTCCGAGCGTTCGATGACTACCACCTGAACATTTTAGGTCTCGCCGAGGTACGATGGGCAGGGTCAGGAAGCATAATTAATGATGAAAAGACGCTTCTCTACTCTGGCCATAGCACCGAACATGCGCGTGGCGTTGGACTCGTACTATCGCCACAGGCCACAGCAGCACTCACAGAGTTGAAACCGGTCTCCGACCGAATTATTACCTCCCGCTTCCGATCCTAACAGGTGAAACTCACAGTCATCCAGATATACGCCCCAACAGAGGAATCTGACAAAGCAGCAAAGGAAGCGTTCTACGACCAGCTCCAAGACAAGATGACGATCGCACCACGCCACAATTTGCTCCTTGTCGGTGGCGATTTCAATGCTCAGTTAAACGGCGACCATTCGGGCTTCGAGGCAACAATGGGTCCGCATGGATCAGGCACTCGAACAAATGACAACGGAGAGCGACTGCGCTCTCTCTGCGACATGTACAATATATGCATCGGAAATACTTTTTTCCTGCACAAAAGGATCCATAAGATGACGTGGCAGTCTCCAGGAGGACTATACAAAAACGAAATCGATTACATCTGCATCAGCAAAAGATGGCACTCGTCCTTGCTAGATGTGAAAAGCCGGAGAGGAGCGGACATCAGCTCTGACCATAATCTACTACTCGCCAAATGCCAGCTAAAACTTATGCAATCGACGCCTAAACCTCAGCGACCAAGACCCTTCAATGTTACAAAGCTCGAAGAGATGCCCGTAGCCCAACAGTTCCAACTCGAGCTCCGAAATCGCTTTGAAATACCCACATAAACAGACGGCGAAGAATCGATTGAGGATGACTGGACACAACTTCTCCTGGACTGTCACCGAAAGTGCCACAACTACAATCGGTCTAAGATGAGTCACATACCAAGAACGCTTGATAAAAGATAACACCTGGAACCTAATCGATGCACGGCACCGCTTTTGGGAGCCCCCAGAGCTGCTGATTGAATGGTCAAACGGAGCTGCCGCCAAGATATGCACGATTGGATCGAAAAGAAGGGACATGAGGCACAATAAGCTGCGGTCAGGAACAACACTAAAACACTATATAGGATCGTCCGAGAGCTGAGTGGCGCACCCAGCGGGAGAGGTTTACCAATCAAAGCAAAGGACAGTCACCTGTTGCTAACCACCGAAGCACAAGAAAAAACGATGGGTCGAGCACTACGCTGAGCTCCTGAACCAACCAGAACCCACATCAACATTCGTGGGCGATCTCTTAACAAAGTTGGACCGATCACGCCAGCTGAAACCAAATCGGCGATTGCAGCCCTTAAGACTGGTCGCGCACTCAGCATGGACGAAATCGCTCCCGAAATGTTAAAACATGCAGGATAACCAATTATAGACCGTTTTACATCTCTCCTTAACAGGTGCTGGGAAACAGCAAACGTCCCAGAAGACTGGAGAAAAGGGGTCATTGTAAAAATTCCAATGAAAGGGAATCTCGCCGACTGCAACAACTGGCGCGGAATTACCCTCCTCTCCGTCCCAGGCAAAGTGCTGTGCTCTATTCTGCTCCGCCGCACACACCAAGCTGTTGACCATCTACTCCATGAGGAACAAGCAGGGTTCCTCAACGGGAGATCCTGCTCTGAACAAATCTTTGTCCTACAAACAATCATCGAACAAAGTACCGAATTGTAGCAAAAACTGTCTATAAACTTTATCGACTTTACTGAGGCCTTCGACAGTATTCACCGAGAGACACTATGGAAAATTGCCGGAACTTATGGCATCCCAGTGAAGTTCGTTAACATCTTACAAAATATTTACCATGAGTCGAGCTGCTATGTATGCACGGACAATGGCATCTCCGAGGCCTTCCGAATCGACACGGACGTGCGCCAATGCTGTATCATTTCGTCATTTATATTCCTGCTGGCACTTGATTTCGTCATATGCCACGACCTTGGACATGCTGACCATGGCCTTCAGGGCTGCGATGGGAGACGAATAGCAGATCTGGACTTCGCTCTGAACTACTACAATGGGAGGCAGCAAAAATCGGGCTCCTAATTAGTGAGGCCAAGAACAAGGTCATGCGCATCGGCTATGCCCGTGCAAACATCCCGGTCTCCATCAGCCAACAACAGCTTGAGGAAGTCGACCGCTTCACCTACTTCGGCAGCACCATGGCGCCTGACGGGGGGGATAGACATCGACATAGCCTGCCATATTGGGAAAGCGTCATCAGTAATGCGACAACTGGAACCAATATGGCGATCCAACATCATTACACTGCCAATGAAGATACGACTGCTAAATCGTCATCCCTACGGCGATATATGCGAGCGAAACTTGGAAGTCATCTGCAGTGATCACGAGACGCCTGAACGTCTTTCAGCAATGCTACCTACAGTGAATACTGATGGTCCCCGACCGGGACCACTTCAGTAATGACGAAATCCATCAACGAACAGCTACCCAACCTCTAGCGAGCACTGTAGCGGAACATCGCTTTCGATTTGCCTTCCAAAGATCACTATGAGCTGGACGCCCGTCTGTGGTACACAAAAGCGTGGCTGCCCAAAACAAACATGGCGACGTTCTTTCAACGAAGATCTATGTGCTATAGACATATCACGGGACGCTGCCGCTGACCGAATTCATTGGCAATCTCTTGGCACCCAATGCGCCACCCGGCGTGGGAACATCTAAGTTTAAGTAAGTATGACATGACAGTATGACAGCACAGCCTTCAGATGATGGCTCAGTGATAGAAAATTATCACCATGAAGAAAAGTTGGTTTGGTGGAGTTTATTTTTTATGTTGTTCTAGAATATTTGCATTCCTGTTTATAAGATCTTAATCTTCATGACTCAGACTCTTCTGTTTGGTTTCCGGTGTAAAGTACAGTATAGTGCTACCCTAGTACAGTGATAAGGAACACTGCTGCAAAAATGGGACCACTGCAACTCTCTGTGGTCATTAAAGATTGCTGGGCATCTTTCATAAAGAGTAGGATGTATCCTAATGTTCTGGATAAACTGCCCACCATGGCCTAGTCCAGTGGTGGCGAACCTATGGCACGCGTGCCAAAGGGGGCACTCAGAGCCCTCTCAGTGGGCACGCGCGCCGTCGCCCGAGCACAGAGTTCGTTACTATAAAGCTAGAGGAAGCTCCCCTCACCGCTCCCCTCTTCACGGCGCCAGAGGACGTTTCTCACATCACCCGCCCCTCTGCCCAGCAGCCCAATGGGAGCGCTTCCTTCCTCTCCTGTCTGGGGTAAGGCGGGCGGCACACATGCTGCTTGAGGGTGCGGCACGGACTGCAGCCTTTTGAGCCTGTGATTCTCGTGGTGGGGTTGGAGGGGATGTGGTATAGCGGGTCCACAGCTCAAAATTGAAAAGGCCAGTTTTAACAGATAATTGCCGCACTCGCGCTTAAAGAGGGTTATGGTAGAGTGGCCGGAGCGGTTTCCGGGAGCTTTGTGATGCGGGTAGTCCTCGCAAGCGCACAGGTGAGGAGTCGTCCATCTGTAATTATTGCCGGAGTTGCTAATCGCCACACCTGATCCACGACCCGTAATATATAATGGAAGCTTTGGGGGCGGAGCTTAATAGAGAAGACCTGCGTGAAACACTTGAGAGGATCGAAGGGATGACAAAGGACAGCACAGTTAGTTATGAAAATGAAATCCTTAAAGTGTGGAATTCTCTGCCAAATAATCTTAAGTCAATGAAGGCACTTGAGATTGCTTTCCTTACTTTGTTTGGAACATCTTATGCTTGTGCGCAGCTGTTTTCAGCTTTGAATTAAATCAAATCTGACACCAGAAACAGACTAACAGATGACCTGAGTGCTGCATGTGTTGCTCTCAAGCTTACAAAGTATGAGCCAAGGTTAGACAAATTATCAGCATGCATACAACAGCAAAAAGCACATTAATTGTTCAAAAGCATAACGAATGCAAACTTTAACCTTTCAACAAAAAGTTGTTTGTATCATTGAAAGCTCTGTTATTATGTTTTTCTTTTAAGACAAAAGATGTTAATGTATGAGTTGCTTTTCTAAACTAAAAGCTCAGTAGATAGATAGACAGAGCATCAGTATTGGCAGTCCAGTCCAATTTACCATCCAGCTGCACTCCCAGGTATTTATAGGTCTGTACCCTCTGCACACACTCACCTCTGATGATCACGGGGTCCATGAGGGGCCTGGGCCTCCTAAAATCCACCACCAGCTCCTTGGTTATGTTGGTGTTCAGTTTTAGGTGCTATTCAGGTTAAATTGCCATGTTGGCACTTTGCGATAAATAAGTGGGTTTTGGATTGCAGTTTGGGCACTTGGTTTCTAAATGGTTCGCCATCACTGGCCTAGTCATTCTGGCCTCCTACTCATCCCCTGTATCTAACTGGCTAACTATCTCTCACCTCTTCACCACCTAATAGCTAATGTGTGGTGAGCTTACTGACGCAAAAATGGCTGCTGTCGCATTATCCAGGTGGATGCTGCACATTGGTGAAGGCTTTGTGGCTCCCCACTCTCTATATAAGGCACTTTATGTATCTTGAAAAGTTTTACAGAAATGCAAAGTCTTCTTTTTCTAAAGAGAAGGAAAAAGCAACTTAAAATCTGCTGAAGTCTAAGGCAGTCTCAAATTTAGATTCACAATAGCCAGGACCTTATGGCACATCATCTACTCCAACTGACAGCGAATGTGGGAGTGAAAAAAGAAATGAGGTGGGCAGTGAAAATTCAATGCTTTTCAGTGGTACATCTGAACCAGGAACTTTCCTGTAGGAAAGGTGCCATATGAAAGAAACAAATGCAGAAAGTAAAAAAGAAATTAGAGTAATGTGGAATGGTAATGACAAACCACAGAAGGCAAAGTTCACATCTTGTGGGTGAAATACAAAGATGCAGTACATAAATACTGCAAAAAGATGCACCTATGTTAAAAAAAAAAGTCTCTCTCAGATACTCAGCATATTGTTGTGTCCTACAACTGCTATACATTAGTGTCCACTTTGAAAACCAGTATATGAAAAAGAATAAAATAAAAAGAAAATGATAGAAAGGGCATTTAGTGCTAAATAATAGTATCCAGTATAAGAGATACTATATGAGGGAAAGAAATATTAGCAATAATTAAGATATAAATAATAGTGTCCAATATGAAAGGCACTATATGAAGAAAGAAAGAAAGAAAGAAATGAGAGTAATGTAAAAGGAGATGATAAATAACAAAAGGTAAAGTTGACGTCTTGTCACCCTCTTTTGGTAGCCATAGAAATTTGCAGCATATAAAAGTTCTTTTTTGAAAATGTGCTTCTGGTAAAAGAAAAAAAAAGTCTATATCAAAAGAAGGAAATAAAGAAAGGAATGATACAATGGTTATTAAAGGCTGTATTATAGTAACCACTATTAAAGACGCTTTAAAAAAAGAAGGAAAGGCAGGACAGTCATTCACAGCTGTGTAATATTATCCAATATGAGAAATGCTATATGAAAGATAAAGAAAGAAACAAAGATTGGGCAGGCATTAAGTCCTCTATAATAGTGACCTCCTATATAATAGTGACCAGTATGAAAGGCACTATAAAATAAAAGAAACAAAGGAGAGAATTGGCAAATGTAGACGATAAATAATAAAAGGTAAAGTTGACGTTTTGTTGCCCTCTTCTGTTAGCCATAGAAAGTTCCAGTACATAAAAGTTATTTTTAGAAGATGTGCTTCGGGTCAAAAAATATGTCTCTGTCTAACTATACATAACTGCATGCGATACAAGTGCCATACTCACACTGACAGATAATAAACTAAAAAAAAGAAAGTAGCGAAGAATGATGGAACAGTCGTTAAGTGCTATATAATATTATCCAGTGCAAAAGGTGCTATATGAACAAAATAAATATTGAAGTTATTTAGAGCTCCATAAGTGTCCAATATGAAAGATGCTATATGATAGAAAAAAAAAGGAAAGAATGACTAGATATTCATTAATTAGTGTATAATATTTTCATCTATGAAAGATGTTATATGAAATAAAAAGACAAAAAGTAAGAAAGAAATGAGAGTAACGGTAAATGATGGTGATAAACAACAAAAGGCAAAATTGCCATCTTGTGGTAAATATACAAAATTGCAGTACATAGATACTGCATTTTTTTTTGAAGATGTGTTCAAAGCCTAATGTATGTCTTTGTCATTGACTTGGTATACCTGTAATGGATGTTTACTCTCTTTTATTTGCAGCATCAGCAGACAGATTGGTTCTTAAAAGTGTTGCAGCTCCAGTGTAACCAGGGTCCAAGGAGCAGCTCTGCACCAGACCACCAGCCAGGACCAAAGAGGCAGTGGGCTCAAATCTCACCTTTTAGTCTCATCAAAAGAAAGGCTGCTTTATGTCCTTTATTGGAAGAAAGAACAGACACCAATTTGTTACTTTTAATAAAAATAATAAAAAAGAAAGCTGGCTTCTCTGCATTTTACACAAATTTAATCATAATACTTTTCATTTTTATTACTATTTAATTTAATATTGTTTCTTTGTATCAGTATACTGCTGCTGGATTATGTGAATTTCCCCTTGGGATTAATAAAGTATCTATCTATCTATCTATCTATCTATCTATCTATCTATCTATCTATCTATCTATCTATCTAATATAGTGCCTTTCCATGCTCAATGTGCTTTACAAAATAAACAACAGGAAATATATTATATGGGATACAAAACAAAATCCACATAAAACACTAAGTAAACATAAATATAAGAAATACAAAGATGAACAATTACAGTAATTTAAAAAAAAGAAGGCCCAGTCTCCCATTCTTCAATCAGCTCATTCTTATTTACTTAATCATTAAAGCTAGCGAGCTAAATTATTAATATTTACTGAACTCCTTCAACCAAGGCGAGATACATTTGGCTGCTTTTCTTTGTTCCAGTTGCAGCACAGGCAGTTGAATTAACACGCTCAGCATCACACCATATTAGTGGGGGGATTTGTGCTCATACCACCTCAGAGATGGAATATCAAAGTGGGACTCTTTAAGAACAAAACCACAACATGCCTATTATTAGTTATTATTTGGCTGACACCTTTATCCAAGGTGACTTTTATAGACCCCTTTATAAAGCAAAACACTAGGATCTGAAAAATGTTTAACTTGGTCTGCTGTTGGTATTCAACTTACATGAACAGATTGTAATAACAACAACAACATTTATTTATAATATATAAATATATAATAGCGCATTTTCATATAAACAATGTAGCTCAAAGTGCTTTACATGATATAGAAAGAGAAAAAAGACAGTATAAATAATTAAAATTAGGGAACACTAATTAACATAAAATAAAAATAAGGTCCAATGGCCAGGGAGGACAGAAAAAACAAAAAAAAAACTCCAGACGGCTAGAGAAAAAAATAAAATCTGCAGGGGTTCCAGGCCATGATACCGCCCAGCCCCCTCTTGGCATTTTACCTAATATAAATGACCTCAATCAGTCCTCATGTTATTCAGGGTTCTCATGGAAAAATTTGATGATAATGGTCATGTGGACTTCTGGCCTTTAATCCATCAATGTAAGGACATCACGGTGCTTTGATTAGGTGGTGGTGACGGCGCAGATTGTCACCAAAGAAAACCGGTAAAAGAACAGAACAGAAAGTAGGGGTTAGTACGGAATGGATTTTGTCCCCAGCACGACCATGTCCCCTTTGAGCCATCCATTATCATACATCACTTGGGAACCGTTAAGATTAAGAAAGGGTGGGTAAGCAGCTCAGGAGGATAAGCTCCCCTTTCTAAGGGAAGCCTCGGGTTCAAGCCCCCATACCCACCATACAGAATTTACTCCAAATTATTTCTTAATTGCCAGTTTACATGCAGTGCCTTCCATCTTCCAATAATATTAAAGACTTCTTGCACTTTGCAGCAGAGGATTAGCTCACACCGGGCCAATTCAGCCCACCAGGTACAATGCCGGCCTGTCCAGTCGTAGTACGGAACCCCTTTATTTGAGGGGTCCAGGGCGTGTCGCTCGTATAAAGCACGACTGGCTACCAGGGAGATAAATCAGCTGCGGTAGCTCAACCGGGTAGACCACTAATGTAACCCCACCAGTGCATGAGATGTACGAGTTCGAGTCCCATCATGAGAAAAGGGGTGTTAAAATCAAAAGTAGTCTCTTTATTTGGTGGAACTGGCAATAAAAATAATTTATAGACTACACAGCTAAAGGGGTGCGACATCATGAAAAGACAGCAACCCAAGTCAGCTACATGGTTGAAACAGACAGACCATCCTGATCAAAGGGACAGGCCTGAGTTGAAGGAGGCCCTGACCTCAAGCCCAGCCTCCTCCCCACAGGATTCACCTCAAATAACAGGCAAACTCCATCCATCCATTGTCTAACCCGCTGAATCCGAATACAGGGTCACAAGGATAACAGGCAAACTGTCCATTTATTTGCAGTGCCATCCATTTTGGCAATGAGATAAAAGATTTCTTGTAACTTACTGCCAGAGTAATTTCTCACCAAGATAGATGATGCGAGTCAATTCTCCTGCTAAAAAACAAGCACCATCCTCTCCAGCTGTGATAAGAGGCCAACCAATTTCTTTAAGGAGTCCATAGACATTTCACTAACATTAAATGCATCTGGTCGGCTTACTAAACAATCAGATTCAGTAGCTCAACCGGGTGGACCACTCCTGCAGGGTAGAAAAGTGTGAGTTTGCATCTGCCCCCAAATCACAGGAGTTACTAAAGTAGAAAGCAGCCTCTTTATTAGCTGTGGCCACCAAAGAAATAACCCTGTTAGTCAAGACCAAGTCAGCCCCACAAGACCAACCCACAAGCAAAGTGGTTACCTCAAACCAAAGAGGATCCAGAAGAAATAACAATTAGCATGACTCTCTGTATTTATTTGAAGTGTCGACAGAGAGATCAGTTGTTAAAAGTGTTGAAGCTCAACAGAAAAAGGGGCTCAAAGAGTAACTCTGCTGGATAAACACCCCTAGATCCACCAGCCAAGACAGAGCCGGCATTGGGTTCAAATTCTCCTCTTACCATCATCAGAAGAAAACATGACCTGTAAGGGAAGGGAAAACAGAAGTCAATAATTACTTTTAATAAGCAAGTGAGCATTATGCATTTTTAAACTGAGGTAAATACTAAGAACTACAAAAATATAATAATTATAATAGTACATTTTAATTATATAGCAACTTTCCCATGTTCAAAGGGCATTACAGGAATTCAGAAAAAGCAACAGGGAATATACAATATTGGACACTGTAAAAGCCAATCCTAGAAAGTTAATGTTTAAAGTGAAATTCATATAGTGTTTGTTTTCTGATTTTTAATTGTGCTTTCTTTGCTTAGTATTAATATTATTCTTTCATTCAGCTCCTCAACCTGACTACATGTCTCGTGAAAGGTTTCAAACTGCTGCGCTACGTCAGTGAAATTTTCAGGAGCATCTTTAAGGCTTTCAATTTCAGCCATAAGCTTGGAAAGTCAGTCTTGCCTTTTCTTTATGTGATCTTTAAGATCCCTAATCATATTCTCTGGCTTTGAGTCCATACTCAGATCACTCCCAGCAACTTCACTTGAGCTATGCTTGGATATTGACAAGTTCACAGCAACGCACAAGCCGCTTCTTAGCAACAGCTACGTCACAATCAAGATACTTATGGTCTTTTCCAAAACTGATCAGCCATGCATTGAACTTGCTTCCAGCGTCTTCGAGTATACTGGTCACTTTTAGAAAAGAGTCCAGGAGTTGTGGATTGTGTCTTCAGTAACACAATGTGATTGGGTGTGAGGGCCTCCAAATCATTTGGGTCATTTGATGTCTATTTGATGGGTTCTGTTATTGATGATTGATCATCACTGTTTGGAGACTTTCACCATCGAGTATTTGTTGGTTAAGTATTGAGTTTAGAATCTTTCTTATGCTTCTAATTTGCCTCTCTCATACTCCACCTTGATGAGAGGCTGATGGTGGGTTGAAAAATCTGTTTGATTTCTTTTTTCATTATAGCGTTGCTGATTTTTTCTTGGTTGAGATTTTTAATTGCTTCTCATGGTTCTCATTTTAAACCAGCATAGTTTGTTTCATTATCTGAGCACATGATTTTAACTTGTCCTCTTCTGCAAATGAATGTGTGCAATCTCTATGTGCACAGCTCAGATTGTTAGACAAGTGAAAATTACTTCTTACCTCTTGACCAGACTTTGTCCTCTTTTAACTTGAAAGGGGCCAAAATAATCAACTCCAACATTAACTTAGAAAGTTAATGCTTTAAGTTAAACTCTTATTAGTATGTGCTTCATTTAAATAGAATATAATTTTCTTTCATGACTATTGACAATGGTATAGTGTTTAACCCCATGTAAGTTAATTTGAGATAGAACTTTCCTGCTATAATCAGTAATTTAGAGTGTTAATTGAGTCAGTTGCTATTTAGAATATGTCCCAGTGCTAGGAGGGCCAGAAAGACCCATTTACAGTATGAAAATTGGATAAGCATACAGTTTTCTGAACGCTTAGAAATAGCTCAACTGTATGAGAGAACTTAAAGAAACAAGAAAGATGTATAAGCTTTCAACTGAACCTTTCTTAAACAAGAACTTTCTTTTCCTTGCAAAATCAATTTTTTCTCTATTTTTATGTGAACTGTTTTTAAAACTTTTAAGAACAAAGATATTTTGTATGTTGAATCATTTCAACGTGTCAAGCTATTGCTGAATCCCATGAAGCAAACTAAAGCTGCAGAACTTTGGTAATTTTTGGTAAAGCTACAGCTACAGGTCAGCTACAGTGACCATTAACTGTTAAACAACACAGCATGTGATGAGACTCCAAAGCCGCACAGCCCTAAATCGTCTCCTCCTGCTGGTGCAATGAAACAGCCAGACAAGTTTCTTCAAGTTCCCTTTAATGGAGGCATGACTGGCTTTAAAATAAAATCAAACTTGTCATTCCTGGTGTTTCATACGTACTTCCAATATCCATAAACAACAATTGAGACATGCGTTTGAAGTCTCAAAATATCTCTTAAATATGTCTAGGAATCTTCTGCTTCTGTAATCATCTTCACGGTTATAATTTAGCACTTGATTGAGAGGAGACACGTTGGTCAACACAACAGAATAGTTAATTTACCTCTGGGTTTAACTCCTTTAGAGTAAATGTGACCATTAACTGTTAAACAGGACAGCATGTCACAGAGCCCTAAATCGTCTCCTCCTGTTGGTGCAATAAAACAGCCAGACAAGTTTCTTTAGGTTCCTTTTAATGGAGGTATGAGGTAGTTGCTTCAAAATAAAATCAAACATTCTCAACACATCAAAAATGGATGGGTGGATTTATAAAAAGGGCATTTTATTGAATCAAATAATAATAAACACAGTAATGCCTAACATGTAGCTAAATCATTAACATCAGGAGACCCTTTCAGATGAGGATATCTGACTTTGATGGCCTCATTTTGGACCTAAACATGGCTGATCAAATCTACTGAACATCCACACATGGTGCTGTAGGAAAGAGGGATGATGCCAATGCATGTTAGTTAGTGCAGGACTGTGGCAAAAGTTATGTGCTGACAGCTCACAAAAAATATAAACATCAAGACTAACATAGCATACTGCCTTAAAATTGAACAATGTTATCCATCCATCCATTTATCCATCTATTAAATTTTGTAATCTGTTATCCAGGATAGGGTCGCAGAACCATGTGATAATTATTCAAATTAAATTATTTCTAATGTGCCTGAACTACACAACACACAGCCCATGTTTCTGATTATTTTGTATTTATTTTTTACACTGCAAGTCAATACGCCAGATATAGTTATATACTGAGTTACTCCTCCTTATAGAGCTTGTTAAACATTTGGAAACTTTTAATATTTAACATGGTTTTTAAACTAAGAAGCATTAATCCTGCTATTCTTATTTCTTAGAAAATATACTGGTCTCAGATGTAAAAACCTTCATGCTGATTCTATAATGGGTTGCTTGTGTAGGAGAGGTTTGTAAAGCCCAGGAGTGCCATCTAGTGCTCAAGGTTAGTCCAGCTTCCATAATTAATTCTCAGCATATTGTTTCCAAAACTCCTTCCTTGATACCACAGTTCCTTTTAGATTACAAATTCAGCCTAGATTAATAATTGGGGGACAACTGCTGCTTGTAGCCAGAGCACTGTGTTTTTTTTTTTTTGTTTGTTTTTTTTTTTAAATTATATTTCAATGGCTAATGTGCCAATAAAGAAATTCTCCATTTGTGTTTATTTTTCCATTTTTCCAGGCTGCCTGGGATGGAGTAGTCTGAGAGCAGGCTGAAGGAGTACTTGTGGCAGTTTGGGACTAATGGCCTCAATCTTCTCAACTTGATGTTATTCCTGGCAAACCAGTTTTCTTCAAGCAGTACATGAGACACCAAGCTTCCTGGTTACTATTGTGTTTGGGTACCTTGGAATAGTCAAAAAGTATTGTTCCAGGGAATACTGTTTCTAAGTTGTTATTCCAGGAAAACCAGCAGGTTCTGTGCAGCTGGGCAACATTCAACACAACAATGATGTGTCTTACTTGTTCCTCCCGAGCTTCTTCCAGAGTGATAGGAGTAAGATGCAGTCTACCAGAGTCCTGTAGATGCCATTGAATGCGAAGAACACCCTTAGCCATGTATGGATGCCTTGGTGTTCTGACTTTGAAATGAAAGCCAAAATAAATACGAAGAATTCTCTCAATTTTTTTTTTGGAATTCTTTTCCTCTAGAAGAGAGAAGGTCAAAAAGTAGCAAAGATTAAAACCAGAGATTGAAGAAAGATACAACAAAACCACAAATTTAAAGCCAAAGTAATTTAAAGTACCATGCAAATGACTTATCCCAAAATTTCACAAAAAAATCTCAGATGAACAAGAGCTGCAAGTGGACATCTTTATATAGTTGTACTAATGATGACATCATATCATCCCAAAGCATTGTAGGATACTTTCACAAAACTCTCAAAATGGCATCACCCATTGGAAAAATAAAATGTCATTGAAAATAACATTAAAATGGTATAAACTTTCAAATAAGGTCTCCCAATGAAAAACATGTCAGAAACAGGTTTTTTGAATAATCTGGATTATGAAGAATTAACCAGTTAACAGCTCAGTCCCCATCATTGACCCTTTGTGTAAACTTCAGCAAGCCACTGGAACTGACTGCACTTCAACTATAAAAATAAAATGTTATTAAATGGATGCTGGTTTGCAAGTGGTGGCCAAACACAGGGGCACCACTAGAATGGCACAAGGCATGAGGAAGGTTTACAGATAGCCTCTGGAGTTGAAAGCAGGCCACTCTGACTATAACAGGAGAGGTACTGTGTACACCAATGTGGGAATACAGTGGTCTTTATGAAGTAGTGTGGCCTCTAAGAATTAAGCAAAAGAGCAGATATGAGTAATAGAGAGAATGGAAACCTAGACAGAAGCATGCAAGTCTGTCTCAGAATGCTTCTAATAGAGAGACCAAGACCAAAGAAGTAAAAATGAAGGTGGAACACCTTCAGAAATGTGTTGTTTTTAAAATAGAGCAGGTAGGACAAAGGCTACCTGGAAGGCTTAGCTTTTTCAGGGTAACAAAACACTGAATAACTGATAGTCTTTATGCAGGGGCAAGTCTTCATGTATTCATTATATTCAGCGATGCCTCTGGCTCTGTCTCATCTACAGAAATCACATGTTGTTCCACAACACAAAACCTTCTGCCATGGTCTGTCACTGCAACCAACCATGACCCTTTTTCTTGCAAGTGATGAGTCCACATGTGCTGTAGGTTCCGTGTAGCTTTTTGTTTAAAATTATGCCTAGTTGAGCTACATGAGCCGTCAGCCATCAACTATTGTTCATTACTTCCAAAACCCAGCTTCAGGAACCCATTGGACCAATTTGCCATTGGTAAATAAAGTTTATCTAATCTAATCTAATTTAATCCAAACCTTTCAGGTATCACTGAGGAATTGAGTCCTCTTTACTACCTCCTTGGCAAGAGTATATTAATATTAGGGTAACTGCAAAGGGTTTAGGGACATTGTTAAATTTGGTACATTATTTACCTTTAAAGAGTGAATTAACATAATAAGAAAATGGGATAAGCATACAATTTCTGAATGTTCAGAAATGGTTTAACTGTATGAGAGAACTTAAAGAAACAAACAAGATTTATGAGCTTTAAACAGAACCTTTCTTAAACAAGAACTTTTCTTTGCAATATCATTTTTTCTCTATTTTTGTGTGAACTGTTTTACATTGAATTTTTACGTAAGCCTTTAAAACGAATTAACCTTATTTGTTTTTATACAAGCATGTAACCTATGAATTGCAGAGGTACTTGATAAAAATAAGTTTTGTCTTTCAAATTCTTATTTTTCACATTTTTTCAAAAAATATGTAGGTTCTTATCATAGTCTGCAAAATAACATTTTTATAAGAGTCACAGCCATCAGTAGTTTCAATGTGCAACACAAATAAAGAAACTGAGCAATAAAAGTCTTAGTGTCTGCTAATAAGATTAACAATTAACTATTTTTTAATATTCTCTACAGGTGACATCATAAGTTCAAATTTCTGTCTACCTCTAAATAAGGCACAGAGGCACTTTCAGATGTTGATAATAAAAAATGCACTTCCATTACTAAATAACTAAATACAAAATAAGAAATGACAATAGCACTATTGTTATTTACAGTTTTGGAGGGTACCTGGTCAGAAGTGGAAACATGGGGCCAAGAGACTGCTCCAAATCAGGAAGCTGATCATAAACATAGTATGCATTCTGGTAATGTTGTTAACTATTATGGCCCAAGGTGGAATACCACCTCCTAGAATAAATAACAATTTAATGAAGGTTTTTGTACCCTACATATTGGGAAGGAAAGGATATTTGAGGGATGCCTGTTATTTTATATGAAAGCCAGGGGTTCAGGTGTGCAGGAACACTTGAGGTCATTACACAGATATTTATAAGGATGGCTGCATGGCTTCCAGAGCATAATCCTGACAATAAATGTACTTACAGCGATTCCCTCATATACTGTATGATCCAGGAGAGAGGTTTACAGCCTCCTTAAACTCAGGATGGAGTGTAGTTTACAATCCACATTAGTCATGGAAAGGGCTAGTCTAGTAGAAGAAAGAAGGCTTTTGTTAGATTAAGATGGGAAGGTGATGCAGGTGGTGTGGAAGAAATCAAAATATTAATTAAAGAAAGGAACTCATCCTATGTTAGGGCAAGTTTGACAAAACTTCTTTGAGTCAGAAAACCATTCAGGAGAAAACCTGTTCTTTGCATCTTTAATTATTTTGTCAGCAAATGCTGAAGAGGGAGCATTCACCACAGTAGTCTGTTAAAGAATAGCCAAAATGGTCAAAATGTAAGGGCAGGGGTCAGTTTTATAAACAACTGAATTTGAATAACCGCTGGATTAATGTGTCCATATCATACTCTGATTGGTTAAAAGATATGAGGTGCTTTAGCACAGAGCACAACCAGCCTAAGATAAATGTCTTTCTGAATTATATCATTGTTCTTCAATATCTTTTAAATTCAGCTCTTGTTCTGTTATGAAAACGGTATACATAACAACTAGCAAAGAACATTACATTGGCACCCTGCCCAGGATTGGTTCCTGCCTTGTGCCCGCCTTGTGCCCTGTGTTGGCTGGGATTGGCTCCAGCAGACCCCCGTGACCCTGTATTCGGATTCAGCGGGTTAGAAAATGGATGGATGGATAGTTTCTTCAACCATCTCCCTGGAACATTCTACTTGTTTACTTGACCATTTTAGCAGCCTCTTCATGACATTTCTAACACAAACGCTTATATATTTCAAAGTGCACTGCACATTTTTTTTCTTTTTAATCAGAGTATAGAATCACGTCAATGAAACTTCTGGGATATTGATCTGGTCAGATAAATAGCAGAGGGGGTTGTTAATCAGTTTCAGCTGCTTTGATGTTAATGAAATTAACAGGTGCACTAGAGGGGCAACAGTGAGATGAGACCCAAAACAGGAATGGTTTAACAGGTGGAAGCCACTGATGTTTTTAACTCCTCATCTTTTCTGACTGTTATTTTACTAGTTTTGCATTTGGCTACGATCAGGGTAACTACTGGTAGCATGAGGCGATACCTGGACCCTACAGAGGTTGCACAGTAGTTCAGCTTCTCCAGGATGGCACATAAATATGTGTCATTGCTAGAAGGTTTGCTTTGTCTCCCAGCACAGTCTCAAGGGCATGGCAGAGATTCCAGGAGACAGGCAGTTACTCTAGGAGACCTGGACAGGGTCGTAGAAGGTCCTTAACCCATCAGCAGGACTGGTATCTGCTCCTTTGTGCAAGGAGGAACAGGAAGAGCACTGCCACAGCCCTACAAAATGACCTCTAGCGGGCCACTGCTGTGAATGTCTCTGACCAAACAATCAGAGACAGACTTCATGATGGTGGCCTGAGGGTCCAACGTCCTCTAGTGGGCCCAACGTCCTCTAGTGGGCCCTGTGCTTATTGCCCGGCCACGTGGAGCTCGATTGGCATTTGCCATAGAATACCAGAATTGGCAGGTCCAGCAATGGAGCCCTGTGCTTTCACAGATGAGAGCAGGTTCACTCTGAGCATATGCGACAGACATGAAAGGGTCTGGGGAAGCCTGAAGAACATTATACTGCCTGTAACATCGCTCAGCATGACCGGTTTGGTGGTGGGTCAGTGATGGTCTGGGGAAGAATATCCATTGAGTGGCACATAGACCTCTACAGGCTAGACAATGGAACCTTGATTGCCATTAGTTACTGGGATGAAATCCTTGGATCCATTGTCAGACCCTATGCTGGTGCAGTGGGTCATGAGTTCCTCCTGGTGCACGACAATGTCCAGCCTTAATGTGGCGAGAGTATGCAGGCAGTTCCTGGATGATTAAGGAATTGATACCATTGACTAGCCCCCACACTCGCCTGACTTAAATCCAATAGAACACCTCTGGGACATTATGTTTCGGTCCATCCAACACTGCCAGGTTGCACCTCAGACTGTCCAGGACCTCAGTGATACTCTGGTCCAGATCTGGGAAGGGATACCCCAGGACACCATCCATTGTCTCATTAGGAGCATGCACCGACATTGTCAGGCACGCATACAAGCACATGGGGGCCATATACTACTGAGTACGAGTACGAGTTGCTGCAATGAAATTTTATCAAAATAGCCCGCTGCATCATTTTTTCACTTTGATTTTTGGGGTCTCTTTGAATTCAGCCCTCTGTAGGTTGATAATTTTATTTACATCAAATGATGTGGTATCCTTCCATTCCTAACACATTACCCAGTCCATATCAGTATAGAAATCCAGCATGATTTTTTTCCCATTGTGATCTGATCTGTTTTCAAAATGTTCCTTTCATTTTGAGCAGTTTATATATACAGTATATTGCATAGTTTTACTGTCAAATAATGCAAAGAGTACGCGGCACGTGTTTCTCCCTAATTCTGGGCTCATCAGGCATACACACTCACTGCACTTCCTCTCGGGGATCGAACCTCGGACGTCAGCGGCGAAGTTTCTTTACATTGCGCCACGGCCTGTGGTTCGTTTATTTGACAGCATGTAGATCGGAGTAATTATATTCATGACATTTGTAGTCTGAATCACAATCTGATTGTATGGGTGGTTACCTACCAGCTAACATTTGTGGTTGGCCTGCAGGGGTTGCACTAGAAAAAAAGCCACAGAAAGAAGCAGACACAAGTTTTGAAACACACACTGGCTTTTATTTCTGGGAAACTATTCTCCCAAGCATTTCCCACCCGCAAGCACGGTACACAGGGATAGTAATAAACATTATTTAGAAGTGGAACATTTTGTCTTTTCTTCTTTCTTTGTCTTCTTCAAACTCTCTGTCTTTCTCTACTCCTCCTCCAGCAAGATTTGACACTTTCCTTACGACTCTGGCTCTTGATGCGGTGCCAGCGGGTTTCTTTTATCCTGTACTCGGGTGTACTTCCGATGGCCCGTTAGCATGGTTGACTTAAGGTTTTTTTCCACATTGGGATTATGAATTTTATTTATTATTCACAATAGTAGTATGTGTACTATTAGATCTCTGTGTGCTGAAAAGGTGTCAAATTATTATATATGTGTTTTTTCAAGAAAACTGAACATATTAGATTATTGATTATTTATATTGTGTGGCTCACACCATCGCTGCATCTTGCAGCAATCTATAACATAAGTTTTACAAATAATGCACTACGTAAATTAGAAGATGTCTATACATTTATTTATTTGTCCAAAAATGTAAACAAACTTTGTGAAAAATCAGTTTAAAATAATAAAGTTACAAGTAATAACAACAGTCTGTCTCCGTGCCTATTTAGTTTACAGGTGCTGGTCATAAAATTAGAATATCATGACAAAGTTGATTTATTTCGGTAATTCCATTCAAAAAGTGAAACTTGTATATTAGATTCATTAATTACACACAGACTGATGTATTTCATATGTTTATTTCTTTTAATTTTGATGATTATAACTGACAACTAATGAAAGACCCAAATTCAGTATCTCGGAAAATTAGAATATTGTAAAAAAGTTCAATATTGAAGACACCTGGTGCCACACTCTAATCAGCTAATTAACTCAAAACACCTGCAAAAGCCTTTAAATGGTCTCTCAGTCTAGTTCTGTAGGCTACACAATCATGGGGAAGACTGCTGACTTGACAGTTGTCCAAAAGACGACCATTGACACCTTGCACAAGGAGGGCAAGACACAAAAGGTCATTGCTAAAGAGGCTGGCTGTTCACAGAGCTCTGTGTCCAAGCACATTAATAGAGAGGCGAAGGGAAGGACAAGATGTGGTAGAAAAAGTGTTACAAGCAATAGGGATAACTGCACCCTGGAGAGGATTGTGAAACAAAACCCATTCAAAGCTGTGGGGAAGATTCACAAAGAGTGGACTGCAGCTGGAGTCAGTGCTTCAAGAACCACCACGCACAGACGTATGCAAGACATGGGTTTCAGCTGTCGCATTCCTTGTGTCAAGACACTCTTGAATAAGAGACGGCGTCAGAAGCGTCTCGCCTGGGCTAAAGACAAAAAGGACTGGACTGCTGCTGAGTGGTCCAAAGTTATGTTCTCTGATGAAAGTACATTTTGCATTTCCTTTGGAAATTAAGGTTCCAGAGTCTGGAGGAAGAGAGGAGAGGCACAGAATCCATGATGCTTGAGGTCCAGTGTAAAGTTTCCACAGTCAGTGATGGTTTGGGGTGCCATGTCATCTGCTGGTGTTGGTCCATTGTGTTTTGCAGTCGTCTACCAGGAAGTTTTAGAGCACTTCATGCTTCCTGCTGCTGACGAACGTTATAGAGATGCAGATTTCATTTTCCAACAGGACCTGGCACCTGCACACAGTGCCAAAGCTACCAGTACCTGGTTTAAGCACCATGGTATCCCTGTTCTTGATTGGCCAGCAAACTCACTTGACCTTAACCCCATAGAACATCTATGGGGTATTTTGAAGAGGAATATGCAATATGCCAGACCCAACAATTCAGAAGAGCTGAAGGCCACTATCAGAGCAACATGGGCTCTCATAACACCTGAGCAGTGCCACAGACTGATCGACTCCATGCCACCCCGCATTGCTGCAGTAATCCAGGCCAAAGGAGCCCCAACTAAATACTGAGTGGTGTACATGCACATACTTTTCATGTTCATACCTTTCAGTTGGTCAACATTTCTAAAAATCCTTTTTTTGCATTGGTCTTAATTGATATTCTAATTTTCCGAGATACTGAATTTAGGACTTTCATTAGTTGTCAGTCATAATCATCAAAATTAAAAGAAATAAACATTAGAAATACATCAGTCTGTGTGTAATTGTGTAATGAATGAATCTAATATACAAGTTTCACTTTTTGAATGGAATTGCTGAAATGAATCAACTTTCTCATGATATTCTAATTTATGACCAGCACCTAGGCTGTAAAAGCGGATGTGGACCCGCACTATCAAAGCGGTCACAAAGCCGTATCGCCGCTAACAGAACAGCGGTCACTATGCGCGCGTCTCCATATCGACGTGTTTATCAATGATTGACGACCAAATCATGCCTGTGATTGGTAGAAATTACATGATTGGCAGATGGTCAACACACATTGCCTGCATGCAAATATAACGAAGTAGCTCCTGTCTTGTCACATTTTATTTTACTATCAGATAATCCTTCATTTACGTTTTCAATTACTTTTTCACAGTTCATGTTTAAAGAGTGACGCGAACGGGTGAAAACTTGCAAACACACTGAATCCTCTTGTAGGGCGCGTTTACGTCACAGTTGACGTCCATTACGTCTATTGCCCCGGAAGTGAAGAGTGACCGCGGCGGTACTTGCCGCTATGTTTATTTTGTTATGAGTAAAATGGCGACGGCCAAGTTGGGTAAAGGAAAGAAGGCGGTCAGCCAGGAGGAGTTGAGGCGGCTTATGCGACAGAAACAGCGAGAGACATCTCAAAATAGGAAACGAGTCGAATCTCCTTTTGCAAAATATCCTTTAACGTTCGTTGTTGGGGGGACTGTATGTGGTTACAGAATATGACTAACTGAGTGCAGGGTTATAGAGACTTTTCGATAGTTTATTTTATGTATTAATATTTTAGAAACAAATAAGTAATTTTGTCGATCTTTGAAATGCTATTTTTTTATTTGTTCGAAGCGAGGACTGTCCTAAAAATACACTTAGTTCTTGGTTTTCCTTAATGAAATAATTTGCACGTACAATAGTCTCGGCCACTTAACCTGTGTACTGTGCAATACTCCCATTAAAAGTGACATACTATGGCAAGCACATATTCTTGGTAAACCGCATAAACAGGTAAGCTTGTCCATTTGTTGTGTTTGCAAATTTTTAATGTTCTTGCTCTAAAGCTCAGTACAGATGTAAGGTCCAGCATCTCCTGTACTTGGCTGTAATAGAGTCCTTTGCGATACAGTATATGGCTAACTTAAATTGCAACTTCTTTAAACGTGCTTTTATTGCATCCTTATTTTATTGTGTAGAGTAATATATTAATTGCGTTCTTTTTATAGAAAGTCGACGAACTGAGAAGCTCGGAACAAACCTCTCCTGCCCCTGTTAGCAATACACCAGCAGCCTTAGATCTGAAGAGGAAAGCACCAAGTGTAACCGATCCAGACGTGAAGAAAGTAAAACGTAATGCATATGACATATTTTTCTAAAATTACTCGTTAAGCTTTTAGTTAAAAAAAAAAAAAATACGGAATGACTAACAAATCACCAGTACAAATTGTAATTCTGTAATGCTTGTTATTCGGGGATGCGGTTTCTTTAAGGTCAAGTCATGATCGTGTCACAGAAACAAGAGCCCGAGACTTTGGATTTTACACATTACACCTTGTGACGATTTCCTTCGGTCTCCATCTGCACTTTCTTTCAGGATGAATAAATCTATTAATCTATCTTTCTTAAAATCAATTTTGTTATCAAGTGCCTATTGAATTTAGTCTCTGATATGCTGTGCAATATTTCATTGCATTATCACTTACCTGAACTGTACCATATTTTTGTCCACTTAATAATTTGCATGTTAAAATCCAAAATTTGGTTTGCTAAAATGAGACATGGTTTTATATGTCAAATTAAATTACATGTTCTAACACTGCATTATATATACTTCACATTTTATAAACTAGGTCCTCATAGCTAATATATAATTTTAAAGTAGATTAGTAACTTAATAAACCTATTTTACTTTTTCCTACATGATAAGATCCCAAAGATGTGGAGGATAGATGTAGAAAATGTAATTGTTATTTTTTTCTTTTATGCTTTAGAAGAAACAACCCATTCTACAGAATCAGAGTAAGTATGTATAAATATTTTAATTAGAAAACCATTTTCTGATAAGAGTGAAGTTTTTGTTTTGCACTTTGTTGGTTAAATTTTGCTTAACAGTACCTGTTTTATTTTTTGTTTTAGTGTACTTACATTTATTAAAAATTATCATAGTATTAATTATAATAATCTAAGTAAATGTTTATGTTGAATAATTTGTGGAAAGCACCTTGAGTTTTATGTAAATGTATGATGAGATGCTATATAAGTAAAGTTAATTTTATTATTATGCACCTTTCTAGTTCTAAAAATAACATGGTGTGTTTAAGTATTCTTTCGTTAAATGGATTTTCCATCTCCAAAGTGCATTCTGTGAGTAGCACATGAAGGTATTAAATATTCTATTAATACTAAAATAAGAATAAATAATACTCTTTCTATTAGTATTTTTATTTTAAGTTTTTACTCAATTTGTGTAAAAATATATAGTAATGTTATGTGCTTCGAGAAAACTAATAATGATATAAGAGAATCTGCAGAAGAATCTAAATAGAATAGAATGCCTTTTATTGTCGCTATACACATGTACAATAAGATTAAAAGCAGCTCCTTCAGTGCAGACATATATGTAGAACACAACAAGTAAATAAAAAAATGGTGCAAAAAGTTGCAAAAAAGTTCTGTGATGCTATATACATATGGAAAGAATAATAACTATTGCACTGTTGGGTTATTGCACATAATTTAAATATTGCACAATAATAATGATAATCATGTGCAGTGAGTAGTGGATGTTGGACCCTGAGAGTAATGATATTGTACAATATACAGATATTGCACAGTTATTATCAGTACCATTTAGATATTGGATATTGCACAGTTGATGGATAGAAGGAAGTTCAGGGGTTGGGGGGTTAAACTGTGTAGTCGGTGCATGTGTGAGTTTAGAATGGTTATGGCTTTTGGGGAAAAACTGTTCTTGAGTCTGTTTGTCCTTGTTGTGATGCACCTGTAGCACCTCCCTGAAGGCAACTGCTAAAGCAGTTATGGTATTTGGAATACTATGGCTATTCCCTGGGCCATTGTATTGTTACAGGTAATCTACAATCAGATGCATTACACTAATAAACAATATGCGGTTAGTTTCAGTGTATTTATAAAGCTGCGTCAGAAATGTGGTTCTAAGAAATAAAGGGTAACCACACAGGAACAGTAGCACTGCTTTGACCGCTGGGTGCCACCAGTCTGCAAAACCGAGCGGAGAACTTGCATACGACAGGGTATGAGGTACCGTGGAAAAGTGAGTGGCTTTACGCCAAGTGTAGGTTTTATACATTAAGTAGCTCTGTAAGCGTGCATGATGTTGGAGTAAACGTGGTCCAGAGTGTTCTCCCCTCTAGTAGAACACTTAACATGTTGATAAAATTTCGGGAGTACAGTCTTCAAGTTGGCCTTGTTAAAGTCTCCTGCAATTATATGAGCACCATCAGGGTGGGCTCGCTGCTGTTCATTAATGGTATTCAGCAGGAGAGAGATAATTGTAACTTTCTTAAAGTTCAGCTTTATTTAAATTAAGGAGGCTTTTTTCTTGAGGAAAATAACAAATTATTGGTATATTCACTAGGTAAAAAGGTCAGTAAGTATTAGGTAGTATGCAAATGCAAGTGAACATTTTATTTCAGGCATGTCCTTTAAAAGTTATGACAGCAACCAAGTCTTTACTGTAGCTATTACTCATTTCCTCAAATTGCATTAAGATGCATTTATCTGCCATAGTAGCATTGTGTTGTGCTTGTGTGTGTTTGGTCCCTCTGCACAATCTGATTGGTCAGCTTGGCGATGGTGGCACAATACATTTAAGGGTGTGAAGTTCAGTTCCTGTTCTATTTTTGTTTAAAAAAAAAAAAAAAGTACAATTATAGCATCTCAATTATAGCTAAGCAAATAAATTGACAAGCAATGTTGAGTTGCAACATGTTCATAGAGGTGTGATGAAGCGAAATCGTCGGAGCAGAAGATGCACCCAAAGGTCTTCACCTGAAATGAAGGCTCTAGGAGTCAGAGGATAGGCAAACAGAGTAATTAGCTTTATTGCAATAAAACAATAACACAGACTCAACCCAATTTAGGCCAAATCGAGCTGAGCCCCGAACAGTTAAAAAATCACAGCTTATATAATCATTTCTTATCATTCTGACCTTGCTTGAAGCTCATTTCCCCCCACCCCCGACTCATTTTCTGTAGCTAGTCTAATTAACTTTTATTAGAACCACCAATTCTTCTATATAAAAGCAGTTGGGTGTCCTTCCGTCCCGTGAGTGCTACGCAGGCGCAGAGTTTCACACACGCCCCGTCCATTTTGCAATGCACGATGGGATTTGTAGTTTCGTTTTTCCAGGTAAAAGATGATTTTCTACTCCAGACTGTGCAATATCTTCTTCTTCTTTCTACTATATAAAAGCGGTCGGGATTGTCCTTCCGTCCCGTGAGTGGAAAGCGTAGCGGTATTCCCCTTATCACAGACTTACTACTTGCAGCTTGCGGTACAAAGCGACATGATGTGAGCAGAGTTCTGGTGCTCCCGGCGTTCCCTTGCTTTTGTGCGTGATGCGCTGGAAAAATAGACAAAATTATGTCTCTGGAAATAATTAATGTTGATGGAGTACAAATACCTCACCGCGTAGTAAATATCAGGGGGGTTCAAAAGGGCGACCTCAATATAGAAAAAAAGTTTAAATTTCATCACAAAAATAACAAACTACGAGTATTAAAGTAATCCTGCTCAAATGCAATATAACCAAATTAATGAGTTTGTATAAAATATCAAATTGATCTACATATTGAATTGCCTTAAGAAGTGGTCAACTTAAAAGTCGGTTGCCTTAAAAGGCGGGTCGGCCTAGTATTTATTTTCTGTCATTTATCTTTATTTTTCTGCCACACTTATTTTTAGGTCGGCCGAAAGCCAGCAGGTGTTTTCCCTTCTTCCCATCCTTGAGCTTTCTTTATCTCATCATCCTTCCTTCCTGGGTCCTATCGCTAGGTTATATTGGTAGCTAGAGCTAAGCTTTCATTTAAAAAGAAATATGCCATGTGCCTTTATTTAACCATTTGTTTAGCAGGCCTGACTTATATTAATATTTGCACTAAGGTTAATGCTTATGTATTTTTCTATATTTATTTATGTTAATACATGAATATACTAATTTTATTTTCCATGGGTGCAACCAGAGTTGCCTTCAAAGATATGAAGTATTTATGAGAATACAAATCGTGTCTACCATTGGTAGTAGTCAAAATGCAGACAGGAGGCGAAATGACAGAGTCTGAGAAGTAGACTTTATGGGAACATGATTGAGAGAGGAAGTTCAGGGCAAGAGAGGTTAAGACATAGTGAGGAATGCTGATGGTGCATGTAGGGCAAACAATGCCAAATATGATCTGTTTTTGACAGGTAAGTGTAGCTAGTTCTTTATAAAAGTGTTTCATCTGGTCTATACCTGTTTGGCTTTCTTACACAAACTACTTAAATCGGGTCTTGCAGCAGTGCTGTTCTCCAGTTGAACATCTGGATTTTCCTTGGGCAGTCCCCTAAACTCTTTTTTTTTTTTTTCTTCTTTGTTTTACATTTTTTGGTAGATGTGTTAGAATTTTTAGCATTTTATCATTGTATGCATATTTCATGTGGATGGTTAATTTTATTTGTTTTTCCAGGAATGTTTTGGTATGACTAAATAATAGCAAGCCATTTATGTGTATGACAGTCCAAAATTATGGCAATTCTACTACGGTACTTAACAGTGGAGTTAAGGTTGTTTTTGTAGAAAGTAGAGTTATGTTTTCACCACAATTCATATTTTTATTGTGACTGAAAGTATACATTTTGGCTTCATTCGTCCATAGGAAATTATTTTAAAAGTCACATTATGTACTTTGTTTTTTGCAAACTTGGCAACAGTGTTCTTATTCAAGAACAAAGTTGTTTTTCCTAGCTATCTTGTCATCATTGGCATTGGTATTCAGCTAGTGTCCTTTTGTTGACATTGGAGCACAAACATCTGCTGTACCAGAAGAAGTGTAGTATTCCCGTGATGTGGTGATCTGCATGCTTGTGATGTAATTTTGACGAATGTTCACATTTTAAGCAGTAAAATTGTAGACTAAGTTTTTTAATTTGTATGCTAGTAAATTCTTAAACATTTTGTAATTGGTTTTTAATATGTCTGGCTGCTTACAGCACTCTTGTATGAGTACATTGTAGGTTTTATTTTATTAAAAGATATGTAGGGTGTGACCAAACTGACTAGGTTCGTTAACTTCGTAAAATAGAGAGCCTCTTGTGGTTGGGAGGCTGGCAGATAGGTTAACATGGCATCTATTTGTTTAACACCTTATTAGTTTTATATTTTTGTTGACCAGTGCAGTTCCATTATTTTTGAATATTTTATGTTTATAACTAAACCATAAGAAAAACTCTGTTCATAATTTGTCTCGGATGGGGCAATATTTTGAGTGACTTATCAAAATGGATAGTAGACTGTGCCTTTGTTGAGCAAATAGTATGCATGCTTGCATTTTTTACAAGAAAACTAATAGTTGTTGACGCCCTGAAGGTGAGTAAAGGTAATCTCTTTTTTTGTTTTGTTTTTTTTTTTGTTTATTTGTGTTTTCATCGACTTAATTTTTTTAAAGTGTTCTTTAAGCCCTAATGTCAGAAATGTCATAACTATAAGTTTTTAAAAAACCTTACCAAATATAAAAAAAGTAAAATTGCCCTATGGCCAGTTTTACACTTTTAAGTAATTAGTCAGCCTGCACCAATTATAATAGTTCATTTTTCCTTCCTTCCTACTGGGAAGAGCTATAACTCAAGGCGCTTACCCAATAATTTAAGATTGTTTAACCCTTTTAAATCAGTTGCATGCATTTTAAAATAATAATATGAAAGCCATGGTACTCTTTATAGCAGTAATAAGTTCATTTAGGCATTTCAAGTACCAGAATTCTGTTAATTCTATTTATAATGAGAGGTTTGTATGACTTTTAATACCTTTTTCATGTTTTTTTTTCTGTTTAGAATGGTTTTCTTAAATGCCTATTTCATGTTTTATTTTAGTCTTCCAGCTGACTTTTTTGATAGTAAAAATTCTAAAGGAGTGTGTAGTTCTTCAGTTTCACAAACACCTGGCCTACGATTGCTAGCTAACGATTATGATGATGATGATGACGGCGACGATGATGGAAATGAGAATTCCAAGCCAGTATCTGGGAATGGTATTCTGAAGAAAAGTACAGAGAATCCTCCAGTAGTAGCGGACAAACTTCCTTCAGGTAGTTTTACTTTTCAAGTGAAATCTTTCCTATGGAAGGGAACCTGTAAAGTAATGTTTCAAAAGTCATAATTGCTATGAAAGATTTTTTTATTAATATTTAGGAAGAGTTCTAAACTACATCCGAAATAGTTGTCAGTCTGACAATAATTACAAATCTGTGACAATAATTATAAGTTTATTTGCCATTAGTGACTGAAACCACCACTTTCTTTTAATGGGTTGATATTTGGTCATATTTTCTCATCCATTACCTAATTACATCATCAATCTCTTTACCACCATCCCCAAGCACTGCTAGTTGCATGCACAGAGTTAACTCATCATTAATATGTAGCAACTGCAAACATCATCATGCCAAAGTTTTTGTCTTAGTGTGAGCAGCAGCTGCTTACAAGAGTTGACTGGCTGGTAGGGGGCTATTTGAACAGCATTTTCAATCACAGGAAGTACAAAGCAATTTATTGTGTGACATTAGGAGTGACAAATTGTATTTCTAGTGATACTGAAGCATGCAAAGTACCCAATGGTGACAGTAGTGCTTGAAGTGTGCATTTACAATGCTATTTCTGAATCTACAGTACATGGGGTGAGTAGTGTTTCTCCCATTCATTGAATCTTCAGGGAGAAAAGAGGATGCTCTGGATTCAGTTAATCCCATATGGTATTTTTCATAACAGATGACATGTTACATGTAATGCTAACAGACACACCCACAATTGTATTACTAAATTAACACTTTATTTATTTATTTATTTATTTATTTTTCCCCCATTACATGTTTTCATCATATGGTTAAAAAAAAAATAGCTTTTCCTATGGTTAAAATAGTAGTTAATTTAAATATAAGACTTTGTTTTCTTTTTGTGTTGTAGATTTTTTTGATAGCAGCATTCCCATTCCGTCTCATTCTGGGTCCATTCAAAAAGCAGAGGAGTCTGAAAAGCCAACTGAAAAGTAAGATTTTAATTACTTTTGGAGTTATCAAATGTGTAACTGAGAGTTTTTCCTTTTAATCTGCTTACCCTAATAAAACTTGATGGTCGTTATGGGGTATTCCTTATCCCCAAAAGGGTTAGGAGCTAGTTCATGCATAGGGTATCCTTATGAAATACTGTAAAAATAATAAAAAAAATAATGTAGCTAATTTATATCAATGGATCTGAGAGATGTGTGTTACCTTTGTTCCAAGCTGGTTAGTCTGTTTTGAAACCTGCATTCAGTTTTGTTTATATTTTGGGATAGCCAAATCACTATTAAATTGTATGTACAAGGAATTCATTACTTGCATCATCCATTCTAGTTCGCTGCTTAAGTCAAAGATTGTCTGACACTCACTCACTCTAATTATGTTAACTCTAAAATGCCTTTAATTTGCAGGCTTTAAATAAAGGTAAATAATATATACAAGAATATAGGTTGCTTGTGTGGTCTGTCTAGCAATAGCATTGTTTTGATATATATATTTTTCCTTTATCAGAAAGGAGAATGTTTCTGAAGCTTTACCTGAAGGATTTTTTGATGACCCTGTTAAAGATGCAAAGGTAATGAGTTATTATGACTTGATCTAGTGGCAAATAATTTCAAACTACAAACACTTTTAATTTTTAATCCAATCATATAATCATTGCAGCCACATAGATTCACTATAGTTTTAGCGCTAGCATCTTTTATGTTATTGTTACTTTTTTGGTATTCAATTAAAACTATTCATTGATTTCTTTTATTATAAAGGCAGATTATCAGTTAAGATTACATATTTCTGAATGACTTCAACTGTTATGTACAGTATATAAGTATCATAGTCAATAGACCTTTAATTATTTTAACTATCTATAGTACTTGGCAAAAATGAAAAAAATAAACAATGATGGGGTGCAATTTTTTTTTTTGTTTCAATTAAAAAAATTGTGTGCTTAGAAAAATTAATTCATTATATACCTCAATTATGTAAAGTGTTACTTAAACACTCGATCATTATAAAGACAAATAAAGTAAGACAACTGTGTTGCTGCCAGAATCTGCAGTGAAGAATAAATGCTTTCTGCTTGACTACAATTCCAGCATTATGATGAACTAACTAGCTGTGTAAGCCCATGCTATAAAAAGCCCGGCGTCCTAGAAACTATTGAAATTATCAGAAAAAAATTGAAATGTAGAGATGTCAGGTAATTGAAAGGAACTTCTGTGGGCATCTCTGTCCTAGGAGCATTTGTTTTGACGATGTGTTCGCATTGCTTGTGCATTAGCGGGAGGAAAAGTAAAAGGGATACCATTTTGCTGATGTTAGTGGCTGAGAGACTTTGTCTTTCTTCTGAGGTTTAGTTTTGCAGACGTGCTGGCCTCACTTGTGTTATTAGCGGCTAAGTGAGTTTACTGTTTCCTCAGAGGTGGAGCTCTTGCCCCGACTCCATCTCTCACTCTTGGGCAGGACAGTCGCACACTCTTCCACGTGTAGACGTTTTTATATAAGAAAAGCCAATTCAATGAGTGATTTATAATTAATAAGTGAAGAAAGATATTTTGCCTCATTTATGTGTAAACTTTAAAACAGATGACAATTATTGTGATTGATTAAAAATATAATAAATTAACATTTTAGTGAACATAACTCACCATTTATCTTTCACTATAAAAATCAGAATTTTCTTTTATTTGTGTTTTAACTTCCAGGTACGGAATGTTGACACACCACAGGACCAAATGGATAAAGAATGGGACGAGTTCCAAAAGGAAATGCGACAAGTTACTAATGTAAGTAGCCAAACCAGAAACAGTCTGAAAAGGTTCATGCTTATTTAACAGTATATGTCGTGTGACCAAGCAACAACTTATTTTCATAATGCAGATCATTTGTGTAATTAAAAAAAAAAAAGATAAAAGCCAAAATGTTATGTAAACTCTTACATTTGGAGTTAAGTTCTTTGGCATTTGCATTTGTTTAAAAATACAAGTTATGTTAAATATAGCCTCTTGCTGGACAGTTTGCAAAATAGATTTGTCATATAAAGCCAATACTATTGTTGTGTTGTACAACAATCTTTTCTAATGACCATATCAGTAAATCACTTTTTCAATGAAATGGTAATCTTTACACAGTGCACCCAATGTGTGATCATTGAGTTGTTGTGTATATGGTGTTATACTTATGTAGTAACGTATAGTTTTAATATTTATAAAGATTAAGTACATATTGTGCACTTTAACGAATGCATATTTATCATACATATTTATGCATTTTTTATACCTTTTAAAACTGCTTTTAATAAATAACAATTTTACAGCTTTCCTGTGATCTGAAGCCAGAATGAAAGAGTTCCATCATCTTATTACGGCTTAAGTAACTTGTAGTAACTAGTCATTTGGGAGCCCACAACATGCTCAAGAACTTTAGATAGAAATGGTAAGTGAGGGAGAGGACAAAAATTGTTCAGACTGTCATTATGAAGACCAGATGTTTTTATCATGGGGTTACAGAATTGATAAAGAGGATAGTAACTATAGATGAAACAGGAAAATTTAGAAAAGGAGCTGGATGGAAAGGGTAGAGAGGAAAAATAAAAGAGGAGTATGAACTTGTGTTTTCAAAAGTTCACAGTGCTATTAAAGATATTACTTCAGGATAAAGGATAAACTTTGTGTGGGCTGATTTGTTAGCATCTTGCTTAAGATGAGCAAATTGCACATTTTAAGTTAATACCTCTGTTGCAAAGAAATTGCACTTTAATGCAAACATTAATTGTCCTTGTTTTTCCACTTACAGAAATCATAGTAGTTATACTTAATGGGTAGAAATGTATTTGTTCTGTTTAGAGCAGCAGAATAATTAGCACTGCTGCTTCAAAGCTCAAATAGACTAAGTAAAGCTATCCCATAAATATAAGAAATTTAATTTAATCTGAATGTGCAGTACAGTTTGAGGTCATTTAAAAACATAACCCTAACTGTCATGCCTGTTAATTGCAGTATGTAAATTCATTTTAATACTGTGTTATATTTTGTTAAGTTTTGTTTTGTAAATTTGACTATTCACTAATCTATTCTACTGTACGTCATTTTGAAGCTGTTCTGTTATGTATCTTTTCTCCATCACAGCCTCAGTCCTGAGCCCTGTCGGACAATTGAGGTTTTACTGTGTTTTTCTCATATGGATCACTACCACACCACTTTTGTTAAAGAAATTGATTTTCCTTTTACTTGTGCAATGAAAATCTTCATGCCAAACTGCTTCCCTGATCACAAAATATGAATATATTTTTGCTGTAATGTATCTGTAATAATGTAAAGTTATACATAATTATGGAAAGCCTTTTCTAACAGGGCAGCTGCTATTTACGTTAAAGCACTTAATGTAATCAATACTCATGCACATATAGGCTTGTGTATGCATATATTTTTTATTGTTATAACATTACATACATACATACAATATTGTGGTGTTCGATATGGAGTCTTTAAAATGGTATACTGTTTGAACCAAATACACATAAGGAGTTTAGCTTAATTTTGTTTTATTATCTCCACAGTAAGTTTACTAAAGACATGGTACGTGCACACATTAAGATAGAAGCCACCATTGATAGGTGCCATTTTGCAGTGGTAAACCATGGTGTGAACAAAAAGCAAGACTGGCAGATTTGATAAATTTTATTCTTAGTCATCACTACAATACACATGGGTTAAGTAACATTAAAACAAGATTGCCGAGTCCGTTGTTTGCTCCCTTTGCGTGGGACAAGACTGGACTTTGGTGGACTTTTCTTGTCTTACTAACTGACACATTTGTTAGGCCCTTTATGATCACAGTTGCTTTTTTATCTATTGTTGCATCAATTTTTAAATGTAAACACTCTCTGGTTATTTAGGTGTCTGAAGCAATAGTAGCAGAAGATGATGAGCAAGGACGTTTGGACCGTCAGATTGGAGAAATTGATGAACAAATGTGAGTTAATTTCTCTTACTGTGGCCTTCATTATTTTAACAGAATTTTCTGTGTACATTTTTCTATTACATTACAGTTAGTTATATTTGTTATACTTGTGGTTGTGTATAGACTTTGGTTTATTCTTGTTTATGGATCACAGTCATAGTTCTGTCTTAGTTTCAAGTGTCAGATATTAATGCACTTTCCTTTAAATACAATAAACCTCTGCTAATGAATCCTCTGAACAAAGTTCTCAGTATAAGTAGACATCCTTAAATATCACTCTGCTACAGTGTTGTGTTAGCCATTTTGGAACTTCCTTCCACAGAATAGTTTTTTTTTTTCTGTTGCAGATTTTGTGGCTGATGAAGAGTGTGTAGCTATTTTATGTGCACAATAATAATATTAATTGGAAAATAATGCATAATGTGTGCAGTATGTCACTAAAACATAAAGCAGTATGTGTAGTAATTAAGATGCAGATTATAAAGAGGGTAGAAGTGGGGGGAAAAAACATACGGTAAGTAGCACAATCATTGATCGCCATTCTGTCATGAAAGGAGCTATTGCAGAGGGTAGAAGAGGGGACATGGGTAGAGAGCACTTAACCTGCTAGTACTTGGAGATGCTTCTGTGTTAATGTCCAGTAGTCTGGATGCATGGTTTGGATTGTTTCATAGAGTTGGGGAATTTGAGGCAGATGGTGTCCCAAGTGAGCTGTTAAGGTGGAGCTGGCGTTTGAATGTCTAGGCAGTGAACAAAGTAGCTGAGGGCATGTAGAGCCACATGGAAGGAACCATTAGTGGCTACAAATTGCAGTGACATTGTTGGGCAGATGGCATGAGTCCTACCACGCCTACATATGCCAGAGATTTTTTTAAACATATATCATTCAATAATTGCTCAATTATGTCAGGTGCCTAATTTTTGAACATACTTCAGTGACTTTATATTGTGCTCCTGTACATTGAATGCAAGACATTTTAGTCTTCATAGTAAAGGTAATATATCTTAACTGTAAAATATATATTTATATTCTTGTCTTCATGTAATATGCTAATTCTGTGCTGCTTTTCATTGCAGCTCTTTCACACTGGCCATTTTTTTTGTAATATGACGGCTTTAACACATCAGATTGACTAACAAGTCTTTTTCACTCAGTTTTTGAGATGCCAATTTGTCTTCCCAGTTCTTTTATTGCACCTTTTTTATATATGATCTCCTTGACTTTTTTTTCTGCTAGCTTTTTTGGTCCCAGGCTTATATTTCACCTTAATGTAACTTATGACTACATTGTTTCAGACAGATTTTATGAAAGTGCATTGCACAATGATATATTTTTTTAATCCATGTTTTATGTCTTGTTTCTAGTGAGTGCTATCGACGTGTTGAAGTCCTCCGAGACAAGCAGGAATTATTTAAGGAAAATTTAAAGAAACACATGAAATCCACATCCACACACACTGCTGATGAAACTGACAGTGAAGGTGAAGAGGAACTTCAGGATCTTTTGTCTTCAGATTGGAGGGCAAAGGGCAGTTTATTATTTCAGCTCTCAACACGCCTCTGAAGACACTGTTCTTTTTCCCTCCTGACTTGCTTTTCATGTTTCATATTCTTTCAACAACCTAACAAATGTTTTCAGTAACTTCAGATGCCAATAAAAATGACAGTCATGGATAAAGGAAAATTTGGGTGACTATAGCAGATGTATGCCCTTTTCTACATATTTATTTAGTACATTGTAAATAGTTACTTTACCAACTAAAAGCTTTGTTCAGACTCAAAGAAAATTTCCCTCTTTTTTTTTTTTTTTTAATATCATAATAGTTTTTCTTGCTGGTTTATACATACAGCATATATTTTACTAAGTGTACACATTCAACAATAGCGTAGCTTGAAGGTGCTGTGGTTTGTGTTGCTGCCTCGCATCTGTAAGGATGAGCACTCTACACATTCTCCCCTTGTACATGTTGTTTCCTTCCACATCCCACACACTTTATAAGTAAAGCTGTATGCCACTTCTAAACCTGCCCTGTTTATGTCTGCATGTGGACGGTGACACGATGGCCAGAGTTGATTTCTGCCTTGTGCACAGTGTTGACAGGATAAATGTTGCCCCACTCCTCCAACACTGTTCAATGAAATAGACTCAGTATAAAAGTAAAATATTCAATTTAATGCGTTCTAATATAATAGAAGTAAATAAGATATCAAATTAAGTTTTAAATTTGGTTGAGGTCTACATGTAATATGCAGTAAATGAGAAAAAGCAATTTCACACTGGGGTTAAAATGTATCAAATCAAAAAAATTAATGTGTGTGTATAATGTGCTCTGATTTTCTATTACTTTGTATGTATTGCCAGAAGCAATGCTTGTTGTTTCATATTTTTGACTTACTACCTTCTATTTAGGATAAAAAAAAAAAAAAACTGGTAATAGCGGAAGAGGGGGTAGCACTTTATTTGACCCCTGGGTTGAAATGGGTCTTTTTACAGAAGCTAAATAAATAAATCAATCATCATGACAAAAAAGAAAAAAAAACTTTTGGCTTGGCACTTTCAGTCACAGTGAGGCCTTATGCAGAAATATTACTGCTGGTATGATGGAGCCCCCATAGTGTTGATTGACACACTTTTGCTGAATAATTTTTTGTTTGAAAGTCCGCAGTATTAGTGTGTCAGAGAGACGATCTGCAGCGTTACTCATAATGGCACTCAGTTTTGCTTTTATTGTCTCCTTCACTGTTATCTCCAAGGGGTCTAGTGTGAGCCCCATAACTGAGCCTGCCTTTTTATTCAGCTTGTTGATTCGGTGGGCCTCTCTTGAATCGACACTACTGTCCCAGCACAATGTATCACTGAAAATCACACTAGCCCCCCAACTGCTATAACCCACATTAAAGAAACACATTCTCCTGAGAAAAAGAGTGATCTCTGTCCTTTCTTGTATAATTCCACTGTGTTACCAGGCCGGTCTAACCAGTTATTGACATGGACCACCAAGTACTTGGCAGGAAAGCTCCACCGCTACATCCACTTTGTAAATTGTGACTGGAGAGAGGCTCTTTGCGGTCTACCTCAACAGGTCTCCTACTCCAGAGCCAGACTCTCAAAAGTCTTCCAAGATGTGAGTGGCGAGTGCAACTGGTCTGTAGTCATTTGGTGAAGAGACCTCTGCCTTCTTTGGAACAGGAACCTTGTAATTTTTTACAGCCCCAATGACAATGTGAATAGGTGATAGGGGCACCAAAGTGTTGGCCTTAAGAACCTGAGGACTGAGTCCATGTGGTCCTGTGTATCTTCCTCAGTTGTCATGTCACTTGATCATCAGTTATGATAATCCTACACTGATGGTCTGAGGTGGACTCCTCGCTGGTAGTAATTGCTCTAGTAGGGTTGGTGTGAGGGGAATTGGTCATTAGAAAAAAGTGGTGACATACATCACATATAATATAAAATGGTAGTTATTGGATACCTGCAATACATTCTGATTGTTCTTAAATAATAGCACTTGAATATATTCATTTCATTTCTTGGGTAGAGTTACTACTTAAAAGATTACAAAAACAAAATGTCATTCCAAGCAGTTGCTTGGCTTTTGCAATTTACAAGTAGCAATTCTTTCATCAAAAATAACAATTTAGAGAGTACGCTTCAAACATACGGCATAAACATTCACTTTAGTCAAAATGTAATGAAAGACCCTGCCAAACGCCCAAGGCGACCTAACATTTAAATGAATTTTAAAGCTACTCTTCTAAAGACTTTTAAGCTAAAATAAACAAGACAAATACAATTGGTGAGTTACTGGCAACTGCCCATTTGAAACCATTAGACTGATCATTATGGCATCCCCTAAGTACAATGTACAGCTTCTAGTGATTATCTGTCAGCTCTAAAGTTCAACTGATGTTTCAACGGATTGTCTTTGTGAATTCTCAAAGTGCACCAGTTGCAGTGATGGGGACACTGTGCTGTAAAAATTGGTACAGTCCTTTACATGAGATGTAAAACTGAGGTGCTGACAATCTGTGGTCATAAAAAGATCCCTTGGCACCCTTCATAAAGTGAAGAGTTTTTCCCCCGATGTCCTGTCTAAAGCCTTATGCTAAAATCATTTCAGTTCATTTTTTTTTCCTCCACAAGCAACAGCCCAGTACTCCAGAATGATAAACTGAAAGTGGAATTTTAGCAATTTTCACAAATGTATTCCAAATAAAAAAACTGAAATAGCCCCCTGGCACGTCGCTATGACACTTGAAATCTGGCTCAGGTGCATCCTATTCTGCTGATCGTCATTGAGACGTTTGGAGTCCACCTGTGGTCAATTCAATTGATTTCAAATGATTAGGAAAGACACTGACCTCTTTATAGAAGGTCCCATAGCTGACGTGTCTCACACACCAGAAGGTTGAAGAGGTTACCTGCAGAGCTTAGAGATGAGATTGTGTCAAGGCACTGACCTGAGGAAGGCCACAAAAAAATCCCTGCAGCACTGAAGGTTTTCAAGCAACCTCCATAATTCTTACGTGGAAGGAGTTTGGAACAACTGAGCAATCAGAAGAGAAGAGTCTTTATAATACCCAAGTTATACATTTTGCATTTTTTTTCAATCAAGTATGCACTTAAGGTAAGATATTTCCATTTTTGTGAAACCCACAGACTAAAGCTGACTTTCACTGGGGACTGAATTCTCACATAACCTCATGCCATTTGTTAGTCCTTTAAAGCACTAACGTCACATGCTTAGTCACTAGCGGGTGTGTCTGATGGGGTGTGTTTGTTTGTGTGAGTGGACAGTATAACTATAAACTGAGCTAAGCATCACTTTATTTGTTCTGTTATATTATTCTGATCATTCATTCTGTATACTTGATCACTAATCAGCATTCACAAGAAACCATGCAGATCCAGTGCTTCACACCATAAAGGGGATCATTCTGTTATGATATAGGAGTCCCAAGACATGCAAGTCCCAAAAAGTTACAAAAACACTTCCGATAATGCCCACTAGAGGGGGGATATGCACCCAAACCCTGGCCAGATAAATGGGCAAACACAGAAACTTCATTAATATTAACAAAGGTTTTATTCTTCAAATAAATGCTCAGTCCCACAGTTATGCTCTGTAGAAAAACAGAGTTGCTTTAAAATGACAAGGCAAACCAAAGTGAAAACAGTCAGAAATCAAGGTCAAAAAATGAAAAATACCAAAAAGCAGAACTGTCGGAAAAACACAAGAACTCACCAAAAACGTCCTAGTGCATTCAAAATGACCAGCCAGGATCTGTGGGAGACCCTCTGAATTTATAGAATGAAGGGCAAGATGAGGACAAGACGAGCTGCTAAAAATATGCAGGTGTATGCTTTTGTATAAACTGTGTACAAAAATGACAGCAATGGTGAAGTGAAACAGAGAAGATCAACTTAGGTGGCCACAATGTGCCTCCACGTACTGTATATCCAAGTCATTCTATTGAAACCGATGTGTATATCTGAACATTTTTTAATAAGAGTATAGCATCAAGTCAATGAAACTTCTGGGCTATTGATCTGGTCAGTTAAATAGCACAGGGGGTTGTTACTCAGTTTCAGCTTCTTTGGCATTAATGAAATTAACAGGTGCACTAGAGGGGCAACAATGAGACGACACCCAAAACAGGAATGGTTTAACAGGTGGAGGCCACTGACATTTTTCCATCCTCATCTTTTCTGTTTTTTCACTAATTTTGAATTTGGCTATGGTCAGTGTCACTACTGGTAGCATGAGGCAATACCTGGAACCTAGAGAAGTTGCACAGGTAGTCCAACTTCTCCCACCACAATCTCAAGGGCATGGAAGAGATTTCAGGAGACAGGCAGTTACTCTAGGAGAGCTGGACAGGGTCGTAGAAGGTCCTTAACCCATCAGCAGGACTGGTATCTGCTCCTTTGGGCAAGGAGAAGCAGGATGAGCTCTGCCAGAGCCCTACAAAATGACCTCTAGCGGGACACTGCTGTGAATTTCTCTGAGCAAACAATCAGAAACAGACTTCATGAGGGTGGCCTGAGGGCCCAGCATCCCTTAGTGGGCCCTGTGCTCACTGCCTGGCACCATGGAGCTCAGTTGGCATTTGCCATAGAATACCAGAATTGGCAGCTCCACCACTGGCACCCTGTACTTTTCACAGATGAGAGCAGGTTCACCCTGAGCACATGTGACAGACGTGAAAAGGTCTGGAGAAGCTGTGGAGAATGTTATGCTGTCTGTAACATCGTTCATCATGACCAAATTTGTGGTGGGTCAGTGGTGGTATGGGGAGACATATTCATGGAGAAACGCACAGACCTCTACAGGCTAGACAATGGCACCTTGACTGCCATTAGGTATTGGGATGAAATCCTTGGACCCATTGTCAGACCACATGCTGGTGAGAGTATGCAGGCAGTTCCTGGAGGATGAAGGAATTGATACCATTGACTAACCCCCACTCTTACCTGACCTAAATCCAATAGAACACCTCTGGGACCATCATGTTTTGGTCTATTCGCCACTGCCAGGTTGCACCTCAGATTGTCCAGGAGCTCAGTGATGCCCTGGTCCAGATCTGGAAGGAGATCCCTCAGGACACCATCTGTCGTCTCATTAGGAACACACCCCCCACTGACTTTATCAGGCATGCATACACACATGCGGGGGCCATACAAACTACTGAGAATGATTTTGAGTTGCTCCAATGAAATTTCAGCAAAATGGACTAGCCTGCCGAATCATTTTTTCACTTTGATTTTCGGGGTGTCTTTGAATTCAGCCCACTGTAGGTTGATTATTTTCATTTCCATAAAATGATGTGCCATCCTTTTGTTCCTAACACATTACCCAGTCCATATCAGTATAGATATCCAGCATGATTTTTTTTCCATTTATACACTGTATATATATAAATCTTGGAAGGAGACGAGATGTGATTTTCTCGGAGAGACATTTACACATCCCGTGAGACGAGTCTTTGTGCCATGAGATTTGACCATGCCCAGGGCCGGAAATAAAAGACAAAGTAGATGACAAAGTAGAACGTCATAAAGAATTCAAAAATGTTGGCGTAGTACACATGCAGAGCAGGTTACAGATAATGGAAGTACGAAAATTCTAATGTCTCAAAAAATGGATAGTAAAGATCGCATTAGCACAAACAAACAGAAATTATTACTCGGTGAAATAACGGAACAGCAAAAAGATATATATATATTGTTCGGATTTAAACTTTAAGTTGGAGACTTCTAGACTGCCTAATTCATGTTGCCATCAGGGAAAGAAAAAAGTAGTGTTTCTTCCCAATGAAGAGGCGTATCCGCAAGAATTAAAAGATTTGTTGTTTGGTGAAAGTGAAATCCCGTGAGAGAAAATTTCAAGCCCTGCGAGAGATTTGGAAAAGTCCTGCCCACAAAACCACACACACAGTTCAATCATTTCTCATTTGTGTGAATGCTATTGTCAGGCACATTTCTTGTAGAGAGAAAGAAACAATATTCAGTTATATGTTGTGTTGTCATGATGTAATTCCAAACATGGAATCAAAATTCAAAGCTAATATTGACGAAAAGGTAAAAGCGAAAAGAGATTGAATATATGGACATAGGTGATATGACAGAAGTATGTAGATATTGTTTGGCTTTAAACTTAAGTTGGAGACTTGTAGATCGTCTAATTCATGTTGCCATCAGGGAAGAGTAGTGTTTCTTCCCAATGAGATTTAAAAGTTTTGTTGTTTGGTGAAAGTGAAATCCACATAAGCGAGTGACAGAGATGGCACAAAGCGCATGCGGGGAGGGATTGGCGAGTGAAGCGAGCAGTATATATATATATACTAGCAAAATACCCGCGCTTCGCAGCGGTGAAGTACTGCATTCAAATTTTTATTAAGAAAAAAATTAAACCTTTTAAACTGTGGGACAATATGCCAATAATTATTTGTTAAGGATCTCTTTGTATACCATGTTGTCAGTTCGGCCCTCCGGTTGTAACATGACCAAGCTGTGCGCTGAGCTTACTCTTGAGCATGTAACTTACAGTTGGCCATGTGAACAGTAATCTTGTCTCAAATCTCACAGCTTGGATTGCTGCTGTCATAATCGGTTTGAGTTTCATGGTTTGTTTCAATTACGACAGTATTTGCAGGATTTGCTGTGTTGAAGTGACATTTGGCATCTGTCAAGCGTTGTAAGCACAAAACCGGTTTCATCGATAAAATCACATCCAGCTTTTGAGAGTTTAAACATTCATAAACATCAAAGTGTCCACTACTGAAATCGTCACCTGTGAATCTAAGATGTTTAAGAGGCATTGGCGGTTGTCGAAAGGTGTAAAATATTTGGCCATTTCGGTACACTTGAAAGCGACAACCGAACAATTCAGCGGCAGCCATCAACTCACATGCAGAACCATAGGTGAAGGGCTTAAGCATTTCACTCTTCTAGTGCTCCTGTGTAGTATAATTATCTCCTGTACCGTCATCAGTCCACACCTTGAACCTGTCCCAGTCATTCAATACATAAGACACAATGTTCCTCCGGATATCAAGAGTGAGCCTGATATGGCCGTGCAATATGTAACAAAGAGAATGGAAAAGGTAGGTGGTATCTCCGGGCATGGAAACCACTCGGTAAGTAACAGTTCTTTGATCGATAGAATTTCTTGAAGATGGGCCCATAAGTAACAAGCTGTTGAAAAGTTCAATATGGCGGCCGATAGTGGCATCATACTACCGAAATAAGTACGTACATTGGTTTCAGTTAGTGGAGGGAAGCCGCCTACCAAATTTCGAGAAGATGGGGCCATAAATAAGAAAGTTCAACATGGCGGACGTTGTTGACCGTTATGACTATTACGCGTAGAATTTCGAAATGAAACCTGCTTAACTTTTGTAAGTAAGCTGTAAGGAATGAGCCCTGCAAATTTCAGCCTTCTACCTATACGGGAAGTTGGAGAATTAGTGATGTTGGAAAATTCAATATGGCGGCTGACAGTGGCGTCATACCACCGAAATAAGCACGTACATTGGTTTCGGTTAGCTAAGGGAAGCCACCTACCAAATTTCGTGAAGATGGAGCCGTAAATAAGAAAGTTCAACATGGCGGACGTTGTTGACCGTTATGACCGTTACGCAGACAATTTCGAAATGTAACCTGCTTAATTGTTGTAAGTAAGCTGTAAGGAATGAGCCTGCAAAATTTCAGCCTTCTACCCACACGGGATGTTGGAGAATTAGTGACGTTGGAAAGTTCAATATGGCGGCTGACAGTGGCGTCATACCACTGAAATAAGTATGTATATTGGTTTCGGTTAGCGCAGGGAAGCCGCCTACCAAATTTCGTGAAGATAGGGCCATAAATAAGAAAGTTCAATATGGCGGACGTTGTTGACCGTTATGACTGTTACGCGTAGAATTTCGAAATGAAACCTGCTTAACATTTGTAAGTAAGCTGTAAGGAATGGGCCTGCCAAATTTCAGCCTTCTACCTACACGGGAAGTTGGAGAATTAGTGACGTGTGGAAAATTCAATATGGCGGCCGACAATGGCGTCATACCACCGAAATAAGTATGTACATCGGTTTTGGCTAGCGCCGGGAAGCCACCTACCAAATTTCGTGAAGATGGGGCCATAAATAAGAAAGTTCAACATGGCGGACGTTGTCGACCGTTATCGACCGTTATGACCGTTACGTGTAGAATTTCGAAATGAAACCTGCTTAACTTTTGTGAGTAAGCTGTAAGGAATGAGCCTGCCAAATTTCAGCCTTCTACCTACACGGGAAGTTGGAGAATTAGTGATGAGTCAGTGAGTCAGTGAGTCAGTGAGTGAGTCAGTCAGTGAGTCAGTGAGGGCTTTGCCTTTTATTAGTATAGATATTTATATATATATATACACACACTACTGGTCACCCCCAATTTTTCCAGTTTGTATTGAAATTTATGGAGTCCAACATTCAGTGAAATCATACAAATGTATGTGGTAAACTGCCGGAGATTAAAAAATGTTTAGAACATTAGAACACTCTATACGAGAACAGGCCATTCACCCCAAAACAAAGCTCGCTAGTCCTATCCACTTATTTCTTCCAAGAAAACATCAAGTCGAGTTTTGAAAGTCCCTAATGTCTTACTGTCTACCACACTACTTGGTAGCTTATTCCAAGTGTCTATCGTTCTTTCTGTAAAGAAAAACTTCCTAATTTTTGTGCGAAATTTACCCTTAACAAGTTTCCAACTGTGTCCCCGTGTTCTTGATGAGCTCATTTTAAAATACAAGTCTCGATCCACTGGACTAATTCCCTTCAGAATTTTAAACACTTCAATCATGTCACCTCTTAATCTTCTTTTGCTTAAACTGTACAGGCTCAGCTCTTTTAATCTTTCCTCATAATTCAACCCCTGTAGCCCTGAAATCAGCCTAGTCGCTCTTCTCTGGACCTTTTCTAGTGCTGCTATGTCCTTTTTGTAGCCTGGAGACCAAAACTGCACACAGTACTCAAGATGAGGCCTCACCAGTGCATTATAAAGGTTGAGCAGAACCTCCTTGGACTTGTACTCCACACATCGTGCTATATAACCTAACATTCTGTTAGCCTTCTTAATGGCTTCTGAACACTGTCGGGAAGTTGATAGCTTAGAGTCCACTATGACTCCTAAATCCTTCTCATAAGGTGTACTCTCGATTTTCCGACCGCCCATTGTGTATTCAAACCTAATATTTTTACTTCCTATGTGTAATACTTTACATTTAATGACATTAAATTTCATCTGCCACAAATCTGCCCAAGCCTGTATGCTATCTAAGTCCTTCTGTAATGATATAACGGATTTGAAATTATCTGCTAATCCACCTATCTTTTTATCATCTGTAAACTTAACCAGCTTGTTACTTATATTCCTATCTAAATCATTTATATATATTAAAAATAGCAATGGCCCTAGCACTGACCCCTGTGGAACATCACTCTTAACATCAGCCAGTTCTGATGAGGTTCCTCGCACCATCACCCTCTGCTTCCTGTGTCTGAGGCAATTCTGCACCCATCTAAAAACATCACCCTGAACTTTTGTTAGGTTAACAAGCACTGAAAAATAAATATTAAATAGTTTTAGTTTTTTTTCAGGAAACATGTAAAGGGTTAACAACGTACATCGTTTCTGCAGCAATCAAAGTTAATTAAGCCTTGAAAGTTGATGCAAACATTTTCTACAGGTGTCCCCATTTTTGTTGATTACTTACAAACCATCCATCCATTAATTATCCAACCCGCTATCTCCTAACTACAGGGTCACAGGGGTCTGCTGGAGCCAGTCCCAGCCAACACAGGTCGCAAGGCAGGAAACAAAACCCGGGCAGGGCACCAGCCTACTACAGGGCACACACACACCCCAAGCACACACTAGGGACAATTTAGAATCGCCAATGCACCTAACCTGCATGTCTTTGGCCTGTGAGAAGAAGCTGAAGCACCCGGAGGAAACCCACACAGACACTGGGAGAACATGCAAACTCCACACAGGGAGGACCCAGGAAGCGAACCTGGGTCTCCTAACTGCGAGGCAGCAGCGCTACCACTGTGCCAACCCTTACAAACCATCTGCCATAAAAAGGCAATGGTGGAACAAACTGTGTTGCTACACCCTTTGAAGCGCTATTTGAAAAAAACATTTCTGTACTGTATATTTGATATCATATTGGTAAGAAAATGACAACACAGGAAGACAGACAGACCATTATAACCAATTAATTGCAGGTCTTTCCTTTAGAGAAATTGCAAAGAAAGCCAAAATGTCTTAGAGTACAGTTTTCTACACAATCAAAGGGAATTTGGAAACTGGAGTAAATCCTGACAGGAACAGGTCTGGCAGACCCGAAGTCACAGCAGAATTTGGAGACAAGTTTCTGAGAGTCACGTATGTAAACATTATTTAAAGGTGCATAGAGGGAGAGGAAGACACAGAGGAAAGGAGGAAATCAAGAGAAACATTTCAAATGAGAGAAGGGCAGCTGTCATTGACAGCGTCATCAACCACAGAATGAACAATATTAGAGGTTGCTAAGACTTTTTTGCACTGAGAAGTTTCATTGTGCATACACCGATCAGTTCTACAGCATTAAATCCACTGACAGGTGAATTAAATAACATTGATCATCTCATTACAATTGCACCCGTCAAGGAATGGGATATGTTCGTCAGCAAGTGAACAGTCAGTTCTTGAAGGTGATTTGTTGGAAGGAGGAAAAATGAGCAACTTTGGCAAGGGCCTAATTGTGATGGCTTGATGACTGGGTCAGAGCATCATCAAAATGGCTGGTCTTGTGAGGTGTTTCCATTATGCTATGTTTAATACCTTCGAAAAGTAGTCCAAGTAAGGACAAATGGTGAAGCAGTGACAGGGACTTGGAAAGTCTAGGCTCAGTGATGTGTTTGGGGAGCAAAGGCTAACCTGTCTGGTCCAATCCCACAAAAGAGCTACTGTAGTAGAAATTGTTGAAACTCGTAATGCCGGCCATGACAGAAAGGTGTCAGAACACAGAGTACATCACAGCTTGATTCATCTGGGGCTATGTAGCTGCAGACGGGTCTTAGTGCCCACACTGACCCCTACAATGTGCCAACAATGGGCACATGAGCATCAGAACTGAACTATGAGGCAATGGAAGAATGTGGCCTGGTCTGATGAATTATGTTTTCTTGGACAGGCGGATGCATTGCTTACCTGGGGAAGAGATGGAGCAGAATGCACTATGGGAAGAAGGCAAGTTGACAGAGGCAGTGTAATGCTTTGGGCAATGTTTAATTGGAAAACCTTGGGGTCTTGGTATTCATGTGTATCTTTCTTTGACAGGAGCCACATGCCTAAATATTGTTGCAAACTACATACACTCCTTCATGGCAGTGGCCTCTTTTGGCAGGATAATGCAACCTGCCACACTGCAATAATTGTTCAGGAATGGATTGAGGAACATGATAAAGAATTCATGATGTTGACTTGGCCTCCATGTTCCCCAAATCTAAATCCAATAGATCATCCATGGAATGTGCTGGAAAAACAAGTAAGATCCTTGGAGGCCCCACCAGATATCACAGGACAACTTCAGAGCTCTTGTGGAGTCCACGCCTCGATTGGTCAGAGCTGTCTTGGTGGCACACAATATCACTCAGGGGATTTTAATGTTGTGGCTGATCGCTATAAAGTTGCATAGTTATGACTTTCCATTTTTAGAAGACACCATTGTGGCTGTGTAACTGCACCATACTCCACAGAATTCATAGAAAACCACCACATGGTGGAAGAAATTGTCTCTTCAGTCAGGATCAAGAAGCAGAAATAATCAATAAGGTGTTGGCAAATAACGTCATCAGATTTGAAGAAATACAAACCTGAATCATAGAAAACAGTGACATATTCCACAACATACAGAAAGTTGCTGTATCAAGTATTGGTCCCAAACTGAGAAGACATAGGATGAGTAGGAAACAAATTCCATCTGAAAGAAATCTAACATGAATATTCACAAGTGAATTTCACCTTACTGTACATTGTGCTACTTTTTCACTGTGTTATTGTACTGTATAAATATTCTCTTTTCTAAACTACTATCATGGTCATGTCTTAATCCAGACAATAGGAGAGCTTGATGCAAATGCAGACTCATCAATGAGGCTATATTCAGTTTGGCTAAATGGCATCACAGAGACACGAAAATCAGGAAATGTGAAATGTAACAATGTGTGCTACCATCAGTCTACAAGGGGGTGTCCATTACTATGTCAAAACTGGTCCACACTACACAGAACTCCTTGTGGAATTCCTTTGTGGAGGGGTATGACTTTTTGTCCCCACTCACACAGAGACAGCATAGGACTACAAACCAAACTACCTACACTGTCGTATTTGACAATGTTAGTTTTCACCATTCAGGGATGAACAAAGAATGGTTCAATTCCCATCCGCACATTCAAGTGATGTCTTTTCCACCATACTCTGAAATCCTTACTGTAATTCAGTTGAGGGATTTCTTGTTAGCTGATCATAGAACAGGGGTCCCCAACTCCGGTCCTGGAGGGCTGCAGGTTTTCATTCTAACCCTTTTCTTAATTAGTGACCTGTTTTTGCTGCTAATTATCTTCTTTTCAATTAATTTTATTTGACTTGTTTTTCAAGATTAGTTTCCCTGAATTTCTTCACTGTTCCTCTGAGTTTTATTTCTTTCCATAAATGGTACCCAAACAGAAATGAAATGTGAAATGAGTGAGCCAACAGAAGACCAACTAAGTCAGGGCCTCAAACTCCAGCCAATTTCACCCCAAGCAGTTGCTTAATTAGGCGCTGACTCTTGTTAATTAAACCCACTCTTTAATTCCGTGGCTTGTTGCTGCTCTCACTGTGCAATAGCAGAAATTTCTGAAATTGTTGATTTTCTCTTTTCTAAGAGCACTGAGTTGCCAGACAGCTGGGAAACTGCAGCAGATGTAGTAAGGGTGACAGCAAGAAGGGTGCTTGGCGTGACATCTGAAAAGAGGAAGGAGGAATCGGCAACCTGGTGGTGGAATGAGGAAATACAGGAGAGTATACAGAGGAAGAGGATGGCAAAGAAGAAGTGGGATAGTCAGAGAGATGCAGAAAGTAGACAAGAGTACAAGGAGATAAGGATCAAGGTGAAGAGAGAGGTGGCGAAGGCTAAAGAAAAGGTGTATGATGAGTTGTATAAGAGGTTGGACACTAAGGAGGGAGAAAAGGAGCTGTACCGATTGCCTAGACAGAGGGACCGAGCAGGGAAAGATGTGCAGCAGGTTAGGGTGATTAAGGATAAAGATGGAAACTTACTCACAAGCGAGGAGAGTGTGTTGAGCAGATGGAAAGAGTACTTTGAGAGGCTGATGAATGAAGAGAACGAGAGAGAGAAGAGGTTGGATGATGTGGAGATAGTGAATCAGGAAGTGCAACGGATTAGCAAGGAGGAAGTAAGGACAGCTATGAAGAGGATGAAAAATGGAAAGGCCGTTGGTCCAGATGACATACCTATGGAAGCATGGAGGTGTTTAGGAGAGATGGCAGTGGCGTTTTTAACCAGATTGTTCAATGGAATCTTGGAAAGTGAGAGGATGCCTGAGGAGTGGAGAAGAAGTGTACTGGTGCCAATATTTAAGAATAAGGGGGATGTGCAGGACTGCAGTAACTACAGGGGGATAAAACTGATGAGCCACAACATGAAGTTATGGGAAACAGTAGGGGAAACTAGATTAAGAAGTGAGGTGATGATTAGTGAGCAGCAGTATGGTTTCATGCCAAGAAAGAGCACCACAGATGCAATGTTTGCTCTAAGGATGTTGATGGAGAAGTTTAGAGAAAGCCAGAAGGAGTTGCATTGCGTCTTTGTGGACCTGGAGAAAGCATATGACATGGTCCCTCGAGAGGAGCTGTGGTATTGTATGAGGAAGTCGGCAGTAGCAGAGAAGTACGTAACAGTTATACAGGATATGTACGAGGGAAGTGTGACAGTGGTGAGGTCTACGGTAGGAGTGACGGATGCATTCAAGTTGGAGGTGGGATTACATCATGGATCAGCTCTGAGCCCTTTCTTATTTGCCAGGTTGACAGACGAGATTAGACAGGAGACCCCGTGGACTATGATGTTTGCTAATGACATTGTATTCTTTAGCGATAGTAGGGAGCAGGTAGAGGAGACCCTGGAGAGGTGAAGATATGCTCTAGAGAGGAGAGGAATGAAGGTCAGTAGGAGCAAGACAGAATACATGTGTGTAAATGAGAGGGAGGTCAGTGGAATGGTGAGGATGCAAGGAGAAGAGTTGGCGAAGGTGGATGAGTTTAAATACTTGGGATCAACAGTATAGAGTAATGGGGATTGTGGAAGAGAGGTGAAAAAGAGAGTGCAGGCAGAGTGGAATGGGTGGAGAAGAGTGTCAGAAGTCATTTGTGACAGATTTTATTGGTTTGGACATGTGCAGAGAAGAGATGCTGAGTATATTGGGAGAAGGATGCTAAGGATAGAGCTGCCAGGCAAGAGGAAAAAAGGATTTCTGTTTACTATTTATAAGGAATGTATGTTGATTTTGTAAATAAATCGAGATTATTCTGTCGGGCAATAGCTGTAGTATCCTTTATTTACTAAAGAATATTCAATTTTGATATACAGTATAGCACTATTACAGTACCAGAGATAGTTTTGCTTTTGCAACACAGTGTTCTCACTGTGAACTACGTTTTTGGTGTGTAAGTGTGCAGTTTTGACATTTTCTTCAGCAAATGGTAAGTTTATCCTTGTGTGTTTAATGATTTGATTAAATGGTATGTGATATTGGACTTTGCATATATAGTGATCAGAAAATAGTGTAGTAATATTAGAATTGTTTTTATCTTATTGGGGAAAAATTATATTGACGTCATGAATTGTCTATACAATGTTCTTATGCCTGAGAACGACAGTATAGTGGTGACACCTGACTTGCTAAATTATGTGGTAATTTGGGAAAATGTCAGGACCCACCTGTAGTGAGAGAGTTGTTCACTGTCCACCAGAAAATGTTAATGGAGTTTAATTTCATCCTCTTCACCTTTTACCAAACCAGCTAAGGAACTGTGCGGAAGTAGAAAGTGTTTGAACGTCAGCCCCATCACCAAATGCCCTTACCAGAAGCAATAGACGCTGGTTGTTATGGCATCACAGATGTAGCTGGCATATTCCAGAAGGTCTCTCCTTTAAATGGTTTGCAAGGCAAAACACCTGATGTGACTTTTGATGACATCTTGCGGCCCACCAGAGTGGAGAGAGTTGATGGCCTTGAGGTTTCTGGTCATTTTTGGATTTGTGTTTAAGGTTTTGTTTTCCAGTCTATTTTCGTGTTTTCTTCATGTTGTGATTTTTTCATATTATATATGCAGGATTCTTTCTTATGATTGCAGTCCTTTAATGCTGGATTCTATTCCTAGATAAGTTAGATATTGTTTACAGACAGTAAGTTTTTGTCAGAAAACCTGTATTCCAAGTAAAATAATTATCAAATACAATAATGAAAATCCATGGTTTTCTATTAATCCAAAAAGTTCCGAAAGATTGAAAAAGAAGCTTACAAAATGGAGCTAATGATGCTAACAAAGAGGCTTAATATCACCCAGACGAGGCGATTGAGAATGCCAAAAGCAATTGCAAGGCCAAGCTGAAACAGAGTTTCTCCACCCATGATTGTCCCACTGTCTGGACTGCTTTACAAGTGACTACTGGTTACAAATGCAAGCGCCCCCCCCCCAAACAGACTGGTTCATCTCTACCTGACCAGTTGAACACTTTTTTTTATTGCAGGTTTGAGATGCCCCCTCCACAACATCAGGACATCAAACCCCCTGACTCATCTCCCTTTCACTCTAACTGCACCACTCCTCTCCACATCTCTGCACATAAAGCCCATTTACTCTTCCGGAGACAGAAATGTCGTAAAGCTCCTAGTCCACACTAACTCAGTAGATTACAACATGCAAGCTTTCGAAGTAGCTGAGGCCCCTTCTTCTAGCCTGAAGTCGTAATCTATGCAGTTAGCCAATTAAAGGTGCCATTTTGCTTCAATTCTCATTGCATCCTGTGGCCTACACAGTACGTTCCTGCCACCCAAATCCAACACAGACAGAGGCAGGACACAAGTTAAGCACACTCGCTTTTTATATTTTCTATTTCCGTCGTGGGAAACGCCTTCCCCCGCGAGTATAGCACAGTTCACAGCACAGTTCACACAAAAACTCTTCTTCTTTCTTTTCTCTTTATCTTTCCTCCACTCTTTCGGGAAAGTTTCATCTACCTCCTTCCTACTCTGGTTCCCAAAGTAGTGGCCCTGCAGACGTCCGAGGCACTGCTGCAACCCAGGGGGGCTGCCACCTAGTGCTCCAGTGGAGGTAATGCTCTGGATATGTTCCCTCCCCTGGTCCTTCCAGTGTGGAGGTGTACCAGCCATACGCCACAATCCATAAATGGCTAACATGGTACATCACTCCACTATTTCTTTCTCACTAAGATATTGTTCTGATAAGAGCACCTGTATTTGCAGAAATTTTCACTCAGCCCCTGCCTGTTTCAAAGAGTCTACAATCATCTCTGTGCCTAAGACGCAAAATATTTACAGTCTAAATCATTACGGGCCAATTGCGCTGAAGTGTTTGAATGTTTGATTCATCAGCACCTCAGATCTGTCACAGATTCTCTCCTTGACCCTTTAAGTTTGCTTCCTGTGTCAACAGGTCAGTTGGGGATGCAGTTAACATGGCTCTCCAGCACATCTTGTTGCAGGTAGACTCTCCAGCTACTTATGCCAGGATCTTATTTGTGGATATCACACAAGAGCTTCTCCATAGCTAACCAGTATGAATGTGGACTATGCCACATGTCTCTGGATCTCTGACTTTTTAAGGAACAGACATCAGAAAGTGACGATGGGTGAATATCAGTCAGGGCCCTGACCCTGAGCACCCTCAGTGCCGTTTTCTGACCCCTCTATACACTGATGACTGCATCTCCAGGGACCCATCTGTCAAACTGTTAAAAGGTTGCTCATGAGACCAACCTGACTGGCTTGGTGAAGGGGATACAGTGTAGTACCAGAGGGAAGGGATCGACAGACCAATTGATGCACTTTCAACAATCTTAATTTGAATTCCTTGAGAACAATAGAAATGTTTGTGCATTTTGGAGCCATTCCTCACCTTCTACACCCCAAATTATAAATGGTGTGATAGTCAACAGGGTCAAATCGTTTACATTTCTTGGCACAACTATCAGTCACAATCTGAACTGGGATGAAAACATAACTGGTCTTATCAAAAAAGCTCAGCAAGGATGTTTTTTTCTCTGTGAATTTAAAAGGATTAACTTGTCCCAGTCAGGACTGGCACAGTTTTATAGAGCTGTCATTGAAAGCATCCTCACTTTTCTCCATAACATTCAGGTATGGCAATGCATTTGCCAGCGCGAAACATAAACTGCAGCCTGTTATTTGCACAGTAGAAAAGACCTTAAGCCTGAAACTGGACTCCATTGAGGTCCTGTATACATCTCAGGTCACAAGGTAAGATGGAAATATAAGCAAAGATTACACTCACCCAGGCCACCATCTATTTCAGTTTTTACCTTCGAGAAAACATACTCATCACTAACTTGACATGAAAACAGTTTCTTTCTGCAGTCACAACAGTTAAACACAAGTCTCGGGTTCACCTGTCTTTTGCTGACTTCTATTCTCTTCTATTCGGTATAAATTATGTTTATTCTATACAGAACCTACTTTAACATATTAGTGTACAGGAGTGCCATTCTACTTTACTATATTTTGCATATTTCTGTTTTGTGTAATATATTCTTCACTACTACCGTATGTAGTGTTGTGTATTATATATTGTGCGGTTTAATTTTATTTACCATGCTATGTGAATTGAAGAGAAATTTATAGCAACTATGTTGTCTTTCAGTAAAGTTTTAAGCTCATTTAGAACATTAGAAAAATCTAGACAAGAACAGGCCATTCAACCCAAAAAAACTTGCCAATACTATCAACTTAATTTCTCTAAAATAACATCAAGTTTTGAATGTCCCTCAAGCCCTACACACTACTTATTTCATATGTCTATGGTTCTTTGTGTGAAGAGAAACTTCCTAATGCTGGTGCACAATTTACCAACTGTGTCCTCACGTTCTTGTTCAGCTTGATTTAAAGTAACAGTTTCAATGCAGTGTACTAATTCCCTTCATAATTTTAAACACTCCAATCAGATCATCTCTTAATCTCCTTTTGCTTAAACTGAAAAGGCTCAGCTCTTTCCGTATTAGTCATTCCCAGTAGCCCTGGAATCAGCCTAGTTGCTCTTCTCTGGACCTTTTTAGCACAGCTATATACAGTTAGGTCCATAAATATTTGGACAGAGACAACTTTGTTCTAATTTTGGTTCTGTACATTACCACAATGAATTTTAAATGAAACAACTCAGATGCAGTTGAAGTGCAGACTTTCAGCTTTAATTCAGTGGGTTGAACAAAAAGATTGCATAAAAATGTGAGGCAACTAAAGTATTTTTTAACACAATCCCTTCATTTCAGGGGCTCAAAAGTAATTGGACAATTGACTCAAAGGCTATTTCATGGGCAGGTGTGGGCAAGTCCGTCGTTATGTCATTATCAATTAAGCAGATAAAAGGCCTGGAGTTGATTTGAGGTGTGGTGCTTGCATGTGGAAGATTTTGCTGTGAACAGACAACATGCGGTCAAAGGAGCTCTCCATGCAGGTGAAAGAAGCCATCCTTAAGCTGTGAAAACAGAAAAAACCATCCAAGAAATTGCTACAATATTACAAGTGGCAAAATCTACAGTTTGGTACATCCTGAGAAAGAAAGCAAGCACTGGTCAACTCAGCAACGCAAGAAGACCTGGACGTCCATGGAAGACAACAGTGGTGGATGATCGCAGAATCATTTCCATGGTGAAGAGAAACCTCTTCACAACAGCCAACCAAGTGAACAACAGTCTCCAGGGGGTAAGCGTATTGATATCCAAGTCTACCATTAAGAGAAGACTGCATGAAAGTAAATACAGAGGGTGCACTGCAAGGTGCAAGCCACTCATAAGCCTCAAGAATAGAAAGGCTAGATTGGACTTTGCTAAAGAACATCTAAAAAAGCCAGCACAGTTCTGGAAAAACATTCTTTGGACAGATGAAACCAAGATCAACCTCTACCAGAATGATGGCAAGAAAAAAGTATGGAGAAGGCTTGGAACAGCTCATTATCAAAGCATACCACATCATCTGTAAAACACGGTGGAGGCAGTGTGATGGCTTTGGCGTGCACGGCTACCAGTGGCACTGGGACACTAGTGTTTATTGATGATGTGACACAGGCAGAAGGAGCCAATGAATTCTGAGGTGTTCAGAGACATACTGTCTGCTCAAATCCAGCTAAGTGCAGTCAAATTGATTGGGCGGCGTTTCATGATACAGATGGCCAATGACCCAAAACATACAGCCAAAGCAACCCAGGAGTTTATTAAAGCAAAGAAGTGGAAAATTCATGAATGACCAAGTCAGTCACCTGATCTTAACCCAATTGAGCATGCATTTCACTTGTTGAAGACTAAACTTCAGACAGAAAGGCCGACAAACAAACAGCAACTGAAAGCCGCTGCAGTAAAGGCCTGGCAGAGCATTAAAAGGAGGAAACCCAGCATCTGGTGATGTCCATGAGTTCAAGACTTCAGGCTGTCATTGCCAGCAAAGGGTTTTCAACAAGTATTAGAAATGAACATTTTATTTCCAGTTATTTAATTTGTCCAATTACTTTTGAGCCCCTGAAATGAAGGGATTGTGTTATAAAAATGCTTTAGTTCCCTTACATTTTTATGTAATCTTTTTGTTCAACCCACTGAATTAAAGCTGAAAGTCTGCACTTCAACTGCATCTGAGTTGTTTCATTTAAAATTCATTGTGGTGATGTACAGAACCAAAATTAGAAAAAAAGTTGTCTCTGTCCAAATATTTATGGACCTAACTGTACTTTTTGTAATCTGGAGACCAACACTGCGCACAGAACTTCAGATGAGGCCTCACCAGTGCATTATAAAGCTTAAGAAGAACCTCCTTGGACTTGTACTCTACACATCAGGGTGCTATATAATTTAACACTCTGTTAGCCTTCTTAATGGCTTCTAAAAACTGTCTGGCTGTTCATGGTGTTGAGTCCACTACGATCCCTAAATTCTTCTCATAAGGTGTACTTTCAATTTTCGCACCTCCTTTTTATGTATTCAAATCTAACATTTTTACTTCCTCTGTGTAATTCCAATTTGTTACAATTTCCCACTCTATTTGGATATATGAATACTGTTATACAATAAATTTTGTTATTTTAAATATTTGCATGTTGAACAATATTTTGCATTCTCAAGAACACTTACAGCATGTCCAACTGGAATTCAAATATGTTGCATTTTTCATTTCAGCATCTACACAATAAAGAAAGAGTGCTATCCATTTAGTAATAGTTTATTAGTGATGGACTGACTTTGTGTGTTTTGAAATATATGTTTTGTTTTGAGTGATTTAGGTTTCTTTGTACGGGTCATTTTTGTTATTTTTTGGTCAATTTTAATGGCTTCTGTTAGTTATTCTCCAACTGTAAAGTGTTCCTTATGTGAAAGCTGCCAGCCATTGAAATACAATGAGGAAGACAAATGACATCAGCTGCTGACCTTTGAGGCGGAACTTCCTGTTTCCATAAAAAAGATTTCCAGGTCATTTCTTGACCTTCTTCACATGGCGCCATCTTGCCTTTTGATAGTAAACACAGTCATTTGATGACTACTAGCAGTGAAAACAGAATTCCATCTCATCACAGTTCTTACAGAATGGCATTTTCTCTGACTTTTATCTGGAAAATACTTGACATCTGCTGTGACTCAGATGGGTGAGATTGTTTTGTTTTTTATCTTGTTCATTCAGTTCGGCATTGCGCCATCATTTCAGTTGTTTGTTTTGCATTCACTTAACTTTGAGGAATATGGCTTCCTTTATCATTTTTAACAAGACATTCTTAGTTACTATTCCAACCAGGACTTTCTGGGTGTTTTATGATATTTTTCTAGAAGGTTGTACTTTATTTGTCCCAAATGGGAATATGTGTTGTGTATAATGTTTATTTGGTGAGAATTCAAAGGAGGATAATTTGTATATAAATATTAGGTTCTTTTTTTTATTCATTTGAAACCTGTATTATTTTGGAGCACCTTCTGTTATTTGTTTATTTGCTTACTATATTTGCTTTTCTTTACAACATATTTGTCGTTCATGTTTATATTTTATACTATCAGTTGGGGAAATAACATTGGAAAAGTTCTTATAAGCAGAGCAGGGTGTGAACTTGGCCTAGGCCTTGGGCCTGCACGTGTAGCAGTCGGCCATTACAAGATTGTTTAGCATTATGAGAAATACTTTTACTGTTTTGTGAATGACGATAGTGTATTGAGAAATGTATTTCAAAGGAATGAGAAAAACTAAGATAAATGTCCACATTGTGAACTCCATTAATTCCTTGTCTATGATACATATATTCTGAAACTAGCTATTGGCAAAATAATACAGCCGGTGTCAAAAAAAAAAAGGTAATCATCTTCTTTCTGATAAAAACCGTATCCAAAATGCCATAAGATTGTGAATAATAGTAAAAGGTTTCAATTCAATTTTCAGTTTCATAGATTGCTTTTCTTTTAATGAGTATATTTTCGTTATCTGTGGGGTAACACTCCTGAAAAATCCCACTGAAGCACTGATTCAATAAGGGAAAAAAATGAGTTATATTCCAGCAGGACACTGGCACAGAAATGCAGGCACTTTGTTCTCGTCCCTCAAAGCTCGGTAATGATCCTGTTTCACCCACAAAAACCTTGTTACAACTTTTACTTCTCTATAGTTAAATTCGATTGCCTTCGAGGGACTCTGCCAGAGGATACGTGCAACTACAGTGGAGCAGATTTGCGAACATCACTAAACCATCAAATTGGTAGCAGCGATGAGCTGTGCATACAAAAGGTCAGGGTCTTAATCAGTGCAAGCTTATGACTTGCATTTACAGGAAATTCCTTGTTTGTAAAGAACAGTTGCAGGCCCCAGAACCCATCATGAATGGGGTTTAATGGCTTACGCACGCCTCCTGGTGTTGGGTAGACTTGATCCAAGAGCCATTCAGTGTAGCACACATGCAGCCCATGTATATCTAAAGGCGTCACAGACCTGTTATTGCTCAATGTTATTTTTCGCTCTTGAGCAATAGGCCTCTCAGATTTTTTTTTTTCCTGCTGTGCATGATCACCTTTGGTTTGAGTAGATCCACGAGTTTTGCAAATTGGATTAAACTTTAGGAATTGTGGATGAGAAAAGATGTGAGAACAGAATCTGCTGAGCGCAAGGATTTCATGTAATCTAATTAAACACAGAATCCTGGTAAATGTTTCTGGTTTACCATGCAAAGAAAGTATACATTTTCAGTTATATTGTTTGATTTGCTCTGTACTGACAGGTTGCTTGTTTCTTCTGGATGGGTTCTCGCTTCCTGCGCCCCTGATTAAGAAACCTAAGCATAGACTTTCAATGGCTTGATAAGACTATTCCCGAAAGCAAGTGTTAAACATTTATGTTACAAATTGTAGCCTTCCATTCACCTTCTAATCACCTGCACTTTTACAAACAATGGTTCTCTAATGGCATATTACTGGACTGTGTGATTCCTTGTAGATCCATTGTTTGACAAAGATCCATTTAAATTTCACATTGCATGTGAAATGTATTCTTTGGACTATAAGAATGTTCCCAATAACATGGAAAAAGCAGAAATCTTTAATGCATAGTAAACTACCCAGCAGAATACTAACAGATTAAGAAAACCTGAAGTGTGTCTGTGTTATTATATACAGCAAGTCCTTTTAACATCAGGAACCTACTGATATTTCATAAATCTGTTCATCTGCCTATTTGTTAAATGCTATGGATCTACATACAGTAATCCCTCACTATATCGCGCTTCGACTTTCGCGGTTTCACTGTATCGGATTTTAAATGTAAGCACATCTAAATATATATCACAGATTTTTCGCTGGTTCGCGGATTTCTGCAGACAATGGGTCTTTTAATTTATGCTACACGCTTCCTCAGTTTGTTTGCCCTGTTGATTTCATACAAGGGACGCTATTGGCGGATGTCTTAGAAGCTACCCAATCAGAGCACGTATTACATATTAACTAAAACTCCTCAATGCTATAAGATATGCATCCCGCGCGGAGCTTGATTGTTTGCTTGTCTCTGCTCTCTCTCACCCTCCCTGACATTCTCTGCGCCTGACGGAGGGGGTGTGAGCAGAGGTGCTGTTTGCACAGAGGCTGTTTGCTTAAAAGATACTGACGCTCCTCTAAAAAAATGCTGCTTTATTGCGGTGCTCGGCATATTTAAAAGCACAAAAGCACACGTATTGATTTTTTGATTGTTGCTTTAATCTCGCTCTCTCTCTCTGACGTTCTCTGCGCCTGACGGAGGAGATGTGAGCAGAGGGCTGTTTGCACAGAGGCTAAAAAATGCCGCGGCAAACTTAAAAGCACAAGTATTGATTTTTTGATTGTTTGCTTTTCTTTGCGAGTGACGTCTCTCTCTCTCTCTCTCTCTCTGAAAAAGTCAACCAGAAGTGTGCAGCGTGTGACATCACTGGGTCAAAGCTATAAAGGTTAGCATTGTGCACCTCCTGGTTGGGATCAGCCTTTGTGTACCAAACAACATTTTGTTGTTTTTGAACTCCTGGATGCGAATATAGTTTGCCCTGCTTTTTGACTATGAATTTTGATTTGCCTCTGGTTACGTGTTCATTTTTGTTTTTAGTTATTACATTTTTTTAGTACAGTCTCCTGAAACACATCTTAAACATTGCTTGCTTAGTGATTAGTCTTTTTGGGCTGGTTTCAAATTCCAGACTTGGCAACATCTTATGATTCTCATCACGCTCAAAGCTATTGCACCTTTTGCAGTCAGTACAATCAGTTAGTGAAAAAAGTCTTAAGTATCTTTAACTCTCTTCATGTAAGGTGACTGATAAAATGGCACAGACTATATACTTAACTTGTCTTGTAATATATGACATAAATGAAAAAAATGATATTTTTGTTATAAATTGATCACATTTCTTAACTGAAGTTTTATAAGACATCATGCCAAATTTCTTGATGGGGTAAAACTTTAGATCAGGTACTACCTATAGTGTTTCTATTAGTCACATACTGCTATGGAACAAGACTTTCACAAAGGCTTCTTTTGGTCTTTAATACTTACAAAGCATCAAAAATGTTGTTATTAGTTTCTGTGCAGTTTGGCCATTAAAATAGCTTTGCTGGCTTAAGTGGTTGAGTGTATGCCTCTCAGTATTTCATACTTCAGTATAAGGCTTGTTTGGAAGAATGAGCAGAATTTTTCTTGTAACTTAAAAAGAAGTTTGGGTTATTTCTTTGCTACTGAAAAATGTATTGTGTTCTTTAATGCTTTTATATTTAAGAATTACTTGAATATGTAGCTATTCGGTTAAATTAGACTTCTGAGACCCACTTCTGATAGCTGTGATTTTGAAAACATGATTTTAGATTTATATACTGCTCAAAAAAATTAAAGGAACACTTTTTTTAATCAGAGTATAGCATCAAGTCAATGAAACTTCTGGGATATTGATTTGGTCAGTTAAGTTGCACAGGGGGTTGTTAATCAGTTTCAGCTGCTTTCCTGTTAATGAAATTAACAACAGGTGCACTAGAGGGGCAACAATGAGATGACCCCCAAAACAGGAATGGTTTAACAGGTGGAAGCCACTGACATTTTTCCCTCCTCATCTTTTCTGACTGTGTTTTTCACTAGTTTTGCATTTGGCTACAGTCAGTGTCACTACTGGTAGCACGAGGTGATACCTGGACCCTACAGAGGTTGCACAGGAAATCCAACTTCTCCAGGATGGCACATCAATGTGTGTCATTGCCAGAAGGTTTGCAGTGTCTCCCAGCACTGTCTCAAGGGCATGGAGGAGATTCCAGGAGACAGGCAGTTAGTCTAACAGAGCTGGACAGGACCATAGAAGGTCCTTAACCCATCAGCAGGACTGGTATCTGCTCCTTTGGACAAGGTCAAACAGGATGAGCACTTCCAGAGCTCTACAAAATGACCTCCAGCAGGCCACTGGTGTGAATGTCTCTGACCAAACAATCAGAAACAGACTTCTTGAGGGTGGTCTGAGGGCCCAACGTCCTCTAGTGGGCCCTGTGCTCACAACCCAGCGCAGTGGAGCTCGATCGGCATTTACCATAGAATACCAGAATTGTCAGGTCCACCAATGGCACCCTGTGTTTTCACAGATGAGAGCAGGTTCACCCTGAGCACATGTGACAGACGTTGAAGGGTCTGCAGAAGCCATGGAGAATGTTATGCTGTCTGTAACATCATTCGGCATGACCAGTTTGGTGGTGGGTCAGTGATGGTCTGGGGAGGCATATCCATGGAGGGACGCACAGACTTCTACAAGCTAGACAAAGACACCTTGACTGCCATTAGGTATCAGGATGAAATCCTTGGACCCATTGTCAGACCCTACGCTGGTGCAGTAGGTCCTGGTTTCCTCCTAATGCACGACAATGCCCGGCCTCATGTGGCAAGAGTATGCAGGCAGTACCTGGAGGATGAAGGAATTGAAACAATTGAATGGCCTTCACGATCCCCTGACTTAAACCCAATAGAACATCTGTGGGACATTATATTTCGGTCCATTAGGCGCCGCCAGGTTGCTCCTCAGACTGTACAACAACTCAGGGATGCCCTCATACAGATCTGGGAGGAAATGCCACAAGACACCATCCGTCGTCTCATTAGGAGCATGCCCCGACGTTGTCAAGCATGCATACAAGCTCGTGGTGGCCACACAAGATACTGAAAAGCATTTTGAGTAGCAGAAAGTTTTTGAAAAAATGGACTAGCCTGCCACATCTTCATTTCACTCTGATTTTAGGGTGTCTACACAATTGAGCCCTCTGTAGGCAGAAAACTTTTATTTCCATTAAATGACTTGGCATCCTTTTGTTCCTAAGACATTGCCCTGTCGTTATTTGTATAGATATCCAACTTCATATTGAGATCTGATGTATCTAATGTGTTTCTTTAAAGTGTTCCTTTAATTTTTGTGAGCAGTGTATATTTTGGATAATAGCGAAGTTGCCTTAAAGACAGATTCATACCTAATTATTTCTATTTTAACTGACCTGGTTAAAAATCCTGAAGGGGAAAGTCAATCACTTCAGAGACTTCAGACAACAAGGCATGTGGCACCTGGATGCCATTACATATATTAGATGTGCTACTAATCTCTGTCTGCTTATAGAATTACACAACAATTTGGGTTGTATGGTGTGAATTGCCACACTGTTTGCTTTCGATTATTGAACTTACTTTGAATGCTATTTTTTCATTTATTATGGTGAAGATTTTGTTAAAGGCATTATAATGTTTAAGGGTGAGTGGGATTTATTGATAAGCTCATGAAGAACACTTATTTTGAATTAAAAAGTAAGTAAATTAAAGAATCGGATCCCAGAAGTGTCAAGTATTGGGAATGCACTTGCTGGCTGTCGTACATTTCACTGGAAAAAAGTTTTTAGCGGTTCTTTACCCGCAAATGTCGATGCTCAAGGTTTTATATTTGTGGCCACTGTCCAAGAGTCAAGTTTAGCAAACTATTGTAGATTTAAGCCTGGCATTCCAGAATTAATGTCCTTCACAAACAAGTCATTGGTTTCAGAAACTTACAATGAGAATATGACATTGAATGCAACTTTTTAAACATTACAGTCTTAAAAACATGAAGATTCTTCATCTGCGTTGATCTTCACGAATCAAGTTGGTGCTTGCTGCTCAGTGACAGACTCAATGGCTACTGTAAAAGGAAAAAACAGCCATATATGTGAAATGGTTTGACAACTGTAGATTTGTTTTCTTTCATTTTTGAATATTATTTTTATATGCTTTGTCATCCTATGTTTTTTTTTTTTTTTCATTTGGGCATTTTATGACATTGGTATGAAGGCAATGTACAAAGACCATTCTTTTTGTAAGAACCCACTGAACTAAGCCAAAATACTGTTAAGAAAACACTTTTTGCCATGATATTTTTATCAACCACACATTTTGATTAACATTTCAGTCTGTGGAAACATTATTGACTTCTGCTGAACTAGGCCTTTGCTTGTTTATTAACTACTCTTTGCTAAAAAGGCATTTTTCAGCTCTTCTACACTTAAAACCAACTCTATGAGATCTGGTAACTCCATCTGTTCTTACCGTAACACTGTATATATTCTGGATTGCCTACTGCATATTTCATTTTTAGAAGGAGAACGACTCATTCCAGGATTTGTTTGCCCAAAGTTGGATGCTCTCAGGATAGGTAAACAACGGAAGAATGGTTTTTTGAAGAGGTGATATACACTGTAGGGCGGCATGGTGGCGCAGTGGGTAGCGCTGCTGCCTCGCAGTTAGGAGACCCAGGTTCGCTTCCCAGGTCATCCCTGCTTGGAGTTTGCATGTTCTCCCCGTGTCTGCATGGGTTTCCACCCGGTGCTCCAGTTTCCTCCCACAGTCCAAAGACATGCAGGTTAGGTGCATTGGCGATTCTATATTGTCCCTAGTGTGTGCTTGGTGTGTGTGTGTGTGCGCCCTGCCCGGGGTTTGTTTCCTGCCTTGCACCCTGTGTTGACTGGGATTGGCTCCATCAGACCCCCGTGACCCTGTAGTTAGGATATAGTGGGTTAGATAATGGATGGATGGATATATACTATGGACCCACATGTAAAAGTTTTTAGTTTCTAGTGTAAAATTATAATTGATGTTGGAGTAAGGAGCAGAGTTTTTTTTTTTGTCATTTTTAAAATCTTTAAAATGTGTACTTTAACAAAGACTGCTAGTAGCGAACCGTACTTTGGTTGTTAAAGTTTTTATGTTTAAGAATTACCTGAATAGTTAGAAAATGATTTTAAGTAATAAATGTAAAAAGCTCTGTAGCTTTATAAGCCTACAGTTTTAGAAATGCTTCTCAGGGGTGTCTGGTTGTACGTTTGTTTGTGTTTTTGGGGACAGGTGAGAAGCAGTTAAGATCAAATGTAAGATGCAGACCTGTTACCATAATGCATGCCCGGTTTCATAAGGGGTTTCTAAGTTATACAAAGATGTTGTGCTGTTAGCTGCTATTTATGATGTTAGAAGTGTACAGTATAAGTATAAGAAGCTGTTTTTAGAAGCACATTTTTCATTTTTTATGCTCCAAATGTGGATGATTTTACAAAAAGAGAGTGAAGGGGGCAGTCAAAGTGAAAACGCTTTGAATTGCTGCCGAGACTGCAAGCACCAAGACAAGCGCCACATGGACAGATGTGTTGCTGAAATTCATCTGCTTACAGGGCAACCCAGGGTATGAGGTGAAATGCCACACACTATTTGCTTGTGTTTGTGGCACTAGCTATTTGAAAGACGCTGAAAGATTGAATGTGTTAAGCCTGCTTTCCCGCCTGCCTGTTTGCTCTCTTCTGTTGTCTTGAACTACGAGCCAAATTCTTTTTTTTTTTTTTTTCAGTCAATCAGGGCTTAGGAGACGTGTGTCAAGCAGGAAGGCAACCGTGGCAGTCATACTTGGGTGACACCTGAAGTACTGAGAGATGCTAGAAGGCTGTAGTACTGGGTTCAAGTGATTTGCAGCTGTGAGCTGCATGTCTTTAACGTGATTAAGTGTAAATGTAGGCCAACTAAGGTATTGACAGAAAACATAAACATTAAGTTGTATGTCCACATTAAAAAGAATCTGCACATTTGGGAAGGGGTTTATGTTGTAAAGAGTGGTGTCCCCAAAAGCTTTTCCATGATAAAACACTTGTAGTTTGCACATTTGACCTGCTGAAATTCTCAAGATGATTTATCAATTTTCATAGAACACTATTGCTTCATTTTAGCTGACCCCTGGACAAAACCCCACCTCTCCTCTCCACCTCAGACAGTGGCAGCATCACAGGTGGACTGTGGCCAATCCTGGACCATCTCCCCAATCCCTACTCTATTGGTCTTGCTCAGCTCACCGAGGAGGAAAAGTATTGATGGTCACAACTTGATTCATTTAACACTCTGGTGATCACACAGGTCCTAAATCCCAAAACCCCCGATAATCTCACTAAATTCATAGAGGGGGGAAAACCCCCGGCAGATGCGAACTTATTGCGAAAAACTGGGTTGTGACACTACAAAGGTTGGTCAACACTAAGATTGAGTATACGGGTTTAATTTCTGGACCTCCTGTTTTTAGAAGCAACAATGTTTACCCGAAAAACCAAGCTTCAGTCGCTAATTTTAGTATATTAGTAACAGGAGTACAGTGACATTACTTGTATGACTGACCAACATGTAACACATCACAAATCTCCAGGACCATAAATAACAAGAATGTATCAAAATACAAAAATCTTGTGTCTGGGGTGCTGGATTGTTCACTGTGATGAGTGAAAATACTTTTTTGTACGTGTGTGTGTGTGTGTGTTTGACACCATACCATATACTTTTTATTTATTAAAGTTTATCTGCATTTCATATACTTTTGTTTAAGGACATACATCATTTCTGGTGTTAAATTCTAATATTTGTAACCATGTTTGTCGCGGTTCACATCTTGTTTTTACTTTTAACATACTGCAACATTGAACTTTTTGTGAACTAAGAATACAAACTTTCTATCTATATTTGGCATAAAACTTGGCTAACTTAGCAACATTCTATTTCAAATGTTTTAATAATATTTCATTTATAATTCAACTTCCAAGACCCATGGGTGCAGTAAAGAAGGAGCACCACAATAAATAAATAAATACCTAAATAGATGTCAATAAAGGAGAATAAATTCCACACAAGCCTTCAAGTCTGCAGCTGTTTAACTTTGCATAGACGGTCGGCAGGATGGAGCAACAGTAGACGGTCGGCAGGATGCAGTGTTGTTCTTCCAGGCTTTGTAAGTCAGCAGGAGTATTTTATAGTGAATGTGAGATTTAACTGATAGCTGATGTAGTTCCCTTAGAGTCGGTGTGGTGTGCTCCCAACTCTTATTGTGAGTCAGATTTCTAGCAGCAGCATTCTGGACATAATGCATTTTAGCTAAGACTGGCATTGTAAGTATGTTGTATTAAAACAAAATGTCATTAGGATAGTAAAAAAATCCATACTCAATTGTATAAAGTTAAAGCATTGTAGTACTGAATGGCCTGTTTAAGATCAAAATTGTTCTCATTAGTACATATGAGGGTGAACCCAAAAATCCCCAGAATTGTGTGAAAAGATTAAAAAAAATAAAACCTGTAAAAACTTTCACAAATTAACTTTTACTTGCCTTGAAAATGCTCTTCCTCAGATGCAATATGTTTGTCCAGGCATTTCTTCCATTCTGGTTAACATTTCCTGTTCTCCTCTTTTGTCACCGTGTCTAAGAGCTCCCAGTGTGTGTTTTTGATTTTTTTCCCCCATGGTACCAAATTGTCTTCCCTTCAGTTTCAATTTTAATTTCGTGAACAAAACAAAATCACAATGAGTGAGATCTGGCAACTATGTCATGAGTGTGGCATTGTTTTTGATCAAAAGCTCTTGCTCTTTTTACATAACCTTATAAATATTACTTTGTTTGGAAAATTGTCATGGCATACTTGTATTTTTATTGGTTTTCAATAATAAAAAACTGAGTGACAATGTGGTGTGTGCAGGTGTGTTGTTGTGGTGCAAAATTCAGTTTTGCATGGCCCACTTTTCTGGACGTTTGGTTTTTCCCTAATGCCTTCCCTCAGGAGCCTCAGCATTTCAGGTTAATGCTGCTGAATAACAGCCTGTACACGGGGAAGTAACTCTTTATGAATAAGTCTGTCAGTGTCAAAAGACTTGATTATTATTGTCTTTTGAAAATCTGCTCTGCTAGCTTGGTGAAAAAAAATCGCCAAAGATGTCTGGACAACTGTAGAGTAAAAACATGAGAAATACAGCAGCTTGGCATGATACTAATGTGGTGTACGGCTGGGGCGCTTGGCCGGCTGGGATCCCTCCATGCTGGAAGGACCGGTGGAGGGAGCCTATCCAAAGCATTACCTCACCCAGAGCACTAGGTGGCAGCCCCCCTGGGTTGCAGCAATGCTGTGAACTGTGCTATATGCTATACGCCTTTCCCCGTTTCCCGCGAGGGAAAAAGAAAATATAAAAATCATGTGTGCTTAACTTGTGTCCTGCCTCTGTCTGTGTCGGGTTTGGGCGGCACGTGCATCCCCCGGAAAGCTAGGTGGCAGCCCCCCTGGGTGGCAGCGATGCCTCAGACTCCCGCGGGGCTCCATGAGAGCTGGAGTGTGACCTGGTGTTGTGGAAGAGCTGCCAGAAGTGAAACCATGAGTACCTGGAATACTTCCGGGTGCTTTATAAAAGGAGCCAGCAGCCACTACTCAGGAAGCCAGAGTCGGATGGAAGAAGATGAAGCTTTCCAGAAAGAGTGGAGGAAAGGAATAGAACGAGAGAAAGAAGAAGAGTTTTGTGCCTTGCTTTGAACTGTGCTGTACTTGTGGGAAAGGGGGATGGCGTTTCCCACAAGGGAAAATAAAAATCGTGTGTGCTTGTACTTGTGCCTCTGTGTCTGTGCCGGGTTTGGGCAGCAAGGGCGCCCTCTGCAGACCACACTACTTTGTGGACTGATTAGCTACACTGGTAGGCATTCGATAACTTGCACCATATTTGATCACTTCACACAAATGCTTTTAACCAATTCTGGAGGTTTTTGAGTTCCCCTTTGTAAATATGAGGTAACAGGGCCATTTTCCAGTCTAAACTGCACCTCTTTGGGGCGCACTTGGGCAAAACCACCTGAACTTTGGAAGGACATGCCAACTCTCTAAGGGTTTGAATAGATAAATCAAATAAGTAATGGCAATGGATAAAATATATATTTACTTACGTTCATGAAAGTATTTCCAGGTTTTCCCAGTGTAGCTTAACCAGTGCTTTTCTCACTGGCACTTGCTTGTCAGTGCATTCTGTGTTTCAAAAATGAATGAACATTTACATTTCAGGAACAATCTCTTGGGTTTAAGGGGGTGAGCTCTTCAGATTGTGAATCCTATGTAGGGAACAGTTTGAGAAATCACCTCACAGCCTAAATCAGCATCATTAAAAGCTGAAGAGTGCAGGTTGAAACCAGGGAGTAGTGTGGATGAAGATAAATAATTTAAAAAATAAAAAACAAAAAACTCTGTCCAGGTCACCTTATGACCCATCTGTAACACAAAGCAGATCCCTTCAAATGGCCTCTTTAAAAACCCGTGAAAGATACAAGATACCAGAATGGGGAGAAGAACCACTGAGGTGCTGGCTGGCCTGCAGGTGAAAGAAAAGCCCAGGCTGCGGCAAATTGTATTGACATCGCTTGTAGGCCATATTTCCATTTGGACTTCACTACAAAGAATATTTTAATAAAAAAACATAAAAAAGACTAAGTTCTACAAACTGAGGTACATAACACTGGTTTGAGATTTATTAGACTTTTTCAAGTTTTACAGCACTGCTGTACGAGTATCTGAAAGATCCCTGAAGCTTGTTCCGTTTGTCATTGCAAGCATGACAGAAAACAATACAATGTTAGATAATAGATACTGTACAAAAAAGAGGCTGGTGGAATTCCTTGGCCCCTCCCCTTTCCCCACCCCATGCCGCCCTGCCTTGCCCCACCCCACCCCACTGTCCAATCAGAAGTCATTCCATTAGAGTTCCTTGTGTAAACCCAGCCATATACATTTTGATAAATTAAAACTGACATTAGGAAAACTTAAATAAATAAATCCAAAAAACAGAAGACACTGTAAACATTTTTTGTATCAGGAATCCTTTACTTATAAAAAGCGATTATTTTTCTGAATTTACCTTGATCGGATATTTGTGTGTGTGTATGTGTGTGCGTGTGTGTGTGTGTATGTGCGCACGTGTGTACTTAGAGTAGATTTGTAGATCTGGAGGTGAACACAAGGACTTGAAGCACTAAGAAGTCATGCCGATACACAGACGAACCTGAGCATGGATACCAATAAAAGAACCCAAAGAAATCAAAGCTGCTGAACTGTGTAGGAGCCACAAACCCAGGGAAACTGGTACAGAAACGGAAAGCAACACAGGAGGCAGGAAGCAGACTTGTTCAGAGTTAAAAGAAGGACGTGCTTATTTGATCTGATGATTATAAGAAAGATTTTTTTTTTTAAATTATAAATGATTGGAATTCCTCAGTTGTTTTAGAGTCCACAGGAATCAGATGTGGCTTTGGAAATGTCCTGTCTGGTGGCTAATGCATTAGAACATGATGGGAAGCATTACAGGGCTCCCAGACCAGTAACTTCTGAAGACAGCCTAAATATAAGAACAAATCAGAAAGAAAGAAAAAGAAGGAAAGAAAAAAAGAACAAAAAAGCAAAATACTTCTTATCATTAAAAATATCACAACCAGCAAATTTACATCATTTCTTGAGACTAAAATTGTGACAATCAAAGCAACCAAAAACAGTGATCCGTAGTCATTGTTAACAAGTTCCAGAACACCTTCTCAGTAGCACTTTAAAATAAGTATCTGCCACACAAAATCAAAGAAATGATTCCATTCAAAGTACTGAACTCCTTCCTAGAAGACAAGCTCAGAGGCATTAGTCTATTAACTAATCAGCTGGTACATAACTCAAGAAGAAAGTACTCTTATTTCTCTTCCTAGCTGTTAAATGGCTGCTTATTTGTCTTTAGTAGTCTTCCAGGGTGATTTCTTGCATCCCTTTATTTTCATAGTCTATGAGTGTGTCACAGCAAAAAGGGGAAAAGATTAAATAATGGTACAAAGGTACTGATTACAAAATAGTAGTCCTGATGTATTGATTGCGTTACTGGGGACTGCTCTACTAATTATGAAATCTGGATACTTATTTTAAAGTTCCACCAACATAATCTGAGGTAAAGTCTGATATCATTTCCATTGTTTTTAATTTGCTCTCATTCTATCATACTGTATATACAAAAATCATTTTGTTGAAACATTAAGAATAACAGTTCTACAAACAAGTTAAACAATGTCAAATATAGTGCAATTTCACTAACAGTGGTTTCTTTTGTGGAGCAATGTGTACTGAACACAGCAAACAATACTGAAATGGTACTCAGTCTTACACAAGATAATACACTGCAAAATATTGTCCGTTTTTGCTTATAAAGTATTGCATTTGCATTTTTTGCTGCAGTTGACCATAGAAAAAAAGCACTGAATAATACAGTTCATTGACTTAAAGCTTTGTGTCTAAGGAGTGCAAAGTGAATGGGGATTGTGAGCGCATGAAGGACTTTGCATTCCAAAAGGGTGAGTTAAACAATACAGCATCACTGTGACGGTGCTCGGCAAGAAATATTCAAAAGGTGAATGAAAAACAGAAAACAATATGTGCTTGAAAACGATTCCCAACAGCCTTTTGCCAGGTTCAGTGACGTAGCTTTCCATTGTCTTTTTTTGCTTTCAAAGATACATATTTGACCACACACAAATATGCCATCACTTTAGCAAAACTAGAAATAGGGGTCTTATTTTTAATAATTTTATTTAAATGCAGCTGATTTAGAAAACACTATGAAACAATGTCCATTATGAAAGGCACCGATGTAGTATAAAGATGGCTTCAGCCTTGCTGTGCTTTCACGCTGTCAAGCTGGTTTTCCGCAAACTTTATTTTGTAATATTTCTTTTCTTATTGTCATCTTAGGAATTCTAATAGTTATTTATTTATCTTAATGCTATCTTGTTTTTTTTTTTTAATGTTTGTTGTCACTTTGTGTTTTTTTCATTACAACCTGGTGATAAGTGTACACTACAGTTATTTATAATGGCAGCACACAATTTTTGTCATCCACATTTTGGGATTTAAATCAAAACTTCACAGCAACCCTCAGACATTTAAGTTTAGTTAAGGGAAAGGATACTCAAAGTTAGGAATTCTTTTTAATAGTGCTTCTCAACTTAACGCAACTGGACCCTTGCTCCGTTTCTAACTACTCTTTATGCTTTCCCAAAGTTTTGAGTTTCAACTTAAGATTTCATTCTTAGTGGACTATTTCTCCCAAGCTACGATAGCTCTGTGAATAATACTTCAACTAGCAAGTTTACAAATGTGAACACTGTAAATAAATGGTTATAACATAATATAGGATGACCAGATGTCCAGTTTTTTTTTTTCCTGCAACAGTCCTGTTTAATATTTGGACTATAACAAAATATCCAATTTTTAATAGGCTGGTCACTTCACTAAATACACACGAAACTCCAAAGTGAGGCATTTTTATGGTGAGTGTGGCACTGGCAACTTTGGTTTCCATTAATGCAGTTACTGTGTAAACTGCTTGTGCCCGTCTCTGTAGTGTGTCTTCTGTCTTCTATTACGTGCTTGTGTTTTAAGATTCCATTTGGAGCTTTGCACCCAAAAGGCAGTATCTTTGTCTGTAATATGGTCACGACGACAGTCTGTTTTTTCAGACAAGAGAAGCATAAAAATACCAGTGTGTCAGGACTGCTGGTTTTGTTTTGTTATTTTTCAAATTTATATCCTTTCTTCATTGCCTGCTCTTGGTTTATGTTTTGTCTTTTCTCTTTGTCTATACTCCCTTAACCTAACTTTGGTGTTGCCCGATTCAATTCTATTCAAGATACCTACTGCCAGGGCCTTTTTGCTGTGGTATTAGCTCTTGTAACTGTTTTGCTTCACTTTTCTGTATGTGTCCAGTTTGAGTAGTTTAATTTATTTAAATATTTATTTTTCGGCTTTCTGGAGGTTCTGGAATTCAATATTTAGAATTTTGGAATTGTGGGCTTGGCTTAACATGTAATTCTATTGTAGTTTAGTTTAATACTTTGTGTTTTAAAATTTTGAATTTGTACTTTGTAATTTTGAATTTCGAGTTAAAAATATTGAATTCTTTATTTAAGTAAAACATAAATCATTGAGCTTTCTTTGAACAAGGTTTAATCTCGACCATTTACTATCACTATTTACTATCCTAGTTTTCATAATGTCTAAGTTGCAAAAGTGATCACATAGTTGATGGGTATAATTTGGTGGTGAAGGGAAAAAAAAATACTGTGGTTTTTCCAAGACCAGAGATGACTTTTACACATCCAATACCCGAAAAATGTTTGTGTATCTGCATCAGAAATAAACCAAGTCTCTTTGCTGATGTATGAAACGAAAGATTTTTTTTTTCAACTCACTACAGTAATGTATATCAGAAGAAATATTCAGGGTATAATGGAAAAACTGGAGGATCTGCTCGGTAAAAGCAGACAAAGAATTTTCAATATTAAATTTACAAATCAATGTGAAGCACCTGGCATCGTGCTGTTGGAAATAGCCCATTCAATTTAGTTAAGCAATGAAGAATGGAAGACATTTTGAGGTGAAAACATATACAAAATAGCAGGTTAGCTTATCTATTTTATTAAATCATTTGTAAAAAATAAAATTAAAATAAATAAAGAGTAAGGGCTTCTGTTTCCTTGGATACTATAAAGATCTACCACAGGATCATGGTAGGGAAGTAAAACCTTGCATTCTTTCATCCCTTCTCAATATGGAGCAAACTTCTGGCGGTCAGATTTCTTAACCCCACCCGTCGATGGGATTTTAGCAGTATAAGCAGATAAACTCCCTGTGGCCCCCGTTGCGGCCGCGGCGTTTAGCGCCAGGAGTGGGACAGTTTTCATGCCAAGCAGACTGGAGACAGGAACGGCATAGTGGGTGGTCGGTAAAGGGGGAGGGGTATTGACGTTGACGGCGGCAGAGGCGGCGCCGCTGCCAGGACAGCCATAGAGGAAGGGGTGGAGGTAGGGGTGGCAGACTGAGAGAGGTTCATGTTGAGGTCAACAGGGGTCGAGACGGTAGCAGTCTGGGTGCTGATTTTAGCCATCTCTAAGCTGCAAACGAAGAGAGGAACAACAAAAGAGGTTGGGGTGGGGTTGGGTATAGGGCAAGGAAAAAGTGGGTAGGGATAGGGAGGAAGACGAGGGAAGGGAGGAATTAGATTGGTCAACACAGGGAAGGGAAACAGGACACACAGGTGGTAGGAGAAAGGGAGAGAGAGAAAAAGAGAGAGAAAAAAAGGAAAAAAATGAGGGTCAAAGGGGGAACATGTTATGTGTTAAAGAAGAGAAATAACAAAGGGGTATTTTATGAATTGATGATGAAAACATTAATATAATACTACCAAGCTGTTTACAAAATAAAAGTGGTTGATTTATTTTGTTCTTTTATATTAATGAAATCAATAAATAAAAAAAAATAAAAATAAATCTAAGGAATGCAGATAATGGTAATATGATGAGCAAGCAAACTTAAAAGAACAACTTAAAAAAGAATGAGATTTCATTCCCCCTGGCTCCAGCACACAAATCCTCACTTTCATCCACACTGCACTGGTAATTAGCAGGAAGATTTCCTCAGTGTCAGTTGTGTAAATTGGAAAAAAAAAAAAAACAAACAATGCAGCCAATTCTTTCTGTTGGAGATTTTTGAAGTGCATTGTATTCATGCTTTAGCCGTCTTTGCTAAATGTGCATCTTGTGAAAATTTAAGATACGTGTGAAGAGTTCAGTGTTTAGCACTTTGGACTGCATGTCCTTATAATCATTTTAGGTGTGTTGTTACTTATGTCACAATATGTGAAGCAGTTTTTCTTTGGATGTATGAGTGGCTCTGACAGGTTGTTTCTTTAGACAATGAAAATACTTTGACAAATAAATAGGACACCTTAAGCAATTCACGTCCATTTCTAAATGCTTCAGGAGTGAAGCAGAGGGGTACGTTAAAACTATTCCAAGTTTTGTTTCAGCTTTCAAAAAAATATATCAGTTTTTAAAAGGTTCAATATGATAACTCATTGTTTTGTTAGCGTTGTTGAATACAAGAAGGTAGAAGTTGTGTTTGAAATTGCACAGCTCACAGCAAAACAATTAAGAAGTGTCACAAAGGGTTAGCAAATTACGTGTTGTAAATGAGCTAAAGTGAACCATAAGGAAATAGCGGGAGTTTTTAAAATCGATGTAAGAAAAAGAACAGAGATACTCATTTAAATAAAACCAGTTCTTGTGGAAGAAACAGCAATGAGTTATCCTTATTCTCTTATTTGTTCAGGATCCAGTTTTTTTTATTAATCTGAAATGTTTGCCTCAAATTTCACTGCCAAGAATACCAGCAGTTCTTTTCTTTCTGGCCTGATATTCTCTCTCTGTAATACATTAAAAGGGAAACATTTACGTATAAAACTGGAAAGATCTTCAGACTATGCCTGTATATTATACTAAGTTTTCAGAATCCTTTGTACCAGCACGTCACTACTGAGGTGAGATAATGAGATGTTTTAACTTTTTGTTGTGTTCTGTAATTGAGAAGTGTGTCTGTCTGTCCGACCCGGAAGTGAGAGGTGGAGTCGGTATACCGACTCCACCTCTGAAGAAACAAACTCCGCTGCTAATACACAAGCGAGGCCATCACATCAGCAGAACAAAACCTCAAAAGAAAAAGTCTCTTAGCCACTAACATCGGCAAAGCGGTACCCCTTTTACTTTTCCTCCCGCCGCTAATGCACAAGCGATGCGAGCACATCGTCAAAATGAATCCTCCTAGGAGAAAGATGCCCAGAGTAGTTCTTTTCAATTACCTGACATCTCAACATTTCAATTTTTTTTCTGACGATGTCAATAGTCTCTAGGACCCCGGGCTTTTTACAGCGCGGGCTTACACAGCTAGTACATATATAAAGTCCTCTTCAATGAACCAGATATCAACCCATGACTTTTAATCTGTTTAACTATATTGATAAAGTACAGCTTAAGGATGTCTAAAGAGCATACCATTAATATGCTTTCTAGTTATGTTATGTGAATGAACCTAACTTGTAAAAGGCACTGCTAAGATTAAATAGTCTGCCATGCTGCACTAAACAAGAGCATATGGTGGCTCCACCAGTCTGGTATAATCAAGGACATCCATCCAGGATGTCTGGCTTTTCCCAAAATTTCTTCCATTTTTTTTTTCCCCCTACAAGATTTTTTTTTTTTTTGGAATTTTCTCTTATCTCCTTAGAGTCAAGGCTAGGGGGCTGTCAAAAAACAGGGCTTGTTAAAGCTCGTTGGGCTACTCCTTGTGTGATTTTTTTTTTTTTTTTGGGCTATACAAAAATAAATTGTAGCACTCCATTGCAATTATTTGCAGTTTTTTCCCTAACATAAATGATGTCTTAATTCTTTAACAAACCATGACATCTGGTAAAAGTAGCACTTTAATTATACATTGTATACATTCTTTTCTGTAACACTTTTTTTTTTAATTTGACATACTTTAATAATATCCGAGGGGAAATTGTCTTTTTGCATGACCTTTTGAGAGGTCAGAGTGCAGGGTCAGCTATTGTACAGAGCAATTTTCAGGTTAAGAGTCTTGCTCAAGGAACAACAGAGTAGGATCCCTATTTTCATTCAGTTTTCCCATTTCCTTTTCTTCAAACATAATGTTTTATTTTTTCTCAGAAGCTTTTTAAATCTGCTTGTGAGAAGTCAAGCAAAATGAACCCTTTTACTGGTTAACTAAAAAGATTACATCTTGCCTGAAGAAGGGGCCTGAGTTGCCTCGAAAACTTGCATATTGTAATCTTTTTACTTAGCCAATAAAAGGTGTCATTTTGCTTGACTTCTCACTACATTCTCACTACATTCATAATGGCTAACATGGCCCTAACACCCTAGTACTATAGATCTGCTAGAACACTTTTTTCAATTAAAGAATAATCCCCCTTAATACAAGGAAAAGTGTTTGTGTGTCTGTCTTTATGTCTCTCCTGTTGCTATGTCTCCATCATTCCAAAAGATGGCGCATCATAAATATTTTTAGTAATAAAATGCATTGTATTTGTCATTCCAATAGATGGCGCTTCGCAAACATTAACTCTGCTTTTACAAATCCCATACCAAATTGCATACAAGGACATGTGCATTGCATGGTCTGCTGCAAACATTAACGTTGAGGTCAATGTTGATTACTTAGATTTCAACCCATCTTAGTCTCCTTAGTCTTGAGGAGGCAAAGCTTTAAGAATAGATGCTAAAGGAACTCTGTGATGTGAAATAAACCACTGCTGGCCAACATCTGCTCAATTGGTAAGGGCATTAGTCTAAGGATCAAAAATATTGGTAAAGCAGTTCCTAAATTATGCCAGAAATCCTCACAGATTAATAAAAATATTGTCTGGGAGTGAGATGGCTTCTTTAGATTAGCATACTCTTTCCTCCTCTGAATTCATATGTTAGCAATGGTTGTGTGTAGCTTGGAGGAGAGTATCATGGGAAAGTAAGACATTTGACAAACCAGAGGAGACCACTCTGTTCATCAAGCTCATTTGGTTAGCAAATGACTACGTTGACTTCCTATCTCATTCAGGGCCTTTTTTACAAGGTTTTGCTTCAACTCAGTAATCCCTTTGTAAGCAAACTGTCAGAATGATTATGAATGCCAACGGGACTCGAGTTTTAGAACAGATGAAGTTTTAGTCAAGGTCAAAATCAGTGTTTTTTTTCTTCCTGTTACATTCAAGGGCCTAATGAAATTGCCCAAGATGCATTAGTTTGACATTTTTGATAGGAGTGCAGTTTATAGTATTGAATGACCCCATGTGTGTGCTGGTAGTGTTGGATTAGAAGAAAATGCAGTTTGTGTAACATCAAAGAGAATCTGATAATGGATGCATAGGTGGCTGTGATCAAGTTTTGCTGATCGAAAGTAAATCAACTGGTACCTCTGTGTGTCGACTATTTTTAGGTGTGACTATAGTGTCACATGTGTGCGTATAGGGGACAACTTTAGGGTTCTAGTGGTGAAGGTTCTCCAGCACTCCAGGGGTTGGTGTTGTGTGAGAATGCCATTTCTCTTCCTACCTCTGCAGACTGGAAGACTGATGGCTATAACACCTCTGACATCAATTCTGGTGCCAGTTCATCTAGACCCACCTCTTCCTGTTGGAAGGACCCAGTGCTGGATGATTTACCATATTGAGTCAGTTCTGTTATAAACTCATGTCTGTGCAGATATATCCACATGTTTTCTTTTGTTTGCAATCATTCCATTTTTACGGGGTTACCAGGGAGTTAACCCCAACTCGTGGTCTTGTGTTTCTCTTAATTTTTTATCTAGGTTCACGATACCTGAGCCCTCATGCATTGAACTTCATGACTAAGTGTTCTCTTGTGTGCCAAAACTAATGTATTCAAATCATAGAAACGATGACATGAGTTCATTTTGCATGGCTGGCACTCTTGCCACAGTTTGTTCCTCCTTTGGGATGCAAACTCCAGTGCCACACTATTGAACTAACGGCCGAGAAAGCAAACCTCTTAGCAAGGTGAGCTATGAGCCTAGTCTTCCTTTAGATAATAGTGGTCATTTTGTAATAGGCTAACGTTGCTTAATCCTTGAACTGCCGCAACCGGCTGTTGTCAGTTCCCATTACAATTTGCCAGCATGCTGGAGCTGATCAGTCAGTGCTGTAAATTTGTTGAGCAGCCAGCTCATGACCACTGCTGCCCCCTAGTGAATAAGCATCACTGTCCCTGGGATTTAGCCGCTGCACTAGATCAGCATGCAAGCACAAGTGTTGGCCTCTGTGTGTTCGTGTGCAGCCAGTTCAAGCACAGTTGGCTCAGCAATTTACTAAATTTCATCAATGGCGTCAGTTGCTCCTTGTACATATAATAATAGATTGTTGCAGCAGTTTTTTTATAGTTTTTACAGTTCACTGGCAGTGTGTGAAATGATCACTGCTGCAGTAATTGTGATGCTCTTTGCATGAAAGATGTGTTCCATTAATTAACTTTTTCTTGGTAAATTGTGACGTTTCCTTAAAGTGCAGCAAAAAGTATTTGGCATCCAGGGGTGCATGTTGTACCCCTGTTGCCCCCTAAAAAAATCAGGTTCATGAAACCAGGAGTCATACTATTCTAGTTTTTTTGCCCCCTATGGAATTTTTGCAGAAATTGCATAAAAGAAAAATAAATTTTGCCAAACTGGAGGGCATTATGAAAATGGACGTCTTGCTGTGGAGTGTAATATTTATCTGTTCCACAATGGCTTTTTTTTCCCAAAAAAAAAGTTTAGCAAAACACATCGATGCCACTAATTGTTTGATTGCCTGGGCAGAGCCACATAGTGGATTTAGGAGTGTCTGGCAAAATGTTCTGACAGGCTGAAAACCAAACGTAGATGAACAAAAAAAGATTCTTCTAGTAATGTGATGCGTTGTTCATCCATGGAATATAGAATTTGTGTTAAGCATTTATTGCACTGTAGTTGATTATTAACCCATGCATTTCTGAACTAAGCACATTCTTAAAACGGTGAGTAAAGTTGCTAAAGTATGACAATATTGTTACAAAATGAGGACATTCACTTACCTTGCATTAATGAGGTACTGTGCTAAGCTGATGTTTGCGGGTGATCCCGTTATTGTGACCTGTCGCTCTGCGGAGCCCTCAATGGCATTGGCAATTTTAATCTGTGCCCCTGACATCTGCCTGATTTCATTTATCTTGCTGCCTTGTCTGCCGATTATACAACCTATTAACTGGGATAAAACAGAAAACGAAAATGCTCATCATGCAGCCTTCACCATCAGATTCTTATATTGTTACAATACTTGTGAAATAACTTTGTAAGCTGCCATCCAAAACAATAATTGAACATTTGTAAAAATATGACAGGATTTGATTTTTATCTAGAGGAAATGTGTGCTTGATTTATCTAACATTACATTTGGCATGAACTTTGCTGGATTCTGGTTCTGGAGTGAAAGAGAAAAAAAAAACCCCACAAAAGTCACTCCGTTTCTAACATGAGTGTCATGGGCCGAAGAGAAAACACATTTGGAAACTTTATCTAAAAGAATAAACTAGACATTAATATTAAACAGAAGAGCAGGTTTTGAGTAGAGTGGACCAAAAGACTGTTATGCTAACAACCATTTTTCCGGAGCACTAGACGCTTGGTCACATTTGTGGTCACTCACATCCTCCCTGTGTATTCAGGCTTCAAACAACAAGCATATGGTAATTAAATTGACGTTACTATTTTTTTTTTTTTTCTTCAACAACTAAACTGGTCTCTAAGATTCCAGTATTGTTATCAACCTATGATCATTTGATACGGATAAGCATGTATCTGTGTTTAAGGATGTTACCGTGATATGGTACGTGACCCTTTAATGCATCCTTCCTCATCCATTCAGTCTCTTTGAATATTGCCCTGGAGACCACCTAGTATCAGGACTTATTTAGCACTGTCAGAAATCTCAGGTTTCTTGATTAAAATGTGATGATGAAACTTAAGAAGATAGCAACTAGTGTACCTCTGTTAGTATGTGACTCTAAATTGAAAAAGACAGCAAATACAGTGGCCTTACAGGGAGCCTTCAGTTGATTTACCTCATCTACCTAACCTTAAAGTCAGATATGGAAGTAAATTAGTCCTTAATGATCAAACCAAAATTCCTCATTGTTAATAAAAGAAAAAAAAAAATCAAAGAAATTAAACAATAATTGGTGCTTAAAAGCAATGTTCAAAGTAAGCCACAAAAACACAAAAGCAATCACTTTAAACAAAGAATAAGATGTTACTAACTCTGTGGATAAAGTGAACAATACTTCATCTTAAAGGATGTTTGGTATTTTTCAAGTCAGTTATTAATTTACAAACTAGGGGGCTTTGACCCCCTGCTCGCTAACAGCCGGGCCTGTGCTATGCACCAGCCACTTCGACTTTCTGCCGCTCGCGCATGTGGATTTCAGTTTCACCAAACAACCAATCTTTTAATTCTCACGGGTACGCCTCTTCATTGGGAAGAAACACTACTTTTCCCTGATGGCAACACGTATTAGACAATTTACAAGTCTCCGACTTAAACTTTAAAGCCGAACAATATATAGTCTATCTCTTTTCACTGTTCCATTATTTCAGAGTAATAATATTCATTTGTTTGTGCTAATGAGATCTTTACTATCATTTTTTTGAGACTTTCAAATTTTAGTACTTTCATTATCTCTAACCTGCTGTGCATGTGTATTGCGCCAACATTTTTGAATTCTTTACGACGTTCTACTTTGTCATCTAATCTTTGGCTTTTATTTCCAGCCCCGGGTGTGGTTAAATATCTTGGCACAAAGTCTCGTCTCGCGGGACTTGAAAATATCTCTCTGAAAATGTCGCGTCTCATCTCACCCCAGGATTTTTTTTATTTAATAGAGAGACATGCTATATATGCATTTGCCACGTGAAATTGTGTTCTAAAGTTAACTGCTTTCTATAAGTATATCTTGCCCACACTGGAGCTTTACATTGCAGTCTATGGGGCACGGAGGAAAAGTTTAAACTTGCTAAATATGCCCATTTTTCAAGACAAGACAGTTGTCCTTTATTGATCCGTAATCATTGTAAAATAGTTTATTAATGCAATTTTTGAACAAATATTGTGAGATTCAGGCATTTTAAAAGACCAGCCATGTGCAATAGCTCAGTATTTTATCTCCCTGAGCAACAACCGTTTACCCCTCTGACAGACCAAATCACAGGAAACTTTTCATGCCACGTGGCTGGTTTTATTTTGATTTACTTCTGTATTTACATGAGAACTCACATAAGCGAATATAAAACATATCCTTAAGAATAGGAATAAACCGAGTACTCCCAGATCCATTTTGTTATCACAAACAGGCATTGCAAACACAGGAGGCACAGATCAATACTCCACAGCTGTCTTGGCTTGGAAAATGAATGTACTGTATTTGGTAAGTTTTCAACTTTTTCTCCAAGCCCCATACCTTCTGTTTTAAGCCAGTAGAACAGGCAATTTTTTTTCTTAAATTTACATAAAGTGCTCAACTTTAGAATTCAGTTTTGTCTGGCAAATACATTTATAACATGTTTGTGAAGAAGTGACTTCAACCTGAAAAATACCAAGCCCATCCTTTGCAAGGACCCTTTAAAAATAAAATAACTGCAAGGGATGCTGAGTACTTGCTAACTGCAATCAACCCTGTGCCTAGCAAAGAGTGCATTGATCACTGTGGTGATATCACAACAGCATGATTTTCTATGAGTTTGGAGGTTAAGTAATGTTAAGAAACTCATAATTTCCAAGTAAATGTGACAGCTATGGGTTTTGAAAAACCAAAAATAAATGGAAACAGAAAATCGCTGATTCCATAAATATCCACTCTCTTGAGTAGATTTTTCTGGAGGCACTGTTTCAGCTATGCGTCTATTAGAATATGTTTCTTGCAGGTTTGCAAATCCACTCATCTTTAAATGACTTCTTAAAATCCACCAGATTGGATGGGAGCTTTTGGTGAGCTACAGTACTCCACTCCACTCCATTCTCAATTGAATTGTTGTTTGGGTTTTGACCTGTTCACCTTAGGAATAGGGAGGACTATTTGATTCTCCCATGAGTCCATGTTTTTGAGACAGCAACTCAGTTTATTTTGTATTTTGATTCCTCTTAGTTCAGATGTGGAATTTGGGGATCATTTTGCATCTGCCATAGGCCACTTCAAAACCTCTATTCCTGGTGCTCTAACCTGTACATATTTGTCTTTGAAACATGTTCTTGCTTGTGGTACCGACTTTTAAATAGACCCTTATCGTGCTTTAGGGCTTTTCATATCTTTGTGGCATATGCCTACCAAAATCTGGTACCTTTCAATTCTCCTAACCTGCATTTGCTTTGCATATTCGGTCCTTTTTTTAAGGAATACATCTTGTTGTTTACTCGCTCACCACTAAGAATTAAGACTCAATGCAAGCATCAAATTTTTTCATGATCTACTTCCCATTTTGGGAGTTTCTTGTGCCATAAATTTGATTCTGACTGTATAATTTTTTAATTTAAAGCTTACTTTTGTGTGTGTTAATTGTTTTGTACCGTTTATGCTGCTGTTTTGTCTTTCCATTGTTAGGTCTCGAGAGGTCATGACCTTTTGCTAATGACATGATGGGTGAAAAGGTAATCCTGCGGATCACTTCCATATTGGATGTTTTGTGGAATCAAAAACTTTGTGCTGATTATTTTTTCAAAATATTCTCATTAATCAGTCCATTCTAGTATATCGTTGGCTTGTGCTTGCATTTCTGACCTTGTTTTTTAATGCTTTTGATAATAGTGTGTTAATGTCGCTGTTATTGGCCTTTTTTGTTATTAACTACACCTTTCTCCCCATTACTTCAGTAAATATATCTTTGTAGTTTATCATAACAAGAATAGGTTATAGTGGGGCATCTGCACTTAAATGTATTATATTACTAGCCATCCCCCACGACTTTGCCCACGTAATAGTGAAACAGGAAAGTGAGGAGGGCCCCGCCCAGCTCTCTACTCCTGACATCACTCTTCCCCCTCCCCTCAACCCGCAGCCTCTGTCTCGGATTAGCGCGAATATATCGCTGCTGCAAGCAAACTATGATTCTTAGCGCAATGAAAGAAATCGAGAAATCAACCGGAATGTTCAAGCAAATTATACAGAAAAAGATAGATCAAAATTCATTAAGCAGTCCTCTCGTTCGCTAACTATTTGGACTTAAGGTTATGCCCCGAGGCAGACATGTGAGTGAGGAGGGCCCTTTTATGTATAAAACACATTTATATATTTATATTTGTATGTAGATATATTAATGTTCTGTAAATCAAATTATTTAGCTTTTTTTTTTATTTTACTTTTGTAAAAAGTTTTACAAAGCACTATATTTAAAGATAATGTTTGCATGTTTCACATACACTAGTGTCCAAATGTTTTGACAGTGACAAGTTTTGTTTTGCAAAATTTGCAGCTTCAGTTTTTGTGGTGGCAATTCATTTTTTTATATTGTGCAGAGTGATCAGATGCATATTAATTCATTGCCAAGAGCTTTATTAGCATACAAAGTTAACTATCAGAAAAACCTTTTAAGGTTTAACCTTTTTAGTTTTAACCGTTTAAGTTAATCATTGGGGTTATTCTGTCTTACTGTATGCTTAATTTGTGTGTTTATATAAATATGTATATGTTTAATTGAGTATACTAGAATCACATATATATGAATAAAATGCTAAGGATTGTCTGTCTGTCACCCAAAAACTCTCAAATCCCTGGGTTATGAGCCTTGATCTTGGTCTCAATTGACAGCTTATGCCATTACACGCATAACATGACCCATCAAGTGGACATTCTGGTGACCTCGTGAGTCCTTTTCATGGCAGGCAGTGACAAGGAAGTGTGTCATGGCTGACATCAGAAGCACAGCGGTGCATGCCACTGACCAAACCAACACCACAGTGGCTTCTGGTCCTTCTCCTGACAGGAACAGCTCAGCAGCCTGTGTCGCTGTGACAGTGAGGCACATAATACAGGTTGACTGAAAGTTACACTCCGAGCGCACCAGAAAATGTGTGTCAAGCATGTGGCAGGTCTATCTGGAAAAGAACTGTGGCAACACTGGAGAGCAGTGAAAGGACAGTACAGCAAACCTCTGTGCTGCCTTACTTTGTGAAAGGTGCATCACCTTTCTTCAAGAATAGCAGGTCTGAGTGATACTAGTTAAGCCCTCTGAGCCAGTGTTTAGTGAATAATGTTGAACAAAAAATAAAGTAAACAGAAAGTAAACACCAGTCCTATGTAGAATACTTGCACATACACTTGGTGGGTCAAGTTACGATCACCACTCTAACATACATTTGGAGTGTGGGAGGAAGTTAAAGATCCCAGTGAAAACCCACATTGAGAGCGGAACATGCAGATACCTCAATGGGTAACCAGACTACAAAGTGAACGAGTGTCCCTGGATTAGTGAAGCAGCAGGAATTGAAAATTTGGCACTACAGCGATAATCCAATGCTTCACAATTCCTTTTTTTTGATGAACAAGTGTTCACCTCTGGCCTTATAGTAGAGGAAAACAAATAAAAACACTTGAGCACTTGCTATTCCTCTGAAATCTAATTTAGACATTTTGTCTCGGTGTATGCCGACTTTTCAGTAATACCTGTCGGACATGTAGGCAGCTTGCTGACAAGAAGGTAATTTCAAGTGGCGTTCTTCAAAAATGTCATTTAAGATAGTATTTTCAAAGCCAACTGATAATTTCCACCAAATAGCTTTACTGCCTGCTTGAGTGAAGTAATTATTTTTCTTGACAAGCAGTGATACGTTTTAAGAGGCTGGAAATGTTCAATAGGGCCAAAAGAACAGCATTCATTTATTTCATTACTTTCTTTGAACTCTAGAAAACAGCACTAAGACTTGGCAATATTTCTATTTAAAAGTAATAATAAATCTAGAGCAGCACAATGATGTAGTTGTACGTTTTGCCGCCTCATAGTTCCACTGTCCTGCATTCAAATCTGGCCCCCAGATTTTACCTATGACCGTGTGGGTTTTCCATGATAATTCAAATTTTCCTCCCACATCCCCAAGGACATGCAGCTTAGCTCAATTGTTGGTTCCAAATTGGCCCCGTTGTCAGGATGGGTGGGAGTGGGACTTGTGGAATGGCGACCCATGAACTGCCTTTTTCTACCTTGCACCTAGTGTAGAGAGGCCAGGTACCAGCCTCATGTGACCTTAAACTGGGTTATGTAGGTTGGAGAATATTACTATAAATGTTCTCTGTTATATTTGGACAGAATTTTAATCTGTGTCCCATCCATCTTTTTGCCAAACCACTTATTTTAATTTTTCATTGATTCTACCACTGACATCAAGTGCATGTCAAGAAACAACCATGGACTAGTCAAACTAGTCCACCAGTGAGCACAACCTTACTCCTAACAGGCCAATTTATGGCTGCCTATCAACCTAGTAGGCATATTTTGAGAATGTGGAACATAAAGCCCCAAAACAGGAACAGTGTGTTAACTCCACACAGGGGGTTCATTGATTAGCTTGTGATTTAACTCTAACCATGGTGCCCCTTATGGACAAAATACAGGCAGTTGGCTCTTTGCAAGATGAAAAGTAGTCCTTCCTCTAATAAAGGTGTTAAACTGAAAACTTCACTAGGCCCTAACACATTGTTCTTATGATCCTTCCTTAATTTTAAATTTTTCTTTACTTGTACAAACACCTTTTCTGTCCAATTGGGTTTTTTGGTTATGCCAAATCTAATTCAGTCAACAGGTTAGGTCAGGTTTTGGAAGTTTACTTAATGTTATTACAAATATTTTATATTGTTTCTAACTATATGATTGCTCAATGGGTGCCACCATTTGAGAGCCTTTAGCTTTGTCGCTGTTTTCATGGTGATTTAAGATGAGCAGTGTGTGTGAAGCCCGTTCTGCTACAACATAAAAGGTCGACACTGACGTCTCATTTCTATCAGAGGGAGGGGTTGGGAGATTGCGGATAAATCTTTCCAATTATTAGGCATGTATTTCTCATGTAGTTCTCTTTGGCACAGCCTCCAAACCACATACTTTGACTTCGACTTTGGGTTTGGTTTTGGTTAAAGATCATTCTGACTTCCTGGCTATCAAACTTAATTCTACTGCATCTCATTTCCTGATCTGGTCTCATTAAAATACTGTCCTTTTCTGAGTAAGTATGCACAGGTCTTAGTAGAGTAATGCCCCTCTAATGATGAGCACAGAGCATTCAAGTTCAGAAATGTGTGTCAGAAATGACCACAAGGTATTATACTAAAGTCATCTTCCTGTTAGGCACAGACTAATAACAGGGGGAGGTTAGATGGGAGTAGTCCTGGGTGCCTGGCAACTTCAGTTAGGGTAGCTGGAGAAGAGGAATGCAGAAATGTCAGTGGTCCAATAGTCAGTGAAGTTGCCACTCAAAACCATTTTAAAACCAGTGAAGGAATGACTACATTATACTATATAGAGGAGTGTGAAATCCAATGGTGTAAATTTGATTCTGGAGGTATCATTGGCTCCAAGTTGAAGCACTTTGGATTGATGGACCCATTTAGAAACTGGAAGTGACATAATGAACTGAAAGTAGAAGCAGGCCTTGAGTGATTTAGTAATCAAACATATATCCAAAAGCCCAAAGATCAAGATCACTTTAAATGATCTAAAAACAGTCCAGGGTACCATAGGAAAGTATATCATAGTAAGAGTGAATTATTTTCTCCATGTTAACTATGGGGTTTATCATCAAGCAATATCTCATTGACATCTTGACACTGAATCCAACAACTCCAAAGTAGAGCAGATAACGGCACCAGACAGTATCCAATATCTGTACAACACCAGAACCAGACCTTTTGTTACCCAAAATCACCTACATGTGGCAGCCTCTCAGTTCTTACTTACCTTTATCCTGTGAGGGTTCCCACTTAGCAAATATTGGCCATTAGTTTATCAGCTCCAATTTACAATAATTTACAAAGAAGTAAACCTCTGAAAAAATTACTGTTATAGATTGTAGGTTAGACATTCACAACATTCAGTTATGCCATTTTATATACAATTGCATTTAAAGTTGACATATGCCTCCATCTTTTGTAGGACTAGATGACACTATAAAAGTGGGATGTTTCTGTAAAAGAAGGTTTTCAAAGTTGCACAATCGAAGGATGAAATCAAAGTCAAATCAAATTTTATTTGTCACATACAAGTTATAGATACAGCACAATGTGTAGTGAAATTCTTAGTTGCTCAACCCCAATTACTGTATCTTTTAAGAAGAAATATAAAAATCGGGAGTGAGCTCCCCTCGACTTTCTTGTATACTGAGATAGAGGAAAGGTCATCAGAACCACTTCCAGTTGCGCAACATTTCTCATTATAACTAATTGATGATATTGATACACAATTGTTTGTCTCTATTTCTAATAAAACTTTGTATTAAAATGATATTTTCGCACTTAGGGAAGTCGCGAAAGTATTCAGTTAAAGTACCACTTCTGGTTGCCAGAAGTGACCCAAAGGTTGACAGGATTCCTTATTTTTGATATAAAGCAGGTGTACACAATCTCATTGAACTAGGTTAAAGCCTTTTCAAGTTATTGTGTTTACACAGAAACAATTTCAAAAATGGCATTTTTGGACTCAGGAAGGTCTAAAACGTCAAGATTCAGAAAAATTCTGAGGCTCAATTGTTTCATGATTCCTATACTTTCTCTATACTATGTAACAAGAAATTAAAAAGAATAACAATAATACCTGAATTTATAAATATCAAGTCATTGATGGAATTTTAAATATGTGATAATAAATAAAAACTAAATAAATAACTTCATGTAGGAAAGTTAACAATAGGGCATCATTCACATACTCAAGATGTATATGGATTCTGGACAAAAGTTCCTCCTCAGTCTCTCTGATCTGGACTTTAGGCAGAAGTAGCTTTTACCTGATGCAGTACAGAACATAGAGTGTTATTGGGATGCCTGGTATCAATGATAATTATCTTTGACCTGGTCTGGCAATGCCTGGTACAGATGTCCTCAAAAGAAGGAGGTGCACACCCAGTGATGAGTTCAGCTGACCGCACCACTCACTACAGAGCTTTGCAGTCCTGCTACGTGCTGTTCCCCAACCAGGTGGTGATACTTTGTGTCAGGATACCTTCAGTGGTGGATGTGTAAAAGTTCTTTAGTAATTGGAAGGGATGTCTGAAATCACTGAAATGTCTGAGGTTTTAAAGACCTTGTTGTCCCTTCTTTCCCAAGGTGTTGGTGATTTTGGACCAGGTTAGGTCCTGTTATGTGGACACTGAGATATCTGAAACTGTCCACCCTCTCCACCCGAGTGTTATTAATACTAAGGGGGTGGTAGTGTCTCTGCAGTTTTCTTTCAAAGTCCACAATCAGCTCCTTTGTTGGGCCGACATTCTGCAATGGATTGTTATCCTGACATCAGTGTGACACACTATACTTCACCCGGGTAAGCCTGATTATTGTTGGTTATCAAGTCTTCCACAGCTGTGTCATCAGCAAACTTGATAATGTTGTTAGGGTTATGTGCAGCCATACAGTCATATGTGTAGAGAGAGTATAGCAGTGGACCCAGAACACATCCCTGTGCAGCATCTGTGTTGAGAGTGAGGGATAATGAAGTGTGGCTACCTACTCAAACAACCTGGGCTCTGCTTGTCAGCAAATTAAAAATCCAGCTGTACAATGAAATGCTCAGAAGTCACTTCCCGAGCTTGGTGATGAGCTTAGAGGGATTATTGTGTTAAATGCAGAAATATAGCCTATAAAGAGTGTTCATACTATACATAATTCCCTCTCTTGTTGTTCAAGTTGGTCAGTACTGTATGAAGGGCCAAGGTGATGGCATCCTCTGTGGATTTTTTGGAGCAATATGCAAACTGTAATGGCTCCTCTTCTTTTGGCAGAGAAGAGCATATATGACTTAACTATCCTCTTCAAGCTCTTCATTACTATAGGCATTAGTGTGACGATAGTTTGATTCCTATATCTTTTCTTAACCTGCTGTTTCTATAATACGGTTATGGGAAGCCAGGAACCAATCCACTGTTTCCATTGCAGGGCTATATGAAGCCAGCAACTAACGCATGCCAGTTGTACACCAACTCACTCCAAACCAATTTTGAATTCATCCACATTACTACCTAGGAAGATAATTTACATTACAGTATCCTGATTAATAATTATTAACTTGTTTAAAGAAATTTTTCAGTCTGTTACCAACACTCTAATGATGAGAAAGAAAGTCCTACTGTATTAGCATGTTCCATTTGTGGACACATTTCTATTCAATGTTAATGTCTTTTAAATGTAAACCTGTGACACATCTGGGCAGCTCTGACCATCTTACTGCCACCTACATGCCTCTTACTGATGGTAGCACCTATTCAAGCAAGTAGTTCTTATTATTAAAAAACACAAGCACACATAATTATATTCTTTTTGAGCTCTGTAGCTAAGTGTTTCACTACAATTTGCACTGCGTGTTTAATTGTATGTGACACATTAAAATTGATTTGATCTGCCAGTCATTCTACATGCCTTTGGGATGCGAGTTATAGTGTAGCACTCACTTGTGGTAAACTTGTGCATAAGGGAGGAAATTTGCCCAGGCCGTGACAGGATTAGAAATGGAACATAGATTTCTGGAGCTATGAGTCCACAGTAGAAATAAGCAATATACCATCAATAACATATATATGTTCATACAAAGACTGCAATTCAAAGTGCTTATCATGATATTTTACTTTGGATTCAATCCAAACAATTAAATTCCAGTATAAATAAGGTTAGAGTGGTGGCTCTGAGGCTAAGGATCTGCTCTGGGATCCCGAAGGTTGCCAGTTCCAATCCCTGTCACTGCCAAAAGAGATCCTACTCTGCTGGGCCCTTGAGCAAGGCCCTTAACCTGCAATTGCTCCAGGGGCGCTGTACAATGTCTGACCCCAAGGGGTATGCGAATACTAAAAATTTTCTAATACAAGAAATTGTATAAGGCGAAATATAGAACAAAAAAAAAATGCATAAATGAATAGTTGTCCTGAAGCCTGTCGCCATGGAAGTAAACGTCTGTTCTTCATATAAATACCACTCAGGTAGCTAAATTCTAGCCACAGTGCTCACTCAGCCAGGCCAACACTGATATTAAACAGCTATGAATTTTATTAACACAAATATTTGACATGATCTTTTATCTTTTGCTAACTTGCACAGTAGTGGACCCCTCTTTCCTTTCATTGCTGCTTGTTACATTAGATTGACTTTCAAAGCATTAGATTCCCAGTTAGTTTTGACAAATTTAAGACCGAACTTTGAAAATCCTTCTTTAGAATGAAGCATTCCACTTTTAGAGACCTATGTGGTCAACCTATCCAGTGCCCTCTACAGCAGAACAAACTGAATCTGCCAATTGCAGAGATGAACTGATTTAGTGTTTATACCCCCTGGTCAGAGTCGGTAAAAGGGAAAGCACAATGGTACATTCATGCATCGGTAGCTGGGCTGTCGTGCTATATGAGCCAGGAAAAGAAAATAATAAAAATATATATATCATTCAGGAAGACTTACATCATTTGGAATTGTGAGCTCGTGGGAACTAGTTGGAGCTGTGGCATCCAGTCCTGTATTAGGGAAATGGAAGGGTGAATTGTTAGGACTGACTTGTTTAGTCTGCCATTGTTAGATGAAAGACATTACATCAAACACTCAAAGAGGTGAGAAAAAGGAGAAGGTGAAACTGGATTGGGGGGGGGGTATTTGTTAAAGAAAAAGAGTGGCAGGGCGGGGAGGTAGCATCACATACAGAACATCATGATGGAAAAACAAACTGGGGTTGGAAAGGTAATGGAAATGGACAGGGAGAGACGGAGGATAGAGTTTAGAAAATGATGACATTCAGAGAGGTAAAGAGACGGGCTTCTGGAAATGCAAGTTAAAGAAATGACAAATAAGCAAAACAAAAGTCAATCCACAAATATTGAAAACCACAACATGGATTTGGGAGTACAAGGACTAAGGAAAGGCTTCAGTTAGTGCATTAGAGGACAGCTGCTAAACTCAAGGAAGAACAATGCAGTCAACAGATCTGATCTAGAGAATGCACTTATGGAGGCTACACTAGCATGGAAACAACACGTGTGTGAAAAAGCAGGAGCAGATAAATGATGCTGTTTTAATATGGTTAAGGCTTCCGGTTTTTCACTTAAAATAAATGAATATTGTTTTTACTAAAACTATATACTGATGTAAAATATTTCCAGTGTTTAAGCATTGTTTAGTGATTAATGAATATTTTTATTTCTATATAGATGCATAGATACCAAAATAAATTTGCTACAATAAAGAACCTGATTCTTTTTTTGTCATTAATCTTCTTAATGCAGACTAATTGCTCAAGTGTATGTTTATGATTTTAATGAACTTAATTTGTGCCTACATGATCTGATATTATAAGGAAATATAGCTTACGGTCCTTAATGATCTACTGTTAGGTTCATTTTCAGGAATTGTGTCTCATTTTCTTTCCGTTCAACCTAAATGTTTCCTACTTCTGCAAATAACATGAATATAACACACACTATGTTTTTATGATGTGACCAACATGGTCACCACAATCTCTACAATATGCTGAGAGTGCCCCTTTGTCATTCTGCATTTTAGTTTTTATTTTATACTCTGCAGTCATAAACTAATGCAGTAATTAAGCAAAAAAAAAAGATGATATATATAGTTTATGTTCATGGATGAGTATTTCTGTGTGTCTGTTTACAGTGCGTTTCACATCCTATCTAGTTGTAACTCTGAGTGTATAAGAAGCTAAATTTCCTCCTTGGGACAAATAAAATTCCATCTGTCTGTACATCTATCTGTCTATATGTATATACAGTATGCAAATGTATTATCTATTGTCAAGTATTTCACCACTCATGCACATTTCTGGGACTACAGTTAAGGGAAAAAGGGAAGAGATTGTAGATGGTACAAGGAATATGAAATTGTTGTCCATTTGCTCATCTGTTCTCCTCCACAGTTCACAGGTTCCTGACCCAAAAGAAATACTATAACCTGACTAGGCTCCTTCAGAATTCTTATAGAAAATATCCAGAATTCACCTGTGACTATCTTTACTAACCTGACAGACCCCACTGCACTTGTTTTTGACTCCTTTCCATCTCCAGCTACTGTATAATAAAAGGGAAGTTTCTCATGCTTATTTACTATTTAACTAAATGGATGTGGAGGGAACTGCTGTTAGTGTGCTAGAGATTTAATATGCTACGGGTAGCTGAATTATACTGTAAGAAATTTTGAACTCCCAAGAGTCACTGGGGCAGACAACATGACTGCTCTCCTTTAAACTTTATCAATGATATGGATGTTAAGGTGATTGCTTTGTTGGAACAGATAATTATTTGACCAACCGGCCCACTTAATGGTAAGAGTTTTTTTTACCAGTATGTTATTTGTCCCGTTGTAATTGCATAGGTTCTCTGGTAGCACAAGCTGGTTGTTTCAGTGTTTGAGTTGCATTTTGCATTCTGTCTTGTGTTTAACCTTCCCTGTAATAGGTCTCTAATATTGTTATACTTTCTACTGTCAATACAAACCTATAGTGACTCCACTGTAGGACCCAGTCTTTGAAATTTAGAATTGACAAATAATCTAACAGACATCTTTGAGGATATGGGAGAAAATACAGAAAATCCTGAAAACCCATGCACAAACAGGAAGATTATGCAATAGGGTAGAGAATTTAAACTGAATAAGCTAGATTTGTGAGGCAACAGTGTCATCTCAAGCACTGCAATAGCCACTACCCTTGTATCACTTTGTAACCTTCAGAGAGTTGCCAAACCTACGTGTGATTCAAAAGGATCAATATACCTGACAAACCTATCCAATGTTGGGTTGTGTTCACTATGAACAGTTCCCTTATTTGAAAGCAGTGCCACAACTTTAATAGCACCAGTTATGCATCCATTTTATGATCTGAGGCATTTTGTATTTGTATACTAAGTATGAGAACTGTAACATTTATCAGGCATAACGCAAAATCTCAGTTTCTCTGCTGCTATTTTCCTTCCAATGTAATATCTGGTTATTAGTAAATGAACAAATATGTGATTGTTAACTGTGGAAAAACAATGCATATGCATTATAATCTGTGATAATCATTTGTAAAACAGAAGTGTGGCATAATGGTTAATGTTAGGTCCTCAAGTTGAGCTGGATGGGATCAATTCTTTGTTTGTTCATCTCTCAGACATGAACGTAGGGTGAATTGGCAGCCCTAAGTTGGTCAAAAGGGGGAAATATGAGTGAGGGTGCCCTGTTACAAAGTGATATCTCATTCAGAGTGGGCTCCTGATTTTCTTGAACTTGATCCTGTCCTGCATAAAGTCAGCTGAGAAAATAAAAGAATGGTACTAGTACTACTTAAATTACATGAAAAGATGTTTAATTAAACGTTAATGGAATATCAATAAATGATCTTGAATGACTAAAATTAGGGCTTTATAATTTACATACATGTATATGAAATATTCAAATTACACCAACCATATACACACACCCACATCTTAACAGACAATACACTGTTCTGTAACAGTTCTGTTTATTTTATTTACTCTCTATGGCTGTGCCAACAATGACTGTTTCTACAAAAACTCACAAATGTTTAACATTCTACAAAGAAAACACTGCCTCTGATTGCATTAGAACCACAAAGTAGGAGACATTTTTGCTTAGTTGGGTCTGCCTAATTCTTAATTGTATGTTTCTAATTTTCTAGTGTTTTCTGTATTTTGCTGGGATTTGAAATCTGCCCCAGAACTGCATAAGACTGAAAAGCCAAAAGTATAAGAACACACACTGGTGTAGAGTATATATCATAGTGTGATTTCCAACACTTCTCTGTTAACTACCATCCCTCTTGGCTGATCTCCAATGAGAAGATGTCATCTCCCTTAAATTCAAAGTTTCCAGCATTAAATCAAAGATGAGTGTCTGTGATATTTTCACAATATATATTGCATTTAAGATCTGGGAATACTGTGACTTTATAATAAGTGGCTACAATAATCTGGAACTCTAAATAATACTCCTGTCTTTCCATATTAGTTTGCTTAAACTCTTTGCCAATTGTGGTCTCACTTAACCTCAAATATGCCTTTTTTGTTAGGTATCAGTACTAACTCTCTCAGCAAACATTTCACTTGACTCTTTTATAGGACATGCTTCCCAAGTTATTCTTCCATATGTAATCATATCTAAATAATCCAGAGAGTAAGGTCAATGGGGTTGTGGAGACTAAGCTATACAATTATGAAATGTTGCAGGAGCCCCTACAAAATCCTAAAGGACTATTCTAAACTACAAAAAGCACCCAAGTAGGGTGAAAAAAGTACTGTTCTGTCATGGTCAGTGGATCTTCTCAGTATCCTTCAACCAAATTGCAGGTATTAGTATAATACGCAAATACAAACATATATATTCTTTAATATAGTTGTAGAAGTGAACAAGACTCAATTGTGAGTTCTTGTTAAGCTTCTCAAGATGATTATTATAATTGAATCAAACTGTAGTTTTGCCACTAGCATTGTATTATTGGTATTATAGATTGTTCTTGGTTACTGCATAGCCTAATGTTAAACCGCAGTGTACCTAAAATTAATTTGTCACTGTTGCTATGTCTATTACTCGGCTCGATCGTGGAAAAAGTTAATTTTATAAAGCAAAACTAATAGTATGTCAGAAGTTACCAAGCAATATTTAAAGGTTTTTCTGGTCAATGGGAATATAGGCTACCATCAACACAGAAAGGTACTAAGGCACTTCAAAAAGCCACAATGGAATTTTAGGTGTTGCTTACATGATCAGCAACTGAGAGGATCATGAAAATCATTATTATAAATTATTTTGTGTTTAATTTGCCTTACTCACAAATGCTATTATTTGTTGTAAATGCTTTAGTTTAAAAATGTAAACAATGCAATAAAATGGTAAATCACAAATGAAAGGCTAAATTCAGCAAAATCCATTATTTCTAATCTATTAGGGATATAGATCTTTAACAATGTTCATTTGGATTATGTGAAGATTGACAGAGAACAGATGCTAGCTGAAGAGAGACCAAGGCCAAATCGTAATGAAGCCTCTAACAGTTTTTATATTATGTAGGTTATCTTAAATGTGTTGAAAAATGTAATATTCATAATATATGTGACCTGGGAAACTTATTCGGTCGCTTGACCAATTGTCTAGTTTTACTTAATAACAAATCCTATGGAGAATTTTATTTCACTGTGATATTTAAAGACAATGAAACTAAAGATTAGTATAATACTTTTGTAAAAAAAAAAATGCATTTTCACTGTGGTAGGGAGAAGTTCCCAAAATAAAACGTTACTATGTATGTAACACATATAATATGAGGGACGTTCAAAAAGTTTCCACACTTTTTTTTTAAAACTCTATTTATTAAGAATTTCAAAAACAAAACAACTCTCATACTAAAGAGAGAAGTGTGCGAACTGACGACATGAAGAATCGTCTTCGTGCCGAACTGGAATCGTCCCCACATAAATCAGTCATTCAGACGATCTGGATCTGCATAATTAGATCTGGACCATCCTGTATTTGTTTCTGGATTTACTAGCTTTTTTGATATTTTTTTTCTGATGTGTCTTTGATGTTTATCAGGATTACGTATTGGGACTTGTTAGCTGTGGATTGCCTTATTTGGCAAATCATCTTTGTTCTTTTTGAACTTTTGCTCTTTTTCTCTTTGGCAACATAAATATCTATTTTATAAAGATTCTTTTAGTAACTCTTCTTTCAAACCAATGGTTTTACAATTTCTATTTTTCTTGAAAGGCAGTTTTGTGGGTGATTAGGAGTTTAACCCATTTAGGATGAGGCATAGGAGGCCTGGCCTGGCTTTTTGAAGGCTTTTGGTGGCCTCACACCCTTTTTGCTATGAATTCAATTCCAAATCATGACATGCTGGAACTAAAAACTGCAGGTGGCTGGGCCATGTCCACACCACTACAAAAATGAAATCTTAAAATCTAAGCAAGTAAAATGTTTTTGTATCGGACTATAAAATTTGGTTTTCCTTACTATAAGATAAGTCGCTTTGGATAAAAGACTCTGCTAAGCAAATAAATGTAGATGTAACTAGGTAGATAAGTAGGTAAATATACACACACACACTTTGGTCTGAACACACACCAGAATGATTAAAAAGAGAACTTCTGACTTGGCTGTCACAGTTCCAGTGAGGTGTTATGCACATGTAGCGCTGTTGTTATAAAGGAGCCCCCATAACGTTTCTTGATACACTTCTACTGAATAATTCATTGGCTGAAAGTCCTCAGTGTTAGTGTGTCATGGAGAGGAAGTGCAGCATTATTCATATTGACACTCAGTTTTGTGTTAATTCTCTCCTTTACTATGATCTCTGGGGGTCCGCCGTGTGTCCCAGAACTGACATTGCACTTTTAAGTAGCTTGTTTATTCGGCAGGCCTCTCTTAAAGTGATGTTATGGGCCCAACACACCACAGTGTAGAAAATTGCACTGGCCATTAGGATTATAGAAGATGTGAAGCACTTAGAAAGAAATTTGTATTTAAGATTATTCACCTTATTTTAAGCAATTTTGTCAAGTGAATTTAGCTTGCCTAATTGGCAGATTTTATTTGCTAAATAAAAGCAAAACAACTATTTTGTTTAGCAAAGAATCTGCCAATGGTGTATGTGTAAATTTAACAAGATTTCTTAAAATAAGCTAAATCTTAAATACACATTTCTTGATACAACAAGGAAAACAAAATTGTATGGCTTGATAAACCTTTCACTGGCTTAAGTTTAACTTTTTTGAAGGGATTTGGGCCAGCAGAACACCTCTGCATAGTGGGACTGACATAACATTTGTCAACCATTTTCTGTTATTGAGGTTGGCTTAAAAGAGAGCCAGTTTAAGAAATACTTAGTAATTAAAGAGTGGATCAGTACTATTTTAGAATATGGACGTTTTCAGGAACCTCAGCCTGGAATTGTTTAAGTTTTGCTTCAATGTTATTTTTATTAAATCAGTTATGCTTGTCATTTGTTTGGTAGTCATTGTATGATGTATTTGGCTTGTATTGCCAATATAAGGTCTAACTGTTTAACGAAAATTTCTAAAAGAGTAATGCATGGGTGGTACATGAGTAAACGTTAACAACGAATGCCAAGAAATTACCATAACTAATACTTAAAAGACCCTATTACAGATTTAGGGAATGTGCATTCTAGATGTAAGGCACAAAGCATTTCTTCACATTATAGATTGTGTATATCTGGACAACATAACATTTAAACATTTAAAGAAATGACAGTGTGATATCAGCACAGCCTAAACAGCAAGCAAAAAACAGCTTGGTTGATGAGAAGGATTGACTATTTTAGAAAACATTCTTAAGCTGGAACATGTAATTATTATTGAATAAAAATGAACTACATAATCACAAAACCTATACCTACACATATTACAATCAATGTGATTTTCTCTAGGTCACAACTTATGGCCCAGTCCTCTAGCTACAACACTGCCCTGCCTTAATAATGAAACAATAAAGAGTTGTGAGACAGTGTTTGGTTGGTCCTACAGCTCAAGTGCTCTAATAACTGGCACTGAAAGTGACTACCCATGACAATGGCGAAGCAGGGAAGTGTTATGGTACAGAGAGTTAATTCACGAGGAACAAGAGGTAGGGGTGAGCTTGTGGATTTATAGGTTGATCACAAAGGTGAGGAAGGTGGGAGCATTTTGTGGGGAAGAAAAAAGTGCTGAAACTGACCACTGTACCAGATCCCCTAGTGTTGCTGTAGCAAATGCCTTGATGAAAGGTAGCTGGAGGAGTGGCTGGAAGAACCAGAGCAAAGATGATGATCAGAGCCACTAGATCAGATAGAGTCATGAGGCTTTAGGGTGTTAAAGCTCCTGTTTATTTAAGATCCTCATTTTAATTTAAGCAGAGGCTACCCGTTGTTGGTCAAATGCTATTAGTGTAAGATTTAGTTTTTCCTCATTTCATAGTTTAAGCCTGAAAGGAACATCTCCCTCTCAATACACCTGCTTTTTACAGAATGACACAAGCTGAGCCATTTTGTCAGCATGGCACTCAAACAAGAAGCTATGCCTTATTACTCTTCAAAACTTTCTAAAGTAAATTAAAATTTGCCTTTTCAGTTTGGCAGTTGAGTTTCACATGTTGAGTTTTAAAACATTTTTTTTTATTTCAAACACAGGTAATGGCCAAAATGATAGAAAAATAAATGTTTCAATATTAATATGCATACTGATTAAATGAAGCAATTCATTGTAATGTATACCCTGTGGCAGGCACTCAAGTTATCAACAGACCTTATAGCTAATGTATCTAGAAAACATGAGCAGAAGATAAATCCACGCTAATATCGTTCTTGTTATTGTGAAGTCCACATAATGTGATGGTCATTCATCAGGAATGGTATCAGATTAAAATGTGGCATAGGCCTCAAGGGATAGAGCATGATCAAGCAAAGGCAGACAATGAGCTCCAAGCTCCTATTTTCAGACTGTGATCTCCTCCGTTATGTCGATTTGGTACACTAAAGCAGGTGAGCCACTGAAGATCAAACCACTTTTTAATATTAGGGGTGTAAGCAGGCACTGTAAGCAAAACTAGCCTGTACAGAACTCTGCACAGCCAGTGCTGTTTGCAACCAATATGAAAAAAGAATCACTACTCATTGAAGAAATTCTTACAGTGGAGACTAGCAAATATTGTCCTGTTGTATAAGAAGGATGATCAGCCACATCCAAATAACAATAAGCCGGTAAGCTTAACATCCATCACTGGTAGCCATTATTAATGGAAAGACGGAGCTTAATGTGACAAGAACCAAGTGTACTTGTCAGCAGTTAGATTGTCTTTCACTAATATGATGGAATTCTATGAAGAAGCAACAAAACTATTTGATCAAAGACATGGATATGATATGTTTATGGATTTTGGGGAAAGATTTTGACAAATTACCTCATGAGAGGCTACCAATCAAACTAAAAGAAGTTGCATGTCAAGGTGTTGTGTGTAGTGAATGCAAAATTGGTTTAAACACAGAACGAAGGTGGTGGTGTAAAGAACTTTATCAGAATTAGGTGATGTTAAAAGTGATATCCCTCAGGAGTCCGTGCTGGGACCGCTGCTATTTTTAATATTCATAAACCATCTGAACAAGAATGTAATCAATAAGCTGGTCAAGTTTGCCGATGATACCAAACTAGGTAGAATAGCAGATTATCTAGAACCAGGTGAATGCTTACAGATGGACCTGGACAGAATACACATTTAGGTAGATTTCTTTTTAGATGGAATTTAAATGCAAGTTAATGTAAGTATTAGATGTGGGCAATATAAATGTAGATTTGAACACAAGGGGTGGCTAGAAACTTGAAAATGCACCTAATGAAAAGGGCCTAGGAGTCATAGTGGACTCCTCAGTATCTACATACAAGAAGTGTGCAGAAGTGGTCAAGAAGGGCTAATGGTTGTTAGGTTGTATATCACAATGTGCGGAGCACAAGTCGGGAGAAGGCATGCTTAACTTAAGTAACTTAGGGGTAAGATCTCATCTAGATACTGTTAGAAGCTTTGGTATCCATGTGCAAAAAAAGAGACTGTAGCACTAGAAAAAGTCCAAAGACGAGCAACAAGGTTGAATTGAGGACTGCAAGATATGAGCTCTGTGGAAAGATTGAAGGAGTTCAATTTTTCAGTTTAGGCAAACAGAACTTAAGAGGTGATTATTAAAGTTTTTACAATTATGGAAGGAATTAGTACAGTTTATTATGGTTGATGCTCTAAAACAAGTTCTTCAATAAGACCCCAGGGACAAATATGGAAATTTGTTAAAGGTAAATTTCCCCCCAGACATTATTATAGATTACAAGATTATAGGCTTGAGTATTTGGGTTCAACAGTGAAGAGCACCGGTGGTTATGTACTGACTGTCATTTTTTTTTTTTTACATGCTCAGGGTGCAGGCATTCCCCAAGAGAATGAACTTGGTAAATCTGTTTATTAACATACATAATAAGCATCATCTCATGCTGAAGAAATTAGACATCCAGAGGGAAAAAACACAAAGGCTCAATATGCCATTGTCTCACCAGTCGGAAAAGTTTAACCCAGTTTAACATTTATGGATGACCCACAAGCGTTGTGTTCCTCCAGCATTAATGAGGCCTGAGTCGATTAAATCTCCTTTGGAAAAAAGATCACACAAAGTCCTTCAAAGACACATTTGAAATCATGGTGCACACTAGATGTCCTTATTGTCATCTTTTTGGCCATTACCTGTATATTGTTTACCTTTACATTGAAACCTTGAATTACGTTAGAAGTTCTGGGAACTGTTTCTTAAGTCAGAAGTGGAAACAACTGCCATGATGTTTCTTAAATTGAACAGACTACTTTGCAGAAAGAAAACAGGTGCATCCTACAAGTTTCTAAATTAGCCATGTGCCAAAGTATTTTCTTTTGCATTTTGTTAAGAAGATTTTGCTTTTTATTTAAAATTTTTCCCATGCATGTATTCATTTATCAGACCAACTCAATCCAGTTCTGGGTTGTGTTGGCCATATCAAACCTGGCAGCGCAGGGCACATTCACTCATGTGAGGCTGAGCTTGTACTGAGACTCTGCAAGTGTAAGGCCGTAGTGCTAACCACTATGCTTCCCTTTAGAGTATTTTGTAGTGTTTGTTTTTTTTTTCTAGCTAATTAATACAATAACACTATGCTGGATACATTTCAGCTAATACTACTGAATCTAGTTTACTATGACATATGACAATACCACCTATCTTTAAAATTCTAGCCACCAAGAAAGGTGCTATCTAAAATCATAAAAGAGATGAAATGCCTATCTTATTTACTGTGTGTGATTTAGAATAGTTTCCATAAATAGATAACTTTAGATTGCGAAAACCGGAAGACCTAGAATAATAACATCATTTATGAGATGCTATCTCTAAAAGCCACAACATGAAGGATATCTATGATCTCTAAGGGCAGGTTGAAGATGTCACTCTAAGGCAAGTTTGAGTGCCTTTTTAAAACTTTGTGAAAATGTAACACATATAAGCCAGTTTATGAATATAAACCTTTTTCTCTCTTTGACATACTCTTATCTAACAGTTGTAAAGTTTCACTATCTATGGCAAACAGTATTGAGATACATTTTTTGCTCTCTCTCAGTTTAGAGGAACATTAATTTTCGGCACATTTGTGCATGGTAAGGCGAAAAATGTACAATTTATTTTTTATACATTTTCAATGCTTATAATTTTAAACCCCCAGGATTGATTGAGCAGGGTTCAAGCCACAGTAATGTATACTTTAAACAGAGAAATAAAGAACATCTACACACAGAGACAAAGGTAAAAAATAAGAGGACAAACAGTTATGTTAAGTATTATAAATCTAATAAAAAACAAGCAAGCAGAAAAAAAAAAATGCTGGTCATTGAGCACATTTAGAAAAATGAGAATGACCGTGGGAGATAGAAGGTGTTTAGAAGAAGGATATCCCCAGGGGATCATGGGTACGTACCAGGGAAACCAGGGTTGGTCTGCCCAAGGGGAGTAAAAGGGTTATGCTGCATAGCCAACTGGTGAAGCTTGGTCAACTGCAGGGCAGGATGGGAAATTAGAACTAACCAATCAAATGGAATTATTTCAGAATACAGAAAAGCACATTACATTTTTCTTTTTTTTCCAAGAGTATAAAAACACAATGAATTAGTATTTTCTTTGTTTTAAAACACATCCAGTCTAATCTAAAGTTGAAACTAATAAAATAAAAAGGTTAGGACTACAAACATCTACATTCATTCTTGTCCTTTAGTTACAACTACAAACATCACATTATTACAGTAGAAATCTCATGTCACATAACATGCAGCAGCTGTTTATTGTACTAGCAGAATGTAAGATGGTTGCTGGATTTGTAAAAAAAAAAAAAAAAAATTAAGATTATTCTGATAGTGTCAGAAAACTAAAGGTTAACATCTATTTAAATACTAAAATAAAGTAAGGTATAGGTTATCTAAAGAGCAAAAGGTAGTGATAAACAATAAAAAAAAATGAATAAAATTAGGCACATGGGAAAAAGTGATTTGCATGCACAGGACTCACATCGGGATGAGGAATAGCGTACTGCCCCTGAATTGTAAAGGTCTGAAAAACACAAAAGGGTAGAAATGCAAGAGAAGGTTAGTGCACCTCTTCATCTTTGAACACTAGAATGGTCTGCCAACAAACCGGTGAGCTTGGCAGCACCAAATACCTGGACACACTGTCTACTAGGCCAGGAACGATCATTGTGCAGATCTGTGACAAAATAAATCAGTGCTCCTTACACCATTTTCACGATAGTCTCAAGGAACTCTTCTCTTGTGTAACCTTTTGATTCCACTGTATTTTTTAAACCTGTTTTATCATTTTGTACTTAGGAAAGAAAATATTTACTCAAGTGTTTTTAAGCCACTACAATCTCTTGAAAAGTAAGTATTATCTATTTTTATAACCTGTCCAACTCAGGTCAGGATTCTGATATTCTAGCCAAGTTCCAAAACATAAAAAAAAAAATAAAAAAAATCAAGAAATAAGAAAACTACCAGGAGAATGAAAAACTGCTAAAATGACCAGGCAATGGATAATGGTTTACCAGGCTTAGTTCATTTTCTGATGCCAAAACAATAAGCAAACAAAACTATCATTACATGGCAAAAAGTTTCATTCAAAAGTGCTAAAAATGAAAACCAATGCATGAAACGATTCCCTAAACAAGTCTTTAAATTTCAATCTGTTATTAGTTTTACAATGCAAACACTTGAACACTGTGTGCCACCATCTTATATAGGGAAGACAATATGGCAGTGATCATGGAAAAAATAAATGGGAACAAGAAAAAAAAACAAAAAACACAACAATAAAACTATTCTGCCCAAGGGCAGGAAGAGCACCTGGAGATTTTGAAATGTATTCAAAAACCAGAAACGACTCAAAACCTTAAAAACTAAACTTTTTTGCACCAAAGCCTAATTACTCATCAGAAATCAAGTAAGATCAGAAATTTGAGAAGGGAATATGCGCTACATTAGATAGTATTTTCTTATCAAAATCATAGATACATAATGAATCTTTGCACCGAATTTAAAAAGTTGCACTTTTGCAAGGCACCTCAATATCTGAAACAGTGTTCCATGGCATCTGGAAGCAGTGACCCGGCAGTGGGGATTACAACGTGACGGCACCCAAAGTAACATTGCAGCACTGTGAATGGATAAATTAATCATATTCAGGAAACATTATAATGCAAGGAAATGACACCGAGGTTAAAGAGAAAAAGCTAGTCATATTCCCATGTACATTTCTGTTCCAAAAAATGTATTTCAAGAGAAAAATGTTAAAGTGAACAAATCATAACAAATTAATATGGGGACATCACCTAGATATATCATATTAGGGTTGAGCCCTAAGCCAGTGTTATGGAAAATACACAGAAAATAAAGAGGAGTTTTGAACCATCATTACAAATCCTTTATTAGAGGTGGCTAGTGAAGCCATGCCATGTGAACAGCACGGTTCTCTATAGCATAACTGGTTAGTCTTAGGAGGACAGCTCCTCTTACAATATGTAGGTTAATTTACATATAATAACATTTCAGTTACACCAATAAGCAAAGTACAATGGTTGACTCCAGTAGCACCCCTCTGCTGTTAAGTGCCATTCAATGGTCCCAAACTAGTTAATCATCAAAAGTCTTGACTAGATATCTGGTTCAATATAAGACTTCTTATATGTAAACAGTTATCACAGAACAAAATATAAAGTTAAATGTTATCTATTACCTAATTTCTTAATTTAAATGTGCTGTTCGCATGTCTTCATATGTATATATGTATAGTGTATATGTGTATGTTCAAGGTTTTTTTATTTCTATATTTATATTTACACAAAAAAAATGGAATTTGCCTTCTTAGTTGTATCTAATAATAGACAGAAAGTAATACAACAAACATAGATGAGACAGGTTATGTTAAGGGAGTTTTGATATTTACATATTTACCTGAAAATGGTTGCAGGGATGATATCATAACCTCTATCATTTTCTTCCTTATTAAAAAGTCATATGGCACTAGAAAGAAAGGAATTTCTGGAGCGATTTGTGTGGGTTTTCAAAGCGACTATCCTTCCCGATTTACTGAAGTTCTACATGTAATGGATGTCTGTCATCAGTTGAGATAATTTCCATTTTCTTCAGCATTGTCCTCTGACGCACACTTGCCAAATCATCATCAGCCCCAGTAACTTTAGCTGCATGCTTATGGCGCTTTTCCACTGCATAGTACGGCACAGCACGGTTCAGTACAGCTCACCTTGGTTCAGCTCAGTTTGGCTCGGTTTGCGTTTCAACTGCAGTTTAGTACCGCTTTAGAGTGGGCGGGATTATTCACATGTCGTTATAGTTGCGCCGCCTCTACCGCCGTGACATTATCGTAAACGCGCCACAAACACACAACAATGGAGCATATCGACGGATATGGTAGCCGTGTGCGCCCAAGAGCTTAGAGACCTCCTGAAAAACGTTTTCATTCCGCGTCGCCCCATCCATCTCTCGCTGGATCCGCTCCTCGGCTACCAACGAGAGGAACGTCTGTACTTCCTCAATAGACCACGAAACAGCCATTTTTGGTTAAAACAAAATGGTGCATCCGAACCTTCGCTGGGTCTGTTGTGTCTCGTGTCGCAAGTTCAGTGACGCAGTAATGACGATTTTCTCCGGCCAATCAGTGACCAGCAGAGTCTACACGTCATGTTTTGGTAACGGTTCGGTGCGCTTGGAACCTCGGCTGAGGTGGTACTAAAAAAAGCACCAGGTACCAGGTACTGTTCCCAGTGGAAAACCCCCCAAAAGTGAGCTGAACTGAACCGTGTCGTGCTGTACTATGCAGTGGAAAAGCGCCATTAGTAATGTGGTGCTGCTTTTTTAGATTTTGCTTTGTCAGACCACTAAACCAGGCAATGAAACTGAAAGTGATAACACGTTGGATCATACTGCGATAAAGACAACATGAGGTCCTTGTGTATTTTAAATAGTTTATGGAGAAGAAATCAGAGCTGATTGCATTTAGAGAATATTTTTCTTTTTTTATTTGTTTTCCAGTTAAGGTTGTTATCTAGGTTAGTTCCTAAGTATTTATACTCAGTCACTATTTCTACTTCTTCCCTCAAAACAACAATGGGTAAACATACAGATTTCTGTCTCATAAAGTCAAATATCATTTCTTTGGTGGTGTTGACATTCACAGTAATGATAATCAGTTTACCATACTGTCCACTTGATTTAGGCAGTGGCTTTCATCCTATAATATATAATTAAAAAAATATATAAATGTATATAATATATCCCATATATACATCTTTTGCTGTCTTACAAACTGTTGTCAGTGATGTCACTCAGTGGGACTTCCAGAACTCAGATTCCTGCAACAATATAAATGCATCATGGCAGTGAAAACCTAACACAGCAGCACCCATGACAAAAACAAAATATAATGATGGTAGAATGAAAACATAAAGAAAATAGTTTGAACTTTCTGAGCCATAACATTGGCCACCGTGTCACTGTAAAAAGCATAGCCCAAAATAAATGACTTGGCAAATTATTATTAATTATTTTTCTTGCTGATGACTACAATATATTTAGAAAAGGCAGATCATGTCAAAATTTCTTTCGTGTGTCTATATACCAAAACATTTTTTGCTTTTCTAACAGATAACAGGGTTGTGAACAAAAGTGGTACAGTTTTTGCTAAAACCCCTCTGAAATTAGGCCTTTGATACAAGTCTACACAGAAATAAAATTTAATAAATATTAGCATGCACAATGAATTTCATTCTGGTTATCATTTTTCATACCCACATGTTTAAGGGACCATCTTCAGGGATCTGATGCTACCTGTAATCCCACCCAGAACCCTGGGTTGGCGCAGTCATACACACACCTTTTTCTTATGTTCCCAGATCTGATGACTGCAGGCTGGAGGACTGCTGAAGTCACTTCTGCCCCTTCTCTGGAAGTCCCACCTCTTCCTCTTGGTGACTACTTAAAGCAAAGACTCACCAGAAGTAGTCAGTCATAACCTGACAAATGTCTGCGCAAGATGTTTGCTCCCTGACAGGTCCACTACTTTTTGTTTCATTGTGGAAAGTCAGCTGCCAATAAAAGTGGGTTCCAACCCTTCTTACATGTATTTGGTTCTTTTACAGTGGCGTAGCAGGCAGGATAGCCAGATAACAGAAATGGTAAACCTTGAAACAATCATGGAAGCTTTGAATAAACCATACTAGACCTAAAAAGTGCATTTTGCTGTGGTGGAAACATCAAACAACAGATGCACACAAAGCCCAGCATGAAAAACAAGTCTATGACCCTTCTCAGCCACTTGTTCCATGCCTTCCAAAAAAAACAATATAGAAGTTCTGAAGATGCCCCTCCGGCAAGAATGTTTGACATGACATTAAACAGTAAACAGTGAGCGCAGATACAAAAATTCTCAGTCCTGCAAGAACTTATGTTACTGCGGCCTGAGACATTCTCAAATCTGTGTAATCCAGTTCAAAGATGTGGGAAGCAGGTGTCTATCCTGACAGCTTTGAGTACAAGGAATGAACCAACAGTTGACATGAAATGATGTGTAGAGGACCTCCACCAATTACATAGTAAAGTTCGCAATTGTAAAGTGCCAGCCTCTCAATTTGGTATTGCAGAAAACGTTTAGAGTTTACACCTTGATTCATTCTGTTCCAAGTGCAAATGGATGATCCATTTCCTATTAGTAGCTTACTGGGCCAGCAAATGATCTGACAAGTATGCATTTGGGGGTTTGGGAGGAAACTGAAGTTCCATGGTGTTAGATGATGTAAAACGTTTTTAAAGAAGATTGAGGTGTATGTTGGCATAACAGTGCACCATCACTAAAAAGACACATGCAGCATTAGTTTATATCAGCGAAATTGTAAAGTACTTACTCAAGGAGCATTCTGTCTAAGTCTATTAAGCACAAAGAATTCCACTTATTGCCTACATGATACAATTCTGGTGACTCATCTACAAAAATATGCAGACAAAATATACACAAACAGCAGACTTGCATCTCATTGAAATTAAAGTACATGGTCTAAAATGACAAATCAAGACAAATTAATGTCCTGAGCTTTCAACAGTGAGAGAGAGCGCCCAGAATCTCAAGAGTATCAGTTAAGCTATATTCTGCGTCTCTCTGAAGTTATGGGTGAGATAGGCAAACTGAATTAAGATAGGAACAAAGAGGCCGTCCTTAAAGACAGAATTTGGAGTCTCCAAAAAACTACCCACTTGGGTATTCAGTGTATAATGGCTGGCACACTGAGACAACCTACTAGACCAGGGGTATCGAACTCCAGGCCTGGAGTGCTGCAGTGGCTACAGGTTTTCATTCTAACCCTTTTCCAAATCAGTGACCAGTTTTCACTTCTAGCTAACTTTCTCCCCATCACTTTAATATCCCTGTTAGAAGAGTTCAGCCCTCTGAATTGATTCCTTTCTTCATTAAATGACAGCCAAGCAGAAATGAGATGTGAAACGAGCCAACAGATGACCAGCTAAACTTGGGCTTCAAGCTCCAGCCAATTTCACTCCAATAACTTTCTTAATGAGAAGTCAATTCTTGCAGTTAATTAAACCCATTATTTAATTCCATGGCTTGTTGCTGCTCTCACTCTGCCACAGCACACATTTCCAAAACTGTTGTTTTTCTGTTTTTTCTAAGAGCACTGTCAAAATGTTTTGGTGACCTGAGAGATCAACCTTACCGAGACCATCACCTCTCTTTAATTTCAGATATTGTGTAATGGGCACAGGGGAGCTGGTCATGTGGTGGCTTGTTTTGTGTCTCATTATTGTTTGGCTGATAATTAAAGAAAAAGAAACAAAACAACTATGGGGCCTGAGTCAAGTTAAATAAAAGTAATCCGCAGCAAAAACTGGTCACTAATTAAGAAGATGGTAAGAATGAAAACCTGCAGCCACTGCAGCACTCAATGCCTGGAGTTCATCACCCCTGTATTAGACATTAGTTATTGTAACTAATCCATCTCACCAGTTCCTACAAAAGATGCAATAATTTGTCAATGCATAGACTGCTCAATGAGCAAGTGCAGAATACGTTTAAAATAACCCACCAAGCAAAGTTGATGAGTGTAATTGCTTAGAATTTGCTGTTTATAGCAAGCTTCTCAATTCAGCATTGAAGCAATAGAAAAATAGCAATCGCCCTAAAAAATCGGCAACATTCTGCATGTCAAAGTTTGTGAATTTAAACCCAGCTACATGGCCAAGATCATAAAAAAATAGTAAATTGACTCTTAAGTAGTAGCAGAACAAATAGAAATCTGTTTATAGGTGCTTTTATCACAAAGGGAATTACATATTTTCCACTTGTCAATGCTGTATGTGCCTTGCATTATTAACAGAGCTTCAGTACACGTGATTTCCAATTTCTTCAGTAGAGGGCAGCCAAGGAACATCTCTGGAGAGCAAGGGCAAGTACAGTACTGTGTATCTTTACAGCAGGCGGTCCTCCGCATGTCACCCAGCCCAGCAATCAGTCAAAATATCAGCACCCTGCAATATTTCAGAGTGAGTCACTGGTAATTCATATGCAGAGAGAAGTGTATTGCCATAACGTACAGTAAAAGTTTGTAATAAATAAATATCTAGATGTGATCACTTATCTCAAAGAAAATGTTATCTGGAGTTTGCTGAAGAGGCACTGCCAGCTTGAATTGAGAGTGTGCCCTGCACTGTCAGCTTATTTCTCATCTTGTTTTTCTTGGTCATCTCCCCTCACTTGCACATTCACATTTTAAATGCTAATATGCAAAATATACCAGTGTGGAGGGTAACTGTCAGAAATGGAGAACTGTAATGGTTCAAAATCAAGATTACTATAGTACAGGAATCTTTTGTATTGAAACTGACTTATTAGACAAACGATTGGTTAATTAATTAATAAGGGAAAGGACTTATACATGTTTTGATGTTCTAGTAACATAAATCTTTACACATGTATTCTATTACAAGATTGCAGATGACTGGAGCATCAGACACATAATAACATAATACGTAACCCAGACAGAGAGCTAATGAGAAGACCCAAAGTAAAAGTGCCACAAGTCCTTGCAGCCATCTTGCTGGGTTACAACACCACACGCTGGTCATGAAGGTGCAATAGTGTTTGAGGTTGGGGTTTCTTGGCTAACACTGAATGAAAAACATTGCAGATGAGTCACTTGCATCACATCAGCAGGATAATGTGCCATGACAGTTGCTAAGAAAGCCCCGAACAAGACATTTAGCTACATATAATGACTTTCATGGTCACAAGATCTCCATGAAGTCACAAGTCTGGATGGGTTGGAATAAGAAGTAGATTCAACACATTGCAAAATCGACAAGACACAATGAGTATACAGTGCCTATAAAAAGTACTCGCCTGTTTAGAAGTTTTCACATTTTATTGTTGTACAACATTGAATTATAGTGGATTTAATTTGCTTTTTTGATTCTGATCAACAAAAGAAAACTAATGTCAAATTCCAAATATTTCTAAGTTAAATTGCAATAAGTATCAACCTGTTTTAATATGGCACACCAAAAGCAACACTAGTGTAGCCAACTGGTTTTAGAGGTCCCATAATTTTTTGTTTGTCTGGGTTTTTAAATGTAGTATATATCCACCTTATCTGGGAGGTCCAACTTGTGGTGAGTCAGTATGTATCTAATCAATACAATGAAGACAAAAGAACTCTCCAAGCAACTCAGTGAAAAGGTGATTGAATAGCACAAGTGAATGGATGGTGACAAGAAAACACCCAAGTCACTGAATGCTCCTTGGAGTCCAGTGAAACCAGTCCTAAAACAGGCAAAAAACGTGTGATCATGCAGGAAGAATAGTGACTGAGGCCACCAAGAGACTTATGGCAACCCTGAAGAAGGTTTTAGCCATAGTGGATCAGATTGGAGAGACAGTGCAGACAACAACTGTTGCCCAGGTGCTTTGCCAGTTGCAGTTTTATGGGAGAGTGGCAAAAAGAAAAAATGCACATGACATCTCGACTAGTTTGCCAGAAGGAACATGGGAGACTTTGAAGTCAGCTTGAAGAAGGTTCTGTGGTCTGAAATCAACATTGAGCCGTTTGGCCATCTGATTCAATTTCACCAAACACTGCATGTTATCATAAACAAATCGTCCCCACCGTGAGGCATGGTGGTGGCAGCATTGATGCATGGAGATGCTTCTCTACAGCAGGCTGTTGAAAGACTTACGGTCTCACAATCCCTCCTAATCCACTAACAGCTGTGTTTGGTGGATTTCCAGATGGGATTAAAGTGGGGAAAGACAAACAAACTGTGATTGCCTTTACTTCACTATTGGCACATAGACTTATCTTGCTCAACTGGAAGAATCCTAACTCACCGATTTTAAGCCAGTGAATAACTAATGTTATATATCTAATCAATAACATTTTAGAATGAGCATTTAAATTGAGGAAGCAGAATTTCTTCCCTTTTTTATTCTATTTATTTATTTACTATTAAAGTTTTATTCTGTTGGGCTAGCTCTCTTTCTCGGGGATAGAGTTTGATTTGATTCAAACCTAGTTTTGTAAAACTCGATTTACTTGTATGGAATGTTATTTGATTCTAATAAATTCGATAAAATTAAAATAAAAGAGACTTATGTGGGTGGAGAGTAAAATGAATTCAGCAAAATCCTAGGCAAAAGCTTGTCCCTTGGGAAACTGTTTGCTTTCCAGCATGACAAAGTCCAAAGCTACAGTACACAGGAGTGGCTTAAAAATAATGTTAACGTCCATAAGTAGCTGAGTCAGATTCCAGATCTCAATCCAATTGAGAGTTAAAGGTTGTAAACTCACAATCCCATAGAATTGAGCGTGAATTTTGCGAAGAAGAATTGGGAGAAACTGCAGTGTTCTGATGTGGTACGCTGATAGAAACCTGTCCTCACAGACTTGCCAAAGGTGCCATCTACTAAATGCTGACTTGAAAAGGATGAAGATTTACACAATCAATTATTTTGTGTTTATATTGGTAATTTAGTTCACTTTTCAGAGATCTGTTTTCAGTTTTACCTTAAAATGATTGTTTTCTGTTGATCAATGTCAAAAAGTCATATTAAATCCACTGTGATCCAACAGGGGTCAATACTTTTGACAGGCACTACATGTGGGTTAACCTCTCTGTACTTTTGATATCTTCAAGTTCAAGCTGTTCTAAAGGAAATTTGAAGACACAATGCAGGTGCATACATTTTACAAATGAAAGATGGGAGATATTGGGGTGAATGGGGCACACCTGTATTGATTCATACTGAGCCAGTTAGGAACAAAAAAGTACTCTAAAATGACTTTGGGATGTAAAATCAGAGTGCCAGAAAAAGCCACATAGAGATGTATAAGGAGTAGTGTTAGTACTTTTTGAGACCAAGCAAGGGATACTGGGACTCACTGATGGAGGAGACCTGAAGGTGGCATCCGTTCAGCAGGTAAAAAATTCTTTCACTGCTTGAATTATATAGGGTACAAAGCAACAAATAATGCTATATTTAGTGCAAAGTAATAAATATATGTAGGCAATATCTGAAACTTTTTGATAGTAGAAGCGTAGAGTTATCGTGTCAAACATCTTTAAAAACCTTAGCTGGCATTAAGCTATAATTGAAGTAGGATCTAATTTTGGCTTGTTTATGTAGTTATATCCTGTTCTTGGGATTTTGTTGCATCTGCATCCAGTACTGAATCATCTCTGCATCCCACAGCAAGTTGTGTTGAAGTGTACATATATGGACTACATTAAGAAAGGTCATATATCAATTAACATCTCTGCCTTGTTTACACTTACTGTGTGAAGCTTGTGTGCAGACCGCAACTCAAAGTTCACATACTGTCAACCGGCAAAATGCATTTATACTTATGGTGGTCTGTTTGACTGGCACATTGGTATTCTCATAGTCAGTAGATGATAATGTTTAGTCAGTGTACCTAAAGAATTCAGAGTAGAATTGGATTATTCGGTGAAAGATGTTCATGGTAGCAGGAAACTAACACAGATCGGGTAATGTCAATGCTTGCTGTTATTGGTTTTATGAAAAACAGAAGGTGGAGTGAAAGACCCATTAACCAAAAGTGGTAAAGTGAGGGGCAATTTAGATATTTTCATCAGCGGATGGTGTACTTGATGAAGGGATGCATTTCAAAATGATTTGCATGTCTTTCTTGCGCTGTGATGACCTGAGTTGTCATATTCATCGCTTTGTTCATTATTCTCACATCTGCTTAAGACGGGGAGGATCACATCTTCCACCAGCCTCTCCTTGAAATTTGCCATTTTAGACACACTGCACTGTTTCCCGCATTGCTGCATAGTCAGGACTGCATATTTTCCACGTGTGACCAATGACTATAATAATAATGAAATTTTGTTAATATACTGTAGAACCTCTCCCATGCTCAAAGCGCTTATTATTCAAGTACTCCAGTCTTCTACTCAAAGATGTGCTTGTTGGGTCAGCTGCCCAATCTCTATTGTCTCATTGTGGAGTTTGTGTAATTGGGCCTTGTCCAGCACTGCTTCTGCCCAAGCCTCTGATAGCGACAGGCTCTGACTTTCAATTACGGTAAGTTGGTACGAGAATGCTCTTTAGTTACAAGGGGAATCGTTATTGATATTGTATAACCATGGTAAGACCTTTTGTTCACTGTGTATCTGTTGTCATGCTTCATCTTTAAGGTTATTTTTTTTTTACAAAATGGCCTGAGGTGTGCTGTTTTCCAAGACTTATTAGGTTAAGGAAAGACAGTGAGGCACATTGGCATCATAAATGTTGTGAGCCAGTGTTAAATGTAAATTTTAATCCAGAACTGAACTCTCTCTGAATCTTGCACAAAAATCAAAATCAAGTTTGCCAGCAGTTATGGTAACTATGTCCATTCCTGAGCAATATGAAAAGCTGAATATATTCTTAATGGTCTTTTAAAAATGCAACCACTCCAAAGCTTGTAGTCCATCTTCTACCTTTTGCCGTTACTGAAAATGAATCTCGTATGAGACTGTAAACAGAACAACTAAAAGGTTATTGAATAAGAAGCACTTGTCCATACCTAGTACTGCACAAAGAAGCGGAGTACAAATATAGGAGCACATTTTCATTACAAGGCTAAACATAGGCTGACGTCAGTACTATGACAAAAAAAGACATTAAGCACAAATTTGTTCCATAAGACAACAAAGCTAGAACAGTTTTTTGTTCATTCATGTGGCCCCCTGCTAGCTCAGACGAATTGTAAAGCAATCAGGGTGGGAGTTCAGGCACTAATGCTCCCTCTGTGTGATCCTTAGAAATGGTCTTAATGTGCTGTTATTACAACATTTCCAACAAATGTAGAAGCATTCATACTCATTTATTGTGATTGGTAAGTTTTTGGTTGTAAGAATCAGTTAAGTACAGACCTGACCATCTATCCAGCAAGCGCAGAAGCACAGAGATACAGGTAGGATCCAACCTCTGAACTGGGCGCTACTCCATCACATCACATTCATGCACACAGACATATGGATTCATATTATAGACTCAAATTATCTTAGCAAATGAATTTTTGAAATCTGGTAGGAAGCCCACACAGATAAGGGGAGAATGGGCCACATCTATACAGATAGCATACAAATGTTATTAGAACCCAGTCTTGTAGAGCTGTGATGCAGTAGTGCCAGCCACTGTACTTCTATGCTGACCCATATTGACATATTCAATTTGATTTAGTTTGGTAGTAACAATACACTTAATTGGTGGTGGATAACAAAAAACAAAACTTAGTATAGCACCATTCATGGTGAACAGGTTCTTAGATGGCACACTGTAAGATTTCAAGAATTCTGGTTTTTCAATCCACACGCCAGTGACTACAATGTGTAATCCTCAGTGAGTTATTTTAACTGGCACATGGCAATTTGAGATTTTTAAATTGCTTTTTAGCCTATATAAGGTTAGGTTAAATAAATCCATGCCAATGTATCTAATCTGAGGACATCTTTTCAAACCATGCTTTTTTCCTTTAACCAAATGCTTGTCAAAGGTTGACTTTAATTTGGCAGCTTTTTGATGCGTTAAATACACCATACTACAAGCATGTCTGTTTCACTCCACTCTGATGATGGGCTGTGACAGAAAGGGCGCTGCCATCTCCGTTACAGTGTAACTTGCTTGATTACAGGCCTGTCTGTACTGCTGCACAATGATCATTCCACTTTGTTTTCTATTTTCAATCAATGCAGTCCAGGGCCTAGGAGACAGATAATTCCAAAGCGCATCACTTATGATTCATGTATATTGGGCCGAGATTATCCGAGAATAAGACAACTGAAAACGCTTTCCTTAACCAACTGGCTGTGCAAAGAAAATTGCTCTCAGTTTCCAATGATAAAGAGCTCTATACCCTAAAGTTAATGAGATGAAAGAGAACATTTTCCTTAGATGGTTTCCAACTGAATCCAATAATTTACCAGTTTCTCCGAATACAGAATACATTTTATCATACTATACTGTACCTGTCCAAGGTTTTTTTTTGGTAGAAAACAAGTAAAGGAAGTTTACTGGAAAGAAGAAAGAGTTCACTAACAGGTGCTGGCTGTGGCTGTGCCAAGACTGTATGGTTTCCTGCTGATGCCAAGATGGTGTCTGCTCTGACCTGGCCTCCTGCAAATATGATGGGTGCTGAGGCTGGTTTGGGGCGGTAGGGAATGGTAGCACCTTTTGGTGGAGACTGTGAAGAAGAAGAAAAGAGTGAGACAAAATGTCAGTGTTATTTACATTATACTTCTCAATTTCTTACTTGCATTTAACATGTAGTACTTAGGGATGAAAAGACATGTGGGTCAGCTGCTGACAAAACTATGCCATGTTGAGAGGAGATCTTTTTTTATTTCATGAATAACTATTCTTTACAGCTGGAGTACAGTTGTTTATGGCCATCACTTAAAAATACCTTGGCCTAACTATATTACTTGTTATATGAAGTTAGGAGTGACAATTTTCAGCCCATGCTAAATGGAAGGCTGTAGGCTAATGTCACCTTCACCTTATTACACAGTGCCAGATAAGCCCATTATAAATAAATGCTTAACCCAAATCTCAATGCAGCACACTCATTGCCAAGCTGCTTAATAAAGTATATCCATGTAAAGTGGTGAATAATCTTAATATCTCAGTATACTGTAAGAATTAAGTCAGCAGTGAGGTATCAAAATGGCTCTTAATGTTGTCAAGGCTTATCCTGGAGAATAAAATCATGATTCTTTTGAAACTGTAGACAGGTTATTTATTTTGCTCAAACAAACTTTGATGAACTATAAAGGAAGTAATTTACAAAGGGATTTATGGGACTCTTAAGGCAATTTAACTAATATATAAAGGCAATTTACATTGAGAACATCTTCTGTTGTGGACTAATAATTTTTAACCCAAAGACTTTTGTAAATCTTTCTGTATTGTACCAATAATTTATAACTTGAACACATCTCTTTTATCTAAGGAGTTTATGGTGCATTTAGTTTAAAATGGTCAGAGACATTTTATAACTTAATGGTAAAGAGTGGAAACAGTAAGATTGTACAGATATGTACAGGATCAAACATTTGGGGCAGAGCCATCCATCACCAGGACAGTTTGCCAGTCATGCGTGTGCAATGTAACATGTCCCTGAACCCAATGTGTGATTTTAACATAAATATTCCTCTTCCAAGGGACTAAAACAATGGCATACTGTTGGAAAGGATGCCAGAGACTGAGACATGTCAGAAAGAAAGAGAAAATTTTATCTGGACATTGTAGGATCATGTTGATTGTCGATTCAAAAAGCCACCCAGGACAACATCCACCTTAGACACTGCTGATTTTCAGTAAGATTTCTAAGACTATGTATATCTAGAGTTTGCCATCTATTTTATTTTATATTATGTTCTATTGTAATTATTATATTTTAATAAAGACCACATTGCTTTTACATTTCTACATTTTGTCTTTGTCTGGACTGATTAAAGTAATTAAATAAATATTAGGCTATCTGCCGCAGGAGGAGATGGTCATTTCCTCTTCCCTGCAGGTGTTTTTTTAAGGCAGAGGGGTCACATCTCAGTAGGAGAAACAAGTGCAGTACAAGTGAGTTATTGCTGGTATATAAGCAAAGGTTGTATGAGCCTTCATGTGTCTTGGGCACCCATACATTTTTAATGCCAAAGATAGTGAGTCCCTATATGAAGTACAAGCATTGTAGGCATCACTGAGTTATAATAATGTGAATGGGATCTGTATGTGAGTGTCAATCTTAAAGTGTGAGAGCAGATCAATCTTGAACCGAAAGTGATATGTCTCAAAAGTTCAGACCTTATAAGGGTATGGCCTACCTGTATAGGCAGCATTTTCAAACAAAAAGAAAATCATAAAAATCAAAAGCTAATTTATCTATTTTTCATTCTGTTCTGTTGATTTCAATGCAAGGTGACCTTGCAGACACACTGACATTTTTCTGAGTCACAGTGTTCGGCTGTGATTATATCAATATTGCACAGGGCTACACTGACTCATGCAAGTTTGTGTCTTTGTATTGTTCAGTGTTCCAAGAAATGGACTGACATCCCCTTAAGGGAAATATCTTAAAGCCCTCAAATTGAGCAAAGCAAATTTAGAAACTGAAATGGACAAAATTTAGATAGGAGTAGTGTGAGTTTAAAGGATTACTGTATCGTAAATAACTTATTTTTTATGTTACTTCCATGTGTTTTGTAGTGATGACCAAGAAAAATTTAAGCTCATGTTTTCATGGAGAATGAAGATAAAATTATGATATAATACATGCCAGTGATGTATAACGGCAAAAGATACGTAAAAACATCCATGACTTGTGTCACATAATCCACTTCATTTATCCAGTCCTGCAAAATGCTAGTATTCTTTACTAAAATATTATTAAATAGATACCTCCAGAAAAATCAATGCACATCATAAACAGGAAACACAATTTAACCTTTTAACTTTAAGCTCCATTTTTCCCCTCATTCATTGGTCAAGAGTCCTGTCTTCAATTTAAAAACTCAATCTCATTCTCTAAGGAAAACATGAGATTAAACATTTTTCTCAGCCTTCACTACAAAACCTATGAGGTAAATAACATATTAAAAATATTTTTGGTTGGAGTATTCCTTTAAACAGGTTAAAACTAGGTGAGTACTATTGTGATCATCTAAGTCTTACTTAATAACAGACCAACATCGCCAAGAGAATCAAGGGGTGAAGGATTTAAGGGCATGGAAAAGAGATCAGAAAACTTGTACGTGGAGCAAACTAAAGTTGAAACCAAAAATGCAACTCGGTATTTGAGTGTTAACAATTTCCAAAGAATTTCAGTTCATTCCAAAAGTGAATGCTTAAGCAGTTTCCTTTATTTTTAAACAAAGCTTGAAGATGTTTAATATGTGCTTCAACCTTAATTAGTCAGGTACAATGATATTCATGTGTCTAGCAGAACACTGTCTTCTGCATGTTTGATTTTTTTATGACACAGATTCATATTCTGATTATGTATTTGGAATCTGAATGTCATATTCATTTATTAAAACTTTTTGGAAAGTTTCTCACCATTTTTCTGGGGTGTTACCATTTTATTTTTCTGTCATCAAGATTCAATTATAATTACTAAAGATCGTGATCCAAGAAACTATACATGTGACATTGGAGTGCCGCTATAAAGATCGGCACATTAAATTATTCAGCATCTGAGATTGCAGATATTCTAAACATATATTCTGTGTAGTAGTGCCATTTAGTTTTCACGGATCCTGACTTTAACATCTGTTTTTTATGATTAGCAATACAAGCAGGTCTCCCAACATGCAAGGGAAAATGTAGGGGTTTGTGGCTGTGGCAGGATTGGCACTCCAGCCACTGTATATAAAAAAAAAAAAAAAACTCCTCATATTGTTCCATTTGAACCAGTGAAGTGCTGCAGTGTTAATTGCTGCATGGCTGCATTCAAACCCTAATTTGGTTTGTCATGCAGTGGGTGCGGCAGTGCGCTGTATCAGTGCATGCTCTCAACCCCCCTTTCTCTCTCCTTATGATTCTTGGCTTACGATTTTTGATTAGATGAAAAGTAGGACTGGTTCTTGTTTACAAGTTTCTGGTTTGTTTTAATGTTTCCTCTCCTGGTCATTTACAATTATTCTATTTGACTTTCCTTGTGCCGGGCATAAAAAAGTCTTAATATCATAACAAACAGCACACAAAATTGTAACATCCATGATGTTACAGATGAGATCAGTAAAAATAAAGAAAAACAAATGGAACACAATCATTATATTGACATCCTGACGTATGTAGAGTTGAGAGGAGAGCTGGTAGCAAGCACTTTACTGGTAAAAGGAAGTAAGGCCAGAATGAAGGACAGTGAGAAGGTAAGGGATGTTAAAGTGTGGTGCTGGGAATGGGGTAAGTGGTCAATCTAAATCTAAAGTCTGAGACTGATATAGAATGGGCCAGGGAGATCATTGGAGTTTATTAGTTTATCTCTGTTAATGTTTACCTTAAGCATGTCTTTTATTAAACACTTACTGTTAATCTATATATATACAGTATAATGCATGTGTATATGTATGGTCCAGCATTACTTCCGAATGGCTGGAACGATTTTTATGAAACTTGGTACACTTTTCTTATTGGTCAACTAAAAATACTGTAGGGTGAAACTAACCCAAACCCACCCCCTTCTTCTTTGATCATGCGGTCTTGTATGTAAGTTATCAGCTAGTTGACACTCGGAATGACCACCAGAGGGCAAACTGGAGGTGAGTGCCAGCATTCTTTGTTTGAGCCCCGCCGTGCCCCTGTTGCTTTTGAAATTAAATTGAGTTGGCCGGTTCCGAGCTTCAACTGGATGATAACATACAAAACAAGACTGCAAGACAAGCATATTGTTCATTTATTTTTGTATTTTTTTATTATATTTTTTTTCAAATAATTAAAAAAAAAATCACTATTTTCCTCCCAGCCAACACTGGGTATTTCAGCTAGTAATTCAATAAAATAATTGTTAAATTCTGGCACCCTTGACATTATTCTGGATTGAGGGGATTCTCTGGCTGCCACAAACTTGACAAGTCTAAGTTTGTCTCGATGTGGCTGGCAGTGTGGCGTCTGGTAAGAAATCTAGTGTATTTCAGAGAAGATATAAATTAGTAATGTATGGTAGAGAATTGTATGGATAGATGAACGCAGCTACAAAAGTCTTTGGATGAAGGCTCTTAAACCATCTCATTCTAGCTGAGTGTGAGAACGCAGGTTACAAAGCTAAGTAGAAGCTTAAAAAAAAGTCATGCTTGGTTATACAAATGATTTGTTTTTATTGAGTCTTTAGGAAAAAGAATAATAAAATGCTATTAGGTTTCAGAAAATGAGGCTTTCTCTGTTCCCATAACATTTAAAAAACATGCAAAAATATTTAAAGTTAAAATTGTGTTTCTGTATTATTGAGAAATTATAAAGTGTGATGGACAGCCAGACCTCTTCCCCGGCACCTTAAGAAAAGGACCAGGGAAAGGAGCTTGCATGGGGCAATTCCTTCCCAGGGACGACAGAGGGTGGTCCCAGGGGCAGCCCCAATGGCTTGGTATAGTATCATGGGGTTGAAGCATGGAAGCTCAACACTGCCAGGGGGTGCAAAGAGTATAACTGAGCACTCCTCTGCAGGGATGCCCCCAAACCCAGAAGTGCAGCCAGAAGGAGATTGTGGAACACCTGGAGCACTTCTGAGTGCTCTATAAAGGGGGCCACCTCACTCCATTCCAGGAGCCAGAGTCCGGAGGAAGTAGACAAACCTTGAAGGTGGACAGTAGAAGAGAAGAGCGAAGAAAAATAAGGACTGTGTATTTATTATGCTTGGTATCTTGTACTGGGCTGTGCTGTAAGGAGTGAGGAAAAAGCGCTTAAACGTTTTCTGTGCTTAACTTGGGTACTCTGCGTCTGTTGTGGCAGAGGCTTGGGGAGCTGTACGCCGCCTGGTGTCCATAAATGATTGTTCAAAAAACTGACAAAACGAATCAGCAGAAAAGTTAGTGTTCATGCCGCAGTCCAGAATTAGCTGCCAATGCTGGTACTGCCAAAACTTAAGGTACATATTAGAAGTTTTCGGCATTGACATTCAGTTAGAAGTTAAACAGGGGAAAAAAATGAATGTTAGCTTTTGAAATTGAGCAAAAAAATGATTCATTAGGGTAAATGAATGTACTGCACATTTTAAATTGAAGGAAACAATGTAGCTGTCAAAACGTAAATATCCAACCCAGTTTAAAACACCAAATTAGCTCAGCAGCATAAGATTGCAGGCTGCAATTTATTTTTTTCTCCAGTTCTATAAGTACTTTTATTGGGTTTTCAGTGCCTCTTTAGAAGAGGCACATGATTTAAGAAGATAGGGTTACACTTCTATTGCCTGATTTGAGCAAAGTTAGCGCTTAATGTATCTATTGATTTAACTGTAGATCTTATCTCCCTGTTTTACTTCTTTGCTTCTAAATACAATGACTTAACCAATCAAGTCCAAGCTTTAAGACGTGGACCTGTGTCTTGTCTACCCACCTCAAGCATGACCACGCAGATCTGTTTCACACACTGAATGATGGCGTCTGGAGTGCCTGAGATTGTTACAGCTCTCTCTGTGGAGTTTGGCAGCATGTCCCCTGCTACTTGAACCTGAGCTCCTGTAGTCTAGAAATTAAACACATAAACGTGGTGTTACTCAGAAGAAGGAGAAAGGAAAAAGAAGCATGTTCTAAAGGACATTGGATTTTTAAAAAATAATTTAAAAACATTGGCATGCAAATAAGATATAAAATATGACATTTTTTTTCTAACTTTGTAAGCTACCACCAGATTCAAACAAAACAAAAGCTTTGTCTTGTGTGACCTTTCTCCCATCTTTAAACTAGCACTTTTTTTCTTCCACTTTTATGTTCCCACGTTGATTCTTGAAGCTAAAGGCCTCACTTTATACTCTGGAGTAGTGTCATAGTGGACAGCAGCCCATTCACTAGAATGGGACACTATTGCCAAGAATACATTTATGCATATATTTTAGCATTTTTCAGTGAAGCAGCTCATGTGGCATTTTCTTGAGCTCAGTTTCCCCTCCCTGGACTTGAGAATTCAGCTGAATTAACTTATATTTTTTAACTTATTTTTACAACACACACACACACACCAGTCACATTATAATGATTCACTATGATCTCCATTCTAAGATGCTTTGCAAAGCAAACAAGTTGACAATGCAGAGTATCACAATGTAATAGAAAACATGCATGTAGCTACCAACATAATACGGCCATAATTGGTAGTACAGTAGAGTGATAGTCACTTCATAAGATCGAGATTAAGTAACATGCATTTACTACTTGTAAGATACAGAAATTGTAACATGTATATACAGTAACATTGATACAATACACTGAATCCTGAAAGTATTCAGATCCCTTCACTTTCTGCACAATTTATTTCATTTAATTTTAAATAGATAAATGTGCTAGTTTTCCCATCCAACTGTACTCAATAACTCATAATAAAGTAAAAATAGGTTTTCAAAAAGGTTTGCAAATCAAAACAGAACTCTCTCATTTATATGCAGTAAGTATTCAGACCCATAGTTGTGACTTTCCTATTTGTGATCTGGTGAATCCTGTTTGCTTTAATTATCCTTGAAATGCATCTAGAAGAGCATTTGCCAAATCCTGGATGAAAACCCCTCCCATACCTGATCCTACAATGACATTCAAGTCACAACTAAAGCAGCGCAGGTAGGTTGTGACAAACCTGAATGACCCTCACAACCCCCTGATCTGACAATTGTACTCAATTGTGCTCTGCACGTGGACCTCCAAGACTTTCGATCAATTCACTGAGTGGGACCACCCCACTAACCTCACTCAGATGATCTTGCTAAATTCAAGGTGTGCTCTGCCTTCTGGTGGGCCAGAAACACACTGGCATGTGAAGAACTGGGCTTGTGACACCACATAAACTGGGAAACAATGGAATTTGACATTAGACATTGTTTAGAATGAAACACCTAGTTAGGAAGTCCAAGGAACTCTGTAGACATCTGTGTCAAAATTGTGATAAGGTGTAGATCTTTAGCAAGGGTATAAAAACATTTCTAAAGTTTTGAGTGTCCTCTGGGGCACAGTGACCCCAATAATTGTAAAATTGAAGAGTTCAGAAACATCAGGGTTCTGACTTGAATTGGCCATCTGGCCAAACTGAGCAACAGTAAAACATTTGGGTCAGGAAGGTGACCAAAAACCCAAAGGTCACTGTAACAGATTTAGAAGTCACCTGTTGAGATACAAGAACCTGTCAGGAAACAACCATCTCAGCAGCACATCATCAATCAGGTGTTTATGGTACACTGGCTAAACAGAAGCCACTCTTGAGTAAAAAGCATACAAAAACATTTAAGGATTCTGAGTGCATGAGGTAAAATATTCTCTGGTCTGATTAGACAAAAATGTAACTCTTTGTGTAGAACCCCAAGCTCTATGCCCAATACTATCCCTACGGTGAAGCATAATGATGGCAACATCGTGGTATGGGAGTGCTCCTCAGCAGGAGAGACGGGGAAACTGTATTTGGCTGCATTCATCCTTTGCTGAATTATTACCAGAATGGTCCTCAGATAAAACCTGCAATGGAGTTTACATGACATCAGACAAGTGCAACGGTTCACTTTTCAGCTAGACAATGACTCAAAGCATACTGCAAATTCAATACTGGAGTGGCTTCAAGACAAGTCTCTGAGTCTCCTTGAGTCTCCCAGATAGAACGTCTGTGGAGAGACCTGAAGATGGCTGCTTACAGAAACTTCCTATCCAATCTAACTGAGCTGGAGAGGATCTGCCAGGAAGAAGGGGATAAACTGCCCAAATCCAGGTGTTTAAAGCTGTAAAGAAGAAGCTGTAATTGCCAGCAAGGGGGCTTCTACAAAGTACTGACTTAATGGTCTGAATACTTGTACAGATTTGAGATTTCTATATTTATGTCTGTGCCTTATTTACATACAAAAATGTAGCTCAAAATGCTTTACAAGATGGCAAGTAATAGTTATAAACAAAGAAAGCAAATTAAAATTGCAGTAGATAAAAATAAAGAATAAAGAACATACAGCAAATAATGCACACTTAAATATCATACGTATATAATTAACAGAGAAGTAGAGTTCTTATATACTGTATAGAATTGGTTCATAAATCTCTAAAGATGGCTCTAAAGTCAGATGGTTGGGAAGGACAGAAGAAATTGAAATTGATTTTTAATAAATTTGCAAACTGTGTTGCAAACAAAGGATGCAGAAAGTGAAGATGTCTCAATACTTTCAGAATCCCCTGTGTATATAATATAAATTTCTGTAGTTTACAGCTTATTTGACATGTTTTAATACAAACTTGTTCAGAGCCACAGCCTAGTCCAGCAGTGTTGGGCATGAGTAAATACTAACCCCGAGCAGGCCTCAGTGGCCACGCTCATGCACTTATTCACTAATATTCAGTTCAAAGTACCTAATCAACCCATTTTGAGTGTCTTATAGATGTGAGGGGAAACAAGAATCCCCTGCGAAAGGAAGAATCTATAATCACCATACAAAGGGAAAACCATCCTAGGGTACTCTCACTGAGATAGGGCCAATTAAGAAACACAATTAAATTAACATGTATTTTTTTTGTAATATAATACTCCAAGGATTGCATAATTAAATTCAGGACAGCAGCACTGCACATAAGGCAGGATGCCAATAGATTTGCAATCCATTGCAGTCTCCGATAAACCTAACATGCATATCTTCACAAACATTACAGAAAACTGAAGCTGACACAGGGTGAATGTGCTAAGTGTACAGCGACAAAGTACAGAATTCACATCTAGGACTCTGAACCTGTGAGGTGACATCACTACCCACTGAGGTCATTACACTCCAAATCATTTCAGACCCTTCATTCTTCACTAGCTTTGCCCTGTGGCCTGCACATAGAATAAGATCACCATCTCTTTTGTGTGTTTTTAAAGGTAACTAGAGGTTGTTGACATCAGGAAGGTCATCTGGCTGTAAAAATGTCTGCTCTAATACTATCAAAATTTGGGATGAACCCAAAAATGTCTGTTAAACCAGCAGAAAGATTATTTAATAGCATCAGGTCGGTTTGTATTGTACGCAAGTTGCAGGAGCCAAAACATGACTAGGATGTTTATTGTACAGTATCTGCTGTAATGTTCATGTACTATACATACAATATAACCAGTCACCTGTATACAAATGCCCAGGGGCTTCATGAATAAACAATGCACACGCACAGAAATGTTGTTTGCCCGTTTCCACACTCACATCAAGATGTATAAAAACTAAACTTGGCGTAGAGCTACGCACATTTTCACGGCAGCCTCAGACCATGCATGCGCATATTTCTGCTCAGTTTTGTAAACGGGCGGCACTCCGTATCAAAGCAGTTCTACTGTTTTTTTTTATTTTTCTTTCTTTATATATTCACATCCATGACATACACTGAAACTAACGGCATATCGTTCACACATTTAAAGCACTTGATTATAATCATTCTGCAACAATATAATGGTGCATGGAATGGCCAAACTATTCCAACTACCATGGCTGATTTAGCGTTGTTAGAAGACGTTGCAAATGGAAGAATTTCAAGAGAGCGCATATTTAGAAATCATACTGAATTCTTGTCACATGATGATGACTGGCTTCTAAATCGATTTCGATTTCTGAAAGCTATCTTCTTGAAGCTGTGTGCAGAACTGGGGCTGACTTTACAAAGGCAGACTTTGGTGAATTTTACTCTACCTGCTCCCTTTGCAAGTTCTGTCCACCCTCTGGTTTATAGCCACAGAAGCTTTTCAACATGAGCTGGCTGACCATTTGGGTATTTCTTAGTAATCACTGAGTTGCGACCCTGCCATCTTTATTGGATGGTATTATGCTCTTGTCATCTAGATATATAAGATTTCCAATTCACAGCAACATCTGCATTTCCAAATGTAATCTGAAAATGCGTATCATTAATGTTATGGCGAGATATATAAGCTGCTCCAATGATGTGAGCCCCGGAATTTCAAAACCTCCTCCATATGACCCCCTTGCACGACTTTCTGAATTTAAACTTTTGAGTACCATCAAACAATACGTTTTTTATTGCTTCCACTTCATTGAACAGGACCTCCATTTTACATTTGCTAAAATTCTTCATTTTTCGCACATGCTTTTGCCATTGTCTTTTAATAAAACACAGAACAGAAGGGGCTATTTGTATTGATTTGCATACTCAAATAAGTGTAATTCTGGGAGGAGTCTGGGTGGGGCTGTAGAAACATACATGTGCATTAAAATTCCTGCTGATTGGTTTTATAAAGGGAAATGTGTAGAACTTTGCTTATGCACAGTTTTATGCATCTGAATTTTTTTGTGCATACGCACATTTCTAGATTTGTCCGTATGCAACATTTAGTGTGAATTCTACGTAAATCGTTATACATGAAGCCCCATGTCTTTAATTTTTTAAGAAATGGTTAAAATTATCATTTTTACAGCAGACAGAAGAAATTATGAGGTTAAAAAAAGAATATTTTGAAAAAACTGTTAATTACCCATTATTCTAGTTCATTGCAACACACTGGTCAGACGCCTAATATAGTATATTTTAAGAATCCCTAAATCATTTTTATAGAGACTAGCTCTTTATAGCTTTGTAGTCAATGTATGTTATATATACAGTAGTACCTTTAAAATCAAAAGAGGTCAGCTAAAACAAATGCACTATAACATTTAAAAATGAATTAAATAATGCATTGGATATCACAATATAAAGCAGGGTACACAGCATATTTGGGCAGATGTACAAGGCAATGAATTAGAAGCTAAGAGGACCTGTTCCGTCTTCCTGTTATATGCTCAAAATGACAATGACATCACTCAGGTATTGTTTAATATCTTTAATAAAGCAAAAATGTTTTGCATCATCGGGCCTCAGACTATAACATTGATGGAAGATGCACTGGTTCCTTACATGGTTTTCTCACTGCTATTGAGATTTATGCTTTTGCATACTCTTAACCTCACCAATTGGAGGATTTAAGAATATCAAACACAAATAAAATAAATACAAACAGCATCTTATGATCCCTCTTCTGGGATATAACGTCATAAGGTGGGCCCTTAGCTGCTGCTTCCAGGTAGTTTGAGATTTTTAAAAAGGACTGCCAGTGCCATATGCTCCTAAGCAAATTTTATACTTGTAATCATTTGTACAAACATGTTACGGTATTTGCTGTGAATCTCCAGGGCAGCGGCCTCTAAGCCTGTCGTGTTCCAGCTTTGTGAGCAGCTGTCACTTCACATTTCCTGTTTCAGGCCTGAATAGAGGCCTCTGGGGCGCTGGCATATACAGGGCTACCGTGTCTGCTAATAAGGGACTCGGCTGTTTGAAGGAGAGGACCTCTGAGCATCCAAAAGATCACTCTCCTGCTTCTTCATAGGCAACGGGAATGACCTTTTCAAGAAGAAGTCTTCAAATGAAATAATATGACCACTTGACAATGTTAGTAAGGCTTTAGTATAAAGTAATTAAGCCATCAGACTACTTGAAAAGGAGAGAAATGTGCAAAAATTAACAAAGTCACATTATCTAGAAAAAAAGAATTTGGCATACAGAAATCGGCCCTTTCTCTGGTGTCAGTGCCACTGTTAGTAAGCTTCCCCTTAAATATGTGGCAGTTTGTGTTCCCTGTGGTGCGTCTGTCTCCTTGTTCTGACATTGGTTTTTTTTTTGCCAACAATCCGACAGCAAACTTATTTTGTTTGAAAGAAGATATATATTTTAATGGTTGGGGTGGTAGACAAAGGGACTATATAGGTAGGAAAGGGTGATAAATGGCAGGGGCAAACATGTAGTGGTCCTGCCAAGACACTACTGGGCATATGATGCAACATTTGCGAGTAGTACTTGAGGGGGGAAAAAAGGAGAGTGGGGTTAGACAGGGCTGGAATAAGGATATCATGGTGGCACATGGGCCCCCACCTGAGAGCAAAAGATTAACATTTGCTACCTTGGAGAATTAGCCTTTTCAAAGTCAAAGAAAGGCTTGGGGAGCAGATACTAAGGAAAACCTGGTTTCCTTTGTTTAAATAAATAAATAAGGCTTTTATTCACCCAGGGAATACTTCTGTGACACAGCGAGAGGTTACCCCAGGATAGGATTTAAAGCTGTCTTACATCCACGGACAACTTAAATCTAGAGTTGGAAGATCTGGGATAAGCACTCGCCTGGTGGTTGGAAGAGATGCCAACTGGGCTAGTGGATGGGCCACCCTATATGACAGACAGGGATCAAAAGTCTGCATAAGTAGGCCTCAAGTGACAGTATATTTTATTGTTTTGTCTGTTTACCTATAAAATAAGGGTTGTGTCATTCTGTCACAAAATTACTTGCAAAACAGTGGGGCTTGAACCCAGAATTTAATTAAAAGCTTTTGATGTGACACACACGTAAAGCAAGAAAAATGGGTAGCATCATCCTGTGCAAACTTGCTGGGTTATACATCTTTCGAGAGGGTGACATAACAGAAAGTAAAAGATCAGCAGCCACATCTGCTGAGTGTTAGGCACATTACTAAGGCTGCTCATAGGAAGGAAAGCAGCACCATCTGCAGAGCATCAAGTATGGGATACAGAAAGCTGTATCAGCTGTACAGAAAGATATGGCAAAAACATCTTACTTCTATGACACCACCTTCTCTCTCTCATTGTGTCTAAACATGCATTACATAGCACAACATAACACTTTTCTATGCAATTAATCCTGTACAGGGTCATGGGTTACCAGAGTCTATCCCAGCAACTCTGGGCACAAGGCAGGAACCATTAGGAATAGAATGCCACTACATTGCAGGACTCACTCACATAAATACTCACACTCATACAGTGCCAGTTTGGAGTCACTATAAGTTAATCTAACCTGTATATGTTAACTGTTGGAAGAAAGGTTGAGTATGTACTGTAGATAAACCGATTTGAGTGCAGCATTTGAAGCAGGGGCCCTGCTATATAAAGCAGCTTGGATGCAGCAAGGTCAAAGAAAAAAGTTAGACATTAAGCTGTTCTCAATAAATATTTGAAATGAAATAAAAATGTAAACAGAGCTGATGCAATAGACAAAAAAGAAAGTATCCTGTTTCATGTGTGTCAGCATAGGGAGTCCCTAACAGGTCAATTCAAAGGCACAGCAATGGGTGAATGGGGGTGAATTTAGGAAACAGAAGCTGCTTTAGCCCAAGGCTAGGTTGGTCTTAGGAAGCTGGTGTGTGTTGTAGATTTCAAGTGTTAAGTGCTTATGGACTTTGATTTTGTCCTCAGACCAGACGAGGATAAAGATCTCTGGACAAAGAACTCTGATATCACTTCTGGGGAAACCAAAACCCATCTTTTGACCTCCTTTTCCATAAAAGGATTTCTGAACAGGAGGTCAGAGTCGCTTTGACCACAGTGCTCGGACAAGTAACATAAGGCTACTGAGAGCAAACTACTACACTAATCATGCCTTAAAACCTGTTACTGAACACTCTGTCATTAACCAGGATATTTCAAGCCTGAATCCCATCCCTCTTTTTGTCTGCCCCCTGCTCTCCAGGACAGACTACTACCTTATGTTAAAAGCTGTGATGGTAGGCCCCAGCCAGCCTTATTCAGGTTTAACAGAAGGAGGGATTTTTTTTTTCAGGAATACTGTCTTTACATAATTTCTATTAATATATAAAACTGTAGCACACATTTATATCTATTTAACAAGTAACTTGTAAAATTACATCCATACCCTTGTAGTAATGTACTTGGTTCCTAATTTCAGTATTTAATGAGTTACTACAGGCTTTCTTTCTGTGTGTGGGTGCCTTACTATCATTCTGGCTCAGTGGTTCAGGCATAGTGATTAAACCACAAAACCCTTGAAAAAAATAATGGGTTAGGGGTTAATGGTGAGTAAATAAAGCTTGTTGACACCCTGACATTCAAGGGAGCTTAACTCATTGTAGATGAACAAAGAGGCCCAAGTGTTTACTGAGCCTATGCTGTGTGTTTGGTCTGGACTACATTCATCACTAAAATATAAAAAAAACACTTTACAGTAAGACTGAGCTAAGGAATAAGGAAGACTAAATAAAAAAATCCATTTTTTAATAGCTACTATTGAGTGCAACACCGACTTATAAATGAGGCTTTTGTAAGGGATAAGAACTGGAAAAGCGACAAGATAACTAGCACTTTTCAAACCAGGAAGGAATACATTTTTTGCAACTACTGGAATGTATCTGATGTGATAAGAAACTGACCAGAATGGAGTAGTACTTCATGAGAATATACAGCTAAAAGGCAGAAGTGAATTTAGGAAACAGAAGCTGCTTTAGCCCAAGGCCAGGTAGGTCTTAGGAAGCTGGTGTGCGTTGTAGATTTCAAGTGTGAAGTTTTTTATATTATAAAAAAAATATTTTGGCTAATAATGAACATCTACAGGTTTTTGTGGATATAAGGGATATTCTGTGTAATATTCATCCCATATATAAAGGCACTGTGAAATAATTAGGAACACCTGCTTATCTATGCAATTATCTGATTAGCCAATCATGTGGCATAAAACAATCTGGAACTTCAGTTAATGTTCACATCAACCACCGGAATGGAGACAAAAAAGGAGTCTCCACATTTTGTACTGTGGCATTATTGTTGGTGCTAGACAGGCTTGCTGAGTCTTGCGGCAGGCTCAATTATGGGATGCACTCTAGAAGCACTACAGTAGCAAGTGAGAGAATGAAGACAAAACTTAGCGTCGTTATGAGCAATGCTTCATATCATCTCTCTCTCTCTCTCTGACACACTAACTCTTAGGCTCCTCCATACCTCCAGCAACAAACCTTTTTAATGCCTCTTTGTTATTACTCTTATATCTTTAGTCAAGTCAGATATTTTATTGTAATTTGTAATTATTGTGTATAATGGATAGCGGTGGTGACTGGTATATGAGGGGGTACCCAAAAATAACAGGAATTGAAAAAAAAATAGTTTAATAATTTTTATCTATTGAAACTTTAGTCTCCTTCAAAATATTCTCCATGTGAATGAATTTACTTATCCCAATGATTTTCCCACAAGTGGAAACATTTTTGGAATTACTGAAGAGGAATGTTGTCCAAGGCCTGCAGCGATTTTTCTTTGACTTCCACCATGGTACAAAAGTGCTTTCCTTTGAGTTCTTTTTTGTTCATCTGGGAATAAGAAAAAGTCGCACGGAGCAAAATCAGGCAAGCAGACAAAGTGGCAAGAACTGCAAGACACACAAGTCAATACAGAAATCTCTTTAATAGTCCGTAAACTGCATTGCGAACATTTTCAAGATTTTTGTCATTCCTAATTGTGGCAAGTCGGCCAGATCTTGGTTGGTCTTCAAGTGACTTTTCCACTCGTTTGAAACACGAAAACCACTCAGACCTGTGTTTTACTTAAAGCTTCCTCTTTAAAAGCAGTTTCAAGCTTCACTACAGTTTCAACAGCTGTTTTCCCTAAGAGAAAGCAAAATTTAACACAGACTCGCTGTTCTTTATGATCACCCATCACAAAAATCGCAGAACACGTTTAATAAGCACCAAGAAAAAATGACACGGAATGCTGTACGAACAATACAGAGCAACAGCACTTGGCTGACTGGCACAGAGTACTGCAAGTATGCTACATCTAGCGGCAAAATTGGCAACTAAGTCTAGATTGCACACCAGGTACAGATTCCGGTTATTTTTATTATTACTTACCACACTTGATATTAACTGCTTGTTGTCTTGTACAAATCTTGTAATCGATATTTAACCCACTTCCTATTGTCCAAATGACTTTTGCACACTTTCTCACTTCCGATGACAATATATGAATCAATAATCAGTTTCACTAATTGATCAATGAATCCATGTTTCTTAAGAAATGAAATTTTCATATGAAGAATAGTTCAAGATTTCACCAATAGATGGTGCTAGTAACGGATAGAACTAAAACAAACCCAAGACTAAAAAGTTGAAAATAATATATAAATAAAATACTTTTTAAAAACCACGCTTATATTAAGTTAAAAAGTGTACTAAAAAGTAAAAAATAAGTCTCTCGTACATCACTCTCCAAATAAAAGTGTAGGAGCTTTTCATCAATTAACATTCAAAAAACACTTCTTAAAATTTAAGCAAAAGCGCCCACCTTTTATTTGGAGAGTGATGTACGAGAGACTTATTTTTTACTTTTTAGTACACTTTTTAACTTAATATAATCATGGTTTTTAAAAAGTATTTTTTATATATACTGTATATATTTTGGGTAACCCCTCATACTGTATATTTGAGCTTTTGTAAAAGGCTAAATTTCCTTCTTGTGGCAAATCTCTCTTTTTATCGAATATACTTATATATTTTTTTTTGTAGTTTTGTGCAATGTGCAGATTTTAGTTATACATGTGAGGTGTTTTTCTATATAATGACCTAAAAAGAAATGTTAACAGGATTTTGCATCCAAAATCTTATATTCCCTATGAAGCTTCAGCCCTTGGGAAAGATAGAATGTCTGTTGAAATGAGTGCAAAAATGTCATCTTTTGCTTGTTCTCACCTCCTTAGTTCGAGGTTTTTATTGTGCTCTATACATGTGACAATAAACTTGAACTCGAGTGCAGCACATGCCTTCAATTACTTGTCAACTAAGCAATACTTTATTAAGATTCGAGGCCATGTGGCAGAATTTTTCCCCCTACAAATTATTTCTTCAGTTAAATACAATTTGATTTATATGCTGACCTCTGCTTAGGCTCAGCACAAATCATGTGGACAGTAAACTGGCATGGCACAAATGTCATATTAAATTATTATTCAAACCAGATATGGTAGAAATGTATTTAAGACCCAAACAAGTATGTGTATGGTATCCATGAGATGAACTATATTATTAAAGAACCACTTGTTTTACAAAGCAAATCGTGAGACTTCAACTCTGAAAGGCACTTTACAAAATTAAATAAATTGTGCTGATGTAAAATAAGCTAGGATAGTGTTCTTTATGAAAGACACTATATAAAGGCATTAATGATTTTGGCATAGAACTCCATTAAAGTATTTCCTAGACAGAGCACTAAATAAAATAAGCATTGCATGCTTACCAATACTATCGGAAATGACTTCAGACTCCTACCAAGCACAGACTGCTGTGTCTGTTTAGACAAACCAAATGTACCCACCTATTATCAACCTGCTTAGTTTGGTTCAGGTCACAGGAGCCGAAGTCTATCCCAGCAGCACTGCATGCAAGTCGGAAACCAACCCTGAAATGGGTGCCATTTAAAGAATACTACCTGTTTATCTGTTTACAGATGATTCATGTGTATATAGTGTAGGGCACATTTGAGTAGTCAAAATGTTTGTTTTAAGCAACTGAATTTTGACAAGAGGGCCACGTCAGAAGTTCCTGAATGCCCTTGATGAAAGAGTTAGCCAGCTGAGTTGTAAGGGAAAGGCCACATGCACAAGGCTTACCTCTCGGATCTCTTTTATCTTGGATCCCCCTTTTCCTATCAATGACCCACACTGGCTGGCTGGAACCACAAGCCTGAGCGTCACAGGTGGTTTGCTTGTCACTGTGCTGTTTGTCATTGAAGCATTTATGTCCTGTAATAACAAAGTCAATAAGAGTTAACATGGGATTTGACACTCCATTTAACACCCTAATCCTCAGCACAGCAGCAAAGGATCAAAGAAAATATCTGAGCTGAGACTAAGCCCCCAGTAGCTCAGTTGGACCAATCACAGTGCTCTTACTGTGGACACTTGAACTCCTGATTAGTGCAAACCTGAAAGATTACTGCAGAACCAATAAAGCTTTTATATTGCCAACCAGATAATTCAACAAATATTCCAAACTTAGGAAATGCTGGAGTAGTTTCTTAATTTATTTTAGACATTTCTAGCTTGAATATTTAAGGAACCCGATCTGTGGTCTATGTAATAGAAGCTGTATAAGATTGAAGCTGTAAGATGTTTCTGATTTTTTCTTGCCATTACCATCCTAACATGGTGCATCATATATATCAGCTGCCCATTTGATCCTAATGAAACTGAATAAGACCTCCCAGACCATGGAGTAAAGGTCTAACTGAAAAGTGTCACCACAAATTTGTCACTCTCAATCCACCTTCAGCTGAGGGGAGCCGATTTTCACTTAATAAAACTAACTGGCTGGCATGTACCACTCAAGGCAAGGGAGGGAGAGAGAGAGAGAGAGAGAGACCAACTTGGTCTACTACTATGGCAGTAGGTCTTATTAATAAGTCTGCTCCATTTCTTGAACCGTATGCACTAGCAGAAAGAAATAGAGGGGCAACAGAGAGAAGTCAGAGCTTTTGGCAGATACCTTCATGTAAACAACTCTAAATACATGGAATTAATTAGCAAGAAGTGTGGCAGAGAGCAGGACTTTAGGGACCGTCGGACCTCGACTTGATGTTATTTTGGAAAATCTAAGTGAAAAGGATGGACAAGCTGGTTGGGCTGAATGGCCTGTTCTCATCACAGTTATTCTTATGTACTACTGTTACTGTTAAATCAAATTTAATCATATTTGAAATTCAAAATTACAATCATTACAATTACAATCATTTTGTATTGCACTAAGTATGTGATTAACATTAATGGCAGCATTGATGAAGTAAAAGTAAAATTTTGTTAACCAAATATGGGAAGTACAGGCAAGACAAAACAGCAGCAATCTGTTAACAATTACAGGGTTTGGAGTAAAAATGTTTTCAGATTTTTATTACTGATTATCAATTTCTATCCTAAACTACAGCATAATACAATAGTGTTGCAAAAATGCAATTATGGTACTTGAATTAACATTGGATTGTTCTGTCTGCAGCACCTTTATTAACAACTATAACTGTCTTTTAACTGAAAATTCAACCAAAAATGGCATTTAAACTCATTAAATGAATACAGTTTAAAATATTTAAGAAGGACAAGAAAGCTGAAGTTTAAAATATGTTCCATACTAATCATTACCACTTCAGATGTGGTGGTGATCCTCAAGAGAGGAATCTATCCAGACTTTCTTTTGCCACCATCTTCAATCGACTTCAATGCCAATGCCAATGCCAATGTCACAAGTCATGACAAACCCTGGACGGGTGGCCAGACCACCAAAGGGCACACGCTGACACGGAGTCAATTTAGAGTTGCCAATTACACCCACTTTATACATTTAAATAGAATTAAATATTGAAGTAAAAATAAGGATTTGAACAATGTTTCATTATTTAATTATACATTTCATTTGAAAAAACTGACTTTGACAAAGAAATGAAACTTTATAAAAGGATTAATATCACTTATTCACACATTAGCCATAAACAGAAATTGGCAGCTGCAATTTTTTACACGATTATAGGTATCACAGAACACTTGAAAAAAATTTAAATCCATGTTTATCATTTTGTGATTTTTGCAAAATGTTAGGCAATTAAATACGTTGATGTAAAAGGTTGAAGAAATAATTATAATTATTTGTAATTATATCTCTAACTCAGGTTTGATAATGGATGCAGGCATAACTCTAAACTTAATTACATGACAAAAAAAAAAATCTCTGAATGTTTTGCTTTAAAAATTCAACATGATTGTCATATATGGACTATTTTGATTTTAATGATTTTATAAAACCCTATGTTGAATTTTAAGAGTACTTTTGTGCTGCTGAAGTGGCTTAATAAATGTGTTCTTTATTTTGTTATGCTTGAATGGAGACTGGGCAGTGTGACACACGGCTGCCTCATGTGGTTTTGATATGTGACTCTAATTACTGTGGGTGTGAGTTTTCTGCTCCAAACCACTCTCTCTGTTTTCTAACATCTCCTCATCTGGTGTTCCTGACACAGCATTAGGTGTATTATTTAAGAACAAACAAGACTAAATGTAGCGGTGGTAGACCCCGTGGTAGAACAGTTGGGGGTCTGAACAACATGATCACTGCTTGCAGCGCAGCATTCCACTACAAGAGAACTGTCAGGCAAATTCCACTCAAAACAGTTGATTTACTTACCTCTTCAAATTTAAGTGCAATCATGGAAAAAGCTTTGAATATGGCATCTGTGGGGCCTGTAATTGTGACAATCCTCTCAGGGCATGATCCCTCGGAAATGTTGATTCGAGCACCACTCTGGTAAATTGAGAGGATCAGTCAAGTTGGGTTGCAATTTACATTTGAATTGGAATAAAATCATTGCTTTCAACAAGCAACTATAAAAGAGCCTTTCTTTAAATAAGTTATAAAATTACTGCAAATATAGCTTAGTGCTCAACAATCAGGGAGTGTCATAACAAGGGAGGATGTATCCCTCCACCAATCCATTACCCAGCTAGTCTGGAGTCAAGCAGACACCCAAATTAAGATAATCTCCAGTTATTACTAAAGAAAATATTTCAGGAAATGGCTAATACAGATCTAAGGCTACAACAGTGTCACTGTGTGCATGTGGAATATTATATTGAGAGCATTGTAGAACTTTACATGCAAAAAAATTATAATCTGCTATGGTGGGAGGCTTCCAAGGGCAGTTGGGCTTAGAAATAAAGTCATTTGGAAAAGGCTAAAGGTGAACGACCATGACCTGAGCAGGGTAGAATGTACTGTGCCTCTAAGAGTACACAGCCTTGGAAGATTTCACACTTTATTGTTAAACAGCATTGAATCACAGTTGATTTAATTTGGCTTTTTTGACACTGATCAACAGAAGACTCTTTATTGTTCCAGTGAAAATGGATCTCTGTAAAGTGATCTACATTAATTACAACTGTAAAATAATCGATCACATACAGAAACACCGAAGTTATTACCGGTGCCGCCATCTAGTTTATCTGTCTGAGTTTTAATTGACTGCAATATAAATGCACCTTATCCTGAATTTCCAACTGGTGGCGAGGTAGTAGAATGGTCTAACCTTCAATGAAGACAAAAGAACACTCCAAGTAACTTGGAAGTTTACACATTGTGGTAGAAGACCAGCAGTTCAACCCAGCTGGGACGCCCCTGAGATGGAAGGTTGGGGGAAGACAGCTATTTGTGGACACTGCCTCCCCCAAAACGCTAGATGGCAGCTCCCCTGGAGTGTAGCGGTGCCCCAAATTCCACAGGGCATCCAGAGACTTGGAGTTTGGTTTCTCAGCCTTGTTGGGTACCTTGGGTGCCACCAGGGGGAGCTGTGAAAGGACCTGGGGAGTCATTCTTGCCTTGCAGCCCAGAAGTACTAGAAAGTCATGATGGGGAGGTGGAAGCCCCGAAGTACTTCTGGGCTGATAAATGAATTGGGATTCTCTATTTGACCCAGAAGTGCCGGTAGGTCACGTGGGCGGTTGAACAGAAGCACTTCTGGGTCAAGGTCTATTTAAAGGACTGCTGGAGACCCAGCAAGCAAGCTGGAGTTGGGTGGAGTGTGACAGAGCTTGCTGGGAGGTGTGGAGGAGAGAATTGTGTATTGTGAATATTATTGAATTTATTGCCTGTTCTTGTGTTTGTGGTGCTTGGAGGGCACTGTTTATTAAGAAGAAAGGCATTCAAAATAATCTTGGTGATTTTAACCTGTGTCCAGTGTATCTGTTGGGGCTAAAGGGGTGATAGTGACCCTTAGCGTCTTACAACATTTTATTGCTATACAGTACAGCATTTAATCACAATGGATTGAATTTGACTTTTTATATATACCGATCAAAAAAGCAGTATTCACACCATTCAAGTCACTATTTAGTAGATGAATCTTTTGGCAGCAATTCCAGCCTTGAGTCAATGAGATGGATCTCTATCAGCTTTGTGCATCTGGACCTGGCAATATTCTTCCATTCTTCTTTGCAAAACTGCTCACGCTCTGTTAGGTTGCATGGGGATCATAAGTAAGCAGCCACACATTCTCAACTGGTTTGAGATCTGGACTCTGACTTGGCTGCTCCAGGGCATTGACATTGTTGTTTTTTAAGTTATTCTTGTGTAGCATTGACTTTATGCTTGAGGTGACTGTCAGACTGCCTCAGGGTTTCCTTCAGGAGTTTTCAGTATTTTTCTGTATTCATTTTACCCTCCCAAGCCCTCAAGGGCCTGCTACAGAGAAACCGTATGATGCCACCACTAAGCCTCATGGTGGGGATGGTGTGTTTTTGACAATGTGCAGTGTTTGGTTTATGCAAAACATGGTATTTAGTCTGAAGCTGAATCTCATTAGACCATAAAATGTTCCAGCCAACTTCAACATCCCTCTACTTCAGGTGTCACATGTGTTTTTTATCACTCTCCTATAAAGTTGGGACTGCTGAAGCACACGAGCAACAGTCGCTTTCTTCATATTCTCTCTAATCTTATACACTGTAGCTTGCAAATCCTTCCACTAGCACCGTCTGCCATGCTGGCTCACCACAAGTTGGATCTTCCAAGTAAAAGAGCATTTATGCTACTCTCTAACTACAGACAGGTGATCTCCATTAAACTGTGACTTCAACTGGCCACACCAGCGATGGCTGTGTAGCGTATACAATACTTATGAATCAGTAATTGCAGTACTTATGCAATCGGTTATTTTATATTTGTAAGTAACTTGGAACACTTTGCAAAGATCTGTTTCCATTTTGACATTATCATTATGACAAATATTGCTGTTTTGATCAGCATCAAAACCGGTGTGTTGCAGCTTGGTTCAAATCATGGCTTGATCGCTAGCTTACATCTTTGTAAGTCATAGTCTGCCTTAGAGTACTTTGTAATTGTCAACTTGAAGACGGACGGTCCAGTGTGAGTGAGGCACTGGCGCCTGCATTGCACTCAATTTTGCTGAGAAACACTCAATTTCCTTAGACAATCGGAAGTTACAATGTGTAAAAAAATCTTGAGTTAAGGTCGTTTGATCAAAAAGTAAGTATACTTTTAAAAGGACTGTAAATTGTATTGTAGATCATGCACTTGACACATGTTTTATTATCAACATGCACACTGTGATCAAACCCATTCGATCCCGTTCAGACATTCGGGGGCTTGTGAGTCCTCTGTACTGGCACCTCTGCACATGTTTAAAATCTGGGCATCCATACTCTACCCGTTAGGACCAGTGGTAGTAAAAAATGGATGCACAGAACAAAGCATACATTCCAAAAATAAATACTCTTTATTTATAGTGCCAACAAAAGCAATTGAGTATATTGCATGTCTCTGTGAGAGTGCAGTCCATAAAATACACAATAGTCAAGAAAAGTAAGTGTTGATGAAACTGTGCAGTATAGTGTATCTAAAAATAAAGGCGATGAAGAAAGTGACAATAAACAATTCTTCCTTATCCTTCCACAAGATGATAATCAAAATGAAAAAAAAAACTCATCCAAAGAAAAAGTAAAAATGGCATAGGTACAAAAATATAGGGAAAAACCCAGTGGAAATCTCTAGATATATACAGTGGGTATAGAAAAGAATCACCTCCTTTGAAAATATTCACATCTTGTTGATTTACAGCCTAAAATGCAAACATACACAAAAATTCAGCTTTCAAATTTGCTCAATGGAACATATAGCATCCAAGTGAAAGATATAATAGCAACAGTTTGGAAAAGTAATAATAAATAAAAAATGAGAATCACTGAGATTGATAATAGATCACCCAGTCCCCAAAGGAATACTCAATCAGGTAAATCATCATCTTCATCGCACACCAAGGTAATTGGCTTCCTCTTGTGATCAATCATAATCATTGTGATTAGTTTAGCATAAAAATGGCTATTCCTGGTGCACTGCAATGCTTGGTAGTGCAACTGAAGACAAGCTGTTGACTATGGGTGGTGTGGCGCTCGACCCGGACACAGACAGGCGGACTCGCTAGTGTCACCCAACACACGTTTATTTAAGTCCATTATTTACAGTGCAGCAAAAGTCCCCCAAAGTCCTGGCCACAACACACTGCCTTTCTTTCTTCAGGCCACTTCTTTGCCTCTTCCTAAGACTCGAGCCATCACGTGAAGGGAGGTGGCCCCTTTTATATGCACCTGGATGTGCTCCAGGTGTGTTCCGGCAATCTCCTACCAACACGCCCCAGTGTGGTGGAAGTGCTGGCTGCAGTCCCGGAAGCACTCCGGGTGTCCTTGCTCCTCTTCCCCCCCAGCACTTCCGGGTGTGGCAGAAGTGCTGAGGTCCAGGGCTCCAAAGGCACAGGGGTGCCCCCTGGCGGTGACCATGGGCCCCTACAGGGTAGAGCTTCAAAGCTCTGTACCCTTGACCCCCAAAGGAACCAGGGCGGTCGCCCCCACATGGTCTGGGGAAGGCGTTAGCCCTCCTCCGGTCGTCCTGGGTGTCCCGGCCGGGTCGTCACCCCAGCCATCTCCAACAGTGGTAAGATCTCAGGGACAAAGCTGGACAGGTACAAGTCAGGAGATGGATACAAAAAGATTTCAAAAGTGTTATTAATCCCTAGGAGCTCAGTAAAGTTCATAATCAAGAAGTTGATAGTGTTTGGTACTACTAGGGCCCTCCATGGATCAGGACATCCCTCCAGATTGGATCAAAGAGCAATGAGGAAACTATCTCAGAGAGAACTACCAAGAGGCCAAGGACAACTTTAAAAGAGTTGGAGGACTTTATGGCAAAGAGTGGTCATTGTGTGCATGTAACAACAATATCACAAGCACTCCACAAACATGGCCTGTACAGGTGGGTTTCAAGAAAAATGCCACTTCTCAAGAAAAGTCACATGAAGTCTTGTTTGAGCTTTGCCAAAACGCACCTTAAATATTCTGAGGCAAAGTGGAAAAAGGTGATATGGCCAGGTTATTTGACCTCAACACCAAACGGTACACCTGGAGGAAATGCAATACAAGTGACCATTCAAAACACACCATCCCTTCACTAAAGCATGAAGGTGGTAGCATCCTGTTGAGGAAGTGATTATCTGTAGCAGGGACTGGGGCACTTGTCAGGGTACAAGGAAAGATGGATGGGGCAAAATACCATCAAATTTTCTCGGTCAGAAAGTTGAAGATGGGAAGAAGGTTCACCTTTCAACATGACAATGACCCAAAGGACACAGCAAAAATGACCACATAGTGGATGAAGGAGACAAAAATGAATGTCCTTGCATATCCTAGTCAGAGCCTAGACTTAAATTCTACTGAAAATTTGTGGAATAACTTGAAGATTGCAGCCCACCAACAGTCACCATCCAATCTGAGTGAGCTTGAACAGTTCTATAAAGAAGAGTGGGTAAACGTTGCACAGTCTAGTTATGCAAAGTTGGTAAAGAAGTATCCCAATAATCAAAGCAAAAGGGTGTTCCACAAAGTACTGACATAGGAGGGGTGATCCTTTATCAATTCAAACTTTATCAGGTTTTTTTATTATTTTTCCAAACTTTTGCTATTATATATTTGACTTGGATGTTATAGGTTGCATTGAGTAAATAAAGCTGAAAAGAAAGTATTGTTGTTTGTGTTCATTTCGGGCAGTAAAGCAACAAAATGTGAATATTTTCAAAGGGGTTTTCTTTCCCCACTATAAGTGTTTACAAGAAAGCTTTTTAAGGGTCACTACTCAATTTGTTGATCTACCACATGGTCAAAAGAATAGTTCTGCTGGTATATATGCAGCTCTGCAGCCAGCCTGGAGCAACCACCCTGGAGCTCCAAGAAAGTGGAGTTGACTGTAATGGATGCTAAATGTCTGGCTGCAGACCTGCAGAGCTCTGTTTGGTTACATTATGGTTATGATTAGGGTTGTGGGAGGGTTATGTGATTCCAGTAATGGCAAGTACTGTCAACTAGGTTAGCTCCACCAACTTGGAGATTCAGGGTGGGGGCTTCGGGCTGTTAAGATACCTGACTCCAAATTTCAGGCAGCTTCCTAAACTTTTTCCAAGACAGTAACTCTCTTACAGCACAACTGGTGTACATGCACTTTTTGAAGGTCCAAACAGGCATAACAGGCCTCTTCACACCCAAACCAAACCACCAATGATTGTTCCTTTCACAGCAATTCACCATGCTGCTGCCACAGCTGCTTCTCTCTCCTGGAGTTTCCTGTGACCCTACCATGCTATCTTAGAAGTAATTACAATGGAAAAAACTATAGTTAGTTATTTTCAAAACAAACAATTTTATACGGCCTATCATAGCTCTGGAGCTCATCAGATAACAAAGGGTGCAAGAGCAGTCAATCTCAAAGCACTTTTGGTCACATTCAAGCCAGTTTCCCTTTTAATTAACCTAACACCTCCTTGAAATATAAGAACATTCAAACAAATAATGCATTCTGCATAAATGGCTCATCTTCACACCCAGTTGTACTGAGACACCAGTCAACATGGCAGCATATCACTGGGCTGTGACAGAAATGGGTATTCCCTGAATGAACCCGAGCCAAACCCAGCATACTACACAGAAGCTAAAGCAGCCAAAAACTAACCTAAGATCCAAGTTGTGTGAAGTAGCAGTGCCAACAATGGTTCCATCTGCTTGCTTGTATTTTTTTAATAATGTCGTCTTTCCTCTGTTTTTTTGTGCACTGTATTTGTGTGTGTCTGTATGTGCAGAAATATACTGTGTCAACATTTACTTGTTGAGAAACTATTTTAAAATTTGGCTGAATGCAGGTAATAAACAAGGTCTTTAAAAATGATTGTTTTCATAGTGAGATGCTTTTGGTTTACTTACTGTATTTTTTTTAGTAAAATACATCTTATTTATTATTCTTTTATTGAGCTCTTCTGACTAGGATTTACCATAGTTTCATTTGGTGATGTAAGATACTGTAACAGGAACAGCTTATTTAAGGCATTTAAGTTCTTAATATGAAGTGATCAAAATGTAACCTTTTTCGGTGTAAATGACAGGGTGTCATCATCCATAGTATTAACAAAGGCTTGAGATGGTTTTCTATACTTTTTAAAATGAAACCTATACAGTCGGAGAAGAACAAATGTGGAAACGGCTCGGAGTATTTTCACTGATTTTTACATGAGGAGTTGGTTGTTTTCCGCCAACCATAGATTAAAATTGAGGTCTGTGGGAGAGGATCGCACTCTGCTCAGGGTCATTCAGTGGGTCAGTAGTTCTGAAATCCAGCACTTGTGTTTATTAATACTCTGAAATTTAAAAAAACAAACACAATCTAACAGGGCAGCCTTGGTCAACTTGGTGCAGCTGACACAAGTAAGTGCATATTAAACTGTCTGTGAATGCAAGGAAGGAACACGGCCAGCGAGAACAGAAATAGAAATCGGCTACAGTATGGAAAGATGAAGAGAATTTGGAAATATGTCAAGAGCACAACACTGTGCATCAAATGACAACCAATATTTTCTGGTATTTTTTTTTAATTGAAGATACTTACCTCTTCTCTCATCTTTTTAACTGTTTCACCTTTCTATAAGTTAAAAATAAGACATTATTAGAAATAGAAAAACAATAAAAAAACATTTTTACATTGTTTAGTAAGGTAAACCCTTTAAAACCCTAAACCTAACCCTTAATGATCTTAAGACGGGCAGTGCACTAATCTGAATTCTTACTTAAATTAAAGGGAGGTAAGAGCACTGGAGAGCTCCGTAAAGTAGCGTTTTAACTATACTGCCTCTTGAAAAACAATAAAAAAAACATTTTTATATTGTTCAGTAAGGTAAACCCTTTAAAACCCTAAACCTAATCCTTAATAATCTTAAAACGGTCAGTGCACTAATCTGAATTCTTACATAAATTAAAGGGAGGGAAGAGTACTGGAGAGCTCCGTAAAGTAGTGTTTTAACTATACTGCCTCTTGAATAAAAAACATACTATATCTCTTGCTCTGAAATCTATTTCCTTATAAAGCAGATAGTGATATTTTCTGTTATTAAAGATCATATATTATAAAGACCGACAGTTATGGCTGTCAATATGTTACCCTAATCCATTTCTCTTGTCAAGTTCAGGTTCATTAAAACATCTGTGCCTATTAACTCAGCAATGTGTTCAAAGCAGTAACCAACCCTGGGCAGTTCACTGATCCATTGTAGGGCAGTCATATGCACATACAGGACCCCAAAACACAGCCAGTTTCAAGTTACTAGTTAACCTAAGGGGCTGTAATTCCAAAGCTCCAGCACAGCGGTCATCACTCTGGACAGCATGATGCCAGAAGATGTCCACCCTCTTGAACTTCTATTCAGTGACAGCCATGCTTTCTTCTCAGTTACCCACCTTTCCAATAATGCTTCCAACTTCCTAAAAAAAAAGAGAGAATTTTTGTTTTTAACAATGAAAAAGGAATTGTATTTTAACACTGACTTGTAAATATAAAAAATGTCTGAACGTTTATATATTAATTTTACATGTTTACGAATCAGACTGTACAGAACCAATAAAAATGGATAGAAATGAAATGTTTTTAAATACTGACTAGTTGTGGAGCTGGTAACAGTAGATACTCGTATTGATAAGTTGTGTGGTATTTAATTAATCTTGTTGTGCATTCTGACAGGAACCAAAAGCTGCACAGGTTTCAATGGTTATTAATCATAAAGGCACATATTCTTTTGTCACTTGTAGCCCTATTGATATTGCCACTACATACAAATAAATACATAATAGCAGATTGCTCTTCATCAAAAATGCATATGTGGTTAAGGATTAATGTCAACCATTAGCAGTGTGGAAAAGATGTTAATGTGGTGCTGATTTTTGGTCTACTGAGAGGGATGCTGCACAAATTATGAGACCGAAAAGCAGCAGATAAACTGTTATGATCACTTGTGCTAAACCGACCAAACTAAATGGCAGGTTGACTTTAATGAAAGTCCCAGGAGAGCACACAACAGAAAATATTTAACCAATATGAAAGCAACTTTAAAAATGATATTTAAGTGTATGTGATGAACTGTCATTTCTTTAGGGTTGCTCTGTTTCTGATGGCTTTGACATTTATAGCAGCAGAAAAATAATCAGATCTTCACCATACACTGATAGCTTTTTAACTTCCCTTTCTCAGTAAATCAGTCAATCAGTCAAGCTTAGTTTTGGACAGCACTTTTTATATAGGGAACAGCATTATCCACCTTAATAAAAGATTAGTGTCTGTCCAGTTGCTATATGTCTGCCATTCCAACAGATGGTGCATCAAACATCCATCCATCCATCCATAGTCTAACCCGCTGAATCCGAATAGGGTCACGGGGGTCTGCTGGAGCCAATCCCAGCCAACACAGGGCACAAGGCAGGAACCAATCCTGGGCAGGGTGCCAACCCACCGCAGGACACACACAAACACACCCACACACCAAGCACACACTAGGGCCAATTTAGAATCACAAATCCACCTAACCTGCATGTCTTTGGATTGTGGGAGGAAACCGGAGCGCCCGGAGGAAACCCACGCAGACATGGGGAGAACATGCAAACTCCACGCAGGGAGGACCCGGGAAGCGAACCCGGGTCTCCTAACTGCGAGGCAGCAGCGCTAGCATCAAACATTTGTACACATAAAATGATTTGCATTTGTCATTCCAACATCAAAACTGCTTTCACAAATCTCATATCAAATGGCATATAATAGAGACATATGAAATTCATTTATCATTTCAAAAGACGTCGCATCACAAACATTTATACTAATGCATTTTATTACTACAACTATTGGATACACCATCTGTTGGAATGTTGAATGCAATGCATTTTATTACCACTCAAATTACAAAATACATTCCAAGCGATGGTGCACTGCAAACATTAATGCTGAGAGTTACTTTGATTACTTAGATTTCAACTCATCTTAAATAGATAGCACAGCTAGTCACTGTATAATGCAGTTAAAAAATTCCTTTATGGCAGCTACAATACAGTAGAATAAGACAAAGAAAACCACAGAGACTTGGCAGCAAAGTACTTCAAAAAGTAAATGGTGAACAGTAAATATACAGAGCTTTGTATTAAATGTAGGAAAGCAGAAAACAGGGATATGGCAGGTGTTCAAGCTTAATTTTAATGTCTTAACAAGCTTCATAGACAGATTTAAGCTGACATTTTCAGACAGACGGCAGATGCTAAAGCGCCAAAATGATACAAGATATGCAATATATAGCATATACTGTCACAAATGAGTAGTTTCTTTTAGCACTCTGGGGAGAAGCTTTATAAGACAACCAAAAAACTGCCATAATAAGAATAGAATTTTGTTTTTCTAACTCAGCTGGGACTCCTGAGTGAACCTGCCTGGTGGTGACTTGAACAGTGAAAAGCCCGAAGTCACTTTGGATAATTATGCAAACATACACAGATATAAACATCAGTGTCACTGAGGCAGAAGCTGCACTGCTGTTAGGGAGCTTTGTAACAGTGTCCAGGGTAATAGTCATCATTGTAAAATACAGAGTTTGATTGAAGGTCTAATTCATTATAGGTTCTTCTTCTTCTTCTTCTTCTATATATGACTTACTAGTCTCACTAATAAAACATTTTCATTGCCAAACTGCTCTGGAAGCTTTTTATTGGCTCACACGTGGGAGCAGCCTTACTACTGTTTACACTTAAATACAGTTTACATGGGACTTCAGTGCAAGAAACAGTCAGCGATCTACTGTTTTGCACTGCTGATTTCCTGCCTAGTTTTGGTTTGCATGCCCTACTCCTGTTCTAATGGGTGTTCTCTGATTATTCTTAAGTGCCTTGAGCATGGAAAAGGGGCTATATCTTGTACATAAATGTCTACACATGGAAGTATGTGTGTCTGTCCGGCCCGGAAGTGAGAGGTGAAGTTGGGGTAAGGGGATACACAAGCGAGGCCATCACGTCAGCAAAACAAAACCTCCTAAGAAAGTCGCTCGCTTAGCCGCTAATACAGAAGCGAGGCGTGCACATCGGCAAAACGGTATCACTTTTACTTTTCCTCCCACCGCTAATACAGAACCAAGAGGAGCATGTCAGCAAAATGAAACCTCTGAAGAAAGACAAAGTCGCTTAGCCACTAATACAGAAACGATGTGAGCACATTGGCAAAACAAATCCTCCTAGGAGAGAGATGCCCAGTGTAATTCCTTTCAATTACCTGACATCTCTACATTTCAATTTTTTTTCTGACGATTTCAATAGTTTTTAGGACCCCTGGCTTTTTATAGTACAGGCTTACAACAGCTAGTATATAAATAAATTATTATTATTGTTATTATTATTATTGTTAATAGCAATATTAATAGTGTAACTGGATATGTCAATATGTATGGGTGCAACTTACGGACTGGCCTCCATCTAGGGCTGGTCCCTGCCTTTCACTCACTGCTGCTGTGTCACTTCTTTTCCGATGATCATATGCTGTATAAAATTCAAAATATGGGAGACCGAGGGGACCTCAAGGTACTTTGTAAAGTACACTGTGATGGTGCTTCTTATGAAAGCTGTCACAATAATGAATATGGTCTGATTGATTGGTTGACTGACTGACTGATTCATCCAAAAAGCAATGGACTATCAATTATTTTTTTTAAATAAAGTGGTGCATTGTTTGTTGGAATAGTCTACTTGAATACAACAGGTTATAAAAGAAACACAAAGACGTACCTTTCCGTGCATTAAGAGCCGTATTGTCAATGTGACGTTGAGGCCTCCTTCTGAGACTTTCCCATCCTTCCCAGTTATATTCATTGTGATCATATTTATATTCATTTTGAAAGTGTTGGTTCAGGGTTGGTAGGCTCTGTTATTTTGATAAAAATGACCTAATAAAAAGAGGAAATGAAAATTTTCATTTTAAATTTCAGAAATATCTGTCTTACACTCTAATAAACAATGATATATATAATGTGCAAAACAGACCATCCATTAATTTTCTAAGCTGCTCCAGAAACTCTGTACGTCAATGGTTTAGATAGATAGATAGATAGATACTTTATTAATCCCAAGGGGAAATTCACATAATCCAACAGCAGTATACTGATACAAAGAAACAATATTAAATTAAATAGTAATAAAAATGAAAAGAATTAAAATAAAATTAATGTTCGCATTTACTCCCCCGGGTGGAATTGAAAAGTCGCATAGTGTGGGGGAGGAACGATCTCCTCAGTCTGTCACTGAAGCTACTCCTCTGCCTGGAGATGACACTGTTCAGTGGATGCAGTGGATTATTCATGATTGACAGGAGTTTGCTTAGTGCCCGTCACTCTGCTTAAATTCTATATGTGAAATAGGTGCAGATTAGGTAAACTTAACGTTTCAAGTTAAATGGTGTGTGTGTGGATGTGTGCATGAGTATGTCTTGTGATGTACTGGCACTCTAACCAAGGCTGCCAGAACCATGTGAAAAAGTAAGTACAACCAGAGGTGGGTAGTAACAAGTTACATTTACTCCGTTATATTTACGAGAGTAACTTTTTTTAAAAAAAAGTAGTTCTAAGAGTAATTTTACTGCACCATACTTTTTACATTTACTTGAGTTCATTTGTGAAGAAGAAACGCTACTTTTACTCCGCTACATTGGGCAACACTCGACTCGTTACTTTTTTCCATTTATACATTAAAGTATATTTTTGCAAGAGAGTAGTTACCAGTGGATCTACTGCATGACTCTTTCACCAATCAGACGTAGCCATGCAGTCACATGACCACACACAATCTTCCTGCGTCTTGCAGCCTGTGAGACTTTTTAGTCATGTGAGGCTCCTGTTCACTGCTAAACGGTCACAGCTTCACTGCAAGAACCAGATCATCGTTCCCAAGCCTGTCTTTCATGTCTTTTAACCTCATGTCTTTTCTCCTTTTCTTTGATTCCCCCTTCTTTTTTGTACTGATCCATATATATACACTCCCATCTCTGTGGGCCTTAATCACACGCCGCAGGAAGCCAATAAATCAATTGAGAATGATCGGACTCACAGGTGCGACTTGTTCCAACTGCCTCATTAACTCCTCGGAGAGTGACATGGCTTTATGGATTTGAAACTGGCCTTTTTTTTTTTTTTTTTTTTTAAGCCGCCAACCCGCTACACCACAAAGTGCATATGCAGTGTTATGCTGTCAGTCTACAGGATATCTCGTCACAGTAAATAGTCTGCACTGTTCAGACATACATGTTACCTACTGTAGGTATCTGCTTCAAAAGCTTTGTTCTGAAAAACTGTTATTCGTCCATCTTTATTTTGTAAAGATGTGATTTATTTTTACTCATTTTTTTTAATTTTATTATTTTATTATTTGGAAATAGCAGAATTTGCACATTATTTTATATTTTTATCTGTCTTATTACAACATTTCTAAAAAATAAATCATTTGTTATGTTCAAACAGTTCTTGAGTAGTCTTTTCAACACATGCTTTTGGTGGACTACTTTTTACTTCTACTTGAGTAATATTATTTTGAAGTAACGCTACTCGTACTTGAGTACAATTTTTGGCTACTCTACCCATCTCTGAGTACAACCAACAAAATGTGTTTTTCTTTTTTATGTGGATTTATCAAGATTTGACCTTCATTTAAACAGTGACTTCAGATAAAAGTGACATAACGGAACACCGAGACACACTTACACTTTGTAGTCTATTGTATGATTTAAATAAACATAAATAAAAAATTGACATATGGAGAAAGTAAATGCACCTGAAATGCCTAAAATCAGAATCCAATACAACCGATAAGAACATCATTAGAGAAGATCTTATCTAAATCGGTCTTATTTAAACCTCATACATTTACTTTGGTTTGCTCATTCTTGCTAAAGTGTGAGTTTTCACCTTACCTAAACTGAACAAGCTCTCTGAGACCTCCAGAAAGAAGGGTTATAGATACCAATGAGTCTGGGGGAAATAAATAAATAAATAAATAACTGGAATTCAGCCATTCCTCTGTCTGGAAGACAATCTACAAGTGGAGACAATTTCAAACAACTTCAATTTCAAACAAGGTGCAGACCAGTTTTCTCCCCTGAGGAAGTTGAGTCTAAGATGCAAAAAAAAGTCTCTAAGAACCCCAGAATTTCATCATGGGACCTACAGCTGTTAACACCGTTAAAGTCAAAAGGCATGAGTCCACCATTAGGAAGAGGCTATATAATTTAGATGTATATGGGAAGCATGCCAGAAGGAAACATTTGCTGTCCAGAAAGAACATCAGGGTAAAATAAAGTCTGCCCATAAATACCTGGGCAAAGACTAGGACTTCTGGATAGAAGAGACAAAGATAGAGCTGTTTGGCCACAGTAACAGAAGACCTATTTGCTGAAAATTAAGGAGAACCTGGTACCAACTGTAAAGCACCATCATAGAATCCATTCTGAATACTTCATTGAACCAGAGGATAATGTGTGACCAACTGTCAGAAGATTGAAGCTCAAATGAAAATGGATGTTGCAACATGATAATGACCATAAACATACTATTAAACCCACCAAACAATGGCTGAAAAAGGAATGGGGGCTTCTGGAATGGCCAAGCCAAAATCCAAATCTGAATCCCATTGAGATGTTATGAAGGGAATTTAAAGCAGGCTACACAAACAAGACACACGCCAAACAGCACACGGAGGAATGGGGAAACACTTTCTCCCAGTCAATGTTAGAGACTGCTAGATAGTTTTAGGAAACTTCTAATTGAGGTTGCTTCTGCCAAAAGGTACAAAACCAGCTCTTAGAACCAAGGGTGTGTTTACTTTTTTAACAGGCGGAAATGGCATATCTGTTCATTTTTCATTGAAAAAATTATTCCAAAGTCAAATTTTCATTTTTGTCACCTTTATCTAAATATACTATTTTAATGAAGATCACATCTTGATATGTCCACATACTGTATATTAAAGGGAATGTCATTTCATGGGGTGTACTTACATTTTCATATGATTTGCAGATTTGTAGATGTTTAGAATGTTAATATTATAAGCTCATTCCACTTTTCTCTTCAAGAAAAGAAGTTATTAGCACATGTAATTCACTATACATAGTCATTCAACCAATTTATATTGTGTGTTTCATAGTGAACACAGTGTAAAAGCTTTCAGGGACATCACATATGAAAAAACACATATAATGAGATAGTGGGGGTGGGGGTCTTGACATATTAACCTGTGACTTTATAAATTCAGTGCAATTCCTTAACTGAGTTGCAAATTATTCATCCTTCTATTAATTTCTTTAGCCATTCAAGTACTCATTCTTCACTATGTCAAGGCTGTGTTGAATATGAATTAAACAAATTAATCAGATGTTTAATTTATAGCCATCAGCTGCCTTTTATATTTACAATAGTTAATTGCGTCTCTGTGTGTGTGTTTTTTTTAACATTTGCTGTATTCTCCAATTCTTATTGCATTGATCAGATGGCTTTTAACCTAATCAAAATGGAGAAATACAACCGGGGAAAAAAGGATTTAAGTGGCTCAGACCCAAATTTGTTTTCTTACTCTAATTTCAGTTTAGTAATTAGAATTTTGAACATTGCTCTGGTTTCAAAAATGAAATGGCACAGACATAGAGTATGTCATTATGAAACATTACAATGTTTGCTGATGATATTGTGATCTGTAGCGATAGTAGGGAGCAGGTTGAGGAGAAGTGGAGATATGCTCTAGAGAGGAGAGGAATGAAAGTCAGTACGAACAAAACAGAATACATGTGTATGAATCACAGGGAGGTCAGCGGAATGGTGAGGATGCAAGGAGCAGAGTTGGCGAAGGTGGATGAGTTTAAATGCTTGGGATCAACAGTACTGAGTAATGGGGATTGTGGAAGAGAGGTGAAAAAGAGAGTGCAGGCAGGGTGGAATGGGTGGAGAAGAGTGACAGGGGTAATTTGTGACAGATGGATATCAGCAAGAGTGAAAGGGAAGGTCTACAGGACAGTAGTGAGACCAGCTATGTTATATGGGTTGGAGACGGTGGCACTGACCAGAAAGCAGGAGACAGAGCTGGAGGTGGCAGAGTGTTAAATGCTAAGATTTGCATTGGGCGTGACAAGGATGGACAGGATTAGAAATGAGGACATTAGAGGGCCAGGTCAAGTTGGACGGTTGGGAAACAAAGTCAGAGGGGCGAGATTACATTGGTTTGGACATGTGCAGAGGAGAGGTGCTGGGTATATTGAGAAAAGGATGCCAAGGATAGAGCTGCCAGGGAAGAGGACAAAAGGAAGGTCTAAGAGAAGGTTTATGGATGTGATGAGAGAGGACATGCAGGTGATGGGTGTAACAGAACAAGATGCAGAGGACAGAAAGATATGGAAGAAGATGATCCACTGTGGCAACCCCTAACGGGAGCAGCTGAAAGAAGAAGACAAGGTCCATGGGTTTAGCTTGTGTATTTCTATTAAGTCGTCACTTAAATTCAACTACTGTAGAAAAAATCAAATACAAAGAGATATCTGGAGTAATATTGGAATAGCTGACTGTTATGCAAAAATAGTTAACTGTGCACACATGGGTCCTGGAGGCACACCATTACAGAAGTGGATGAATATTACAACAAATTTAATGAGAACAGGACATTTAGCCCAACAAAATATTTGGCTTAATTTTTCAAAAATAACAAATTGTGTCTTGAAAGTTCCTCAGATACCATTCTACCACATTAGTTGGTTCTCTGGAAGAAGAAAACGTTCGAACATTTGTGTGAAATTTTACCCTTAATAGATTTAAAATTGAGTTGGATATAAAAGTGAGTTAGCAGTAGCTGGCAGGATCACATTCTATGGTGTCTATTTCAACGCACAACTGGATTACAATTACACAGCTTTCCTTGGATTTATGTTCTTGTCCTTTACCTGTATGATTTCATCTGGGTTAGAAAATATCTTCATCTGCTCAGCGCGCCCAACTTAAATCTTACAACGGCATCATATAGGACAGAACTTTATATAATTTTCAGAGGGAATTTCATTTCATAACTACACCACCATCTGCATCTACAAAACTGGACTCTGTCATGAATGTTTATCATTTTGTACTTTGTATGTGTTGGATTTCTTTTATACACAGTATATTGCATTCTTTTGTATCCATAATATTAATTATTTTTGTCATTTACTACCATAAATATACACACATTTATTTAAATTTTGTAAAAAGTTAGTTTACTAAAGAGCTATGCACTTTGCCTTGGCATCCAGCCTCACTCATGTGATTTATTTGCACAGAGATCATTCTGTCTCATGTTTCTCACAATATTTTGCATCTTATTTAGTGCAACAAACCCAGAATATAAAGTAATGATGGGCTGAAAATGTATTTGCAGATTTTTCCTTTACAACTTTATTCCTATGATTTTTTTCCTGGTGAAACTTCAGTATAATATACTTTTCTAATTTTTCTGGAATTTTCTTTCTGTACAGTTTAAATCTCTGGAACGTTTCAGTATGGTATATGATTTGTGCAAAAAAATAAATTGCCTGTTGAACATTTTTACTCCTGTAAACTTTAATTTGGTAAATCTTATCTAAAGAACAGTTTTACTTGTAGGTATTTTATGTTGTGTTCCTCAGACTTTCAAATTAGAATACTTATTTATATACAATTTTGTTTGTATGTACATATTTGCGTCTTGCAGTGGTTACATGACATGCAGCTTTATTTATGTAAAACTTCAGTCTGCCACTGTTTTTACACTTTCAAAATAAGCATCTAGTTTTATTGCTTCAGAATTGTTTTTGACAAAGCTGTGCTTCAGAAATTTAATTTTGTAAATTTTACTAAAGTAAATCTGCAGTCCAGTACACCCTTCTTTCTTTGCATGTTCATTCTTGCATATTTTTGATACAACACAAAATTTGTAACATTCTAAAATCTGCTTAATCCAAATCCAGATCATGAAGCCTATCTCAGTAGCACTAAGCACAAGGCAGAAATTAAACCCGGACAGAACTCTAGTCCATCATAGGCCCCCCTCACATGTGGGGTCAGCTCTAAATTGTTAATTAACCAAACTCTCATTCTTCTGGAGTGTGGAAGGACAAATGGAGTCCATGGAGCAAACTCATGTAGACAAGGAGAAGAACATGCAGGCTCAAACCCAGCTCACAAGACCCAAAAGACAAAAGTGGGATCCGTTGCACAAACCTATGCAATAGCACATAATTACAACTGTGAAATTGTTTAATAGTCACATACATGAGATGAATTGACTGAGCAAAAGGATCTAAAAGTTTTGGAATTAGACATGGTTGGATTTAATGGATCTCGATTCCCATACATTCAGAGTCAATTAAACTGGCTGACATTTAATATGTTGAATGCAAATGTTTTACTTAATATATTTATTATTTCAATTTAAACCAGAAGCAGAAATGGTGCAAGTATTTGTGTACCCTTATAATTCCAAACAATCACAATCCTTTATCTAGCTGAAAGCACCATAGCAAACCAACACCCTCCACAGGGTGACCCTAACATGAAGAATGTCCAAGAAGACTAATATTAACAAAACCTTTATTGAAAACAGTGTTACATGTTGATCTCTCTATCCCTGGAAGCACTTTTACAAATGATCTCTTCTAAAGCCTGTTAGTGCAGTACATCGGTTACTGGTCTTTGGATGTTATCAGTCGGTCTCATTCACTGCAATTGTTCTCATTAACTTCATCACACACCTCGTATCTCACTTACCCATAAACTTTAACTGTAGCCATTACAATATATTGTCTTATGTAATTAGTAATTCTTTTTTTCTGGTACAACACGCAATTATAAATAGTCCTGCTCCTGGTACTCTGCCTATGAACCTGGATGGAATGCAGTTATTTGCCATTTTTGTTATACTAGATTTTCCCAGAGATACACCTACGATAGACTGAGATTAAAAAAAAAGAAAAACTTTATCTTCAAAGAGTAATTACAAATAGGATGGTAAACTGATATGGAGAAAGATTTTAAACTACTTTAAATATCTATACAATTTACAGTGCAATGTAAAAATATCAATAAATTACCTGAGTGCATAAATAACTACATGTGTCACAAAATCTTTAAATCTGATTTAACTAAACATTTTTTGGGTCTTCAGATTTATTGGGTCATTGCTGTCACAATTACAAACAACTGAAATTCTTACAAAACATGTCTCCTCTTCTTTGACACCTTGATCGATGGGTTTATCAACCTTAACTTGAAATTACTGTCCTCCTTACCTGAATTTTTAATTCATAACCCAATTTAAACAATAATATGTATAACAGTTTGTACTATTTGTCCCCACCAATTATGTCTTTATTATGCAGTAGCTGTAATACAAGATATAATGCTTATCTGTATAACATTCAGAGCTGTTATCTTTAGTACAGCATGGTGATCAGAACTGCTCACTTAATATCCATTTTAGAGAACTATTGAGTATATATAATTAACCCAAAATGCATATGGATATTACTTGTAAGAGCCATTCCCTAGTTACATAAGATGCATAAATGTTTTACTAAATGTTAGTGCATAATCTATGGGAGGTTCCCCCATAAGTTGAGTTGAATTGGTATATTCTAGCTATTTCTAGCAGCTCTGACTAAACATTATTCTCAGTTAGTGATCAGCCTTGCCATGTGTAAGGTGTAGAGGGCACATGGTTTTAAACCGTGCCTTTCGTATCTTGTGTGCGTGTTTTGTGTGCTAAGTAAAATGTAAGACAAAGCACATAATTGAAAGTGCTGCGCCATATGTTTAAAGCGTACAGAAGAAGTTAATCTTTAAGTATAGAAACAACTAAAGTTTTACAAGAAAAGCTAAGTTTAGACAAGATACATTTTTTCTTTTTTTTTGCCTTTCATTCTACGTGTGTAACAACTTTTTTCTTTATTCCTGTGTGGACTGTTTGCTTTAAATTTTCACTAAATATTTTAAAATGAACCTTTGGACTGAGAGATTTATTTCGGCATGCGTTTTACCTGTGCTTGAACTCACCTTACACTCCTGTGGTTACATTACTATTAACCAAAGACGGTACATGGAGCATGAAATAAGCCTTGAAATTTAATCTGTCACTTTCATCAATCAGGTTTGAAATGTTTGGCTCTGCTGACTGCAGTTTTTCGGTTGGTCTGTCATCTTTCTGGAGCAGAAGTTAGTAAAGGAAATCGTAACAGTAGACACAAACAGATGCTCTTTGCTCTCCAATTCCTATGGCTGATCACTCCATTGGTCTACTGCAGACACTAGAGGCGGGTCTCTCAGATTTACTCAACCAATCACTGAGTCCTCATATCTTGATGGGGGAAAGGGACAGTTGAATTTTAAGGCTTTTTTCATGTTGCATGTGCAGTCATTGAAATGATCAAACAAATATATGTCAATATAACTAACTGTATTTTTGATGACAAATGTACATATTTATGCTCATTATTACTCATTGACACGTTGTTTAGCATATTTATTTGGATTATTTAAAATGAATAAATGATTCCTCAATGCTACTGAAAAGCAAGAAACAAAGATGCATTCAAACTTTTTATGCGCACAATTTATCCAGTTCAAAGTGGATGACCATACAGCCCATACACACCCGCCTATATGTGGGTCCCCAATTAGCCCAGACAGACGCGTGGAGAACATACAGACTCATGACTGACCGTGAGTGAGTCAAGAATTGAACCCCAGCCTGCTAGGACTTCAAGGCAGCAGCCATCACCCACCGCAGGTACAACTAAAATAGTTATATGTGAAGGCAATATTCAAGTCCTAAAATTAACAAAAAAGGAGAAGATAATAGAATGGGAAAGTGTTAAAATCAAACTTAGGAGGGGGGACAATGAAAATGAATACTGAGGATTTGAATTTTTCCTACTACCAAGATTATATCTCATTCTCCTTTCCATTGCAGGCAAGATGAAAGAGGGATGAGAATTAAAGGTTGATTCTCTTTAACAGTCTTTTATCTTGTTGCTGATAATACGCTCCTGAAGGATGATGATTTTTAAAATCTGCCTTAAAAATACAGTGTTAATTTTTTTTTTTGTGTTATAACTGACTGATCCCTCAAGATTTATTTTTCTTCATTGAAGATGCTGGCTGGAATTTTTGCTGTCCTCTCCTGTCAACTAGTGATACAGAATCTCAATTATAAAATCATTGGTCGTTGTCCTGCCATGCTCTCTATGGTACAACTATGAAAATAGCATTTATTTCTATAGCACATTAAATACAAAAAAAATGTAACTCCAAGTGCTTTACAAGATGTCAAAGAAAAAGTTGGAAGAAAAGGTAAACATATTAGCAATAGATAAGAATAAGAATAAATAAATGAGATTCCAAAAATAGTAAACAAAATAAATCAATACACAACAACAACATTTATTTATATAGCACATTTTCATACGCACAGTAGCTCAAAGTGCTTTACATAATAAAGAATAGAAAAATAAAATACACAATAAGAAAACAAAATAAGTCAACATTAATTAACATAGAATAAGTAAGGTCCAATGGCCAGGGGGGACAGAAAAAACAAAAAAACTCCAGACGGCTGGAGAAAAAAATAAAATCTGTAGGGATTCCAGACCATGAGACCGCCCAGTCCCCACACTTACTTAACACAGATATACAAGTAATAAAAACAAATCTATAAATAAGGACTCTACTTTTTTCCAAGTCTCTAAGTCTTATGGTCAAAGAGGACAGGAAAAAAAAAGGTAAAAATCCAGGGATGAGATGAGGTTTGTGTGTAAATGTCTTATGGTTCAGCACTGTCTTGTTAATGCTTTCTAGACGTGAATTTATTCATGTGCTTTCTATACAAAAGAAAAAGAAATAACTGTACAATAATGTACAATAAATATGTACATTTAATTGAATATTAGAAATGAAAAAATGTGTTTGTACAGTATAGGAAATAATAGTACATCCGAATTGCATTATCTCTGCTGGACATCTCTAACAAATGCTGGAAGTTGCCAACAAATTTAAGCTGGTAATGAAATACGGTCCCTAGATACAGTATTAGCACTGTAATGGGTTCAAGCTGTGTTTCTGTTACAGGTCATCCTCCGTTGGAGGCCAAATTTATGACCTTGCCTTTCTAAAGAGTGGAAAAATCAAGCAGATCAGATTGTTAACCTGAAGGAATCTCCATTTAGTCCAAAGGAACCCTAGTGCTCTTCATGTGGGGTGCTAAAGTCACTGCACCATATGTGACTTGTGCAGGAGTATCTTAAAGTGATAGAGAAAGATAAAACAAGTTTACTAAGAACATACATCATCCCCTTGGAAAATGATATTTACCAAAATGTATGCCATTTCCTTTCGTTCTTAGTTGAAACAACGGGGGAGAATATTTTGGCACTGATGAACTAAACTTTGAAGCAACTTCCATATTTGTTACTATTAGAGTTTATTGTCTCTCCCCACCAATCATCTCACCTTCATATAATAAGTTTATTTGATTGTTGCTTTTCTTTGTTTTCATTTACTACCATTTGTAAAGAGCCTTGAATTATAGTTTTTATGGGAAGGCATATAAATAAATGAGGTTGTTGTTGCTACTAAAATTAATCAAACTGCAGAGCAAAAACCAGAGGTGATTGAATGCAACCTTAGAATGTTCACCAAGAATATAATAATTTCCTTCTCCTTATTTATTTATTGTTTTTTTATAAATTCACAAAACAGCTGTTGATAAATCTGTAATTATTCATTTTAAAAATTAAGCATCTTACAAGAAAGAATAAAAACTAAAAATTATAGAAATACTGTACATCCTTCTCTTAGGCAATTATGGTAATGTCTGATAATGCTTGTCCTCGTCTACTCAGTCTGCAGCAGTAGTTTTGCTCTTTCTGTCTCTTTTCTCTCTGCCTCTTCCTGCCATTCCTCTATGCCAGCTGCTACAACTAATGACTGATATTAGAGAGTAAATGAATGACATGAATTAAGCAGCCCATCCTGTGCATTTTCTAAAAGCAGCTTAAATAAAGGTTTCCTAAAGTGCCTCAGTCTATAAAGATCTAAAAACGTTACAATTTTAGAAAATGAATGGAAATCTTATTTCATGCTCTCTCTAAAATCCTTGGAACTATCTTTCAGGAATCACTAATGATTATAACACTAAATATTAAAAATATGAAAATTCTGTATGTCCTAAAAAGTATTATTCTAAAAACTCAAGTGGTGGTGTGAATATTTTCTTCACCTGTTTGATCTTTTATTTTGACATATTGTGTCCTGGGAGCATCACGGCTCAGTCTCCTAATTTTGAAACCAAAGTTTACATTAGAACATTACAAGTTAACCCCAAAGCCACAGAACAGATAACAGCATGCAGCCACACATTATTATGTTTAACTGTATACTATTTAATAGATTGAATGTTGAAATAATTTTTTTTTGTATATTGCTTTACTGCTCTTGCTTTTATTAATTACTGTTAAGAGCAAATGTACTATACTTGAAAAATAAAACATGCTTGCCAAATAAATTAGGAGTGGAAAAAACAATTTATGTTCAGATTGATTCCTGGCTATGTTTAGTTTATGCATTTCTTTGTTTCGGTCTGTCTGCCTTGAGCGCATATCGCACCATTAGTCCTCAACAATAGTCGATGAACCTTCTCTTAATTTTACATTTGTAAACTTATTTTATAAAATGCAGATCCTTAACATAGTAAGTCAGGGCATTGAAATAATAAGATAACATGCAGGTCCTTTTCAATTTTATACAGCTTCAACCCTTCTCTTTTGTGTAAAGGTCATAGTCGTGTGGAGCTGATGTGAATAGAACCTTACAAGAAATGTTGAGGAGGTTTACTCCTTGCCAAAGTGATTAAAGGTTTTAAACAATTCTTCCACGGCTGCAATAGACAGTTTTTGCCAACAAACTCTTCAATTTGCATGCTGGGCCCACTTTCTAAGCAGATTTAAGCCCGCCTACAGCACAGTTAAGGCTGTTGTGCCCCTCAAAGACTAATTACTATTGTCGGTAACCTTTGTTTTTTTAAATTACAAATGCACTTGACATGTGATAAGCAGGGGATTTTTGTATGATAGTGAGCCATGGTAATAAAGCTGAACAGTCAAGATCACTTCAAGCAGGCTGAAGTAAGCAAATCAAAGAAAAGCATTGCTGATTTACAAGCTGAATGTGGTGACAGTAGGCATCAGGGTGGGGGGATGAAGACTGAGAAGTGCAGTATATAAAGGAGATCAACGCTCATAGAATAAGATCCCACCCAATGTGTCCAATGTTGGTTGATAAGGTGGCATTAAGGGGAAGTATGTTTCCCTTGGGACAACATATCAAGGTAAGTATGAGGATGGAGGGATAAAACATTAGATTTCACCCACGTCCCCCATAGCCAGCATGTGGAAGGCAAAACTGAGAGAGGAATGAATACCTAGATCTAATAAGGGCACTCTACAATTGTTGTGACCACAGCATCATTAAAGTGTATTAACCTCCTTAGCATTATGTTTACCACCAGAAAAACAAGTCAAAAGTATTGAATTTTTTTCAACAAGACAAAATGTTATGTGCAACAGAAATGATGTGAATATCAAAATGGTAACTTTAATAAAGTAAATGGTATGTCTAATGTCCACTGCTGTACTGATGCAGATTTAGTACACGTCCTGTGTGAGACATGTTTGGAGACAGTCACCAATGCACAGTCCAATGTTGCAATTGGGATATTAGAAGTGTGCTTCTTTGAACACTTGCAAATTTTTTCCTGTTGCTTACGCATGAGAGGGTAGAATGTCAGTGCCTAACTTTCAGACTTGAAATTGGCCATTGGGTTATTGTAGGCGGACACAGTGCAAGGCTTAATGATTCCACATTTTCACTGACACTAACAATGCCAGTTTCATGTAGCCGAATCCACCAGACATATCACATAGCCTGCACCTTATGCATCAGTTTCACTATCTTTGTCAGTATCTAATCACCAGTTCACATTGTCATCACTATCCCTTGATTTAACAAAACAGTTCAGTTTCAGTTTGTTCTAAAACTGGCTTTACATTTTCTTGTTTACACACCATTTTGGTTAACCCACTCATAAATATCTAAGTTACCAAACTGTTGCAAAAGACATAGAAGTACTGATAATTTTTTGCAGCGTAATGTTGTTTTTTACAGTAGGTGTCAGCAGATTACTGTAGTGGTTGCAAGGATGCTAAGATTCACACTGATCGAAGATGGTGATTCATTTATTTTACTACAAGCTCCACAGGAACACACACAGCCTTGACCTGGCATGCAAAAACACACACAGACACTGATAGAGGCTCAATGAATCGATCAATAATAAAGATAAGGATAATAAAGTGTATAAAGCAAATAATGAAGGAAAGAAAATATTAAACAACACATACGCAAAAGCCCTCAAAAGCTCTGACGGTGATAATTGTCAAACACTAAGCACTAGATAAACGCTTCTAACTTAAAACAGCAGCGGGTGATAGAAAGAATAAATTGAGATGTCAAGAGAACAGTTTTCTGAATGTTATGAAAGTTTTTGTTCTACCGTGTTCCTGTTGTTGTGTAATGATCTGTAGAAGTAGGGAGCGCTCTCCGGACAAAGATGCTTTCCAACTCGGACAAAATCGCACAAACAAGCAGGCAAAGTACACACATATAAAAACAGAACGAAGGTGTAATCCAATGGTGATTGTAGTTGTAATCTAATAGTGAGTGAAACTCAGAAACAAATTTACACAGATGACCGTGAATCCCTTTTAAAGGGACCACTTAATTATCCTTCTTTTCAGCAACCCCTGTGCTCTCTGAATGTGCCCAATGGCATAATACTGCTGGGGCTGCTGGGAGTTGTAGGCAATTTAAGTAGTGCCACTACATTCCCGCCCCCAGGGCCTCTGTGTATAGCTGAACCAAGGCTTCAGGCTGGAGATATTAACAGTGTCCACTTTCTTAGTTCCTGGCAATCTACCGAATAGGTTGCAGGACTTTTTGTTTGCTATAACAGAGTGGAGGGGCTTAACCATTTAGTAGCCAGTTTAGCCATAAATTTGTCTGAAGCTTTGGAGAGGGGATGCATCCTAATCTAGACTTTCACACCAACCAAGAACTGAGCAGGCTTGTTCCTTGGGGTTGCATGATTGAAATTGTCTGGACTGGGCTGCCGTCATTCACTTCCTGGAGAATAGGTCATCCAACTCCATATATAGGTCGCTAATCAATAGACTGACATTGTGGAGTGGCATCGTGGAGGAATGCTGTAGTAAACATTTAAAGAGAGTGCACTCTTGGACCATTGCTGGTACTTATGCCCCTTTGGAAAACAAATGAGATATTGGCAGATTTTTTTGAGAGAATGGCTGTCTGATATAGTTGGGGCAAGCTGAATGGATGGATTCCTTAGGCTGTTTCTGACAGAACAGAAACAGTGTGCCTATTGTATCATTGATAACCAATTATGACATTGTAAAGAAATAAATATTGGAATGCTACAGCTTCATGCAAGATACATTGACAATAAAATGCAGAGACTGGCAATTTAATGGCAGTCATGTAAGCGCTCTATGTATAGAATATTTAGTATATTGCAGTTTTTTAATTTATACATCATAAGTATATGGTACATCCAGTTTCTGGGTTCAATCCCACACTGAAATAATGCATCTGAAATGGTAAAGAGTCTGTGGATAGTGTTATGTAGTACCTCAGACTTGATTTATGAGCAAAAGGCTGTTCATTCATTTGCCACCATTACTACTCGACATTACATTTGTGAATGTCACCTTATCTAATTGGAGTCACCTACAGGAAGGTGTAGTAAAGTATGTTTAGTATATCATGTGCCTTAAAGCGCTTGATGTCAGTTGTCACTGGTGGCTGTAATGTATAAGTGAGGTCACACATTTTAAACTGGGGTCTAACAGATTTTACAGTGACAGATTCAGTTTTGCTTCATTGCTCTGGAAGCTATTCTTGGCTCATGAGCCTCACAGTTAATGAGGGATTATTACAGTGGACCTCTGTGACACAGAAGCTTATCTGAGGCTTTTATTCAGGCGACGGAGAGAACAAACTGTTTAATCCAGCCACAGCAGTAACTGCAAGTGATAATGGAGTATTTATAAAGCCATAGATGGCAAGAAGTCTAGTGTCATGGCCCCAGGTGCTCCATGTCTTCTATCCCTCAAGGTCAATATTATGCTAACCTTTCATCCTTACTTATTGATACAAATATATTATTTCAATTCAGAAAAATGAAGTTTCCAGTACACTCTCTTCCCATATGGGATCCTTATTTTTTTTTTAAACATATGTTTACTGCTAGGGGTACACACACAGTGTAAATCTCCATATTAAGTCTGAAGGTGTACTGACATTTCACAAGGTTACGTCTCTGCTTTCACAATACATAATAATTTTATTTCTTTGCTTATCTCACTTATTTATTATTCAAAGGTCATCTCAAACAAAAACAATCAGGATCCCAATGAAAAGAGGCGGAAGTAAACTATTTATTTCACCCATAAAGTAACTATATCTGATTTGTCGGTAAAACAGAAATGTTTGTTTTCCTTTTTATGACCAAAATGAAATTCAGTGGAGAATAATGTAAAAGTGTAAAAAAAAAAAAATCATGCACGTTTTCTCACAAGCAATAAAGGGTCATATAGCAGAATCACTGAAAATAATAAAACAAGCAAACACCATTTATCTCATCCATTTCTTTAGAAAACACCATTCTAAGACACTTTCCAAGATGTGAAAGATTGCACATCTGAATAAGAAATGCAACAAACCTTAAAGGAATCACAAACTGTAATTTATTAAAATGTGAAAAACAGTGAGAAGGCAGGAATGATTAAAGGGAAAACAAAAAATAGCAACCAAAATGAAATCAAACCTAATTGTGCTAGGTCTATACAAGTATTCAAAATAGTATAAAGCACCAAAACGTTCTCCTTCTCACCTCGTGATTTCTTTCTCTCTCTTTCAGCTGCTTTTATACTACTGATCTTGATACCTACATGCCATTTGCTTAACCTCACCTCCCAAATTCAAGCTCAGTGGGTCACTGACAGGGAGCACAAAAGAGCACACAGAACTTCTTTCTGAGTAAATGTTTTGGAGCCATCCAATTAGGGTACCCAGTGGCATCCCTGGGTCCGCTTACATTTCTGAGCCCATGTTTTTAGTATAATAACCGGGCAAATCAACGACTTTCAGGTTGTGTTTCTCTGTTGTGGTGAACATATAGAACATGTGGTCAATTCAAAAATTAATTCAGAAATCACCATTTATTGGTTTTACAATTCATAACCTCGTAGAGCTAGTGTCTATACCAGCAGCACTGAGCACAAGGGGGTAACTAATCCTGGACAGGCTGGCAGCCCATCAAAGGTTAAATTCACCAATTAACCTAACAGGCACCTTTTTGCAATGTGGGAGTTAAATCAAAATATACAAAATGTCAATCCATATCTTTTTGCTTTAATTAATCACAAGCTTCTGTTAGTATGCATCGTGGTAAACTGCAGAGCTATAGCGCGTCTTTAGTGAAAACAGCCGTGTCAGATGGGGTTGTATGGATTGATTCTGAACGCGACTGAGAGAATGAAAAGTGAATAAAAAAAAAAAGCTAACCTTTACAAGGATCATAAATTGCACCGGCTGTTACAGACTGAAATCAAATGTATGCTTTTATTCTAAAACAGTAAGACTAACAGCAGTGTACTTCTCAAAGCGGAGGGGCACAGGATCGAACTCGTGACCTCTTGATTCCCAAGCAGGGGCTGATTTCATTGAACCACGGAGGCAGTTACAATAAACTACTGTCAATGTCGCATGTTAAGGCGGCTTTTTTTTCTGCAGTTATATTTTTGAATAAAAGCGCAATTGTGTTATTCTTGTGAAAATGTTTCTTTGCTATTTGGACTTCAGGCTTCATACATTATATAGTTTATGCCTACATTTTGTCATCTACTACTAGAATATAAAAAACGTTTCTGTTTTAACAATGTGTTGGCACAGATTACTGTAGAAAAGGAACAGACATGAAATGCGTGTGTTCCAAATAACGATCTATTATTTCCACTGTAAAACTCCACTTCACTACCAGATACTCAATCTAGGCATGAGCTGAGAGAAGTTCGTGCACGTTCTAAATTGGTGGGGGGATGGAATAGCCGGCTGCTCCTAGCTTCTCTTTATCAGCACATTTAGAAGACAAAGGACGCTGGCGGAGAGGTGTGAATTTAAGAAGCAATTTAAGGTGGGACGGAATTACAAGTTTTTTCGTAGGCTCTGGTAATTCTAGTGTTAAAAACTGTGTACATTTCAGAGGGTGGAAAAAGGTGGTTCTCGTGCAGAGGTGCCACAGATAAAAGCTTTTCTATCTTATAATACTTCCTACATTGGTTTCATATTCTGAGTAAGTAAAGCACAATTGGGTTGTTAGTATATTGGCGATAACTTGTATTTATTGGGGTGCAAAGCAAGGAATATAAAGTACCACAGAATTTTATTTCTATTGTGGACGAAGCCTGTGTATGTTCATCTCTTTTGTGTCCATGTCCATGTTTTTCAGCTTGTATATTTGCTGCCCAGTAACAAAATTGAAAGTTAGGTAGAACCATGCCACCTTCTGCCTTAGATCTTTGCAGGGTTGCTCTTTGGATATGTGGATGTTTTCAATTCCAAATAAATGAGGTTACGGTTGAATCTAATTTCTTAAAAAATGATTTATTGATGTATATTGGAATGTTTTGAAATATAAAGGAAGCTTGGGAAGTATATTCATCTTAACAGTGTTAATTCTTCCAGGTAAAGTGAGATGAAGGGTCGACCATCTATACACGTCTTGCTTCATTTTTTTTCATACAGACGGCAAAATTTTGTTAAAGAGATTTATGCTTACTTGTGATGTTTACCCCTATGTATTTAAACTGATCTGAGACAATAAAAGGGAAGATGCCCAATCTAATATTGTGTGCTTGAGAATTCACTGGAAAGTTTTAATTTCTTATCGTTCATTGTTGTCTGCCCTGCTTCATGTATGTGGAGCCACCTAAAAGGGCAGCTGAGTTACTAGCCCCAGTAGTGTATCAGTCAAGACTGAGAGAGGTGTAGGATTGTCATTTTATTTAGATATCTATTTTTTGATTTATGTATGTGGATTGAATCTTCCAGCTTTTGTCCCCTTCTCATGTTTAAAGGTACAGTTTTCCAGATTGTTTATTCAGATTTGTTTCCTTTACGTTCTTGCCTTTAAAGCTATCTTCAGTTGTTTTTTTCTCCTAGCTAACCAAGCTGCCATTTAACTGTTAAAACATACTGCATATAACAATGGATAGTTTCAGGGTGTGAAGGTCAGGGAGCCCTGATGCATTTTCTAACCCAGTCCTTGACAGAATGCTGGTCCTTCACAGGGTCACAAAACCTCACAAACCCCCAAATATTTAAAATTCAATTTGATATTTTATTTGTGACTAGCAAAATACCCGCGCTTCGCAGCGGAGAAGTAGTGTGTTAAAGAAGTTATGAAAAAGAAAAGGAAACATTTTAAAAATAACGTAACATGATTGTCACTGTAATAGTTTTGTCACTGTTATGAGTGTTGCTGTCATCAAGGATTTGATGATCATTATTTCTTTCAATCAGGTTCATATTTGGAGGATGTGTTGTGTTCAAGTTATATTCCGTGTTTGTCAACCGTTGTAAAGATAACAGGTTTCATTCATCGAAGTGTTCACTACCCAAATCGGTACTCGTGAATCTAAGATGTTTAACAGGCATTCCCGGTATTAAGTTGTGGATTTGCCTGCGAATATTTAGTGGTAGCGTGTCTATGAACTTAATTTAACCTTTCCCAGTCCTGCAAAGTCAGTTCACGTGAGCCGCTCGGAGTACATGCATCGAAGCTTCTCAGCTGTGCTTGTGCTATCTCATGCGATCTCACGTTGTACATGGGTTTATTTAATGTTAGCTCAGACCTGGCATACCAGCAATTTAAACTCCATTACAGCAATTTTAACTCTGCTACAAAGTGATCAAAAGTCTCATTTAAACCCTGCGTCTTCTCATTAAACTTGTATCTTGCGAATATCATATTCGTCGTGGGCATGACAAGCACCAGCGGCAGCCTGTCTATGAACTTAATTTAAACTTTAGGTTTACACTGTGCTTTGTTTCCGAAGTAGCTGCATTTATGAATATGCTTGTATGCGTCACTCGCTTCATATTCTTTTGCTGCCTTCTCAATTGTGTAATGTGTTTTTTGAACAGGTTTCATTTATCGAAGTGATCACTACCCAAATCGGTACTCTTGAATCTAAGATGTTTAACAGGCATTCCCGGTATTAAGTTGTGGATATGCCTGCAAATATTTAGTGGCAGCGTGTCTATGAATATAATTTAAACTTAAGCTTTACACCTTGCTTTCCTATTGATATCTGTACAAAGGCTTGTTCAGCTTCAGAGGGTTTCCGCAGTAGCTGCACTTATGAATATTCTAAGCACAGTCCTTCACCCGCGAATATTTACCTTATATGGGCAGGCACTCAATTACGTGGGAGGTGTGATGATGCGGGACGCAAGTCCGCCTCACACGGCGACCGAGCTGCAGGCTATGGCCATGCCCGTATATATGGATGAAAGTAGGTTCCAGTTATGACCATTACACATAGAATTTTGAAATGAAACCTGCCTAACCTTTGGAAGTAAGCCGTAAGGAATGAGCCTGCCAAATTTCAGCCTTCCACCTTCATGGGAAGTTGGAGAATTAGTGATGAGTCAGTCAGTCAGTCAGTGAGGGCTTTGCCTTTTATTAGTATAGATATTTTTGCTCTTTATTGATATTCATTCCTATTACAACAATTTAAAGTGCCCTCCATAATGTTTGGGACAAAGACATGTTTTTCCCTGATTTACTCCTCTGCAGTACAGTTTAAAATTACAAATCAAACAATTCGGACATTGTGATTAAAGTGCACGTTCCAGACTTTCATTTAGGGCTTTTAGTATACAATTTGGTCACATCATGCAGAAACGAGAGCTCTTTTTCTACGTGGTCCCTCCATTTCATGGCTTGATGATGTTTGTGACAATTGGTGTTTGTGATTGTGTGCAGCAGCAGGATTGCCAATAAATTACGATGTATTGTACCATAAGGCATTATGGCATTGAATTGAACTTTCGTTAGTTATGAAATTTTCAAAAATTTATGCACAACTCAATGTTTTTATGAATTGATTTCATAACTGTTGCCTTTGCAAAGTGAATTTGCATTCAAAACGGGATTTCTAACAATTTGCAATATATACTCAGCAAAAAAAGAAACGTCCTCTGACTTTCAACTGTTTTTACTTTCAGTAAACTTAATGTGTAAATATTTGTATGAACAGTAAAAGAGTCAACACCATAAGACATAAACTAAAAATGTTTCACAATGTGTCCCTGAATGAAGGGAGGCTCAAAATCAAAAGTACCAGTCAGTATCTGGTGTGGCCACCAGCTGCTTGAAGTACTGCAGTGCATATCCTCCTCAAGGACTGGACCAGATTTGTCAGTTCTTGCTGTGAGATGTTACCCCACTCTTCCACCAAGGCACCTGCAAGTTCCTGGACATTTCTGGGGGGAATGGCCCTAGCCCTCACCCTGCGATCCAACAGGTCCCAGACGTGCTCAATTCCTTCGACGATAAACACAAATCCGTCCATCACCCCTGGTGAGACAAAACCGTGACTCATCAGAGAAGAGCACTTTTTGCCACTCCTGTCTGGTCCAGCGAAGGTGGGTTTGTGCCCATAGGCGGCGTTGTTGCTGGTGATGTCTGGTAAGGACCTGCCTTACAACAGGCCTACAAGCCCTCAGTCCAGCCTCTCTCAGCCTATTGCGGACAGTCTGAGCACTGATGGAGGGATTGTGTGTTCCTGGTGTGACTCGGGCAGTTGTTGTGGCCATCCTGTACCTGTCACGCAGGTGTGATATTCGGATGTACCGATCCTGTGCAGGTGTTGTTACACATGGTCTTCCACTGTGAGGATGATCAGCTGTCCTTCCTGTCTCCCTGTAGCGCTGTCTTAGGCATCTCACAGTGCGGACATGGCAATTTATTGCCCTAGCCACATCAGCAGTCCTCACGCCTCCCTGCAGCATGCCTAATGCACGTTCACGCAGATGAGCAGGGACCCTGGGCATCTTTCTTTGGGTGTTTTTCACAGTTGGTAGACAAGTCTCTTTAGTGTCCTGCGTTTTTAGAACTGTGACCTTAAATGCCTACTTTCTGTAAGCTGTTAAGGTCTTAACGACCATTCCACAGATGCATGTTAATTAATTGATTATGGTTAATTGAACATGCATGGAAAACATTGTTTAAACCCTTTACAATGAAGATCTATAAAGTTATTTGGATTTTTAAAACATTATTGTTGACATACACAGTCCTGAAAAAGGGACGTTTCTTTTTTTGCTGAGTATATATCCAATACATGGAAAGTAGTTTAATGGATGTCTGCCTCTCTGTAATATACAGCTGTCTGGGAGGAGCAAGAAAGCTAACTTTTAATTCATCCTTATTGGGGACTTTGGAAATGTTCTTATTTTTCATGGGCACATTATCATCCTTTAAAAAAAAAAAAAAGAAGACTCCACATTCATGGTGTTTACTGGAGAGCACACTGCCCTCACTGTTGCTGTCTTTCTGTGCCCCTAATTTTGGCTAAATGGAGCTCGTATATAACAGAAGATAATTAAATAAGACACAAAGAGAAAGTATTTGTGTTCTGCACGGCTGCAGATCAAGTGATGTCTGTGTGACCATTGCTAACAAGATCCCATTAATATCAAACAGGACGAGGACAAAGCAGAGCTGTTCCTATATTACTCAAATATTCCTTCATGGATATGCATAAATAATGGTTAAGACAAGTCTTAACAAAGGCCCTTTGTGCAGAAGAGAGACGATTATTCAGGTTTTCTTTTCACCCTTTGTTCCACACAAGCAACTCTATTTTGACCCAGCAGTGTCATACACTGGAAAACTGTTGAAAATAGCAGGTTCCTCCATGCTGTAATAAAATTGCTCTTTATGAACATGGATGTTCCAAGCATACAGTATTTACTGTAGCATAAAGTCAGTCAGATAAAGATACTAAAAATATCAGGATGTCTTATTTTGAGAGTTCTACATATACAGAAATGAATATGAAGGGCAGCAGAGTCATTGTCATGTGCAGAATTGGATATGGAGAATGTCTCCATAGTAGAGATGTGCATTCAATTGAGTATTTTATATAATAAGTTACAAGGCAAGCAGTAAACAAAACACTTTAAGCTATGCTTCAATTTGTTACAAAATTAATTTGTGGTGATTTTTGTAGAAATGCACATTACAAGCAGTCAATATTTGGTGAAGAATCAATGTTCTGTCACAGAGTAATTTGTTTAACTGCATATAAAGTAATACGATAAACTGATTTATATAACATATGTTAGCAGTCAGAATATTTAACAATTGTTACTTTTCCACAGTGGTGTTCCTCGGTTTTTGCACTGGAGACCTGACAGAAATGTTTAGGATAGCACGGGTATTTAGTGGTTCGGACAAAACTGGTCGTCCAATTCCAACATCTTACACATTCAACATCTTCACAAATATCCAGTATAACCAAACTAGCGTAAGCAATGGACAGATCACACTGGTAAGATTTCTGTATTACAATGAGTGGAGGATAGCATCGTAGGATAAGTGACTTGCTCAGCACAGCAAACACCTGCAGTTTTAAAGTAAAACGATGATTTTTTATATATAAATTACGCTTATAAGTGTTAATTTAACATTGATAATTTTACTCTGAGGATCACATTAAGAGTTAATAGTGTAAAGTGATTCAACCAATTTGTGTTTTACATTTACAAACACTGGCCATTTAGCGGCCACAATATTGCATATCAAGCAGACAAACAAGAAAAAGAAACAGTGTCCCTTATAAAGTAGTGACTTGTTATCTGCAGAATGTACCAGACTTGAGGCAGCTGATCAGCCTGAAGCTAAAAAAATCTGTGCCATAAAGAGTCTTTTATCAAGTGAGGAGGAGAAGCTTTCCTGACAAAAAGGAGGAGGCAAAAATGCAAGGAGAACATTGTAAAGCAGTAGATCTTATTTATTGCACTTGTTTACAGGATATTGGGTATGCAGTATTTGCGGCTATAGAAATTGAGGAAATCTGAGTAGTTCAATGCAGACTTTAGTACAGGGGTGGGCAAAGTCATTCCTGGAGGGCCACAGTGGCTGCAGGTTTTTCTTCCAACCCAATTGTTTAATAAGAATCACTTATTGCTCTAGAAACACTTCTGCTTCATTTTAGTTATCTACCTCATTAAGATTTTGAACCCTTATTGCTTATTTAAGTCTTAAACAGCTGCATTCTTGGTTTTTAATTGCTCCTTATTAGCAATAAGATGCAAATGACAAAAGAAACCAGCAGTTATCCATTTTGCTTGTTCCCCTTTACACCTGTGTGTATTTATCGTGCTCTATTTGGTTTAATTAAATAATTGGATGGAAAGAGAATAGAAAAAAGTGAAGGGTTGAGAATTACCCATCCGTTTTACACTTCAAAGTATTTGGATGATATCCTTAGAATGGAAAAAAAATCTAGGATATGAGAATGACTTGACATAGCAGAGTTAAAGCACTAACAGGCCATGAAATGTAATTATTGGCAAGGATTGTTTTCTAATTAAGCAACTGGGTTGGAACAAAAACCCGCAGCCACTGCGGCCCTCCCCTGCTTTAGTAGCAGGGTCCTGAAAGGAAATCTAGTACTGATAGGGAGTCTGCATAGTGAATACAAATGGGGGATTACTGTAGGTGCATGTGAGATCTAGAATGTGGAAGTTTTTTTTTTTTTTTTCTCTTCAATAAATTAAGTTAGATTGAGAATGCTATGTTAATCTACTTCAAGGTCATGGAAGATTAATGATTATCTCAGCAACATTTGGTGCAAAGCATGAACCAACTCTGGACAGGACACTACCTCATCACTAGAACAACTCATGTCCATGTCCATACTCACAGATTGCTGAAGTGTAGGGGCTGCCCAGGCCCGGGCTGCTTTAACCCTAATTTTAGTGATGCACCAGCAATTCAAATGAAACTGAAATTTTTTCACTTTGCAAAAAGAATTACAAAACTATGCTGCTAAGCAGCCTGTTAAATCTGTGCCAAGCCAGGAAGGATGGTGTCTACACCTATACTCAGCAAAAAAAGAAACGTCCCTTTTTCAGGACTGTGTATTTCAACAATAATGTATTAAAAATCCAAATAACTTTATAGATCTTCATTGTAAAGGGTTTAAACAATGTTTTCCTTGCATGTTCAATTAACCTTAATCAATTAATTAACATGCACCTGTGGAATGGTCGTTAAGACCTTAACAGCTTACAGAAAGTAGGCATTTAAGGTCACAGTTCTAAAAACGCAGGACACTAAAGAGACTTGTCTACCGACTGTGAAAAACACCCAAAGAAAGATGCCCAGGGTCCCTGCTCATCTGCGTGAACGTGCATTAGGCATGCTGCAGGGAGGCATGAGGACTACTGATGTGGCTAGGGCAATAAATTGCCATGTCCGCACTGTGAGACGCCTAAGACAGCGCTACAGGGAGACAGGAAGGACAGCTGATCATCCTCGCAGTGGAAGAGCCCGGATCTCAATCCCATTGAGCACGTCTGGGACCTGTTGGATTGCAGGGTGAGGGCTAGGGCCATTCCCCCCAGAAATGTCCAGGAACTTGCAGGTGCCTTGGTGGAAGAGTGGGGTAACATCTCACACTTCTGGTCCAGTCCATGAGGAGGAGATGCACTGCAGTACTTCAAGCAGCTAGTGGCCACACCAGATACTGACTGGTACTTTTGATTTTGAGCCTCCCTTCATTCAGGGACACATTGTGAAACATTTTTAGTTTATGTCTTATGGTGTTGACTCTTTTACTGTTCATACAAATATTTACACATTAAGTTTACTGAAAGTAAAAACAGTTGAAAGTCAGAGGATGTTTCTTTTTTTGATGAGTATATATGTAGATGAGTGTGTGTATGTATATAAAATTTATGTATGTGTGTGTGTGTGTATATGTTTATCTATCTATGTATGTGTATACAGTATACATGCTAGACTTCCGTTTAGGAAGCTGACTGCATTGTAGCTGTTGGAAACTCACCTCAGCAGCCAGGCTGAAGTGTCACACTGAATCTAATAGAGGTGTACGGCACTGCTAATCCTATAATTTTCTTTCTTTCTTTCTTTCTTTCTTTCTTTCTTTCTTTCTTTCTTTCTTTCTTTCTTTCTTTCTTTCTTTCTTTCTTTCTTTCTTTCTTTCTTTCTTTCTAGTGAGTTTTGCAATTGCCAAATTAAATGTAAGACAAATTTAGTATACACTTAGCAAAACTTTATTTGAAGGGAAACTTCGATCTTTTGTTCATCACTCCATATTATATTTTGTGTACATAATCGAGTGAGATTTGATCGTTTGCAAGGACAGTGGCTTATTTGTTGGTCTTGCAGGAAAATATGAATGTTATTGTGCCGTTATTTTTTTTTATCAAATCCATGCCATACATTTTAAAAAAGCTGGAAGTTATTATACACCTGTATTGCAAGTTAGCAATACCAATCAACACTCTGCATTTTGTGTTTTTTGGAGCTTGTTGTTTGCACGGGTTATAAGAAAATTAATGAGGAAATTTGGGGGTGGGGGTGTTGTATTGAAATATAGCCAAACCACGCTGAAACGCAATGAAGTACATTTTTTTTTTCCATAATACAAAACCAAGTCGCTTTTGTTCAGAAGATGGTAGAAGGAAAACAACTAAGGACACTATTTGAGTGAGTAAAAGTAATTGTTCATTTTTATCATTTGTTGTTGGTAGAAATTCATTCCAACTCATTTTATGATGAGGCAGGTCTCATTTGTTTGATGTTACTACAGCATATTGATTTCTAGCAATTTAAAATATTTGAAAACCATAATGGGATCCTCTTATCATTACTGAAGACCGCTATATGTGAGGACCTGCAGCATATATGATAACATGAAACAGAAGTACTAACCACTGCACTTCCATGGCACCCCACAATCTATCCATTAATATTTATTCTTGATGTCTTCTTTTGCATTAAAAATAATCACAAGGTGATTTATAATGTAAACAAAGTAACAAGGTTCACTACAAGAAAATTCAAATCAAAGTATGTACTTATGAGGCTTTCTTACACATAAAACAACCTTACACTACAGGCCTGCACTATTGTATCTTAGGCTAGGAAACATAAAAGAAATGCAGGTAGAAGCTGAAGAAAATAATTTATTAATTTTATTAAATGTCAGTACCAGGACAAACTGGAAATAGCAGCAATCAAGAAGAAATAGTTACTTGTGGTTTACAGACTAACATCTCATCCTAATGCCTGCACATTTTGTCTCCCTGATGAACTAAATGCTTTCTATGACCGGTTTGATTGCAATAACTACTATTTCTTCTTTGTTGGATGACACCTTTATCTAAGGTGACTTAAAAGATTTAAGATACAATTGGTAACATTTCTTTTTGTTCTTCCAATTGGAGCACAGGCAGTAAAGTGACTTGCTCATTGTCGCATAGTGTCAGTAATGGGATACAAACTCACAACCTCAGGGTTTGAACTGCAAGCCATAACCACAAGGCCACACTGCCTTCTAATAAAAATGAAGTGTTTGATGTCCAATAAATACAAATAAAATTGGGATTTGGTTAAATAACAAACTTTAACTCAATATCTTCTCAGGTCCAAGGACCCATGAACCTGAACTTACCCACTGCACCACTGAGTCACCCCTTGTGTATTAAGAATTTGCTGTTCAATTTAACAAACATTTTAAATGTCTATTTCAAAATTTTATCAAATGATTCAATCCTATAGTAGAGTTGTCAAATACTGTGATGTTGAGCACCTACAGCCACGACTTAGAAGTAAATCCTACCTGGGTTTTTTTTTTTCCCCTCTCTTGCCCCTACATACTGCTTATAAATCTAATCAGTGATTCCCATCTCCCTGCTACTAACCATTGACATGTTCTCTGTAATATATGACTTGCCAAAAAAAAGCCCAATATGCATATTCCATTCTTGATTATTCACACTGCAGATCTTTTTTTCCCCTCATCCATCCTTTGCTTCACCTTATAAAGATCAATTCAAAAGTCCTAAAATTACGTGGATGGCATTAAACGTGCATTTTTAATTGATTCATTTCATTATAAACAATGTTAACAGAAAATCCATGCTTGGCTTCTGGCTCATAACTAATCTGATAGATGAAGAGGACTATGAAGTTGATTAGTAAAATGAAATGGATAAATGTTATCTATTATGGTAAATTAGGTCTTGCCTTATACCATAATCAGATACATTCTTCATATCATGGGCCTTTAATGAAAATTGAAATCCGGCTGTTTGAATGCTTGCCATTATCTGTCAAATATAGTTAAGCAAAAAAAAAACAAATGCATAACATGTTCTTATTTACTTGTAATGGTGTGGGATAATGACTCATTTTGGACAAATATTGTATATGTTGTATACTGTAAGCAGTTATTATCTGGCTAAAAAGACCTAATAATCTGAACTTGAGTGTCACAAAGAGAATGTAATTTAGTCCTGGTTCAATGCTAGAGAAATGTTGTGAAGGTAAAAATGATGCTTTTTTTTCATTTCAAGTTTCTGTAAGAAGATCGGTTCAGTGTCGTATCACATAATTGCTAAATAAGATATCCTTGAGTGGCACTAAAACCAAAATAAATCTTTAGTACCTCTGTATTTAGCCCACCGGTCTGCCAGCCAGCTTACAGTGCTGACTGCCCTAATAGAGTGACAAAAGTATATGAAATAGAAGTGTAAAAATTATCACTACCCATTATTCTGGTTTGTAGTATCATTGTCAATTTATGTAAATAACACAACATAACCATCCAAGTAATGCAGGGTTTTAGTTTTTAAGCGAGATAGCTGCTACCAGGATTTGTTTTAGCATGACAGAAGCAAAGGTGTAGGTACAGCAGTGTTTTCCAACCGTTATTCTGTGGTGACACGTTTTTGTAACCCAAAAAATCCCAAGGCACACTGCGATTCTACCAACCACAAAAGCTTAAATCTCTTAGACATGTTAAATTGTCTGAGGGGCAGATCAGGGTGGCAAAAAAGCAGCTTGGAGTCTGCCATTCACAGTATAATTATAATATATATATATATATATATGTATAATTTTCAATCGTTGAAGATAGTGAACAATTGAGGATATTATATGCTGAGTTTTAACACAAGTTTTAATGTATGCCTATTTCAAAGATGCATATTCTTGAAATGAAATCAGTCTTTAGCAGTGTGTTCAAAGTCAACAGTCATTTTGATCATTTAATTTTTACTTTTGACATGTCTATGTCTCTTATTCTATGCCAATTAAATACGTTGGCCTCGTTTTCTTATTGCCTTCTTTTCATTTTAGGATGGCATTCAAATTCAGGTTAGTACTTGCTCATGTAGTATTTTGTTAGAAGTTCAGTTTTAAGGTCATTTAAGTTTAATCTATGCCATTCATTTTTTTAATTCTTTTGTATTGATTCTACATCATATTTGTGATTCAGTATGTATTTACTTCATGATTTATGCATTAATTTTACAATTACATGCTTTCATTACATTACATTTAATTACGTAATTACATACATTTGTGTGATTGTTTAAATTGATTCACAGTCCTGATATGTATAGTTTTTTTTTGTTTCCGAATTAGTTAAAATAAATCAAAAGTATAACCAAGAATAGTAGTCTGAATAATGATAGGCCTTGCCCTAAGAAAAGCAGATTGAGAAATGGAGAAGACTTGGCAGAAATGTAAACAGAAGCTAAAGTTGAAACCAGAGCTCTGTCTTATCGTCCAATTCTACCAAAAACACTAATGTTAGAATTGTAGTAAGGGGAGAAATTAAAGAAGAATCAGAAAACAGGGAATCATTAAAACTAAGCACGCATGCACATAAGAATGTTTCTGATGTTATCCACAAAATTGGATAATCACATGTTTGATTAAGTGCTTTTTATATTGTCGCATCATTTAAATTAAGTTTTGGTATTTCCAGAAAAGTCCTCTATAGCCACCCATATCGCGTTGAATCAATGACAACTCAACACAGTGGCGCATGCTCTGATCAGCCACATATGACTGAGAAGGTCAGAGAAAATAATGTTAGTAATAAACAAAGCAATAGTATTTATCCAGAAAATCAATGTAGTACCTAGTGTCTAAGCCCAAAATGAAATCTAATGTGAAGTCAAAGTCAGAAAAATCAAAAGCCTCTCAGTAGGTAACTGCAAATTTGGATAAGGAAGTGATCCTGAGGACTGATCTGTAAACCCCATGACCCCAGAAGCCGCTCCAATTATGACTTCTGACATTGTCCATAGCAACAGCATGGCAACCATCAAACAAAGCTGTAGCAAGGCAACACATGTCAGAAAAAAATGGCATTGCAAAGGAACATACATATATAAATAGACATTAAACTTCAAAAACTTTAAATTCCAAATCATGACAGCGCCCATAAAAAATAAAAACACTCTTGACGGAAACAGCAAAATTACTTTTATTAATAAACTAGCAAAATACCCGTGCTTCGCAGTGGAGAAGTAGTGTGTTAAAGAAGTTATGAAAAAGAAAAGAAAACATTTTAAAAATAACATAACCTGATTGTCAATGTAATTGTTTTGTCACTGTTATGAGTGTTGCTGTCATCAAGGATTTGATTATCATTATTTCTTTCAATCAGGTTTGTATTTGGAGGACGTGTTGTTTTGAAGTTACATTCCATGTTTGTCAACTATTGTAAAGATAACAGGTTTCATTCATTGAAGTGTTCACTACCCAAATCGCTACTCATGAATGTAAGATGTTTAACAGGCATTCCCGGTATTAACTTGTGCTAAACGTACTATGGTGTGACATAAGGAGAACTGACTGTAAAAAGGCAAGGAGGCACGTATTTTTAACGAAAAGGGAGAAGACAGCGAAGAAGCGGAAAAGTGAGAAGAAAAACTTTAAATAAAGAGCTAGGAAAGTGAATGGAAAGAAGCAGCCAGCAGTAAAGCAAGGAAGACTCCATAATAAGGACAGTTGGGTGCACGTAGAAGGTGTAACAATAAGATTAAGCCTTATGATAATGTTCCTGCACGGAGGGTTTAGAGAGACGCACTGGGAGAAGTATAGAATGGGGAAGCCCGTGTGACTATTCTGCTGTTCTCCTTCGACAGTTCTGTGGCTCTGCATATTTGTATGCACCTCTCTAAAGTCAGTTTGTCTTCTGTCAGTACTCTTTCTTGCAAACTTACATCACTGGTTCCGCACACAATTCGGTCACATATAAGGGAACTTTTAATCTCCCCAAAATTGCACGTGCCTGCTAACACTCTCAGATCTGTAACGTAGTTACCCTGCATCCTCTCAGTAAACTTGTATCTCGCAAATATCCTATTTGTCTTAGGCATGACAAACGCCAGCGGCAGCGTGTCTATGAACTTAATTTAAACGTAAGCTTTACACCTTGCTGTCCTATTTGTTTGTATAAGCACAGTCATTCACCAGCAATTTTAACTTCCTTACAAAGTGATCAAAAGTCTCGTTTACACCCTGCGTCTTCTCATTAAACTTGTATCTCACGAATATCGTATTCATCGTAGGCATGACAAATGCCAGTGGCAGCCTGTCTATAAACTTAATTTAAACTTAAGGTTTACACCGTGCTTTGTTTCCGCAGTAGCTGCACTTATAAATATGCTTGTATGCGTCACTCGCTTCATATTCTTTTGCTGCCTTCTCAATTGTGTAATGCGTTTTTTGAACAGGTTTCATTCATCGAAGTGATCACTACCCAAATCGGTACTCGTGATTAAGGTATTAAGGTACCGGTATTAAGTTGTGGATTTGCCTGCGAATATTTAGCGGCAGCGTGTCTATGAACGTAATTTAAACTTAAGCTTTACACCTTGCTTTCCTATTGATATGTGTACAAAGGGTTGTTCAGCGTCAGAGGGTTTCCGCAGTGGCTGCACTTATGAATATGCTAAGCACAGTCCTTCACCCGTGAATATTTACCTTATATGGGCAGGCACTCAATTACGTGGGAGGCGTGATGATGCGGGACGCAACTCCGCCTCACACGGTGACCGAGCTGCAGGCTATAGCCGTATATATGGACAAAAGTAGGTTCCTGTTATGACCATTACGCGTAGAATTTCTTAATGAAACCTGCATATTTCAGCCTTCCACCTACATGGGAAGTTGGAGAATTAGTGATGAGTCAGTCAGTCAGTCAGTGAGGGCTTTGCCTTTTATTAGTATAGATATAGAGAAAAGCCAAGCAAAATGACACCTTTTATTGGCTAACTAAGAAGATTACAATATGCAAGCTTTCGAGGCAACTCAGGCCCCTTCTTCAGGCAAGATGTAATACAGAAACTGAAGTTCCCTGAGTTTATATCCACACACTAGGACAAGAAACAACAATGGTAAATTTTTGAATGAAAACTCTTAAATGTAAAAAATTAATAGGTTCATTCAGGCTAAGATTAATTTAACAGGAGATAGAAGAACAATGTATGGTCAAGATCTTTAGATAAGATAACTGTCCAATAAAGTCCTTTGAAGTTTGTGAAGTTTTTCAAAACAATGCAGATCTGTAGTCAGGTTGTCTGTGTCAGTCTGAGAGATGCAAACAGTCTTCATATCTGGCTATAAAACTCTTGTCTCTGTTCAAGCCATGCTGTAATGTATTAAATTTTAACATGAGCTTAACTTCCCATTCTTTTCTCTCTTGCTGCGTTTTGAAGTTGAAACTGGACAAACACTCCGCCAGAGAATGAATTTACACAGATTCCACATTAAACATGGCAACACAGATGTTCCTGTAGCGGCCCACTTTAACAGCCATGGACACTGTGAGAGGGACTTTAAAGTCACAGTGCTTATGGGCAACTTCAAAACGCAGCAAGAGAGAAAAGAATGGGAAGTTAAGCTCATGTTAAAATTTAATACATTACAGCATGGCTTGAACAGAGACAAGAGTTTTATAGCCAGATATGAAGACTGTTTGCATCTCTCAGACTGACACAGACAACCTGACTACAGATCTGCATTGTTTTGAACAACTTCACAAACTTCAAAGGACTTTATTGGACAGTTATCTTATCTAAAGATCTTGACCATACATTGTTCTTCTATCTCCTGTTAAATTAATCTTAGCCTGAATGAACCTATTAATTTTTTACATTTAAGAGTTTTCATTCAAAAATTTACCATTGTTGTTTCTTGTCCTAGTGTGTGGATATAAACTCAGGGAACTTCAGTTTCTGTATTACATCTTGCCTGAAGAAGGGGCCTGAGTTGCCTCGAAAGCTTGCATATTGTAATCTTCTTAGTTAGCCAATAAAAGGTGTCATTTTGCTTGGCTTTTCTCTACATTCATAATGGCTAACACGGTACAACAACCTATTAGTATAGATAAAAACAGTAATAGAAGCTGAAATAGGTGCTCTGGAAATTTTAAAGTACACAGAACTATAACAAATGATTTTTTTTACCTCTTCAAAAGGTACAGTAATGTCTATTTTTGAGATAATTAACAGGTTTTGGATAATGAAGCTGCTACTTCTGAAAAACGCATTGTTCCTTTACAAACCCCCAGGGTTGCATGTAATCTTTCAACTAATAAACAGTCCCACAAAGAGAAGATGAGCTTTACTTTATGTTCATTTTCTAGAAGTGGAATCATCCTGCTACATCATTTTGTAAGGCACTTCTGTGACATAATTTGTGCATGCATGTGACGCCATGTCAGCCATCTTTCAAAGGTGGAGCAATGTCCCTAGGAAGGTTGAGTAGTTTGTTTTCAAATAAAAGGAAGACTAGAAAAATAAAGTTAATTTCTTTAGCAGTTTCTTTTCAGGATTTTTCTTTTTTGTTTTATCCTGACTTTATACATTGAGGAGGCTTTTTAATTACCAAGCAGTTGCAGTCTTTGGTGCCACATGCTAAATCACAATCAGTTTGATCCAAATTTCACAGGAGGTGTTTTTTTGAGGATCTTGTCTTCCATCAGTTCCTTGCAAATATACATTCCACCATTCTTTGTGTGTGTGCTTTTCTGTTCTGCCTTGCAATGAAACAAAGTGTCTTTAAAATGAGAAAGGACTGGGAGAAGAGACAGGAAATTTTGTGGCAAGTTTGTAATCAGCAAGTCAAATTATCTTTAACCAAATTGTAAATCAAGATCTTAAAGAAAAGGTAATCTTTTCTAATAACAAAATTGCAACAAAAGGATTGTGCAAAAAGACTCTTCAGAGTCTGTATCTTAGATGATCCAGGGTTGCATGAGTCACATGGTCACACTGATGTCATCAGCCTTAAAGCACTCCCAATGTTTCAGGGGAAATATTGCTATACCAGTCAGCACACTGTAGCTCTAAAATAGTACAAACAAAATGGCTTTGTGAAATAATGTAAAAAATCAAAATCTTAGAAAAAAGGTTTCTAGCAAATAATTTGGAAAACCCTTTAAGAAATTAATAAAAGACATCTATCATAAGTATTCCCCATGCAGACAAGAATGATTTTACACAAACAAAACCATATCTGTGCATCAGGGTTCTACACACTGCCATCTACAACACTGTACTGTAAAGTACGCTGGAAATGATGAGCGTTTACTAATGGGCAAGGATAAATCAAGAAGCAGTAACTCTTTAATGGCTATAGGAAACAAAAAGGAATACTGGAAATAATATATATGCTTTACAGTCTAAATAGAAACCACATATGCTGACCAATTTAATTTGAATTTAAGAGCAATGACTTAAACTATATTGGCAGAGGTAATGCTTCAGATAGCAAAAGAAAACAAGATAAAAAGGAAAATCTGTTACGATGCCAACAGGAGTCCTGTACTTTATGCATGTATGCCCAACGTTTGGCTCCTGCATTGGAAAGACTGACAGTTTGGCAAAATATATAAAAAGCAGCTTACACATATTGTAAATGTCTAGGGACATTTTTTATAAAACATGGACTTGTCATAGCTCCAGACCTTGTTTAAATGCAAAGAACTGGTGTAAAAGACAGAAAGGAGAGAAAGAGAAGGAGAAGGACTACACAAGCATGATAAGGTTTGAGAGATGAGGCAGCAAAAAATGTGACTGTTTGCAGTTCGTATAGTTGGCCAATTAATTAATCCCTGCACATACAGGCTATGGAAACAGAATTAGAAAGAAAAATCAATTATCAGAAATGAATTCTGCTGAGTCTCTGATTGGGGTAACTCATGTGTAGTGAGCCACAATGAACTGATTGGACAACAGCAAAGGAAACTCATCAATCCTTTGTTTTTTGCTTTGTTGTTAGCATGTCATACATGGGATGGTACAGTGAGGTGATGGGTAATAGCTTTATGGGTTTTGCATGTTCTGCAAGTTTTTATGCCAATGGTACTCTTGTACCAGTGACAACTGAGTGGTTTTGTGAGGCCCCACATTAGCTTGGTGTCAGTGAATGTGACTGTTTGTATGAGTGTGCTCTGTAATGTACTGCCATCCCATATTAAGTTGGTACCCCCTGTATGTTTTGCCAGCCTGGCAAAATCCCTTTGACTGCACATCAATCGCTCCACAAATAACTGACAAGGAACTGCTTTAGTGATACCAATTCAGTGACACTGGACAATGACAACATTGTGGGCACCAAAGATATCTACTGTATCTCGGACAGCTCCTCATGATGCTCAACAATTTTGACAAAGAAATCAGCAGAAATGCACAGGTTATTTGGGCATCCTTCGCCAAATTTTAGGGATGCTGTGAAGAAGATGAAGAACTCGCATTACTGACAAACATCTTTTACCCTGATGCACTACTCACACTGTGCTACATGAGTAACACCTGAGCAGGAACCAAGGCACACTATAAGAGGCTCTGCACCATACACCATGTACTTGAACACCATCTGATGGGATACACCATCAGAAGGCAGCACACAGAAGATCTTACCAGTGATGATCTCTGTTAGAAATCCTATTGTTTATGTATAGAATTCCAAACACTGATGAGATGGCCTTGATATGTGCTACAGTGACATCAAGAGACCAGACACATTGGGGTTTAATGCTCTTTGAGTCCTTGGGCAACTTCTGGGAAAACCTCAAAACCTCTCCACCCAATGCCCACTGCTAGCATTGCAATATGTTGAACCATCCACACTGTATGACCTCTGCTAGGGACCCGGCGCCCTGGAGGACTATATTGAGATCTGTGCCTTAAGACTGAATAACAAAACATCTAAGTATCAACTTAAGTATGAGTCTTGTGATGACGAAGGAATGGCGGGTTCATGCTTCTTCTAATGAATATAATGAATGTACATATAATAATGTACATGCAAGTAAAATCATCGCTAAAGTGATTGGATATGAACAAAATCTCATTTAATCTTTTTATAGTCAAGGAATCAAAGTTATGTGTTATGTGGTCTCAAAAGAATCCAGGCTCCATCTCCCTATACCCTCATTGTGCCATGTGTGATCTTTGAGGTGAGCTTGAAATACCCTCTCCAGTATTAAGTCTTGAATCATGACTCTGGCTTGACAAAAAAGGTGAACTCAAGCCATATTGCTAAGAAAAACTTATCAGTATCAAACAAAGTACTAGGGTGTTGTACCATGTTAGCCATTATAGATGTAGTGAGAAGTTAAGCAAATGACATCTTTTATTGGCTAACTAGAAAGATTACAATATGCAAGCTTTTGATGCAACTCAGTCCTCTTCTTCAGGCAAGATGTCCGTAGACAACACTCAAATTTTAAATGTAACCATTAGATAATTAATGTAATTTTTCTCAGATGAAATGCAAGGGTGGGCTGACCAGGCCTAGAAACTTCCTATGACTTCATCTAGAGAGTTCCCAGCTGCTTCAGCCAGTTGAATTCCAGAGTATCTCAAATAGTCTATTAATTGTTTATGACTTTCCTGTGGGAAATCCCTAAGGATTACCCCAAATACATTGCCAAATTCACCACAACCAGCTACTCTCATTCAGGAAACACAAAGGTTCTACTCATCAATCTGCCACATGGGGTAAACTCAACAAATCTTGGCAGGAACCTCAGTTTTCAGTCACCAAAGGGGAGGATGAGGATATGGACTGACTAGTAAAATCAAAAGCTACTTAAGAGTAGAATATGAACACGTCACACTAGTAATGCACTACTAAACTGTGAAATTACAATAGCTTTTTAAAAATGTGATGAATTATGCTTTAGATATCTGAAATATAATTTTGACTAGTCATCGTATCTACTATATATGTGGAATAGTTATTGAAAACTAGATAGTGCCATGCCACCTTCAGGTTTAGATCTCTGTAGAGCCACCGTTAATATCTTGACCTTTTTGAATGTAAAACTGACAGAGATTACAATTAAGCCAAACGTCATCATTTTGATGATATCTAAGTATTAATATTAATTAAATGTTAAAATGACTTATCATAGTGAGGCAGCAGTGAAAACCAATGTGTCACCAATTAATTTTCTAAGCCCACTAATCCAAATGTTGCTTTGCAAAGGAAAGTTTATTTTGTGTTTGTTTATGTAATCTTTTGTGATTCTCACTGTAGTTATTCTTCCTTTGTCATTTGCTAATAAAACTTCCCCTTCATTTTCTGAAACACTCGGTCCTCGCAACAACTTTGACATATTGTACTGAAACAAGTCTGGGGATAAGGCTGGAATAACCTGATTTCTCAAATCATGCTTGTTAAAGATGCTACTTAAATGTGCCTTAGGATTATTATGAACAAGAAAGTATCACCAGGAGAAGGTCAATAAACTGAGTGAATAAGCCAAGGACAAACCTGGGAAGTTAGTGGGTAAAAGCGAACAAAACAAAAGGAACAAAAACACAGTATAAGAGAACCGTGTAGAAGTCAAATCTAAGGAAATCTTACGTTAGGGGCTACTTGGTAAATAAGCCAATTAATACCAAGAGAGTTGATGAAAGAAGAGACACTGGTCATGCTGTGTGACACCATATTTATAACAGAAATGCATGTGGTGTCAAATAATCTAACGACACCAGGAATGTAATGACATTCAACCAAACTAGTATCATCTAAATAATAAAATTAAAGATCGTAACTAAAATCAACACCTTTAACATAAACTAAAGTGAAACCTAAGGTAAGAAATGAAATCTCTAAAAAGGCCCCAAACGAGACACAAACACGGAAGAAATATTGTAATGCTCTACTCTCTTTCCAGAAGAGAAGAAGCATAATTAAACAGTCACACCACAGAAGAAAGCTGAAGGAGATTGCTCTAACCATTATTAATCGTTACTGATGAGGGAACAACCCCATCTGGCCACATGACCTTGAGGTCAGCTTAAGACTGGAGGCTGTGAAAATCTTCAGTTTTTGCTCTTATCTGTCATGCTGTGAGTATTTTGTGTTTATCCATCTATGAGTGCTACAATTTGTTTCTAGTTTTCATGTGTACTGCTTTTTTGCATGGTGACAGTTATAATGCTACATGGTTGCTAGACATGTGACCAAGTGTCATTTAAGATGGCAACACAGGCAAACGCAAAAAACTTGATCTCTCATTTTTTTTGTCAAACTGGGAGTACGTAGCTTCTCTGCAGAACAATTTGAAAAAACAAGACCAGGGGATAAGAGGGCTCAAAGGGCAAAAGAAACGGTTAAACAGACGGAGGATTGATATACATAAGGCTAGCATTCTATAATAACCAAATCGACATACGAGGCTAACAATGTAGTCAAAAACAAGCTGAAAGCAAAAGTGCTGACCAGAACTGAGACATGCCTTTTTCCTTAACTAATGAAGAATTGTTTTTATTTTAATGAAAAACTAATATGCTGTATGACATATGTCACCAACTTTAAATACCATCTGCTAAGTTAAATCATGATTTCTTAATTTATTCTAGGATACATTTTTCTTTAGTCTATACTAATTTCGTTTGGTTTTGAATTGTAAGAAAAACAGTTTTAGTTTATTTTTTTTTTATTAATAACATGCATTGCATTTAGACTACTAATTGTAATATCAGGTCATGTTTTCAAAATACTGAGATGGTCATTTTTATGTATGGTAAATATCACTTTCTAGGGCCCTTGCTACAGCATGACAACCTGTTAAGGGGCACACTCTCAGAGGTCTTACTGTGTGATGCAGCTGGAGTATTTATACTGGGATAACACTTTGAAACATGGTCAAGGACTGCAAATTTATAAACTTTTAACATTTTTTTTTTTAAATTTTATTAATTTGGCTTAGATGCATGTTAGTTTGATAGTTCTGATAATAGCTCCCTCTTTGTTTTTATGCTGTATTTTTCATCTTTTGATCCATAGTACTCTTTCATGCTGTAATCTGCCCTTTAGAATTATACTTTTAGTGTCAAGATGACACATACAACAAAGATAATATTCATGCGTCAGCAACCATAAACTAGATGGCATTAATCAACTGCAGAAAATAAGGTACGTAATAACAAATCAAAATGGCACTGTGATGATGTAACTCAAATAGCATTACTAATTTTAAAAGTAAAAGCAAAACTGTTCAAAAAAGGTACAGAAGTGACACAACACTATACATATTCATGTTTTTGAAGGCAGAACCATTTCAAAATGTTCTGCCACTTGAGTTACTAATTTAGTCATTTTGGACTGCTATGCAAACATCCAGATAAGCATGGCTGAAGGAACCATGTAAATATATATTAAAGTGTCTGTTTTCCTGTCTTTCTGCGTGTGCTCATAAACCATAATTCAGGGTTAGTCAACAGATGTACGTTGGAGGGCGATGAGGATGAGGTGAAGTAAGCCCGAGCTGGCTGAACTGGAAAGGGAGACAAATAGAACAAGCGACCAGGAGTGGAGATGACTATCGACAGCATGAAACGTCTGAATACTTGGCGTGCATGAATGCTCAATCCATTTGTTGAGTGAGGAGTAATGAGTATAAAGAAGAATATGCACCATGGAGGCTATTTTAAAAAAAAAAAAAAAGCTAATTGAGAAAATAGCCAGACAGCTGAGAAAAAAATACCAGAGCTGCAGTTGTGGCATGGGATAATGAAACAGCCAAGAAATGGATCACAAGATAAAAAATGAATATCAGAGATACATTTGTGGCACGGGATAATGAAACAGCTGAGCAAACGACTATATGACGTAGAAGTAATACCAGAGCAATAACAGAGGTGCATGAATGCAAAAGGAAGAGGAAAGGGCCACACGACAGAAATGTCGACGTGGAGCAAAGGATGCTGTCATAAAATATGGAATAAGATTAATTGATTTGTATCATATTTAATGTTTAAACAAAAGTGAAGTGGTGTAAAATCTACTATAACAAAAACAAAGTTTAGTGCACAACGTTATTTAGAAGAAGAATATTATTTTAATAGATAATGTTATTTATAGCTTAGTGTTAGAGTATCTTTTAGCTCTACCTATCTTGGATGGGTAGCTCAGCTAGTTCGTAGATAAAGTCAAACCGTGGCATAACATGCACACTGACACATATTAAAGCTATCAATCAATCAATCGAGCCGCTTCACTTTGAAATGTGGAAACATGGAATAATCAGATTATTACGGGGAGGATATGTGAACTCCACGCCGTGTGGAATTTTTTAATGATGTTCATGAGCCCTATAAACAAAGCCTAACCTTTTTATAATCTAACACACTCATGTCACTATTTTACTCCTTAACTTCTATTTTTAATATTTCTAGATTTGTCATTCTCCTGTGCTAGCAACACTTCTTTTGTATTATTTTGAAGACATGAGGACTGTCAGTCACTAGGAAAGGCTAGCAGCCTAATCACTAAACAACAACTTGATGTCCTTATGATGCATTTGGTGAAACCTCATATTACAACATTGCTCATGTAGGCTCATCTGAATTAAGGGTCTTCTTATGCTCCCTGCAGCTTCCAGATGCTCTTGGCTGGCAGTGTTTTAAAAACACACAGCTACATGTCAGCATGCCAGCTAGCTTAATAAACAGAGTGTATTCTAGTCACCTTAGACACAGTACAATAGATCCCAGCTGAAGGAAGAGAAAAAATAAGCAGCTACAAGCAACATAAATCACAATATAGGTGGGCTTTGTCTTACTCTGTCAGAATCTGATATTGTCTACTTAATACCCATATAATTACAAAATCTGTTCTGCTTTTCACACAGTATCTGTGAGTTTTTGTCACTTCCTCTCAGATAATAAGCCCAGATTTTGAAGTATAATGAAGGTCTGCGAGTGTACGGAAGGTCTTGTAATGAATTAACAGTTTCCGGCATTACATAAGGTAAACGAATGATTGATAGTTTGACTGAGTGGTTGATTAGTATTCAGGCATGTAGACCCCCAATTTAATGGATAGAACACAAAAAACACAAAGGTTTATGTCCGTTGTTCCACAGGATGGACACGCCAATTAATGGTTTTAAGCACCCTGAGAGGTCATTTTTGTTATTGAAATCTAAATGTAAATAAAATTATAATACCATTTGTTTCTCTTTTGAAATTTTTAGCTTTATTTGATATTATTTATCCACTTTGCATACTAAGAACCTCATTTCAAGCCTCAGATCGCATCTTGCATTTGTTTGTCTTTTTGCCAATCACGCAAAAACTGGCAAACTTATGTTCAATTAAATTTTGCTTATAATTTACTGTTAGTTCAGCTTAAAATGTAGGCTATATGGTGTTTCAAGCTTTTTATTTGGAGGAAACCCAAATATATTGTATTATTCCTAAACAACTGAGTCAATCTGAATGAAATCTTGCATGTATAATAAAGCTGGATCATCTTAAAATCAGGATAAAGGATATTTCTAACATGTTGGAAAAGTCATCTCAGATAAAGGAGCACTGGAGGAATCACTGGGTATAAGGGTTCTTCCATCAGATTGGCTGGCTCAGCACTGATTCAGCTGTAGAATGGCCAATGGAAAAAAGGCAACTTGTTGGCCGAGGCTCAAGGACTCTGACCAAGTCTAGGTTGTCTGACACCTTTTCTAAAATCTCGCTGTGATTCTATAATTAGCTGATGGATTAGCTGGGGACACTAGATGGCAGCCTCCATGGGTCGCAGCGGTGCCTCAGACTTCCGCAGGGCTTCATGGGAGATGGAGTTATTTACAGCCCAGTTGGGATCTGGGGGCGCTACCAGGGGCTGCTGCAACTGCTCTTGAATCCGTAAGGGTGATCTTTTCACCACACCCAGAAGTGCAGCCTTGAAGTAGGTCATCAGGCACCTGGAGTACTTCCAGGTAACACATAAGAGGAGCCAGCAGCCAGTATTTTGGGAGCCAGAGGCAGAGGACAGAGCTTTCTCCTCTGGTACTCTAAGCAGTTTCTACTTTGTTTTTGATGTATTTTAACAAATTTGTATCCTTATATGTGGTAGTCCTATAATTAGCTGATGGTATAATGTATTCCTCGAGAGTTGCCATGGACTTCAAGTAGTTTGTTCTTTTAGTTGTCCATCTAGTTCTGTGAAGAGGGTTACTTGTGTTCTGTTTTGTGTATTGTATGCTTACAAAGCTAAAATGGAAAACAAAGTCACTCAGAATAACATGAAGGATGCCTGGAATGGACTGAATATAACTATGGGACTCGTGCAATTCAGGGCTCAGGTGCTGGAAGGGGATGTGGACAAAGCCAACACCCTGAGCCAGTTTTTTAATAGATTTTCTCTCCCACTGCCCCCTTCTTCCACTGGCCAGTCTCCCCACACCATTCCTACCACATCATCTGGAATGGCCAGTGACTAGTCCACCTCTAACCATCAGTGTGAACTGTTCATAACTGAAGACCAAGTAAGGGGACAACTGAGGAAGCTACACACACAGGATAAGCTGCAGGACCAGATGGAGGCAGTCCTTGAGTTCTTAAGGCTTGTGCTGACCAACTTTGTGGTGACCTCTGTCACCTGTTCAGTCTGTCCCTAAGGCTCCAGGAAGTGCCACTGTTTTGAAAAGCATCCTACATTGTTCTTGGTCTAAAGAAGGCAGACACCGCTTCGACAAATGACTATCAACCAGTGGCACTTATGTTTGACATCATGAAGATCTTTGAGAGGTTGGTCCTGGAACCTCTTGTGGTAAACCACCTGGACCCACAAAGATTGCGTTGAGAAACAAGCATTGATAAAAGCGTCAACATTTAAAAAACACAAATATTTTCTTTCTTACATTAACTCATGCTACAAGGGCAATGGCACACAGTTTGGCTAGTTTGTCATACTATTTGCCAGGATTAAAGAAGATACTCTGTTCCTTAAGTCACCAATTGTCTGGTACAAAGACAATGCAGAGCACTGGGGGACGAATCATAAACTTGACAAACAGAAATTGAAACAGAACAGTTAATTTAGCTTAAGGAAAAGTACTGTTTTTCTCTTAAGCCTCTTATTTCTCAATAAGCATTAAAGTAATGGCCATAAAATCATTCTAACATTTGGAGGTAAGAGTAGCTTGACTTCTCAAGATACAAGCCCCATAGAACACAGACTGGTTTTAATTGGATTTTAAAAGGTATGTAATTATGCATGTTTGTGTTATTTTGTATTGTATGTACAGTATGTATTGCATTCTTGCATCTTTTTGATGGTACATTGAATAAAGATTGATTGATACCTTAAAGCAGTTTTTAATTGATAGAAAATTACATAATTTTAAAATTCTTTTAACAACATATTGCATGCTACAGGTCATGGCCCAAACAGGACATTTTTAATATTAAATCACCTAAAAAAGCTACAATAGAAATAGCTGATGCTAATGATAGGATGGACTCTGGCAGTGAGTGGAATTCTGGGAAATCTGAGGCTTTTTTTCTTTTTAGCATAATGTCCTCTAATTTTTCATTTCAGATTTTTTTTTTTTTTTTGCCAAAAGTGATGTAAGACACCACTGATAGATGAGGAATATTAAGAAAGTACATGGATAAGGATGTTGGAAGGATGGATTTTCAATCACCAGCCAGAAAGTTAATAACATACACTGGTAACAACACACTTCCGTGATTCTAAAGACTTTAATAGTACGTTTCACATTTGGAGTGCATTGTTTTGCGTCAGTAGTTGCCATGGAAATCTGGTCTGGACTATCTATAACTCGCCAAATTCTTTTCCAGCCAGAATATACAATGCAGAGGATGTGATAAATATATTTTACAATGAAAGTTTCAGAATTTTCAACAGAAAATGCCACCCTGAATTAAACAGGTTTGAGACTGCATGCATAAATCATGTCATAGCACCACCTAAAGGCAGTGATAAGTATGAACTGTACATTTTTGTTTTAATATCATGTGTGATAGACACTGCAACACTCAAGGTATGAAACATTAAAAACAGGCCAAATCAATATGTACAATATATAATAAAACACTACCTGCATGCCAGATGAGTATAGCCAGCACTCCGTTTAGATATAAGCAAGAAAAACGTGCACTCTTACCTTGAACAATTTATCCACTGAACACTTCCTTACTAAATTTGTCTACTCTTAACATTCATACTGAATTATGGAGCTAAATTCCGGGTTCACAGCACCCTTAATTCCTGGCTTTCTTTAAAGCTTATAGATGTCCATTGTGCACATGTAGAAGAAATGCACACTTTTTTATCTTTTATTCTTATAGAGTTTCTGCCTTGTTAAACACAAAAATGAAACTACTGCCCATCTATATATACTTCTGAAGGGGTTACATTCTGTGGTAAGGTCCCATTTTTCATAGCTCTTCCATTGACTGGCCGTTTTGTGTTCTTTCCCTATCCTTGCGATTCCACACAACCTATAAAAAGTATTCAACTATTTGAATGTTTTACATTTTATTGTTTTATATATTTATTTATTTATACTGATCAGCAGAAAACAAATTCTTAATGTCAAAGTGAAAACAGGTCTCTGCAAAGTGGTCTAAAATTAATCACAAATATAAAACACAAAATAATCGATCACATAAGTATTCAACCCGCTCAATTCAATATTAAGTAGATGCACCTTTGGCAGCCATAACAGCCTTGAGTCTGTTTGCACAAGTCTGTCCCTATCAGCTTTGCACATCTGGACACTGCAGCTTTTCTTCATTCTTTGCAAAACTGCTAGGGCTCTGCAAGGTTGCATGAGGATCATGACTGAATAGCCTTTGTTAAGTCCAGACAAAAAGTCTCAGTTGGATTGTTGATCTGGACTGTGCCGGTCACTCCAGAAATAGTGAGAAAAGTGCTAAAAAATTGTAAGCAGTTATTATTATAACACGTGCCCACAGCATGTATTTTGGTCCCAGATGACTCTGTCACATACTGTACAAGCATTGGTGATCTTTGTGCACTGTGTTTTGCTGCACTGCTTGAACACCACATCTTCAATGTCCAGACTGGGGTTTTACTGTCCACTACCTTCAACCTTGTTGATACCAATTATGATTTTCTGTCTGTCAAAGTTTATTAGCTTAGAAACCTCAATTTTTCTCCTCCAGGTACCCCTGTATTTCTGGTAACCATCCTGTGGCACCATTGATTTGTTAAACTGCACTATTACTACTACTACTATTACTCCTGATTATCTCTTTACTACCTCATTAATTTGAATTATGTGTGCTATTATAAAATAGAACAAACTCATGGAAATGGGTGGGATGTCTCAAGGAGACGTATGAAAACCAAATCTGTGTTGTTCCAGCACTCTAACAAAACATTAATAGAAATTAGAAAAATGGAAGAAATTCTTATATTGTATAAGCATCTATTTTTTATTAATTCTACTATCCTATAATGCTTTTACAAATGAATAAACAAATACATATCTTTAAAAAATTTCTTGGTTGACCTAAAAATTTTGCACAGTACGGTATTGTTTTTACAACAGTCATGGAAGGACAACAATTGGATTTCCACTTTTGGTGTTCTGGGTTAAACTAAACTTGACAAAGCATAAAAGATGAAAGGTTGGATGTATGGATATTTGACTGAACTACAATTGACAAAACATAAAAATGAAAGGTTTGGATGTAGGCATTTTTTTAATTTGATGCTACAGCTGAAGCACGTGGAGAGTAGAAAAGGCTTTGCAGAGAGTAACTCATCGGCAGTGACAGACTGCATGTGGCCCCCTCTGGGGCTTCAATACTGTGTGCAGTGGCATCAGTGCTGACGAGGACTGGAGGGGACTCCCCACTGCAGCCGGCAGACGCACGTGTGAAGCGCACACATCTGCGGAGCACAGCTGTCTCTTTGTTGCAAATCAATTAACAGTCTCTTGAATTCCTTTGCTAATTAGTGGGACAGCAGCAGCAGTGGACCAATTCAAATTAGAAACTAGCTAAATCATCTCTCATTGGTGCTGTCATGTGGAGATTATCAGGATGAACTGCTTCTAACATGGCACCTGGGAGCAGTTTGGGTCAAAGGAGGGTTCTTTTATAGCTCTCATGACCTAGGTCAACAGTACATTACAGTGGAATAATATTGTAGTACTTACAGATCCAGCCCTACTGTACTTCTGAGAAGGAAAAATCCTTGGACACCAATGGCGTAATCCCACTTCTCAGCCAAGGGAGGAAGAAGCTTTTCTAAAATTTCTCTTCTAAGCTCCAACACAAATTGTATAAGGAAACCTTCAGGGAAAAAAAAAAAAAAAAGTATAGTTGTAAAATCCTTACCCTGTGTTTGAAATATAATTTAAAATGTCGTTCTTATTTCAAATTATTTTTTATTCTTATTTATACAAGCCCTCATTCCAACTGATTAAGCTTTCTGTTCCTTGAAGTTGGTAACCTGTTATTTTTGAGCCCATACTTCAGCTGGGTCTGGCAAAGAAAGAGGATTAATTGTGAAACTTTGGGTTACCAACAGGTGGCAAAATAAAACTTTCAAATGAATAATATAAAAAGCAAAATGACAACATTTTCCCAAATAATGAGAAATCCATTTAATATTGAAACTTTGTTTAAACTTTGAAGATGAATACTGTTTCAGAAGGTGACATTCATAAGATGTTCTGACAAATGAGGCAGAACTGGGAACTAGGGGCATGCACTGGCAGACAAATATACACTGGTGTGAATACAGCTGTATACATGAAACATCCATCCATTATCCAACCCGCTATACAGTATCCTAAATACAGGGTCACGGGGGTCTGCTGGAGCCAATCCCAGCCAGCACAGGGTGCACGGCAGGAAACAAACCCTGGGCAGGGCACCAGTTCACCGCACTACACAAGACATGACAGAGAGATATTGTCACACATGTGTGTCAGAGGTAAGCACCATCACTCCAGGACAATAGGAGGCATGATTACTGATTGTTTTGTCTCTTTTTCCACTCAAAGCTCTGAGAAGACGCCCAATTAGGGTAAATGACCCCTCTTCTTTTGGTTCACTAACTATAAGAGCAGGGTGCTCACTTAGGAGATTAGCAACCCGTTAGACAGAGCTTGAACCATGAAGCCTGACTGTTCCCCATAGTACATTTACTGCAGCCAATAGCCAGTTGCATTTTCTGTTCCATTGTGCTCCCATTATTTTATTTGCTTTATTATTTCAAGTAAACTTGGTGGCCTGGTTGGCACTCCAACATTTCCTTTGGACTCTAGCATTCCTCTTGATTAATGGTGATAGACAGATACCATTAGTTTTAAAAAAAATCAAGTTCTGTTTTCATAATTTCAATTATACCTTTGACCATTCTGCTTTCTTACTAACATTCAATGCACCAACAATGTTTACTGTCTGCAGTATAAAGTAGGTGTAGCCTGTTAGAAGCAAGAAAGGCAGCTAAAATCTAACAAGCCATTTAATGTATGCCAAATTATCTATCTGTCTATCTAATCCTTCTCAATACTGTCATAACATTTTCAAAAACACCATGGGATTCCATAGATCTGATGTTTCCAATGTGCCTATAGGTCTTTATTGCAACAGGAAGTTCTGTAACTAAAGTGAATAAGGAATTCAGTTGCTGACACTGTCAGCATCCACGGGAAAATAAATGAAGCTGAGCTCAATATCATTAATTAGTCAGCACATTTTACTGCTCAGCTCTGCCTGCTAGGTTAATGGTTCGTCTATTTGCAATGTGATTGGCGCAATGGCTGCACTGACAAGAACTAATGACCTAAAGTAGATCTGGTACATGGGGGAAAAGGCTGAGCGAGTCATTCTGGAAGTGCTAATCAGATAAAGTGGCACTAATGGATAAGTCTGCTGAGCACTTATCTCTCCAGAGCACAGGACTGAAATCTGCCTGTAAATGAGCTTATCTGCTCTCAATTGTAAATAATAACCTAGCGCACTGAGCATTATTAAAGGTGTATTTATGGAAATATGTAAAACTGCACTTAGCTGGTCAAAAGGAAACACAATCGACTAATTAAACATGTTATTGAAAAACTCACAGTATTGTTTTAATGTATTATAAATGTATTATGTAAGTTGCTCAAAGGAATAATAACTTACCTTTGTTTCTTATGTTGGAATATCTATCTACTGCCTCTATCCTTTAATATATATCTATCATGTTGAAAAATATAACAGAATAGGCAAATGGACCTCCACCCCTCAAAGAAATTCTTTCAATATTTTACAAGTAAAAGAAAACTCAGGGAGCAAGTAAAAAGTATTAGAAATGGTGAATATGTGAGAGAAGATGCTGAAAGTGAAATAGCAAATGCTTTGAATTTTGTTAAAGTTTTTGTGCAAGAAAAGAAGTAAACAAGCTCTAAGCAGTAGCAGGGACTACTAAGGAGGTACTTAGCGTTTGGAAATTGTAGAGGGAGAAGTACTGCTTAGATTAAACAGGCTGAAATCTAATAAATACCTAGGATCAGATAACATTTATTTTCACATATTTAAGAAAGATAGTGAATACATAAAAACACGGTGGCATATATATATATATATATATAGCCTATTTGTGTAATATCTGGCTCAAGGCCAGGACCAATGCATCTCATGGTACACTTTATATATACACGTGGAAGTATGTTTGTCTGTCTGGCCTGGAAGTGAGAGGTGGAGTCGGGGTAGAGCTCCACCACCGAGGAAATAGAAAACTAAACGTCTACACGTAGAAGTGTGTGTGTCTGTTTGTTCGGACCAGAACTGTGAGGCTATTACAGCATGAAGATCAGAGAACCAGAAAAGTGGCCCTAAGTTAACGAGTCGGAAGAAGAAAGCGACTCTGTTGCCAAAGTAAAACCGCTGAGAAAAGAGAGAAACTCTTATGCAAGCGAGACGAGCACATTGGCAAAACGGTATCCGTTTTACTTTTCCTCCCACCACTAATACACAAGAGATGTGAGCACATCAGCACAACAAAACCTAGGCGAGTGACCCCCAGAGTAATTCCTTTCAATTACCTGACATTTCTACTCTATCTCTACATCTCTATTTCAATTTTTTTTCTGTTGATTTCAATAGTTTCTAGGACCACAGGCTTTTTACAGCACGGGCTTGCACAACTATAAGTGTAAGTAAGTACATATATATTGTTAATTTGGAAATAAGTTTTTATTTGCTCGTGAAAATACTACATAACTGTAGAATAAACACAAACAATATACAGTATACATTTTTGCACTTTCAGAAGATTTGACTACTACAATGTGTAATGCACTGGCTGTTCAAATTGTTCTTTATGCATCATTTTGTTAATTCAAAATGATGCTGAATTAATTATTATACAAACTTGAAAATGAGAACTGGAGTTGTGTTCATAAGTCCTTACAATGGCTCCCAGTTAAGTTTACAGCAGATTTCATAATCCTCATTTTAACATATAAAACCTTAAATGGGCAAGACCCTGCCTACTTATCTGAACTTATCATTACTTACAAACCAGAGCACACATTGAGATCTCATGATGGCACCCTAGTTATGATTCCAAGGATTAAATGAGTAACAGTGGGAGCTTGAGATTTTTGTTACAGGGCTCCGAAGCTGTGCAATGATCTGCCTGAGATGACCATTTAGTCGTATCTTTTAAATCCAGGCTGAAACCTCACTACTTTCATCTAGCATGCCCTGACTAGAGCTGCTGATCATCAGTACATACTGCATCTCCGTTAGTCATTTGTACAGAAATATAAGTAATAGAATATTTATAAACCACTACAAATCCTCCTCTATTCTGCTTCACTTCTCAGTATCTGGATGTGGTAATAGGTGCCACAGCTCTACTGAGTATGGAAGTGGAGCATTATCTTGCATCTTGAGTACTGCTAACAATAGTAACATTGAATGATTTTGTATAATAGCAGACTGATTAATCAAAACAAAGACAGCACTCATCTACTACACTCACATTTCTTTGGTGTAAGTTGTGGAAGCGACAGGGTGCTACTCTCCCAGAGCCAGTTTTGGAAGACTTTGATTTGAAAAAACAGGAGTGGAATATCAAAGACGGAGTTGTGGAATCAAAGCACAGCTGAGCGTGGAGATTAATTTTTCAGCTGATGCGTGTCCTTTTGAGTCCCAGTTTTAACCTATTTTTTGTTTCCTTGCAAACTACCTGCTGTTTGCACACCATGTTGCTCTCATGAATAGCTACATTGATATTTGACTACTTTTATCTAACAACTGAACAACCTTTTCAGTTACCTGTTTATTTAAAAACAATTTTAAGACCCTCTTTAAAAGTGGAATTGACTTTAATAGTGTCAGCTAAGCCATAACGTTCAGTTTGAAAACCATTGACTTGGAATAGAAAAGGTTGATAGTTGATGTGATTTAATGAAAAATAGTAAGTCATATCATTGAAAATTGATTGCATGAGTTTACAAGTGAACTTTGACATAGTTTTAGAGGTGTCCAACTACTGGAGGGCTACAATTGCTGCAGGTTTTCATTTTAACTCTGTTCTTAATTAAAGATCAGTTTTTGTTGCTGCAAATTAACTTCTGTTGCATTCATTTTAATTTTTCTTGTTTTTTTTCATAATGAGACCCCTTAATTATTTTGTTCCCCTGATTAGCAGTCAAACAACAATGGGATGCAAAATGAGCCAAAAAATTAAAAGCTAAGCAGTGTCCATTATACAATATTTGAAAGTAAAGAAAGGTGAAGGTCTTAGTAATGATGACCTGCTCAAGGCCACAGTACATTTTGACGGTGCTCTTAAGAAAAAAAAGAAAATCAACAGTTTTGGTAATGTCTGCTGAGGCGGAATGCGAGCACCAAAAAGCCATGGGATTAATTAACAGGTTTAAATAACACAAAAATAGATTTCTTATTAAGAAACCTAAGTTGAAGTGGAATTGGTCAAAATTTGACACCCCGACTTATCTAGTCATCTGTTGGCTCACTTCACATTTCATTTTTTTGGATGCCATTTAAGGAAAAATAAGAAACACATTCAAAGGATTGCGTCTTGAATAACAAGGCAGTTAAAATGAAGGGAAAAGACATTAACAGAGGAAACTGGTCACTGATTAACAAAGTCCATCCATCCATTCATTATCCAACCCGCTATATCCTAACTACAGGGCCACGGGGGTCTGCTGTCGCAGGAAGGAAAACCTGCAGCCACTGGAGCCCTCCAGGATCAAAGTTGGACAAATCGTCTTTTATGTTCCTGCTAGAGTATTGTGCAGTAAATGGATATGAGGGCAGTAGTAAACTGGGATACCAACTTGTTAAAGATTATTTAAAGATCAGTTTTATACATTGCACACAACACACACAAACATATACATTACACACCTGCAGGTGCATATATTGTACATTTTATGTTGTCTTATTGATCACTGAGATGATGATTATGTGATGATTAGTGAACAGCAGTATGGTTTCATGCCAAGAAAGAGCACCACAGATGCGATGTTTGCTCTGAGGATTTTGATGGAGAAGTATAGAGAAGGCCAGAATGAGTTGCATTGTGTCTTTGTGGACCTGGAGAAAGCATATGACAGGGTGCCTCGGGAGGAGTTATGGTATTGTATGAGGAAGTCAGGAGTGGCAGAGAAGTATGTAAGAGTTGTACAGTATATGTACGAGGGAAGTGTGATAGTGGTGAGGTCTGCGGTAGGAGTGACGGATGCATTCATGTTGGAGGTGGGATTATATCAGGGATCGGCTCTGAGCCCTTTCTTATTTGCAATGGTGATGGACAGGTTGACAGACGAGATTATACAGGAGTCCCCTTGAACTATGATGTTTGCTGATAAAATTGTGATCTGTAGTGATAGTAGGGAGCAGGTTGAGGAGACCCTGGAGAGGTGGAGATATGCTCTAGAGAGGAGAGGAATGAAGGTCAGTAGGAACAAGACAGAATACATGTGTGTAAATGAGAGGGAGGTCAGTGGAATGGTGAGGATGCAAGGAGTAGAGTTGGTGAAGGTGGATGAGTTTAAATGCTTGGGATCAACAGTACTGAGTAATGGGGATTGTGGAAGAGAGGTGAAAAAGAGAGTGCAGGTAGGGTGGAATGGGTGGAGAAGAGTGCCAGGAGTAATCTGTGACAGACAGGTATCAGCAAGAGTGAAAATGAAGGTCTACAGGACGGTAGTGAGGCCAGCTATGTTATATTGGTTGGAGATGGTGGCACTGACCAGAAAGCAGGAGACAGAGCTGCGGGTAGCAGAGCTGAAGATTCTAAGATTTGAACTGGGTGTTACAAGGATGGATAGGATTAGAAATGAGGACATTAGAGGGTCAGCTCAAGTTGTAAGGTTGGGAGACAAAGTCAGAAAGGCGAGATTGTGCTGGTTTGGACATGTGCAGAGGAGAGATGCTGAGTATATTGGGAGAAGGATGCTAAGAATAGAGCTGCCAGGCAAGAGAAAAAGAGGAAGGCCTAAGCGGAGGTTTATGGATTTGGTTAGAGAGGACATGCAGGTGATGGGTGTAACGGAACAAGATAACAGAGGACAGAAAGATACAGAAAAAGATGATCCGCTGTGGCAACCCCTAACAGGAGCAGCCAAAAGAAGAAGAAGAAGTTTTATGTAAAAAATAAATAAATACAACAAGAGCTTTAGATGTTCAAATGAAAGGCTCCATATTAATTTATAACATAAGAGAATGCCTTAAATCTGTACTCCCTTACAAAGCAGTGAGTCATGGCCAGTCTTTGTAATGTGATTTGACAGAGAGAATCACATTCTTCCTTTCTCATTCTGCTCTTTGTTTAGCTTGCTTTCTTACTTGAACCGAGGACATCTTTATATATATATATATATATATATATATATATATATATATATATATATATATATATATATATATATATATATATATATATATATATATTCTATGAATTTTTCTTTTAAAGCTTGGCATCTTTTAAGTAGCTCACACGGCATGCAATAGTTGCAGTTTATTGTTATAATGTAATCCAGACATTGTATTTTCAAACGGTTTGATTGCATTGCATCCTAATGCATACTGATTATTAATGACAGAAAGGGGTCAGAGAATTTGACCCAGATTTGTAATTCAAAAGCGACATTCTCATAGAAAAGATGACAACTGCTGCCACTCGATCGGTATTGGATTCAGAACAATGAAGCAGGACAGCACGAGTGCCTAGTGGCTACTTAAGTAGAATACCTAAAGGGAAAAAAAAAACATTTATGCATATTTGGCACTGTACACGTGACATTCTTTACTGTCAAATCTTCAACATATTAATAGTCAGTTACTTCATACATGTACCATATAATAATTATAATAACTCTGTTTTCATCTAAAAGTCATTACAGTGCTTAATTGTCACTGTGGTTTAGGCTTATGTTTTGTGCATTGGATGCAATGCAGGAACCAGGCCTGGATGGTAATTACTGTCCATTTCAGTGGACGCCCCAGGAAAATCTGGTTCCCTGCATGTTAACCTAATACAAATAGACAGACATTTGAAACATGGATAGAAAGAGAAAACACTGTGTCCATTATCTTCATATGTAAGTGCAACTGTTTTGTAAAGGGCTTTAGAATTTGCCATGAATATTGACTGAATTATTTTTTATGATACATTAGGTAATAAATTCAGTAATACATATGACAAATGTTTACATTTTTTTATGTCTGGAATTTCAGTTTTCTTTAGAACTGAGCACACAAGTAATAACTGTTTAATATAAATCTAGGTCATGACATGCTTTTGCAAATCTATGCCATTAATCTGCACTGCTTAGTGATTAAAAAAGGATGTAAGATACAATGGATCAAAGTTTGTGTTCTATAAATTGAAAGTAAGCACAGTGAAAAGGAAAATATTTTTCCATAATTACATCTTAAATTAGAAGCTTTATTTTTTGGCTTATGGGATTTTTTTTTCCAGGAAAATGTATTTATTCAGATTTAATATGGCACGTAATTTTAATTTTAACTGTTGTCACATAAGTGGGAATTGTATGTCTCTACAGGGACCAATTTGAATAGTACAGAGGAGAAGAATTGTGAGGTCGCAGAGCAGATTACACCGTGTCCTCTTCCACTCTCAGCCAGGAAGACCTCGAGTACCCAGAAAACACATAAAGTCTCCTCAAGCCTCATCTCCTCAACTGCTTCTTCCAGTATAACCACACACAAAACCCAAAAAAAAAAAAAAAAAACAGTTGAGGAAGAAAAACACATCAGTGTCACCCTAACCACTGGTTTTCTTTCCAAAAAGGAAACCTTTTTTGCAGGTTTCATGTACTTTACGCCATGTTAACAGTTAGCTGGATTCTAGTGTAGCAGGCTAACAGAGTGTCGTGTCCTAGTAAAAAGTTTGCAACATTGTGGCACTCATAAGGAAAACTAGATGGTGCCACAGGAGAACGTGAATTGTTAATGATAAAAACACAGTGAAAAAAATGAATACAACCAATGAGTCATGGAACTCAGAAACCCACAAAACTACACAGGCCAAGGATTAGTTGAAAAAAAAAAAAACTTAAATTATGACATCTGGGAACTGCAGCAGTCTTAAGATCGAACTTAGATAAACTCTGTTATTAATATCACTGACTTTAGTAGTCTTTAATAATATTTGTTTTATTCTTTAAGAAAACTCTTGACACCAACATATTAGGAATTATAAAATAAATGTAAAGGAGCGGCATCATTTTTTCTTAATAATTATTTTGGAGTTTGCTACTATTTGCATATTTCTTAGACTGAATGTTATCTAATTTTGAAAACTGTTATTAGATAAAGGGACCTTATTCAATATACAGTACATTTCATTCAAATCTTATATGGCAAGTAAGTGTCACAGTATTAGTAAAGCTTCAAAATGTAATTTGGCTGTAAATATTACTTTAAAAAATTGGACGTTTTAAACATCAGAGATTTTAACAATTGTCTAAATGGGATATTGGGACAACTGAGCTGCTACCAAACCAAGCGATCTTAGCAAACTGTAAAGTCTCCTGTTTTGTCAAGCTTCTTATTTTCTCATACTTATGGAAATCATGGTATTTGATATCTCTTCATTATATAAAAAATCCTTAGAGAAAAGAAGAAGAAGAGAGATTTTTTTCAAGTCCTGTGAGACGAGACTTTTGCCTTCAGATTTTTTCAAATCACACCCTCCTCTCAAACATTTTCAGACAAGACCATGGTCCTCTCACCTCTCATTCGTGGGAATGCTTTTTCAGACACACTTCCTGCGCTCTCAGCTCTTACAAATTTTAACGTTTTCCTCAGTTTAAGTTCCCAATTAAAGAAGACGTATTATGTCCAAATCTTATTGAAGAATTTCATGACGAAGGGTTATTAGCAGAAGAAATGAGCACACAGGCAATCCTAGCACCGAGAAACGAGGAAGTCAAACGAATTAATGTCAAAAATGTTGATAGGTTACACAGCAAATTGGCTAAATGCGCATCAAAAGACTATGCTGAAACAGTTGGTGGTGATTGTGCGGAAGGTGAAAACAACAACTTATGATTACGAAGAATATCTACAACCGTTAACACCGTTTGGTCTTCCACCGCACGAATTACTGTAGAAAGGATGTATCCAAGAAAGGTAATGTAGTACATCTTCCACGGATAACATTAGACAACAAAGGAGATCTTGATATGCCATTCATATTAAACATTAACAGTTTGCCATTAGAATAGCTGTGGCAAAGACAATTAACAAATCTCAGAGCCAAACATTCAAAAAAGTCGTTTTATTTAATAGAGAGAAAGAAACAAACTTCAACCACAGTCAGTTATACAGTATGTCATGTGGATGCATATGTAACAATTCCCATGAAAATAAAAATCTGTTTAAATTGTACATCCACATCCCCATATGCGAGCAGCAGAACCGCAAGCGTAAACCGCTAGCGCAAGCCTGGGGGTTGGCGAATGAAGCAAGTAGGGGGCACAGCCCCCTATTCTTTCATATGATATTTGCTGTTAGTAAATAATCATGACAATGCTACTTGAGACTTTCTGAGTTTTTCTCCTGTTGTGGATGGTACTCACTCTATGTGAGCTAACATGCTTCATTAGTCAAGCAGTGGTTCTCAAAGTGTGGTCCACAGACCACCAGTGATCCCCAGGTGTAAGTGCAATGTCCCACAAGCTGGTAGTCACCAGGAAAAAGGTACTTTCAAGTCGATCAGATACGTTAATCTGTTATGTGATTAACTAAGCCATTATTTAATACAATTCAGGCTACTAGCCAAAACCGTTATAACTAAATAGATACATGAGAAACGGACCTAAAACCACACAGTCTAACTTTCTTTCAGACATCAACAACTTTTTCTTCAATTCCACACCTTCCTGATCCACTCCAGCTTGCTTGTCGTGGTAGCCGCTCTATCTCTCTTACTCTTTCTTACATTCAACACTTCAACCTCAGTTCATCTCCAGCTTAGTTGATCTCAGCAAGTGCACAGGACTTTCTTCTAAACTCACTTTGATGTCAGCCTAGACAGTCCAAATCTGGACAAGGCAGTCCTTCAACTCCATATCACATGTGACGTGCACATCAGTGCTTAAAGGCTGCCTGCTGTTAATCAATCTTCATGGGTAAGGCAACAGTATGGATCAATGGCTCAAACTTGGAACTGTGAAACACAAACAAATAAATGCATTTACCATTTTTTTTATGAAAGGCAACACAGAATTGTGCCCACAGATGACTGTCTGGCTGAAGTGGCCTGCTGTTAGATTTGACTTTAGTAAAATAGTCCTTGGTCCAAACCACTAGGAATACCACTACATTATACAAGCAAGGGTTCTCCCAGTTTGAAAATATGTCTGAAATCTATTCATGTCAGTTTCAACCTTCACCATTCTCCTTGTAGCAGTAGTAGTAGCAGCTTTTTATTGTCATTTCAAACATATACAGTTAGTATGATACTCAGTGAAATGAAACAATATTCCCCAGGGAACACAGTGCTATATAAAACACAGTACTACAGAAAAAAAGCTACACATTTTAACACAAAGTGTATGTGTGCAGGCATGTGCAGACATTGTAGGGCAGTGCAAAGACAAACAGTGGTAACAAACAAAGACAGTGAAGTGCTGACCAGTACATATTTATGATATCCACAGATACAAAAGATTAGCAGGTTGTGCCAAACTGTGACAATATCTTAACAAAAGGAACAGATATAAACATGACACTGGAAGTAGGAAGAAAGTAATAGTATGATAATAAATATAAAGAAATGACTTAGTTGATTGGGAAGGTGTGTACTATGTCTTATCAGTCTAGTCCCTGTGTTTAGGAGAATTATGACTTTAGGAATTAAACTATTACACATTCTGGAAATGCAGGCCTGAATGCTTCAATAACTTTTTTCCAGATGCAGAAGAGTGATTAGTTTATGTGAAGGGTGCGTTGGATCCTCCATAATATTGGTGGCTTCGCAGATGTAGCATATTGTGTACATGTCTGTGATACAGGGAAGAGAGATTCAATGATCTTCTCAGCTGTCATCACTATCCTCTGCAGGCTCTTGCAATCCATGACAGTGATATTCCCAAACCAGACAGTGATGCAGCTGCACAGGATGTATGGATGTTCTCAAAAGTCCCTCTGTAGAAGGTTGTGAGCATGGATGGTAGGGGATGGGCTTTTCTCGGCCTTCACTGGAAGTAAAGATGCTGATGGGCTTTCTTGGCTATGGAGCTGCTGTTGAAGGACCAGGTGAGGTTCTCTGCCAGGTAAATACCAAGGAATTTAATGCTCTTGACAGACTCCATGCTTGAGACATCGATGTTCAGCAGAGAGTGGTCACCTCTAGATCTTCTGAATTCAACAAAAATCCCTTTTCATTTTATCTACATTTAGAGACAGGTTGTTGGCTTTGCACCGGTCTGTTAACCTGTGCACCTGCTCTCGGTATGCTGACTCTTCATTCTTGCTGAAGATGCCCATCATAGTCGTGTCGTCAGCAAACTTGATGATGTGGTTCAAGCTATTTATTACCGCGCAGTTGTGAGTCAGTAAAGTGAACAGCAGTGGACTAAGCACGCAGGCCTGTGGAGCAATAGTGTTTAGTGTTGTGGTGCTGAAGAGGCTGTTTCTAATCCTGGCTGACTGAGGTCTTTCTGTCCAGAAGTCTGATTAGTTTACAGAGGGTGGTGTTCAGGCCCAGTAGGCTTAGCTTTCCAATCAGGTGCTGATGAATGAGTGTGTTGAATGCTGAACTAAACTCTATGAAATCTGCGTGTGTGTACTTCTTGTCCAGGTGAGGGAGGGCCAAATGGAGGTGGTGGCTATGGTATTGTCCATCTTTCAGACCACCCCCCTATTTATGCCAGAAAGGTCCACAGCACACCCATTTTCATTAAAGTGACCTCTCCCTAACATTTCACTAAACTAAAGTCTACATTCCATCCAGATATCTTTATACTACAGTTCATTATCCTAAACCTTTATTTCATTATTTAACATTTGAATATCTAATGACTGTCTGGAAAACCAGGCGGCCCCTTTGACTCCAAGAGGTTATTTACTCTGAAGAAATTTATTTTCTACAAATTCATATCATCCAGGGGTTTATTTTTTTAATCCCCTTCTTTGCATTCTAACCATTTTCATGAACAGTAATGTATCTCATTTAGAATTTCTGCTTGTCTTGGCAAACTGTGCTCTACGGTAATTACACCAGCATTAAAATAATATCTACCAAAATGCAATGTGGCAATTCTGGTTTTAATACATTTTGAGTTGTAGGCAGTCTGTTTTTAATAGACTGAAAATTACCTGGTTTAGAACAAGTAAGAATTAGATATTTAATCTCTGGCTGCTTAGCAGTTCACTGTGTAGCACTGTTCTCCACCACAATCCTCTTAGGTTACTGCAAATTTCCATTGAGCATAAAGCATTTCTAAAACAACTCCGGACTGGAAAGGTCTAAAGTCAACTCCAGTAGCCTCAGGTGAAACGCAGGAATAAGCGCACAATCACACTCAGACATTCAAAATAAAATGAATGCACCCATTTAACTAAAGAAGACCAGAACATCCATCCATTATCCACCCTGCTATATCCTAACACAGGGTCACAGGGGTCTGCTGGAGCCAATCCCAGCCAACACAGAGCGCAAGGCAGGAAACAAACCCCAGGCAGGGTGCCAGCCCACCGCAGGGCGCACACACACACACCAAGCACACACTAGGGCCAATTTAGAATCGCCAATGCACCTAACCTGCATGTCTTTGGACTGTGGGCGGAAACCCATGCAGACATTGGGAAAACATGCAAACTTCATGTAGGGAGGACCCGGGAAGTGAACCCGGGTCTACTTACTGCGAGGCAGTAGCGTTACCACTGCATCACCGTGCTGCCTTAAGACCAGAACATCCAGGGAAAAAAAAAAAACAAAACTGGGAGAATGTATAAATTCTGCACAACTGCACCCTAAAAATGAAGGCACCAGAGTGGTTCTTCAGAGGGATTCGATAGTGCAACCATGTTTGGTTCCCAAAAGACTCAGCCACATGAAGGTTCCAGAAAGAACCATTTATTTATTTAGATTTGTAACAGGCTCTCTACTGTGAATAAACATGGCAACAGATTTGTGAAATACCAATAGCTCATGATTTTAAAATTGCTCTTGCAGCAAAGGTACAGTAATACAGGCTAAGTCCAGGCTTTCTTAATCTGTTAGTGTCCTGCAACCTACAATACAAATGCTGGTTCTTTAATGGCACTTTATGGCTACTTAATTGGGTTGTGTGGTTCCATATAAAACTATTGCTTGATGAAGCACCATTTCATTCTCAGAAGGGTGAAGTTGTGCCTTGAAAAACCTCATACAATGTAGAAGAAAAACCTGAAAATATTTAATGTGCAGCAGACTACATAGCAGGACACCAACAGATTAAGAAAATCTGAACTCGGCCTTTGTGATCGTATGCAGCAAGAGTCCTTTTAAAATCAGGAGCCCAATAGTATTTCCCAAATCTGTTCATTGTTATTTACTGTATGGAGTCTGTTACAGATCTAAATAAATAAAAGGTCTTTCTGGAATCTTCATGTGGATAGTTCTTTAGGGAACCTGAAGAACCACTCTGGCACCTTTATTATTAAGAGTGTATAAAGAGCCATATAGTGCCATTAAAGAACTGTTATTTTTTTTAAGAGTGTCGTTTCTGGCCTGGAATCTGAACCCAGGACTGTGGAGTCACAAGGTGGTAACACTAAACCCAATTTTGTAAGGGTTAGTTTGGAAATTCTAAGTAAAACTCTGAAAGGTAAGAGTTTCCTGGACTTGCACCCTACCCAGAATTGTTCTATAGTGAAAATCTAATAACGCCATTACAGTCTCTAGCTATTAAGAAAAGGACTGTTGGTGCTAGATAATTATTACCAAGCTCCAAGTTTGTTTTTCTTCAGGTATGCCAACAACCCACAGCCATTTACAGTACATACTCACAGATGCCAAATTTGCTACAATAATCCATGTCTAATTATTCATGTATGCATCTTGTACAAGCCTTTAACAATTATTTTAGAAAGTAATTCTCAAATGAGAAATTCAAAAAGAGCTGAAGAACTGTTAACAGGGTCCAATTGCAACTTAATTTGTATAATGAGTACATTAAGATATAAAGCAACAATAAAAGACGAGCTAGAGGAAAGTGCTGTCCATAACTGGGGTGTTAACAGATTTCCATAGAGGGTTTTTACTGATATGGTGGGATTTAATGCTGAGCTAATGACAGGATATGAAAATATAAACATAATTCATCATTATACATTAGAACATGTTTTCTGTGTTGACCCTGAAAAGACTAAATATTCAAGTAAAACCAAGAAGGATTCAGAGTGCAGTGCAGAGTAGGCTTAAACAAAGAGAACAACAGGTTACTGTGTATTGTGAGATTTGTTCCTCCAAAGATTATAGCTGTGGCTGTGACTAATTTAGGTGGATGACTAGAAAAGTGACCGAGAGGACAAAATTAAAATTTTGACTTTTTTGGGAGGGTATGGGGGAATGGAGTATAATGCAAGTAAATTTTAAGATACAGGAAATAAAAATGCGGAGTTTGGAACTATAAACTATTTACTAAGAAGAGAATCAGGAAGCCTTAGAGGACTTATTCTTGTCCACAAGGGTAAGTCTACAGTATGAAGTAGCAATTAAAAAGGCTATTAGGATTTGGAGTTAAATAGCATGCTGTTTAGAGTACACACAAGGTAGGCATATTTGGTATTTCCAAGACTGTAGGGCTATAAGAAAGGCTAAGAAAATTGACATTCAATATAACAGACATATTTAAAAGTAGCAAGGGATGTAGAAGCTTACAAATAACTTGACTTATTTGCAGAATGTACAGATTAAAATGATCTTTAAAATTTCACATGAAACAAATAATACATTTAAAGAACTGTTTCTGATCACATTCCTATACTCATGAGAGCTAACTTTTAAAAAAAATCGAATTGCTTTTAATAATTCCTTGTAAATTTTCTCCAGAAAGCATAGGTTCTGATTCCCCAAGGATTTAGTAAATTGAAGCAATTCACCAAATAGTCATGAATGTCTGGTCAGTTAAATAAATTCTGCTAAAATCCATAAATTAATAACGTGTGTTTATGGATTCTGTAGGAATATTATTAGACTGAATGTTACTGTCAGCATGGAAATTTAAACCACTGAGTTTTAATACAGAGGGACACAAGGCACAAACACAGCCAATACATTCAGAACACTCACAATAAATTTGATTTAATTTTGGTGATTTTAAATCCTTTAATGAGTTCCATAATAAAACCAAATTAATGCAAAATGTATATTCTCATTAAGCAGAATAGTTGATTATTGCAAATAAATTAAAAATTTAAATGGTAAAATTAATAAGAGCAGTTAGGAAGGAAATTTGAAGCTAAACATTCACTAGAAAATATTAAGTGAGGTTTCAGGACAGATTTTGGATGAATCAAACATTGCTCACAAATCTTTATTGTGTTGGTAATAATAATCTTTGAAAGATAAAGCAGAGTTTCAAGATGATTCTAAAATCACATAATAATAATAATAATAATAATCATCATCACCATCGTCCTGATGATCTCCAGCCTGTAGGCTGTGTTTATTATAGGTTTATATTGAATTCCTGCCATTATTGTGCAAGGCACTACATAAAATCAAATGTAAACGTTACTTTGTGTATTCTTCTTTGTAACATGTCAAAGGTATTTTGAGGGAAAGCTGACATGAAAATACTGTATGTATTAATTTATAGGGCTGCAGATGTAATTACTTTATGCATCAATATTTTCAGTTAAAAGAGACTAATAGGGAAAGTAGCCTTTATTGTTTCTAGTATTTACTGTTATGAGTATCTATCTACCTATCATTATCATTACCATTTACAGCTGCTGAGTAACTGCTATTAACGTGTACAATCAATGCATTAATTTCTGCTATTAAATTTGTAATGTAATCCCTAAATACTCTAATTTAATCTGGTCAATTGAACTGTGCTTCACACACGTAATAAAACAGCACTATATGAATCCAAGTCCATTAAGAGTGCTTGATCATTTTCTGCGTTGTTTCTTGATAATGGTTTCCATCCACAAACAGGAGAAGAGTCACCACTTATCCCTTGTAATATGGGATCATCCCGTATTGGAGCATAAAATACATCGTACCATATTGAATTAATAAGGGACATGATTTTGCCCGTATTTTTATACACATGGTTTTATATACACAATACCTCTTCAAAGTTCAGAGAATAACATGAGAATTAAAATCAAACCATTTATACATTACACAGAGTAGCGGAATGTCCAGAACAAAATTACACATAGTGAAGTCTGCCAATGCCAGTTCACTCTTGAAATGTAAGAGACTGTCGAGTATAAGTGCATGCAAAATGTCAGTGGGTCAGCCCTGTCCCTGACGACATGTACATTTGCCTTGGAACTTTTATGGTCACTTGTGGAGGACCTGAAATAGCACTGTGCTACCCATGTCAAAAAGAGGAATCACTCAATTCCTTATGCCTTACTAATGCTTCCCCCAAAGCAGGTGCGGTATGTTGTTGTTTAATTAATTGTATGTTACTTACTGTAGTCAGCATTATAGCCTACCTTAGCACATAAAGCTAGGCGATAATCAGCACAAATTGATCATGCTAATATTTACATCCATGGGCTGAAGGTTAAGATAGTTAGACTGATACATTCTATGACAATGTGCGATTTAAAACATCTAAATAAATAACCATATCAAAGAAATATTTAAAAGATTTTTTCAGTTTATTCTTTGCTATTTAAAAATCAATACACATTTTCATTCTAATAAATGGCTTCTCCTCTCCAAGTAGCAGCTGTGGAGTTCACACGTGAGGATCACGCACTTAAGCACAACCTGAGCTATAGCAGTGCTGATTGTGCACAAAAGCTGAACAAAGATTTTATATCTCTGGTTTAATGTTCTTTTCTGTAACTGCAACTAATAAAAACGTTTAATTGTTCGATTAATCACAATTACACTTTTTAATCAAACAGCAGCCCTGTTACTATAACTACAACCATTCATTCATTGATTGTTTAATTCTTTTGTTGTGCTACAAAAGAATATCCTTTAAAAGCTTTCCTCTCCATTTTTAATGTCCAAATTGTCGGCTTCAGCACATTCTTTAGCAAATTAACAAATCCCGATATGCTACACCTGTTTCTGTGGTGGAAATTACTTGCCACCATTGGTGCCATGATACTAGTGATTACAATTCAAAGTCTCAGTGAACAAATTTATTTACCAGAAAAAAAATTTTGGAGGCTTTTGAAGCTTTCTCACACACTGGTATCTTCATTTCCAAACTCACTTATTAAATAACTGGGACAGTCTGTGGATTCTGTTTTCTTCCAGCACTTTAAAGACTCCCAACTAATCCTGGTGTTTGAGTGTGTGTATCCCTAGGAGGATATGAATCTGTCTTACATCAGCTGAGATAATCTTCATTTGTGCCACAATGTCAAATCAGGGTAAATAAGCTTATTGAACTGAGGTTTGTCCACCCTGCTGAGCTATCTCAAGGTCTACAGTTCAGTCAACATTTAGAAAATCATGTTATTAAAGAGGACTCAAGACTCTAAGTGAGCTTTGTATATGTGAGTGTGCCAAGGTATGGCATGGTGTTTCACCTACAGGTGTTCATGGCTTCACTTGTTGGTTCTTGGCGACACTGATGTAATGGAAAACTTCAATGCCACCTATGGAGCTATGCCTCAAATGCCTATCCGTATCACTTGGTCACTGGATCACAGCCATGCTTGGATCTAAAATTCATGTGTGATGGCCAGACAAGCAACCAGAATCTACTTGACAGATGTTTCCTGATATTGGTATGACATGTCCTTCTTACTGTTCCTCATTTTAAGGTAAAACAACATCAAGGCTTTAAAAAGGTGATTGATCCACCTTTTGTGCTGAAGCTAACTTGGCTTTAAAACAGGGACCAACAGAATGGAAAAACTCTTTATTATTTTGCCATCATCGGTTGTTGATGAGTATTCTTGTCAGTGTCACAGGGCCGTGACAGCTGCTTGACAGGTTATTTTAAAATAAGCATATTGCAGCATGGCCAAATGAGGCACATAGGTCATCACAGGCTGAAAGGAGTGGTGCTGGGCTGCTGATGGAGAAGAGCAAAGTGACATCAAGTGCTTCGCCCTGGAGAATTTCAAAAACACCTCTTTAACCGTGTCAGCATCCCCACCCCCTGCCATGCCTGCCTTCGCTTCACATGCATTCCATCTGAGCGGCATCAGGCCAGGAGAAGAGCCAGCCCAGGGATGGTTGAGCCAGCAACTGTTTGCAAATTGCATGTTTGTTGATTCTGAAAGTCCTAAATCCTACAAGCAGCTAAGGCATGTGGACGGATTGTCTGCACTGACCAGCTGACATTAATCTCTTTGAGCCGTTCAGATAAGAGGTTCAGAAACATATCCCTGTTTTTGATAATGTGCCTAAAAGTGTCACAGGCACCTTTTCAGTCCTTTGATAATGGTGTAAAGAAAAACCTGTAAATAACTCGAAAGTAGACACTGCATCTTCAGACCATCCCAAGTAAGCCTCACTCCCTATGCATCTAACATGGCTTTTTTCCAAAGCAAATACTAATTGCATTAGTCATTCATTTATTGTCCAACACCAAGTTTGCTACTGGCATTTTAGTCATTTTGAGTTTGACTTTATGATGGTAGCCAGTTGACCGGCATAAGGCATTAAGTCTTATTTCCTTCCCAGTTACCAATGAGTTCTCTGTGAATTCTGTATGTTCTACCGCATTAGTGTCAGTCTCCTTAATGGACTTCTGTCCCCTCTCACAGTCCAAACAAATACTTTTAGATTATTTTAACACTATTGGCCCATCATTGGTGAATCAGCCTTCTGCTTTGTACAGTAGATGAACAAGCAAATCAGACAATGGATCTATAAATTTAAAAAAGCTATCGTAGAAATGGAGCAATGAAAAACAGAAAACTCCCCCCCAGACAGGATGAGTATTGAAATAGCATTGCCACTTTATGCTAAATAAACATCACTTAATGTAAAAATAGATACATTTGATTCACCATGAGTCCAGACTTAAGAATTAGAGTTCCTGTCTTAACCACCAATAATAGCAGCAGAACACTGTTAATGGATTAGGCTTCATAGATGTTTATGGATTCATATCACTAGGGGACCAATGGAAGTGGGCACTGACTATGGGCAGCATCACACACAAAGAAATCTGCGATGGATACCACACAGAATAAAGAAATGGCAGAGTAAGGCAAGACTACTGGAATGATTCTAAGTTTAGCATTGTAAAATGTCAAATTTTAATGGACTTCTCAGGCATAACAATGATGGAGTTTATGGGAAATCACCTTTACATACTGCTTTCAGGTAGAAATATTACAATTACTGTAATGCTGTTGGAAAATTGTTCTTTTGCAGTATGCAATATACGACTCATAATATATAATCAAGCAAAACCCAGGAATCAGTCTTATCACTGCTAAGTCTTCATTGCTTTAACTGAAAGCATTAATTCCTTCCTCATAACTCATACCTTGTAGTGCTGGAATTTGCCTAGTCACTGTTCTGTTCTTCTTATTAGGTGTACTTTCATATTTCAGACCTTCCACGGTGTATTCAAATTTAACATTTGTATTTCTCCATGTAATATCTTACATAAACATCTGCCATAAATCTGTCCAAGTACCTCTGTAATAATTTAACAATTTCAAGATTATCTTCCGTTCCAGCAAACTAAGCCATCTACAGACTTAACATGCTAGGCATTTATATTTCTGTCCAGATCATTTATATTTAATTCTAATATAGTTCCTTGCACCATTACATTTTGTTTGCCATGTTGTAGCTAATTCTTTACCCATCTACTCTCTATGCCCTCAATTCCCTCTTCTTTAAATTTAGCGCCTAGCCTCTCATGTAGGCCCTTATCAAATACTAGATCTAATCTAATCTAATCTCCTATGCCTCTCTCTGAACATATCCTTGTTGCTTCCTTACAGCATATTAGTAAAACTCAGCCTCCCTTGTCCAAACCCATGCTGACTGTTCCTTAAATTCATGTTCTTTCCATGTAATTGTAAATCTTTTTCTTAATAATTCGTTTCATTAATTTTTCTGTGACACTTGTTAAACTTAATGTCCAGGAGTTACTTGGATTCGGCCAATCCCCCCTTTATATACAATGACACAGTGTTTGATAGGTTTACAGTCCCTAGGAGATCCTTAGTGCCTTAAGGGAGTACATTTGTACTCTGGACCTCAGGAACCTTCAAACCTTGACTTGATATTACTTTGATGAAATTAGGTGGATAGGACTGATAAGTTTTGTTGGGCTTTAATGTCCTGTCATCATCAAAATTGTTCTAATGTTCAACTAACCTCCTATACTCAAGTATGAATGTCATCCGGTCCCAGCAATTTGCTTGATTTTAACCTTTTTAATCCCAACAGCACTTCTTCCACTACAATTTCTAAATCGCTTATACCTCCTTAGTAGTCTCTTTTACTGGTGGGAGGCTATGAACTTTTTTGCTGGAGAAAACTTAAGAAAAATTCAAGTTTAGAACATTGACTAGCTCAGTGTCTTTACATTGTATTTTAATTTGTCCTTAGTGTTCCTTATAGGGTGGCACGGTGGCGCAGTGGTAGCGCTGCTGCCTCGCAGTTAGGAGACCCGGGTTCGCTTCCCGGGTCCTCCCTGCGTGGAGTTTGCATGTTCTCCCCGTGTCTGCGTGGGTTTCCTCCGGGCGCTCTGGTTTCCTCCCACAATCCAAAGACATGCAGGTTAGGTGGATTGGCGATTCTAAATTGGCCCTAGTGTGTGCTTGGTGTGTGGGTGTGTTTGTGTGTGTCCTGCGGTGGGTTGGCACCCTGCCCAGGATTGGTTCCTGCCTTGTGCCCTGTGTTGGCTGGGATTGGCTCCAGCAGACCCCCGTGACCCTGTATTCGGATTCAGCGGGTTAGAAAATGGATGGATGGATGTTCCTTATATACCTGCACCTTGACCATTCATTTACTGCTAAATTACTGAAAGACTACCATTTTGATCTCTCCATTTCTTTCAGAGTTCATCTCCTTATCATTTCTCTCTATTTTCAGTTACATTGCACTGCTTTCCTTTAAACCAAATCATAACAAGATACTTCTAGTTTTTATGATCATCCAGCAAGCTACATGTCATCCAAGTGAAATGTATTTCTTGGTTCTCAGCCATCATTATTAATGTTTATTGTGCACTTGTACACTTTTTTATTTTATTGTGCACTTTTTTTTACAAGGTTTGAAAAAATGTGCCTTATTTTTGTGCTTTGGTTATTTTTCTGTTTGGAATTTGTTTACAGCACCAAAGTTAGGAGTTAGACAGATAGAAAACACTCAAAGCTGGCAATATAAACTAGGTGAGTGGGGCACAGGCTTGTGGACTCCGTCTTAAAGTATCTGATTTAGCAACTCTCCTTAATTTGGCCAGTACAATCAATTAGAGTTTTGGAACACTATGTGAATTTTGTTTGTTAATGTCCTTACTATAGCTCCTTTGATAATTCAGTGGTATGATTATGTCAAGGTTTCCATGATTGTTTAAGTAATTTCTATTTTAACACTACATCAATCTCTAATCTTGATGTCAGAGCTTTGAGGTGTTTTTCTAATTCTGTCACAATGTTCCATTCTTTTTTGCTTCTGGTTGTGCCTCAGTTTTAAGTTACTTTAGTTACAAGTTTAATAACTGTATTAAATTTTAATATACTCTCTTAAAACCCTTATGATGAATATGCTGTAAAAGGCAAGTTATAAATCAAAGCTTGATAGACTAATAGGATAAGTTGATTAATTGAAGATATTGATTGATCGATAGGCTTTAGCTCCCTGAGAGTGTGACCTTTATGCATGTATTGTTCATTACTAGAGGAAACATAGCCCACCATGACATTCATAAACCCTCTTAATACATGTACTGATTTCAGAGAGCAGCCAGAAAACTTTAACGAGGAACAACAGGGTCAGAAAATGAAGCAAATGGTCAAAACAGGAGATCAACAATTGAAACAACAATACCAATAAAGCTAACCCAGCCATCAAATTCTAAATTCTGAGCAAAGCAAATCCCAAAAAATGGTCAAAATAAAGCACATAGTTTGCAAATAATGAATCCAGTCATAGACAATGTGAGGTGGCCTTTACACAGTTTATGACTACATCATCATCATGCAACAGTAGCACATTTTGGGGAAGAGTTCCCATCACAATGGGAGATATGTGAACCTCAATATAGTGACACCAAGAAGAAAAACAAAATGTCATTGTAAAAGATGGAAAAAAATTGTAAACCACAAAATAAAGAATAAGAAAATAAACTGCTGGGTAAAAAGAAACTTGGAAAACATATATGAATTATTTTTATACCTTCAGGATAGCCTGAGAGAAATTAAAAGCAAACAGGAATTATAGTGATGCAGTTAAAGGTTAAATGTATCTGCAGCAAAAAAGTAACCAAACTTGGAAGGGAATGTAACTCATCACAGAGTCACTCACACATACCGGGGACATTTTGGAACTGTTAGTTCACCTAACTTGGGCATCATTGGGATGTAGGAGAGCACATGTGTACCAAGAGAAAAAGCCATACACAAAAAGGATGGAGGTATTTATAATTAACTTAAGTAATAATAGGAAAAGTATTTAAACAAAGACTTGTAGAGAGTAATAAATAAATGCAGCACATGAAAGTCTTACACAGGACTCTTTTATACAAATGTTAGGTATCCTATCTGAATAAGGGTGCGAGTGGCCTCTGTCTCACCTGTAGTGACTAAAATAGGCAAGTTTCGATTGGCATCATACACTTTTGAGAATCTCACTGTAAAATTTGTTTTGCAGGTGATATACGACTGCGTAACATGTGTGATAAGAATGAATTAGGAGACATCATAAAGATTTCGGGCAGCCACCCGTATAATTGAATCGGCTGCGAAAGTAGTTGTAAATGGCACGATGTGCTTAGTTCAGAGTCCAGAACAGAGCTGCCTGTACTGAGGCAAGATGGCAGGGAAGTGACGTCATTTATGCCGGAACTGAGAGTGGTGTCCTTGTGCCCGGAAGTGACATCATCCTTGGGGCCGGCAACAGGCGGGATTTCCCGGGAAAGATCTGCAAGGGACTGAGAGAGAAAGTCAGTACACTCCGCCACCCCCTGGCCTGGCGTAGAATTACTAGTGTTTAGGCCCTTCAGCTGGTTCCCATGCGCACGTGTGTGTGACACATGAAACTCACTAAAATGTGTTTTTGGGTGGTTTTAAAGTTTTTTGGGGTGGAAAACAGGGAAGCTCGCCAAATCTTCATTCAAATATTCATGTTTACTTGTGTCCTGTTCTGCCGATGCACAGTGCACGTAATCTGTTGGATATCAGTAGAATCAATTCTACGTATGGCTCTTTTTCACACTGTTCACATTAGAGGAGCACAGTGTTTTATTTATTTATTTTTTACAAAAAAAAAAAAAAGTGACATGCTGCATATTTTCTACATGATGCCACACCAGATGCCCATTGTACACATTTTACTGTATTTTCCCTACAGGGAAACTCTTTATATGGAAAGCCACTCCCCCTACTCCCACACACAACCATCCCTCCGGTTACCTAGCAACTGCCTTTATCTATTTCTTGATTCATGCTGAAGAAGTTGAGGATACGACTCTCCAAGCATCATGGGGATTCATGCTTCTTTTCTGTTCCCAAAAGATCTATAGGATTGTGATCGCCAAGATTGTCATCATAAAAAGTGAGGATCATATTACCAGAGCCCCTGTGGTGACTCAACAAAATGTATACACATGACAGGAAAAGGCTCCGGTGACTTTTTTTCTTCCACTAGAGATCTTTAATTAAATAATAAATGGCATTGGTTTTAAAAGAAGTAAAACTCATGTATTTTGTTTTTTTGGTTTTTGTTTGCTATATGAAATGGAGTTTAACTGCAAATTAAATTTTTTACAAATTGTTTTGCTTATCACTACTCATCTCACTCTCACCTGATGATCACATTGTAATATTAATTTCTCTCTTTCTTTCAATACCTCTACATGTCTTCTCGTTGCCAGCTGTGAGTTGTTGTCCTCTGGACTAAACAGTTTTAGCTTTAGTAGAGTACAACAATTATTTGGACATCCATCATACAAAAACATTGGAGGTTAGGTGAGGCACTCCTAAACAACAGGATGAACATGTCATAGAGAGATCAGCTGCCTCTGTTGCCTCTTCACCCATCGAGTTCTAATTAAAGGACTACCTGCATTCTGCCTTGTAGTAGACATCTACCAAAAGAATACTATTAGTAAACAGCTTTATACTTGAGGAGGCATAGAATGGCCTTCTTGGTGGATACTGCAGGTAAGTTTCAGTTCTGGACAGATAATAAATAGCACCAGGGCAGAGTGGTGGCTCTGAGGCTAAGGATCTGCTCTGGTATATGGAAGGTTGCCGGTTCAAGGCCTTCAGCAAGGCCCTTAAATATATAACCTTAAAATTGCTCTGGGGCGCTGTACAAAGGCTGACCATAGGCTCTGACCCCCAAAGGTTATGCGAAAAGACAATTTCCCCTTGGAGATTAATAAAGCATATAAAAATCAGTCTCGTGACACAATTTAATGATCTTCCTTTAGCTAGGTGTCTTTAAACATCAAGATCAGCACATTGCTGTAGTTATCCTTTTTAAGGTTCTGTCTTCATCAGCCTTCTTCTTCTTCTTCTTATTTATTTAGCTGATGAAATTAACCAACATAACCTTTAAGATCTTAGCAATGGTTGTCCTCCTGGCTAGGGTTCAAATCCTTGTTTCATGTCCTTCTTGTTCTCTGTTGTGCTATTTATTTATGTTAATGTTACTTGTATTAAATATCTGCTATATTTAATAATAATAATAAATTTTATTTATATTGCACTTCATATTTTAGAAATCTCAAAGTGCTACAGAGTAAAAACAAAAATAAAGTAAACATAGATTTTCTTGTTTTATTAACAAAATATCTTTCTAAAAAGATGAGTTTTTAGATTCCGTTTAAAAACATCAGTCGACTGTGGGGCTCTCAGGTAGTCAGGGAGGGTGTTCCACAGTCTTGGCACCGCAGATGAAAAAGCCCTATCACCCATACTGTGAAGCTTGGTTCTAGGGACTTGGAGAATGTTAGTGTGTACAGAGTGGCGAGTGCGTGAGGAGGTATGAGGGGTAAGGAGATCCTGTAAGTAAAGGGGGGCATGTCCATAGATGCACTGATGGGTGAGGAGAACGACCTTGAACTCAATTCTGAGTGGAACAGGGAGCCGGTGAAGGGTTTTCAGGATTGGGGTGATATGGTCATGCTTTCTAACCCTCATCAGGATCCTGGCAGCGCCTGTGCCTGTGTTATATTTCATGTGCTTTGTGGGTGGATCCCAAGAGGTAGGGTCACCTACCAATCACCACCTATAAATCTACAGGGTCTCCCACAGTTCCTGATGGAACATTTTGGTGACTTACTGTGATTTTGTTTTATTATTATTATTATTTGAATATTTGAGACCTGTGCTTTGGTGTTTTGACTTCACTTTGGAAACTTTGTTGGGACTTTGTTCACCTGGGACTGGCAACTTCTAAATGTCTTTGTGTTCTTTGCAGATTCATAGTGTAACAGAGCATTTTGTGAAAATTAAACTTTGTATTTTATGAAGATTTGGTGTTTGCCTTATATCTAATAGGGTTTGACAGTAATTCTGTGTAGTGGCCATTTTGGAAGTGTTTTTTATGACTTATGTGCTTTGGGGCACGTAGTTCATAACAGAAACATTTCCTACAGGTGGAGCAAAGCAAGTTATGTGACATGCTCTTGTTCACACGGTGAGCCAAAGGTGGCAACTGAAGTTAAAATCTTTTGGTGCAAAATCTGGTGCCTTAATCAATACTCACTACACTGCTGACTTCTATATCTCTTATGGATATGGAAGGACTTTATCCATCTCAGACAAAGAAACACTTTTACCATACCAGTCAATCCACCAAGCAGGCTACTTTTGAAGAAATACCTACTATATAAAGGTTACTTGCATATCTACATTCAAGATATTCATATAGAAATATGGTAGTAAATGTATCTTTGCCTCTGCTTGCCATATTTTCAAAAGCTTTAATTAATCTCCTACTAACGTCATCCAGACCTTTAAAAATGAAAATGAGCTTTTTTTTTTATCAGATAGTCAAATAGACACCCTGAGCACGAAAGCTTCTTTTCATCATAACGTTTAAAGATCTGAGAGCTGCGGTTAGATTTGCTCGTTTAGGATTTAAACATCTTTCAGTTTATTTGCTACTTTATTTTTCTTTCAAAGTCTGCAACTTCTTTAGATGTTAAGAAAAGTAAAATGTACTGACAAAAGGTCTCCTGTAGAACCTGGCTGACCTTTTCTAGTATGTGCGGCAGCAGTGGCTGAGCTTTCTCGATGCACCTTGTCACTGTGCCTGAGGTAACGGAGCTTAATCTGGGCAGATACTCCTAAGAGAGCAAACAGGTCTGTCCTGGTGAGCAGTGGGAAGCAGACGTATTGTCTTTACGGTTTTTTGAGACTGTCTATCTACATGAATACTAAAAATAAAAAAGACACCAGAGCCAGCTTGACAAACTTTTGCATGAGACAGCCACTGGAAAAGGTCATAGGCAGACTTTTTTTAATACTGGTTGAGAGAAATGAACAATAAGAAGGAACTCTTCTAAAAATTAATTTGATTATTTATTATTTTTGAAGCACAGTTTTGAATAGTCATGTAGGAACTGATATGAACCTCAGAAAGCAGCTGGCTCAAATGTTAGCTCAGACTCACTAGGTGACTCCTGTCTATCTCCACCCACCCACTCTTCTAACTTTTGCAATACGTCTTGAATGATTCAGTGCTGAACTTTAAATCATGCTTGGCATCTTGTGATAGTGTGAAGGGTGGTATACAAACAAAGAGTGATTGATTGACCTCTTCATCTTCTTCTTTTGGCTGCTCCCATTAGGGGTTACCACAGCGGATCATCTTGTTTCATCTCTTCCTGTCCTGTATATCTTGCTCTGTCACACTCATCACCTGCATGTCCTCTCTCACCATATTCATAAACCTTCTCTTAGGCCTTCCTCTTTTCTTCTTGCTTGCCACCTCTATCCTTAACATCCTTCTCCCAATATACTTAGCATCTCTCCTCTACACATGTCCAAGCCAACGCAATCTCGACTCTCTGACTTTGTCTCTCAACTTGAGATGACCCTCTAATGTACTCATTTCTAATCCTATCTATCCTCGTCAAACCCAATGAAAATCTTAACATCTTTAACTCTGCCACCTCCAGATCTGTCTCCTTCTTTCTGATCAATGCCACCGTCTCCAATCCATATAACATAGCTGGTCTCGCTACCATCCTGTAGACCATTCCTTTCACTCTTGCTGATATCCGTCTGTCACAAATCACTCTTGACACTCTTCTCCATCCATTCCACCCTGCCTGCACTCTCTTTTTCACCTCTCTTCCACAATCCCCATTACTCTGTACTGTTGATCCCAAGTATTTAAACTCATCCACCTTCGCCAGCTCTACTCCTTGCATCCTCACCATTCCTCGACCTTCCTGTCATCCACACACATGTATTCTGTCTTGTTCCTACTGACCTTCATTCCTCTTCTCTTCTCTTCTTTAGGACACTCAGTTGCCTCGAAAGCTTGCATATTGTAATCTTTCTAGTTAGCCAATTAAAGGTGTCATTTTGCTTAACTTCTCACTACGTCCATAATGGCTAACACAGTACAACACCCTAGTACTATGAATTTCAGCAAACTGGTTTTACCTGGAAGAAAGTTTTCTTTAATTTTAACTCGACAGACAGAAATCAACTTATACTACAAAGTTGTTTTTTTGATTTAAATTTTCCTTTATTAAAGGATAGTGTCAGTTTATCTGTTGCCTCAGTTATACAGCATTTCGTATAGGATTTTCAAGAGCAGTGTCAATGTTTGTGATGCACCATCTGTTTGAACAAAAAATGCAAAGCATTTTAATACTAAACACATTACAAAATACATTCCAGAAGATGATGTATTACAAATGTTAACATTGAATACTCCCTAAAGACTGTAATGCCAGACAGACAGAAATTGGCATATATATTAGTACTGATCTTGAACTACAAATGCCTCATTTGCGTAAAATTTACTTCTTCAGTTTAACTTAATTTTAAATAGTGAAATACTTATTCAGAAACTTTTCAAAAGATCAGAAAAGAATTATTTACTTGATTACATTTTCGCACTTGCTTAATTTACATAGCATAACATAATACTGTCAGACGCCCCTAAACCATTTTTATCGTTTCAAGGGTTGGAGCCTATTCTGGTACCACTAACCACAAGACAGTCACCAATCTACCGCAGGGTCCAATCGCCTGCACTCACACCGGACCAATGTGGAACAGTCAATTGACCAAACACGTATGTCTTTGTAGACGTGAGACGTAAACCCTCTTGACACAAGGAAAGTGTGCACATTTCACATGCGTGACAAACACACATTGAGTAACATTCAGCTGTTTTCAGGAATTAACATAATTATTTTGGATGGTGGGGCATTTTTTATACAAGTTTATGAGCAAAATGAACTCTGCCAAGTGAAAATTAAACAGTAATTGAAGTTTTATATAATGCTCCATCTTCCCTGTGATCCTGCACAGGATTGAGCAGGTTTTCAAAATGGATGGATGGGTCATCCTCCAATTTGATTTTTCAAATGTCAAACAATGTGTATGATGCACTCCATTCAAGATATTTCAATCTTCTTGAAGAATAAGTGGTCCAAATGAAAACAAAACTGATCCACTGGGAGCCAAGTTGCTCCATGCAGACACATAAATGGACATATGATAATGGCAGCAAGTGATTTTTGCATTTTATGTTGTGGAGGATTGACGGCTTTCCATGCCGGTCCGCACCCCCAGGCCGCCAGGAGGAGCTCTCCCGACAGCAGGATCGTGCCCCGAGGTCCAGCAGGGCCTTATGGACCTTGTAGTGTTTATACCCAGCCCTGCTGGATACCTTGGGGGCCACCAAGAGTCGCTGTGGGGGGGCTTATGGGCTCTTTTGTACCCTATGACCGGGAGTACGTCATGGTCAAGTGATAGGAAGGACCGACGTGCTCCCGGGTTGAAGAAAAGGACTGTTTGCCCTGACCCGGAAGGAATAAGGAACTGTGGACTGTTGGGTCAGGAACACCTCCGGGTCAGGGGCTATAAAAGGACGGTGCCTCAGCCCAGACACTGAGCTGAGCTGGGAGGTAGAGGAGCAAGTGTCTGGGCGAGGAGGAGGAGGGTTTGATTATTGTTATTATTGTGTTGGTGTATGAGTAGTGTGGAGGGTGCTTGGTGCACTGAAGAACAAAATAAAAAGGTTGTGGACTTTTACCTGGTGTCTGGAGTAGTACCTGAGGGTTCAAGGGTGCACTACTGCCCCCTACTGCCACAATGTGTACACACTCAAATCTGGGCACAAAGCTTTGGATCTATGAGGCAGCAGCTGTAACCACTGTATCAACAAACATTTAGTTTCAACTATTTAATTCATTAAACTAGTTTTAGTAATGGTTAGAGCTTCCACCTCACAGTCTCTTCAGACCCAGTTACTGTTAGTAAGTGGCCTAAACATTCTATACTTCTTTTTTTTTTAAATTGTCTCCTGTTTTCTTCCCATATTCTGAAGACATGCAGTACATTGGATTTATTGGCGACTAGTCAGGGAGTGTGCCCTGTAATGGGTTGCTGCCCGACCAGCAAGTGTTTTCTTCTTTGTTGATAAGCATTGACTCTAGCACCCCATAACTCTGAATTGGTTTACGTGTTTCACAATGGTAAGAGACAGAAGTTAACTTGGTAAAAGCATGTGGATGCTTACTCCAGGTTTGCATGATACTGACTTTATAAAAATGGCATAGCATTAGCCATTTGCAGACTCATGATTATGTAATAGAAAAAAAGTAAAAAACTGAAAACCATCTCTGAACAATAAACAAACAAAAAACAGAAAAATTATTATGCAAGGCATCGATATGAGGGGATTTTGCTTTTTATTAGTAGAATGAGTGATAAAAGAAGATGGGATGAGGAACAGAATGCAGAAAAAAATGATATCCACCAGCATGGGTTAAACCAGGCGGTTAGACACCAAAATCAGGAACTTACTCGATTTTTGGATTTAACACGACAGCCAAACTTTAGTGATGGGTAGTTTAAAAATCCAAAATAATAAAACAATTAACCACTGCATCTCTTTCCTTATAAGTGAATCTAAACAGCTCATATGTTTGGTGAACTTGTAGGGCTGACACAGAGCAATTCCATACTGACACTGGGCTGAAATGAGCCTCTGTTGTGGTGCTACAAGAGAACAGACCCGGCATGGGGTCCAGATAAAATATGCTGGAGCTAAGGATGTGTTTCTTTTTCAGAGAACACTGATTTAGTCCCAACTTGCTGCATAGGAGATTCAGACCTCTTCTTGACCAAGGATGCAATGGTAAGTGATCAGTTGTTCATGATGAGATGGATATATGAGCCAGTTTAAGAGGAGAATGTGAGTCAGCTCTAGGAAATGGTTTATTTAGATTAAGGAACAGTATTCATTTCTCTGAGTTGAGTAACCTACATGAAATATTCTCTTCCATTCTTCATTGGCAATCTTAACTATTTTCCAAATGACAATTCAATTTATTAACTTATTTCATATATTATATTTTGCAGGGATGCTAAATTAATGTTTAATTTTCATTATACTTACCCTCAAACTCCACCTACATGGTATACTTTACTGTAAGGAAGCTAGAGTCGACCCCAGCAGTTATGGGAAGAACTTGGCAACCAATCCAAAAAATAAATAAAAAGCAGCTGTTTGTCACAATGCTCATTCACACAGAGTCACCACTCTGACACTAAACACCTTGGGAGTGAAGGAAAAGGCCTGACTTCTTGAAAACCCATGCACGCATAAGGACACCATGGAGAATTTGCCCAGAAAGTGGCTCAAATAAGAACTGAATTGAGATCCAAAAGACAAGAGTGGACAATGCAATCAGCAGGACCATAATATTAAAACAGTTTAATCAAAACAGTTAATCCAAAAGCCATTTTTAAGGTTACAACTTTCTCACTGTCTCATGGTAGATTTACTCATCCTGGTCATGCCAAGTTGATCAGACCAGGCCAATGCATTCCAAGCAGCAGTCTGCAGCTTTTCTTGGGCCCACAAGAAAAGCTCCCAGGTAAGGTCAAAAGAAATAATCCCACCAATGAGTCCTGGCCTGCCCCAAGTGTTCTCCCAGTAGGTGATGCCTGGTATACTCCTGTAGACAACACTTACTCTTGGTGTAACAATGTGTTTGCTGATTACTGGCTTACTTTACTCAGCTTCTAGGTTGTCCGGGTGAATCACTCCCATTCTAAAGCCATTTAAAAGTATTATAAAAATTAAAATGAAACATAGCCCTGGACCACTGCATGTTTACCAGTGTAAACTACTAAAATAGTGGAAATTACTTTGATACAACATTCAAAACTCAGAAGGAATAGATTTCGCTGTAGGAAAATCAATCCCTTTAATTTACAGAAGAATGGTACTTACTTCCATCTTCAGTGGGCTGAGCAAAATTATTATTTATTTACTATAGTGGTCTATAACTTGGATGAGATTAACCACATAAACCTAGAGTATGGATTTTTAAACTCATGTTTCCAAAATAAGAGTTTAAACGTTATAAAAAATTGTAGTGGTAGAGTCCTAACACAATTGAAGTGCTACAACCTACACCCTAACGGGCCTGATTCCACTTACTTTCTATATGCTTGGGGGATCTAGTACAGTAGTCAGCCTCATGCTACTGGAGAACAGTGATGTAACCTTGTGCAGAAGTTTCCCTATGCCAAGATATGATGACCTTCTTCTTCTGCTTCCTTCTCCTCTTTTCCCACTTCTATGTGGGGTGTTGATGTGCCTGATTAACCTTTTCCATGCAGCCCGGTACTGCACCTTTTCCTTCAAATCTTCTTTTACTTTATCCATCCACCTCTGCTTTGGCCTCCCTTGCCTTCACGTTCCCTGTACTTCCATTTTCATCACTCTTTTGTCCAAATATTAATTGTCTCTTGCATATCAATACCCCTTGATACCATTGATATCTCTCATATTTTTGTTATAACTCTGATTCTCTCATTTCTTATTGTATCCATTTTTTGTAACTCCACACATCCACCTCAACATTCTCCTTTCTGCCACATCCATCTTCTTCTCCTTCACTACCTTTACTGTCCATATCTCACTCATCATTGCTGGTCGTACCACTGTCTTAAAAAACCCTGCCTTTAACCTTTACCTTAATTCTTCAATCACACAATACTCCTTACACCTTCTTCCAATTGTTCCATGCACACTGCACATTGTGGTTTATCTCTGCATCTAATTGTCCATCATGGGCTACCACTAATCCTTGATATTTTAACTTATCCACTCTTTTCAATAGCTCCAGCTTCTCAACCTGTAACAAAAAATGGGGCGCGAAGATGTGAAAAAAAGAAAACAAGAATCGAAAATATGAAAAATACATCTATAGAAACCAAAACAAATTAACTTAAACTACATTCTGATGCTAGAAAAATAAATATAGAGTTAGATAAATATCGATTAAAGTTAAGTAGGTATAATAAAACTTGTAGTGGTTTATCGGTAGCAAAAAATATAGGAATACATTTTATTAGGGTTTCAAAAAAACGTTAGGGGTTCAGGATTAAAACTGTCATTAAAACTCAGGTCGCAAATACTTAAAGGTTGAGAAATGCTGATTTAAACCGTACATATTCTTTCTTCTTCCTAATAATCTTTACTCCTCTATTTGCCAAAGCCCTTCTTCATTCTTCCAACTTCCTCTCTACTTCTTTTCTGCTGTTGCACAGCAAAATTTTATTAGCAAAAAAAGTAAGCACCAGTGGGGATTGGTCTTTCAGCCATTGAGTCAAGGCATGCACAAACAAAAATATAGATTTAAGGGCAAAATAAAATGTAAATCTAGGCAAAGATATGACCATCTTATCACAAACTTTACTGATGGTCTTCCTCATGGCAACGAACAAGTCACACTCTTAGGCTGATAGGTAGTTGGTCCTAATAGGATGCCCACATCCTAGGATCAGCCAACCACTGTCTAGAAAAGGGAAGATACGTATACACTACAGGAGAATGCAGCCCAAGTTAGGTCATCCTCCAAGAAAGTGGAGTGCCAGAGCCCACTTGCACCTGTGAGACTGTGCAGATCTTGGATTTCCTCCTTGCCACAATGAACAAGGGATGTCAACTGTACTCTTAATATCCCTTTACATGATGTCACTGTCCAGTTGTGTTCTTCTGCTTTTGTAATCCTGCACCATCACAAAAGTCTATAAGGGGCTTGATGACTGGAGCATGACCTCTGTTTAGGGCATGGTGGCCAAAGCGGCTGTTGCCTAAGTGGCAGCTACATCTAACAGACTGACCCCTGAGTGTCCAAGCAGCCCAATTTAGGTGGCTGGGACAAACATCTGCTTAAATTATCCAAGTTGAGCAACTACACATATTAAGGTATTCCACCTAAAAATGAAAATTACAGCAAAAACATTTTCTGTGTTATTCGCAAGCCAGAAGACTCCTTTGGACCTCAAATATATCACAGGCAGCTCCAACCCCAGACCTGAATCATTGTTCCAAAATTATAAAAACAAGCCTACTGCTGTTTCACCAGGGCCAAAGTTTATGAATGTAGGGTCTTTCAGAAAGCATGAAGAGGGCTATTCTACCTTCTGGAATGGATGCCCCTCAGGTGAATGCAATCTGCCCTTAAGATCAAAATCATTCTTCTTTCACAACTCACCCATTAGTACAAGCAAGAAACCTAATGGCCACTTCATTCGTGGTGAGGAGCAGCGCACTACCCACTGGAGTAATGAAGCGCCATTTCTTCAGTACAAAGACCATGTCTACTAAAAACTGGATGAAAATCTCTGATGCATTTCAAAAAATGGTAAAAATTTGCTGGAGGAGTTTAACACAGGGGAAAAAAGGTGAGGCAAGGAGTGAGGGCCTAGAAATCCACGCTCCTAGACACATTTTGGGTAAGTCAGAATTTTACTTCAATTGACAATCAAGTGGTAGTTTATACTTCACATGCCAAAATTAAAATGGAATCCTCTGTCAGGTAATTAGTGCGTTTTAAATGATTCCTTCTCTACACTTGCAATACCTTTATTCAATAAGAAATAATAATGAGGGATCCCTACTTCCATTTTGTCATTGGTACATTTTATAAGAAAAATGAACATTTGATTTATTAAATTTAATTCCTGTGGAAATTATCCCTAATACAAAAGTAAATTAATGTATCTTTTTAGGTTATGGTAGGCAATGACTTACCAATATAAATACCATTTTCCAAATAAATACAAATTTCAGGTCAAAATCCTGGTGCCACACACATTATATCAATGGAAGACAACTGGAAGTCAACTCTGAATGTGTAACATAAGTTATGAGAGGAGAAAAGTCAGAAGATCCACAGTGAAGGCTGTCCAGCTTTTCACATAAAGTGGGCTACCAAGAAAAAAAATACTTTTTCTGGTAGAACATTATATTATTTTTATGGTATTGCTTCTTAAAGATGGACATGGTGTGTGTCCATCTTTAAGAAGCAATACCATAAAAAATGATGGAATGCTGTACGAGAAAAAGTACAAAATTTGCTCTAAATGATGGGAGTTCACTAAAGGAACAAGCCATTTTTAATTAACTGCACATCTCTTCCAGTAGTTGAAGTAACTTCAAGTTCATACAATGTGACTTCAAGAGGAGTTTATATATTGCTTCATTGCAAGATAATTGTTTAAATGTTGCTTTTCTTTTTACAGAATTTACAGGGGTTGTAACCCAAAAACTGTAATACTCTACCATGGCTGTCCATTTGTCTGTACAGGATTTTAAATCACCTGTAGCTCGAAACCGTTTGAACTATTGGCCTCAATTTTGGAACACATATACTACATGACCTCTACTGTCCGCTTTCGGGGTGATAATTTTTATTACTTTTTTTAATTTTTGTTTTATTGTAGAATCAACTCTCGGCAGCAGGCAGCAAGGCAGCCACCATTCTCATCCCTACCACCTTTACCGTCACTTCCCCTACCTCTTCATATCTTAAATCTTTCTTGAGGCAGATTGAACACTTAAGTGCCAGCATAAGTGAAGAATTAAGAAAAACATACTAAGTAATTGCGATACAAAAACTGATTTAATCACTTTTAATGCAAAAAGATGCCAACAAAAGAAGAGAAGAAGCGGGCCATTAGAGTGGAGAAAACAAGAGCTGCTCACGAAGCAGCAAGCGCATGAACCTCTCAGCAAACGAATACTAAACGTACAGTGAAAGAGAATAAAAACTATAAGTGTATTCAGCGCACGTTATCATGTAGTGCACCGTTACTGGTGTATAATAAATCTCATTCAACTTAAAATGCAGGCAATATGGAAGTATGTATGTGGTGGGGGGCAAAAAAGTAGACGTTTATGAAATTCTGAATGTATGTAACTGTTGATAAAACTTAAATCTTTACCTTAAGGCCTTTAAAAATATTTCAAGAAATGGGATTGTAATGGCTAAAACACAATTTTTTTTTTTATCATGCTAAAAAGGTTTAGCTGATGGTAATGAACCTGGCATATCATTTTGGTTTGACCCTACTTTCAGTGACTGCTGCATTCTGAATCAGTGATTCAAAGGTGGGATGTGGAACCGAAACCAAACTCATGCATCACTCAAAAATGGTCATTTCTTCTTTCATGAAAGTTTTGTATCTACATTATTTTTAAAACTATTTAAAATATAGCCTCATGGAGTGTAATTAAAGAATTTCAATGGGATTTGTAGTGAGAGCTCCAGCACCACAAAAAGCAAACGTGACTTCAAAACAGCTGAGTGGATGTTCATGAAATTTTACGTGTATATTACAGTTAACCCAACCTAACATTGAGAGCTTTTGGAGTTTCAAAAGTTTAATTATGAATATGGGGTTAATAGTGGGAATAACATGAAAAACACTAGTTTTGCCCATCTTACATGTGATATCAATGATTTAATTATTTAACAAGCCATCCAGTATATTAAAGTGGGATTCACTTTATTTGTAAGACCACAATACACTGCGGAAATATAAGAAGTGGTGTTCATGGTTTCAACTCAGCATGAAAATTATGTAATCTAGTTATACCAAATTTTTGACTCATGAGAACAGACAAGCACTGTAGGTGATGGATGGGACACGTATATTTCAGTCAGCAATAACAAAAGGGTCAACATTTAAAAAACACATACTTTAAATACAATATTTGCTTTCATTATGTAACCAATTATACAAATATACTAAGACAACAGTGGGCATCTTGCCTAGTCAGTCTCTCAGGAAGTGCTGGGGGGAAGACGACAGGGGACACCCGGACGGCTTCCGGGTGCGCAGCCGGCACTTCCGTCACACAAGGGCGTGTCTGCGTGTCTGCCCATCCGGGTTCCCATAAAAGGGGCCGCCTCCCTCCAGTCATGGGCGAGACAACAAGACAGAGCTGGAGTGAGGACTTGAGGCGGCCAGGAAAGAAAGGCAAAGGGACTATGTGGCCTGGACTTTGGGGGATCGGTGCTGGAGGCACTGGGGTGTGATTGCACGGTAAACTTGTAAATATTAGTATAAATAAACGGTGTGTGGTGAAATTATGATGTCCGTCTGTCTGTGTCCGGGCCAGCATTCACAATATATATATATATATATATATATATATATATATATAAAACACAAAGTCTGTCTGTCTGTCCGCTTTTCACGAGAGAACTACTTAACGGATTTAGATCTTTTGTTTCTATATTTTTGCTTGAACATTCCTGTTGATTTTGCGACTTCTCTCATCACAAGTATTATACTTCGGTTGCAGCACAGATTTATTCGCAAAAATCCAAGAGACAGGCTACTGCCTGAAGGGAGAGGTAAGTGGGACCTCAGGAGTGGAGAGCCGGGCATGGCTCTCCTCACTCACGGCCAGCCCCCATTTGAGTTGCTCTACCTCTCGCCACGTGTTGGAGCATACCTTGCCTCCGCTTAGCTAGCAATACCTGTTTGTTCAGCAGACATTATCATCTAGAGATTGTTAAAGAGTAACGTTTGACGTTTTTGAGAGGGAGATCACAGCTACATGTGTTTTACAGGGTACCTGCTCATTGGCAGAGGGACGCTCTCCCATCAGAGCTGAACACGATTAGATACAGTGGCAATGTTTGACGTTGGAGCACACCTACTTTCCGCTTGGTCAGAGCTACCGTGCCAACTTTTTACATTTTTGACAAACAGATCACAGCTACATTCTCGCCCCTGATAGCAAAACCAAAATATTGTATATCAAGAGGCCCTCGGAAACGAAAGCTATCAATATACAGTAAAACCTTGGATTGTGAGTAACTTGGTCTGTGAGTGTTTTGCAACACAAGCTAAAATTTTTTATAAATTTTAACTTGATAAATGAGTAAGGTCTTGCTTTGTCTGCTGAGCATCACGTGATCACAACTGAGCTGATGGTGGTTCTCCCTCTCTCTCGCAGTGGGATTGTGGGTAATCGTCTCCCATTCTTGGTCTCAGTCGGCGTGCCTCACTCATATAGTCAACATCCGTACAAGCGTATACTGTTTACTATAGCATTGTGACCATGTGTGTGTTAAAATGTGTGAGTCCCTGTCTTGCACCCCAAAACACAAAGCTGAGTCTCAGTACTTTAGTGACACCAGCTTTATTCAGCTTGAAACAGGAACACTGTGGTCATTTATTGTAGCGGGATCTACCACTCTCCTATACACAGACACAGCAGTCAGGCAGGGTCATGGCCAAGTTAGTGGCCAAGTAATACTGTGCCCTGCACATTTATAATGTTCCTTGTATCACCCATCAAAGGCAGGTGCTTATAGCACGTCTGTGAACTTTTCGGATTTGCGACACTCTTCCACGTGTTGTCCCATTGGGTGGAAGTCCAAAAGAGTTTAGAAACCTCACAGTGCATAAAGATTTTTTTTTTTTTAATTTTATTCCAAAAGACTTTAGAAACCTGACAGTATGTAAAGCATTTTTTTATTTTGTGTCCAAGTGTAGTGACTCTTCGGGCAAAAGCAACTGTCATTGGATAGGTTCCTTGTTAAAGTCGCAAAAAAAGAAGATGATTCCAGTGAGCCAACAGATAGCAGGGATTCAGTTAGTTAGAGTGAAAGTCGTCCTACACAATAACCCTCCTCTCTCTCGTCTCCCTCACAACAGCCATGATTCTTTTCAAATGTAAAGTGAAGGTTAATTTGTTTTATGTATTTTTACTTTATATTTTGTATTAATCATTTTTATATGAATAATTTTGAGTTGTGGAATGAATCATTTGAGTTTCTAATATTTCATATGGGGAAATTTACTTTGATATATGAGTGCTTTGGATTACAAGCACGTTACTGGAACGAATTATGCTTGCAATCCAAGGTTCCACTGTAATTGTTTTCAATACACATTATTGAATTTTTTTTAATTGATTTTTAAAGTTCGCCCTGTTTCACTATTACACAGGCAGAGTCAGGGGGACAGCTAGTGTAAAATAAAGTTGGACTGATAAGCCAACTCTTCATAACAGACACGTATGGAAATTTTAGGAAGAAGTCAAAAGGTTTTGAACCTTTGAGTGCATCGAAACACTTATGTATAGTGATTCCAAAAATTCATGAACAATCTTTGAACCATACAAATGAACCCCAAATGAGATCAAAAGGACAGTCTGTGCAAAGAAATCACAACAGGTGACACAATATAAATAAAATGAAAATTCAAATAAGAAAATTAATTTATTTAATCATATTCACCTAGTCGGATTAAAATTCCCATAATGCGAGGGGACATGCCACTTCTACAAAAACTAAAGATTCTTAAATTAGAAAAATATCAGTTGTGTACGTTACAAAAGGATTGTTCCCTGCAGTCTTAGTGAAATGCAATGTCTTTTGTATTTCATTTGCCTCATTTGGTTAATGGGAAAAGTTTGTTTCTGATATGAGTTATCCATTATAAACAACTAGCGTGCCCTTCAAAGCTGCCGTCTAACCCAGCAATCACAGGTTAAATTCAGCCGTACACCCGGCATGTCATCTCACATGAAACAAATTACAGAGATATTGTGCATTTGTCACTGATACTATTTAAAAATGCTTATTTTTAGACCAATACAGCCCAGTGCCACTCTGAGAAGACATTTTAATGGTAGCAACTTCAACAGAATGAAGACTCTCCAACTAAACATGTGGTACAAAACATAATAAAAAAGGGGAAAAAGAGAGCTGAATGTGCATTGGCAGAGGGTTTCTGTCTTTGGATCACATATGGCAGCTTTTCAGCTTTAAATACAGTACGCTGCTGAGGTTTAAGCCGATTATGAGCTCCTCCATCTGTACCCTAAATAAAGTGCTTGCTTTACTAAAGGGGCATTTCAATTTTCCATACAATATTTCTACTGTGGGAGAGAGGGGATGCAGCACTTGTTTTGTTGTGCTAGCACCATAAGGTCATAGAGATGAGGTCAAAGGGATGAGAAGGCCCATATCTGTACCAGACTATTATCCACAAGCGCAGCTCCTGGATTGTAGTGGCTAATCCATGGCTCTAACTCATCTCTCTCTCTCAAAATTTTAATCCACAGAGGATCTGTACCACAATATGGGTTTTTAAATAGAAATTAAGATGAGTTCATTTAAGTCACAATCAAATCAGGTAATAGAGAATCAGAGCTGAGCCAAATCCTTCTGCAGGCTGCCTCACGACATTCATGAGTTATTTCTAGTGTGCTTTCCATCTAATAATGAATGGCAGGCAGGACGTAATGAAGAAGTTGTTTATAGAGGACCTGCAGTAAATTCACAAAGTAGAGTGCATATACTGAGGGACATCAACAGTGTCGAGAAAAAGAAAGTACAGAGCCTGTCAGTTTTACCATTTTTAAATACATGGACATACTGAACAATCATCTAATCCTCACCATATCTGAAAACTAAATAAATACAAGCTAGAATGACAAACAGCACATTACAGATTTTGCTTTGTCATCTTGGTGGCACTGATGGACACTGCTGCCTTACAAATCTAGTATTCTGAGTTTGAATGCTGTGGGTAGGTTATACATTTCCTCCATGTTTGTGTGGACTTTTCTCCTGGTGCTCCATTTTTTTCCCCATATCTCAAACATGTCCAAAGTCGGAACTGTGTATATGACCCTGAGATAGACTATGTGAGTGCCATGTTCAATGCTCCAGCATCCTGACCGGGATAGACTCTGGTTCCTTATGAGGAAGGGAGCCTGAAATGAATGGACAGAGATGGACAGACATCCCAACTGGAGTGAAAGCTGGTTCTTTACCAGGATGGGAGGCCTGATCGGAAGATGGTGGATACTTCCTGGGCTCATAGTCCCCCCAGGACACACAATGGTAGTATCCTACTGGTGGATATCACATATGGATACCTGCAGGGCAGAGTGAGAATTATAGTCCATTGAGATAGCCCCTAAGGGATTCTTGGGTGCCACCATGGGGGACTGCAGGGGAGCACTAAGCCTTCTTTGAAGGGCTTCTGTCTGACCTGGAAGTGCGTCCAACGTGCAATGCGGTGGCACTGGAAGTACTCCCAAGTCCAGCACAAAAAAATGTTGGTTTTCCTGCCTCAAACGTCTGAGTTGGGAGGAAAGTGGATGAGACTATATGAGAGGTGTGGAAGGAGAGAAGAAAACATATTTTGTATTATACTATTGTGGAAGAGGACTTGGTGGTCTGTGAAGGTACTGTAAAATAAAAGCATTGTGTGTTTAAATCAGTACTGTTCCTTGGCCCAGTGGCACCTCCTACTGATCACAACTCGTACCTCCAAATTCCTGCCCTGCACTTGAAGAAACTGCAGTAGGCTCAGACACTCATGACTGTTATTTTTTATTTATTTAACAAAAAAGGCAAACATGCAGATACCATTAGCTAAGCTTTTAACAAACTACAGACAAAAAAAGAGTGGACTAAGTAGTCACCTATTGTAAAATTTCTTATGATCTTAACTTAAAGTAAACGTCTGTGATTTTTACCTACATGTTGGAGTTGTGCGCTATATTTATGGATTTTTTATTATTTTTCCAACTTCCTTTTGTTGCAAACCTACAGTACAGCCTGTCCCTGACAACATTATTCATTGCAGACATAATGAGGAAGAGCAGAGAAATGTAAAATATCCTTAAAGAGGGAGTCTTTGACTCCTGAGAGTAGGCATTCAGCATTTTATTATTTAAAGGTATAATTTATAGTTGGTGGTGCAATGATTAGAACCGCTGCCTCAAGGATCAAGAATTCTGGGTTCAAACCCCATGCCTGATATTTTATCTATTTGTTATTGAGTTCCTCCTTTGTCTACGGAAGTTTCCTTCTGAGAACTCCAATTTCCTACCACAACACCAAAAATATGCAAGTTAGGTTAACTGGCAATTTTAAATTGGTAATTTGTAATTGTGGATATTTGCATGAGTAGACTTTATGATAGACTGAAGCCTTGAGACTGATATTACCAAGACAGACTTCTGGTTAGGTTGGGGAACATACACTGGTACAGCACTTTACTGCACCCACCACATGACTAATCAGCTTGGGATCCTGGTTGGCAACCCCCCAGGCAGACACACGGTCCAGTCCCACCCTCCGGAAATGACCATCTATCTACCACAGCCAGGTGTTACATGGACATCCCCTTGGTCTGTTCCAGTCAAACAGGTTTCATAACTTTTCGTTAAGTTTATAGCTGTAGCTTATCCAAGACCATTTTTTCCTTAACTGCTTTTGTGCAGAATGAGCAGTAGATCATGAACCACTTTGAATATCTCTCCAAGCACAGACAGGATGTTCTCTTGGACACAACAAAATGAGAATGTGGGATATCATAAAAGGTATCCCTGAAAATTCTAGTAGTATGTGAATGGTACACATCACGGGTGAAGGTCACCTGTATAGTCTAAGAATTTCTTTCAGAGATTCCTCCATCTGGTGCCATTATTGTACCATACTTAATAGAATCCATCTTGGGAAGGCCATGTTAGTATTCCCAGGATCCCTTCTGCTGCAAGCAAGGAAGGTTTTCTGATCACAGTTTGATTTGTATTGTAGTGAGTTTCAAAGTCGGATCCTCCTGAACTCTTAAAGGTCACATTATGCGACTTTTTCAGTGAATTTCAGTCGCAGAATTTATTTACATAATTTCAGCGAGTCAGAGACAGTCATCTGCATACTCCCATGAAGCTAGTTGTGTAATGTGACATAGCCAGCGACTCACTCCAACTAGTCTGTGATTTGTTCCGATCAAGTCAAACAAGTTTAATTTTTTCTTTAGTTGTAGGGCAGGGCTCTGTTTGCATGACAACCAAAGAAAGCTTGTCCAGAAGTACAATGTATATAATGAAGTGACAAGGAATAAGAAACACAGGACCTCACAAACAGAAAAGACACTCATCTGGCTGATGTCTTGTGTTTGTTTTATGTACTGATTAGGAGTGGGGAAAAAAAACCCAGGAGATTGCAGCTAAACTTGCTGTATGTGTAAACCCTTTATATAGCACTGGCTCCATCATGCAGCACGATAATGACTGTCACAAAAATGGGTGAGATAGACTTTGCTAGAAGATCGGCACTCAGCTGGTAAAGTGGACATGCCCAGCAATTTTCTTACATATAAACTGACATGGTCCAGGAACACGAGCAGCAACTGCAATTAATGTAAATGTTACATGAGCATTCTCTGATGCCTTTTTCATAAAACATCCTGATTAATAAAATAAAAGGCAAGCTGAAAGACGTGATGTCTCTACATTTAAATCTGAGTTGGTTATCAGATATGAATTTACATTCTAGTGATTTTAAGCATAACACTTTAAAGTTAAGGCCACCATATCAAAATAAATACGCAAGTGAACACAATAGGAAAAGAGTAGTGAATGACTAAAAAATAAACGTAGTCTTTTTAAAATCTAACCTTTCGGTTTGGGGAGCATACATGGTTCATCAGACATACCCGTCAGGACCCAGTCGCAGGTCCTCAAAAGACGGTTTAGTCCTCATGAAAAACCAACTAGACATTTGAAGTCACTCTTTCTATTTTCCAGAAAGAGTAAACTGACTAATAACTTGGACTTTGATGATATCTTAAATTAATTTGCCAGGAGAAAAGTAAGACAGAAGCTTCTCTAAGTTAGGACAACTGATTTACTAATAATTATTCAATATTCTCTACTTGTTTATTCTACTGTATCTAGTCCTGATGTCAGATGCTGGCCTGTATTTGTTGGTAGAATATTAAACAGATAAAATGTTGATGGCTATATCGTTATTGTTTGCTGCTCAACCCTATTTAGTCAGGCACTTCACTACTGGTCTACAACGCTAGATGTTTAGAGAGCAGATTGTGAGTGTCAGCGACTGCATTGATGTACATTGTGCATCTACAGTATCCAGAGCTGCACCATTCACTTGGCCTTAGCAATGACAGGCTCAGTTTCAGAGAACTATTGACTGGGATTTTTGTCATTGCTTGTGGGAAATGATGGCAGTCAACTGTAATTATGTTGTTGGACTTAAATGCAGCATTTGACACCATTGACCATTTTATTTTACTGCACAGGCTAGAAAACGATGTTGGGCTTACAGGCCCCGTGCTCGCTTGGTTCAGTTCTTATTTATCAAATCGATTCCAATATGTACAGAAATGTGCTGACAGTACTCCATCATTATACACAAAAGTTCAATATGGTGTCCCGCAGGGCTCAGTACTGGGACCTTTACTGTTTTCACTTTACATGCTTCCACTGGGATCTCTCATTAGGAAACATAATGTTAATTTTCACTCGTATGCAGATGACACCCAGTTATACCTTTCTTTTAAATCAAATGAAGTTTCTCCGATGTTGTCTTTAATTAGTTGTGTTAGTGAATTAAAGGAATGGATGAATGAGAACTACTTGTCTTTAAATACAGATAAAACAGAGATGTTAATTGTTGGAGGGAATGACGCTGATCACAGCAATATTTTGTTGTCATTTAACTCAGTTGGAATCCCAATTAATTTTACTGAATCAGCCCGCAATCTAGGAGTTATCTTTGACTGTAGCATGTCATTTAAAGCACATATTACAAAGTTGTCCAAAACATGTTTCTTCCATCTTAAAAATGTTAGGAAATTAAGGCGCTTTCTAAATAAACAGGATTGTGAGAAATTAATTCATGCATTTATCTCTAGTAGGATTGACTACTGCAATGCGGTGTTCACTGGCTGTTCAAACTGTTCTCTATACAGCCTCCAGTTAATCCAGAATGCGGCTGCAAGAATTATTACAAGAACAAGAAAATATGAACACATAACTCCAGTTCTTAAATCCTTACACTGGCTCCCGGTTAAGTTTAGGGCAGATTTCAAAATCCTCCTTTTAACATATAAAGCATTAAATGGCCAAGGTCCGGCTTACTTGTCTGAACTTATCATGACTTACAAACCTGAGCGCACATTAAGATCTCAAGATGCCGGTCTACTTAGGATTCCAAGGATTAATAAAATAACAGTGGGAAGTCGAGCTTTTAGTTACAGGGCCCTAAACTGTGGAATGGTCTTCCTGCTTCTATAAGAGATGCCCCTTCAGTCTCAGCCTTTAAATCCCGGCTGAAGACTCACTACTTCAGTTTAGCATATCCTGACTAGAGCTGTTGATTAACTGTACAGACTGCATCTCTGTTGTTAGTTATTAGCACTAAAACACAAGTAACATGATAGTTAGAATTGAATACTAACCCTCACCTATTCTGTTTCTGTTCTCGGTACCCAAATGTGGCAATTGGTGCCACGGCCCACCTGCCAAGTTGTTTGCCTGCCTATGGTAAAGTCATCCCTGATGGAGGATCACAGGAATCATGGGAAGAGGGGTCCTTTCATCGGAGCAACATTTCAGCCGTGGAATGGCCAAATGGGGAGGCAGCTTGATGGATGAGGTCTCCAGAACTCTAAAAATATCCAAATCTTATTATGTGATATCATCTACTGTTAAATTCTGCTCCGTACTTCTAAAATTTTTATTATTATGCTGTATTAAGGAATTGTTCTGTTCTGTGTATTGTGTTGTATTGACCCCCTAATTTTGACACCCACTGCACGCCCAATCTACCTGGAAAGGGGTCTCTCTTTGAACTGCCTTTCCCAAGGTTTCTTCCATTTTTCCCTACAAGGTTTTTTTGGGAGTTTTTCCTTGTCTTCTCAGAGAGTCAAGGCTGGGGGGCTGTCAAGAGGCAGGGCCTGTTAAAGCCCATTGTGGCACTTCTTGTGTGATTTTGGGTTATACAAAAATAAACTGTATTGTATTGTATAAACGATTATCACCATATTTCCCAAATTGTGTTAATGTGTGGTGTATTATAACTGGGTTACATTGCATTTATGTTCTACTTTTGATTGCAACTTGTATATGTTTTTTTTTTCTCTATATTTCCAACTTTTTATTTAAAGAACATTAATTCCACTGCAAATTATTGTTTTTCCCTATTAGTTATATCAGTAGGCAGTTTGAATTTGATTTTAGACAAGAAGATAATGTAGTCAAAAACAAGCCAAAGCTGAAACCAGGAAGTTAATTAAATCAAATAATGAAACCAAAATGCTAATGTCATAAAGGGATTTTGTCATGTTTTACATGGCTCTTTTGTATTTTTTAGCAGAAGGAATTTTACTTCAGTGGAGAACTTTGAATTCATCAAATATTCAAAAAGCTAAAAATTATTTTGCACCATTATTGAAGCCATTTTGTTTAATCCAGGACATGGCCATTTTGGGAGTCTGTTTGTTAGAATGTGACTGTTATTTTAGTTATGACAACATGATCTTTATCGTTCTGGTAAAGTCTTTGCTTAGTTTTATGACTACATTTAATCTTGTGATCCAACACCTTCCTAAACTGCTAGCTCTCCACCTCTAGCAAAACAGCTAAGCCCACAATGTAGTAAAGGAAGCAACAGAAGTATCTGAAATGTTAAGCAAAGAAACACACACACACACGTCTTTAGTGGAATGGGCATCCTGAAAAACATCTAGTGAAAAATAAAAAGACTGATAAAAGTTCAGAATAATGAGGAAAAAAATAAAATATATTCAAAAACATAACAACCGCTGTGTAAATTATTGAGTACTAGCTGCCCCCCGCGACTCTGCCTGCATAGTAGTGAAACAGGACAAAATTTAAAAATCCATAAACAAACAGGTATTGCTAGCTAACTGGAGGCAAGGTCCACTCCAAAACGTTGCCAGAGGTAGAGCGACTTGAATGGAGGCTGGCGGGTGAGTGAGTACGGCCCTGCCTGGCTAACTACTCCAGATGTCACGTTTCTCCCTTCCCTCGGCCCGCAGCCTCAGTATCAGATTAGTGCAAATATATCGCCCCTGCAAGTGAACTATGATTGTTAGCGTGATGAGAGAAGTTGCAAAATCAACCAGAATGTTCAAGCAAAGTATAGAAAAAAAAAAATAAAAAATCTAAATACGTTAAGTAGTTCTCTCGTGAAAAGGGGACAGACAGGCAGACAGACAGATATTGGATTTTTTTTATATATAGAGATGTGTCTTCCCAGTTAGTATAATGAAGCTATTACATTAAGCTGTTTAATATCCTATAAATACAAATAATCATTGGCGTTTTGGTTGAAAAATTATACATGTCTGTGATGTTTTTTTTTTTTGGTTGGCTGCAGGGGATTTTTGGATGGGGGCACCCAATGTCTTGTCTGACCAAGGGGTCCATGAACTGAACTATTCTCTTTTGCTGGGGAGTGATATAATTGAGTATAATTCAATAATATTTTTCAGTACAAGTCTTTGTGAAATAAATGGAAACTCTAAGCACTGTATTTTCATCTAAACATGACTGTTCCTCCTGCTCAGCTCTTATCTTTGATAGAAATCTTCAGTTTCTCCTCTTTAGTCCCTTACCTTAAGACATTTTTAATCATCTTATAACTGAAAAGATATAAGTTGACACTAGAAACATCTAAAACTAATGACAGAGGGCTGATAGCCCACAACACCCATGGCTCCTGAAGAGCTGGCAAATGCATGTGATAGGCCTGGACTACATCTGTTTGAGTCATGAAACGTGGCTACACACGCACAATGACAAAGACAAGCCATATGGGTTCATCCCCACAGAGACCTATAAGCTAGACGTTAAGGGGTCATCTTGCATCCGCCGCTAGACTTTAGGAGTTCACAAGGGGAATGAGGAAAATATTTGTATAACAGGAGGACAGAAATCATTGGAGTGAAACCCAGGCTGTGATTTAGCAGGGGAATCTGAAAAGATCTGGTTTGTGCAATAATGACCAAAAAAATCTGTTTCTGGGACCACAGTGAAAAAGCATACTTCTGTCAAAAGAAGTATTTAAAATTATGAATGGATGAAATAAGGTTTAAGGCTGGTTGACATCTTGTGCTGAAAGTTCCCAGGGTAGGCTGAGGGCCTATGACAATGAACTTTATAAATAGGTTAGAAATGGATAAAAGAATAAATATGGTGGATGTAAAATATCTTCATTGTGGACACAGGGCCACACAATCAAGCTGTATACGATTTCGACCTGGAAACATTAGTTTAATAGGAACTGACATGCTATTTCGGGCTTAATGGTTTGTTTTTGTCAAAACATCCTCTTAAGTATACATTTAATAATTCTTGGCAAAGCTTGTTTTGCATGAAATAAATGTAAAGAATAAGTGGTTGCCAGTTCTGTGCTTTTCCTTTTCTGTAGGCATATTTAAATGAAATCTTCAGGGCTCAGCTAATTTGGTTCAGAACAGTAAAAAAAAAAATCAATCAAGAAGAATTATATTGGGGCATTTGTTGTGGAACAGAGCCATTCTTCCTGGTTTGGCTCATTAAGTAAATGAAATAAGTAAACCTCAACATTTCTTCAAAACTTGTAGGCAGGGATTTGCTGAAAATTGTTAAGAAAAAAATAATAACACTAACTTTTTTTAATCTCTTATTACACTGCATTAGATAGACAGACAAACAGACAGATGTTATGAATATCACCACAGAAAACACAGCAGATTGACAGATGCATCATCAGTTTAACAATATTTTTGGTTCACCCAGGTTAGCCAGTTGCCCCCAAATCTTTTTCTTTCACTCTCTGCAGTCCTGGGTAACCTTTGGGGTGAGACCAATGCTTTTCATGCCATGGGCAACAAATAAATAGACACCAAAACCTCTTTCAAATTTTTTAACAAAAAATGCAGTAATAGCATTTGATGGCCAACAAGTCATTTTACTAAAAATAAATCGTCATGCTGACATCCTGGTACATTTTATTATTTATAAATGATAATTTTCTAAAACTAAGTCTGAATTTTATGTAATGCCACATGAATCTAAAATAATTGAGTTAGGACAAATGACAGAGGACATTTTGTTAGACGTGTATTAAAGTAAATGAATGTACTTTACCACCAAATACATCTATGTAGGCTAACTTTTCTAACTCTATAGACAATTCTAACATTTAATATTTAAAATATAAAAAATCTCTATGAGTTATGTTGTATGCACAAGAATACAATATCCTATTATCTATTTGTCTATCTAAGTATTTCCCGGGTTATGAAGAGCCAAAGCCTGTCCTAACGACAGATGCAGAGCAACGGCACATCGTAGGGAATAAAGTTAGGGATGTCACGATTTGTTTATGCACCATGAAAGAAAATCCTTGTAGATAAAAGAAGACATGCAAATTATTCACAGAAAGCATACCAGCCTAAAAACGAACCACGATCCAAGAACTACAAGGTGGCAAAAATTATAGATACATGAATATTTATACAGTTGTGTGTCTGTGAATTTGTATATTAGTTTATATTAATCATTTGTATAATTAATATACACCACAGATTACAAATTAAAAATTCTGTTTTTTAATTTCCATTTCTTTTTGAATGATGTTGACATCGTTTATACGGCACCTACTGCCTAAAACTGAAATATGTTCTAAAGAGTTTACAGTTTTCCCTACTTGAACTTAATGAGCTTTTATTTTATCAAGTGCTCAAATCAATACTGAAGGAAGTTGCTTTAAGTACAATATGTAAACATAATTAGTCTTGTCTGTGTGTTCTACAATCTGCACCAAGTGAATTAAGACACCACGGCCTATGCAACAGCAATGAAAAAAACAGTCGAAAGCAAATGTAGCGGTAGATCATAACACACTTTTTTTATTTAATTAAAAACTTTGAGTATAGAAAATATTCTACTATACAAAAAACAAAGGTGGATAATAAACAATAAATTAAAACAATAAAGAAGCCCATACTTTTATAATAAATTATTAAAAATGTAACAGAAACATTAGTGGAAGTACATGGGCAGTCACCATAGATAGATAGATAGATAAGGAAGGTGCTGATAGATAGATAGATAGATAGATAGATAGATAGATAGATAGATAGATAGATAGATAGATAGATAGATAGATATGAAAGGCACTATATGATAGATAGATAGATAGATAGATAGATAGATAGATAGATAGATAGATAGATATATGGGGATGTAGCAAAATAAAAATGTAAATGTAGATAGTTAATGTAAAGATTAATGCCAAACAAAATTGGTGTAAATGCAAAACTGATTTAAAAAATATTTGGAAGGATGCAAATATAGTCAAATTAGAAACTTCTCCATTTGCTTGATTAACAGGCACCATGTTTGCAGCAGAAAAGGCATCTGCTGAAACTCGAAGCAAGTCACAATGGTTTTATGTAAAATCTTGAATTTTTTTGTCTTTGCGAATAGAAAGGTCACTCAAGGTTACATTAGGCCGGGGTCTCGCCTTTAACAGTAATCATAATTAATTAAAGTCAAACTGAGCTAGTCGGCTGCTAATAGATTATGTACGCTGAAGTTTCAAAGAAGTGCACAGTCCCAGCATAACAACATTTGAAGGAGACGACTGACTACTGACTTGTTAAATACAATGCAACAGGGTTACTCTCATATAATCCAGAACTTGTTATACAAAGCAACTATTCTTTCAGGATTGTTTGCTATAAATGACTTAATTATATGTTCGTGTTTGCTGTTGCATTCACACACCACTCACTGTTCAGTGTAAACTCAACAATGCAATGAAATGCTGGTCTCACTCTGCAGCTGGAAATTAACGGAAAATATCATAGAAGAAAGTAACAGTAAGCCCTGTAATTTTCGACCAAAAAAAATTAAAGAAGCCATTAACATTTCATGCTGTAACTCCATTCTTTAAATCATACGAAACTAAATTAGGGAAACTGGCTGTGTTTAAAAAAAAAAAAAGTACCTAACTCTCTTCCCTAACATTTTATTTGAAATAAATCAATGGGATAACAAGTTGAAGGTGGTAGTTGCCAGGTAAGAAAGGCCAAACTCAGCTCCCACGTAATGAACAGATGCAAAATAGGTAAAGTTAGACAGAAATATATACTCTACATATGTCAAATAATTAGCCAACACAAAATACACGTACAGAAAATAAACCCTGTCAGCATCTTGCTCCGTACTGCTGTCATAACTTTAGGTCAATGAGAGGTGCTCCACGGCCTGAAGGGCACAGGCACCCTCCCTCAGACAAGATAAATACCCCCATGACAATACACCTGACTTGACATATATTGACAGAGCCATATAATGGGATTAAGTAAATAAAATGTTATTAGAAACCAGACAAAAAAGGAATCAATAAAGCAATTAAATACAGCATTGCATAAGTGCAATGAACACATAAAATCAAGCAGCAGATACAAAATTCTATATATATGTAAATACATATCCAACTATATCAACCAATAAACCTAAAACTTGTTGAAGTTTGAAATTATTATTCAAAATTTATGTTGAAATTAATTAGCAATATATTTATACACAGATTCCTGCTTTCGTGTCTCTAACAAGATTGGCAGTATATAGAAAAGAAACAGGCTATGAAACAAACGGTTAAAGAAATTACAATTAAGGAAGTATTAAAAAAGTAAACTAATAGAAATAACAAGGAGATGAATAGGCTGTAATCAATGATAGATAGACACAGGAAAGGCACTATATGATAGAGAGAGAGAATATTGAAAGCAAACACAGATCATTATTTGAGTCCTGCTCCCTACATTGAAGAGCCACCGCTTACAGGAATTATTTCAAGTTTGGTTTCTTCTTCCACCCAAGCTCGTCTAAGGACTCTTTGCATCCTCAGAGACTAATGCCTGTGACAGGCAGTACAGCAGCGATACCCCAATGCCACACACCCAAACTTGTGGCCCATTTTCTACCTCCCTTTCTTTCTTGTATATATTCAACCATGATAAGTGGCAGCAGACAAGTGTAACAATACTGACCTGCTGAGCTCTTTGGATACTTTACTTTCCCCAGTAAATAGTCCTTCTCCTGTTCCTGCCAGCTTTAGTGTGGTCCCCCTATTTGTCAGTTGATTCCAAAGTGTGGACAGATGGCCAGAAGCCCTAAGCCCTGCTGGAATGAGCAAAGCTTTCTCTCTCTCTCTCTCTCTCTCTCTCTCTCTCTCTCTCTCTCTCTCTCCTTGTTCCTAGCTTAGCCCCTGGCAGATCAGCCTGAATCAGGCAAAGTGAGCTCACAGCCCCCTCCACCAATCACTTCAATTAGTGACACATGAGAGGAGCTTCTCCCCCCACCCAAAAAAGAAGAAAAAAAAAATCAGATTGAGAAAAAGGCCAGAGGATGAAGCAGAGTCAGCTTCCTGGGCCAGATACTGACCATCAGAAGCCACACAATAAAAATCAGAGCCTGCCCAAAAATATTCCTTTCAATGGTATTTAAAAAAAGAAAAAGAAATAAAAATAAAGAAAAGAACGACAAGAAAGTTAAAGAAAACAGAGTACAGATTAATTTAATAAAAGAGTTTTAACATTGCAGACATTTTTGGAAGCGGGATGACAGGATTTCCTTTGTTTTGAAAGGTTAATTTAGTCAAACACGTCTCTTTGTAATATTTCTTACTAATGTAAAGCAAGTTACGCCTACACCGATGCAAGAGACAGACTGCTGCAGCACAAAGAATAGACCTCCACTGCGACTTCCTAACTAGTTACCAATTAGCCTAACACGCACATCATTGGAATGTGGAAGGAAAATCTGAGTACCCACAGGAATGGGGGGAAAAAAATCACAGAGACGTGGGGAGAACATGCAAAAAACATATGGACAGTGACCAGACTCAGTTTCAGACAAAGTTGAGCTATTAGGTTAAAGCTACAAAGAATACACCCCAGTGCACACACGATATATATGTCAGGGGTGTCCAGCTCCGATCCTGGAGAGCCACAGTGGCTATAGGTTTTCATTCTATTTTCTTAACTAGTGACTAGCTTTTGCTACTAATTAACTACATTTAATTTATCTGTTATTTAACCCTCTGATACTTTAAATCAGGGCTGAACAACATCGGTCCTGGAGGGCTGCAGTGGCTGCAGGTTTTTGTTCCAAACCAATTGCTTAATGAGAAATCATTCTTTGCTAACTGAAGCACTTATTGCTCAAGTGACATTTTTCTTCTTCATTTTAGTTGTCTCACTTGTTAAGATCTTGAATCCTTAATTTCTTATTTTGGTCTTAAACGGCTGTATTTATTGTTTTATCTGCTCATTATTAGCAATAAGATCCAGATGACAATGGAACCAGCAGTTCTACATCTAGCTTGTCTTCATTTCCACCCGTGTTTATTCATTTGCTATTTGGTTTAATTAAGTACTCAGACGGAAACTGAAGAGAAAGTGAAGAACTGAAAATTACTCATCCGTTTTAGGCTTCAAATCACTTGGATGATACATGAATCATTAGAAAGGGAGAAAGATCTATGATTTAAGAATGAAAAGACATGGTAGAGTTAAAACACAAACAAGTAGTGAAATTAAATAAGATCTGCTATTGATGAGGATTGGCTTCTAATTAAGCAACTGAATTGGTACAAAAACCTGCAGCCACTATATATATATATATATATATATATATATATATATATATATATATATATATATATAAATATATATATTTATATATAGATAGATATAGATATATATAGAGATAGATATAGATATATATAGAGATAGATATAGATATATATAGAGATAGATATAGATATATATAGAGATAGATATAGATATAGATATATCTAGAGAGAGAGAGAGAGAGATAAAATCCAACGTCTGTCTGTATGTCTATCTGCTTTTCACGAGAGAACTACTTCATGGATTTAGATTGGATTTTTTTTCTATAATTTGCTTGAACATTCTGGTTGATTTTGCGACCTATTCATTGCACCAAGTAACATAGTTCGCTTGCGGTACCGATTTATTAATGCAAATCCGAGAGAGACGCAGCAGGCCAAGGGGTGGGGGCGGGGCCTTCTCACTTATGCACAAGCCTTGGGGCGTATCTTACATCTGCTTAGCTAACAAACGAACTACTTAATGGATTTAGATCAGGTTTTTTTCTAGAATTTGGCACGGTGGCGCAGTGGTAGTGCTTCTGCCTTTCAGTAAGGAGACCTGGGTTCACTTTTTGGGTCCTCCCTGCATGGAGTTTGCATGTTCTCCCTCATGTCTGCATGGGTTTCCTCCAGGTGCTCCGGTTTCCTCCCACAGTCCAAAGACATGCAGGTTGGTGTGTGTGTGTGTGTGTGTGTGTGTGTGTGTGTGTGTGTGTGTGTGTGTGTGTGGTGGGTTGGTGTCCTGCCTGGGATTTGTTTCCTGCCTTGTAAGAACAAGCTAACTTTACAAATGCACTATTTAATTAATTACATGTTGCATAAGAAGGAATGATCAATACAGACAGATAGCAGCAATTTTCTGCTGAGCTTTTAAATACTTCAGCATTCATAAAACGAGACCCAGTATAGTGATGTCAGTTTTTAGAGTATCTTTCCTAAATATTGCTGTCCTTTAGAAAGCTATAATAACTATACTCTTCAGCAACAAGTGCATAGCGCAGGGTTTCTTAAACTTTGCTTGGTCGCGACTCGGTTTTGGCCTTTTTAGTGTCATTGATACCCATTCCTTGTTGAATGTGTTGAGAGATGCCAAATGAGGGGTGTGGGTGTGCGATCCCCAATGGAGAGTTGTGGCTGATCATACTGTGGAATTGTGGACGATCACTGCAGAAGAATTGAGGAGCAATGTTGATTGCTTAATCACCTCTGTGACTCACTGTAACCCACCTCACAAAGCATCTGTGACCCATTACTATTAAATACAACAGTAATTTGCGACCCAACAGCAGTAACTCAAAAACATATCTTGGGTTGTGACCAAGTAGAGAGAAATAAGTAAATTGATGTATGCCCTGTGTACTGTAACTTCAAGAAAAAATTGCTACTGTCACAAAATCTACAGTATGTTTAATACAACAGCTGACAACATGGGATGCAAAGGAGGTCCTTCTTTTTTTTGGATTTTTATTTGATACGCATATTAGCCTGCCAGTACACATACTGTATATGTTTGTACAGCAGTCTAATAGAATGCAGTATGTTATGCACACAAAGCATTTCTGATTGGCACGTATAATACATTACAAATGTCATACAATATAAAACCTAAAATTTAAAATATATTCAGTTGTTTTAATCCACAAATAACACTTTTAGTCATAATGAGAGCTGTTATTGACTTCATGAAACAAAGCAAGAAATCACCATCCAGTGTCTGAATTTCTACCGAAGATAAAGTAAATAAAAATCACAGGGCCTTAAACTATTTGGGGCAATCCAGAGCTTGGCTCTTCTCCATCTCTAGTCTGGAGACTTCCTAGTTAACTCAGATTTTGTAGCAATGAACTCTGAAACCGTGTTCTGATTCTTCTTTTGAAAAACAGACTCTTCCATTGCCGTTGGCATCTAATTTTTACAATATTTAAGCTACTACAATAAACCAATGAGTCTTTATACATTTGATTGATTTGCTTATATACTGTATACTCATTGTCATATGCAGATTTTGAGAACAAGCGGCAACTTACAGGTACTGAAACTGTCAGAGCCTCTGAGATTTCTTACATAGCCAGAGAAAAATAGATGCAGGTACTATTCAATATATAAGGCCAAATATGTGCTTGTGTGTTTTTGTTTGGTGTGTAAATCCATATCGTTGAAGTTTTCTCTGCATTGATTTTCCATTTGTACAGGGAAAGAAAATAGGTCATATTTCCCGACAAATTTCTTCCACTTACGAATTTTCTTTAGTGGCTATATGTGTTCTTTATTAGGGAAATGTTCCTAGAAAAAATGTTTGGAACTTGGTACAGGTATACAAAGTTGCTCCACACTGTGGGGTTAGGGAGTGAAATGTTGGCTTGTGGGCAGACTTTTCCTCACTTGTGAATTTATTTAGTGACTGCACCAGCATTTTATTCCACTGTGAGCAACACTGGGCATGTGAGCTATATGCAATAAAGGGGAGGTTTTTGTCAATTAAACCACTTTCACAAAGAGCCATTACAAAAATCTACTACATTGAATTAGTCAGCTAGTAATGCTCTTTTGAATCTGAAATGTACTGAATTTTTACCAGATAGACCAAATAAAAAGGAAATTTAAATGTACTGGTGGTAACTGATCTGACAGATATGTTTAAGTTATTGTCATGCATGCTTAGTGCAATGTACAGTATATATATTATACGACATGAGCACTCAGGCCGCATCTTCTGGGCTCTAGCGAGGTAAAACAAAACCACCCTGAATCAAGAGGGGTCACCATCGCTGCCCACAGTTCAGAGGGACATTGACTGGAGGATGACTAAAATCACTTCCACCTTGACATAGAAGCCTTGTCCCTTCCAAATGTGGGTTATAAAGACCTGATTGCAACTGGAAGTGGGCATTCATTAAGAACACACAATTGAGGATGACAGAGCTCTGAGTCCGAAGTGACTGAACTGATTTTTAATTATCTGGTACCCCAACACTTTGTTTTGACTTATTTTTTGATTTTTTATTTTATATCTACTCTCTCTATATATAATCCTAAGCCTAAAAGTGCAACGATTTTATGTGGCGATTTTATGTCACGTTTTTTGTCACGCTTTAAATCGGCTTATTTTCAAACCTACATATATAAGTTTGGTATCATTCTTTTTAGAATTTATTGAACTTTAATGTGTGTTTGTTAGATTTTCACATTCTTAATCCATTTTTAAATTCTTAACTAAAGAATATCAAGAACTCGCGTCCTGCAAGACAAGACTTTGTGCCAAAAGATTTAACCTCACCCAGGGCTGGAAATAAAAGACAGAATAGGACAGCTGCTCTACAGACTTTTAAATGTTCGAAGCACCGGGCGAGATGCAGATCACACAGGGGGGCGAGGGGGCGTCCGCCCTGGTTATGTTGGGGGCCTCGGGTGAAGGGCTTGAAAGCCCAGCCCTGTAGGTACCCGTGGCCACCGCCAGGCGGCGCCCCAGTGCCTGAATGTCCCAGGAGCCCAGCACTTCCGCCACACCAGGAAGTGCTGGGGGGAAGACGACGGGGGACACCCGGACGGCTTCCGGGTGCGCAGCCGGCACTTCCGCCACACTGGGGCGTGGCTTCGGAGGAATGCCGGGAAGTAGCTGGAACCCATCCGAGTTCCCATTTAAGGGGCCGCCTCCCTCCAGTCATCGGCAGAAGTCGGGTGGAAGAGGATGGAGCTGGAGGGAGGACTAGAGGCGGCCAGGAGAAAGGCAATTGAAGAGTGAGGCCTGGACATTGGGGGAATCGGTGCTGGAGGAACTGGGGTTTGAGACTGCACGTAATTATTGTAAATATATTGAAAATAAACAGTGTGTTGGGTGTAACAACGATGTCCGTCTGTGTGTGTCCGGGCCATCGTTCACAATATATATATATATATATATATATATATATATATATATATATATATATATATATATATATATATATATATATATATATATATACATACACACACTTACCTAAAGGATTATTAGGAACACCTGTTCAATTTCTCATTAATGCAATTATCTAATCAACCAATCACATGGCAGTTGCTTCAATGCATTTAGGGTGTGGTCCTGGTCAAGACAATCTCCTGAACTCCAAACTGAATGTCAGAATGGGAAAGAAAGGTGATTTAAGCAATTTTGAGCGTGGCATGGTTGTTGGTGCCAGACGGGCGGTCTGAGTATTTCACAATCTGCTCAGTTACTGGGATTTTCACGCACAACCATTTCTAGGGTTTACAAAGAATGGTGTGAAAAGGGAAAAACATCCAGTATGCGGCAGTCCTGTGGGTGAAAATGCCTTGTTGATGCTAGAGGTCAGAGGAGAATGGGCCGACTGATTCAAGCTGATAGAAGAGCAACTTTGACTGAAATAACCACTCGTTACAACCGAGGTATGCAGCAAAGCATTTGTGAAGCCACAACACGCACAACCTTGAGGCGGATGGGCTACAACAGCAGAAGACCCCACCGGGTACCACTCATTTCCACTACAAATAGGAAAAAGAGGCTACAATTTGCACGAGCTCACCAAAATTGGACAGTTGAAGACTGGAAAAATGTTGCCTGGTCTGATGAATCTCGATTTCTGTTGAGACATTCAAATGGTAGAGTCAGAATTTGGCATAAACAGAATGAGAACATGGATCCATCATGCCTTGTTACCACTGTGCAGGCTGGTGGTGGTGGTGTAATGGTGTGGGGGATGTTTTCTTGGCACACTTTAGGCCCCTTAGTGCCAATTGGGCATCGTTTAAATGCCACGGGCTACCTAAGCATTGTTTCTGACCATGTCCATCCCTTTATGACCACCATGTACCCATCCTCTGATAGCTACTTCCAGCAGGATAATGCACCATGTCACAAAGCTCGAATCATTTCAAATTGGTTTCTTGAACATGACAATGAGTTCACTGTACTAAAATGGCCCCCACAGTCACCAGATCTCAACCCAATAGAGCATCTTTGGGATGTGGTGGAACGGGAGCTTCGAGCCTTGGATGTGCATCCCACAAATCTCCATCAACTGCAAGATGATATCCTATCAATATGGGCCAACATTTCTAAAGAATGCTTTCAGTGCCTTGTTGAATCAATGCCACGTAGAATTAAGGCAGTTCTGAAGGCGAAAGGGGGTCAAACACCATATTAGTATGGTGTTCCTAATAATCCTTTAGGTGAGTGTATATGTTAGTCCTCCCTATGATGAGTTTGATTGTTCTCTTGATATCTACTCTAGTTTCCTCCCACTGTCCAAAGACATGCTAGGTGAGCTGGTGATGCTAAATTGGGTTTAGTTTGTGTTTGTTGTATATGGGTGTGTTCGCCCTGAAATACAATAGCACCCTGTCCGTAATTCTGACTTGTGCCCTGTGTTAACTGGGATATGCTCCAGCCCCTGACCCCACCCCGCCGCGACACTAATCTGCATAAGCAGGAGGTGAAATGAAAATTCATGCAAGAAGACATATAAGATTTGTATGAGTGGCTGTTTAGTAACCTGAGAACATATCTCTGAATCTACTGATGTGAGTGCCAATCGCCTTGTACTGTTTGGCAGGATTACTGCAAATGCTACCTTTCTAATTCAATGAGCTGTCCTGTGCTCCAGTAATATTCTGTGGCACCTTCACCACCATATGCAAGTTTTTTTTTGTTTGTTTTTTTTAACCTCCTTAAGCTGAGTAGGTGCCATACCAGGATAGCATGTAGCCAGTGAAAGTGGACTCAGCCATACACCTGTAGAAGTTAGTGAGAATAAGTGTAGAAATCTGAGCTTTGCCTTAGACATCTCAAAATCTAATGGAGTTAGTGGACTTTCTTGTCAACAGTCGAAATATGTTGTGCCCACTTCAACTAATTAGTTAGGGCCACTCTAAGAAGTTTACAGCTGCTCATGCTCTCAACAGAATCCCCTTTGTAGGGCATTATATTACAAATAATGGTACCTCCTCCATTTTTTCATAGAGGAAGGTCCCTACTTTGAACCACAATTTTTGAATTTATTCTCGAGGAATGGCCATTTTATTTGTTCAATCAACATTTTTTTTTGTATTATAATTTGCAGTACCTTCACACAAGAACTGTGGAGGTCATTAGAGCTTTTGCTCAGCAGTTGTTTTAGTGTTTTCTTTGTATGCACAACTTTGATAACTCTTCTATCTTCCACACACAAGTTTTTCCCTGCCAAACTGCAGGTTGCTGATTGCCACATACACCAGAGTCTTCTTTTATTTTCAAGAAGTAAGAACTGACTTTGCTGTGTGAAATGTGATTACTATGGAATTTTTCCTTCTTGTTATTCTTGTTCTTTATGTCTGTATGTTGGTTTAGATGTTCTTATTCAAAACAGTAAATCTGCTGATACACATTCACAGTTCATACAGTATAATTTGGCACATGCAGTTTAAAAACCTGAGCAATGAGGAACACTTAGCAGGCAGCTGCCCCAATATTTATAAGGAAGAGGTCCAATGCAAACAGTGGTTCTATTGAAAAAATGGTCACACACAGATACTTAACTCATGCTTATCAAAGGCTGTACAGATTTTACGCATTATTCCTGGTCCTATGAGGCCTTCCTGCAACTACATCCTAATGAGGTTGACTGGTAACTCTGAACTTGACTAGTATGAGTTAGTCAGCCAGTGAATGTGCCCTGCAGTAGGCTAGGCTGTCATGAAAAGGTCATTCCTGCCTTGTGTTGCTAGGATAGGCTGTAGTCCTACATGATTCTTTTTGGTCAGAAAACAGAAGGATGGATGATATAACCTGCCACTGCAATAAACAGCAAAGTTATTTGGTTTAAAAGATACCAGGAATTGAAATTCTACTACTGATCCTGCATGCAGTAGCCAATTAATCTAAAGAACAATCTATTTTATACCGGTTTTCAGCACTGACTCATAGAATGAACCTGTTTAGGTCACTTATTGTAGCTCGCAGATGTAGAAGGAAAGAATTTTGTCATAAATTTCACTGTAGGACACTACATACAATAAGTAGTGGTGGTTTAATCAGATTATAATTTTACTTAACATGACATTTTCAAACCTGCCTAATATCATGGAAGCACTTGGTGCAAGTCAGGAAAAGGCCCTGGACAATGATTTAATGCTTCATAGCCATTGGCATTTAAAAGCCTTACTATATTCTTCATTATTTTTCATCTTCTTTTAACATCCACCAATGTCCATCTTTGATGTTATGAGGCAGAATATGAACATACAGTATACAATGGTGCATGTAAACTATGATTCTTAAATTCTTCCTTTTAGTATTGGAAACAAAAAAGGTCATAGTAGCTTCCAAAAAAATAAGTAAATGGGCAAGCATTCTAATCCAGAACATGGTGTATATCCACCATTACAGTACTGCATACCTACAGAGTAAGGGTGGCATCATGATCTTTCACTCTTCCATCTTTCCATTTTAAAATGTATAACTCATTTTAGGATTGCACGGCTCAGCATCTATCCCTGCAGAACTGCGGCAAGGCAGTGCCAGTCTATCACATGGCACATTCAAACACATGTAAACACACAGCGCCAATTTAGAGTCACCAGTTTATCTGATACAATATGAACTTTTTTAGGAAATGGAAAGAAGGCAGATTACTACCCAAGTAGAACATGTGAAGTGTGTGGAGCTTTGACATGGCAACCCCTAACCCCTGTGCCACCATGCCATGAGCCTGAAACCTAAAATCTAATTTGAAACCCTTGTTCTGCTAGCCATGATCATCTGTGGGAAAGTTACATTTATTTTGTTCACATTAGTTTAGATATTGAGCAATAGATTTATCACAAAATAGATTCAACTTATTGCTAAAGCACAAAAAATATTAAAAACTGCAAAATGGAGTGATGGCTCTGCGGCTAAAGGATCGGGGCTGGTAACTCAAAGGTTGCAGGTTCAAATCCTGGCAGTGACAGAAGGATTGCTACTCCATTGAGCCCTTAACCTGAAATTACTCCAGGGGTGCTGCACTCTGCACCTAAAACTCTAAATAAGTTGGGGTATGCAAAAAAAGAGAATTTCTCTTTGAGGATTAATACAGTATACCAAAAATAAACAAACAAACTACCAGCCAAGAGCTATAGGCATTAAAATGAATGTTGTGAAAGGGTTTCCTTATTTATTGTGGTTAAGAGCTTATGGCAATTTGGAATAATCACACTATATCAAAATTAAACCTGACCTGAACATTACCTAAGGCTTGTTCTGGAGGGGATGGCAAAGTTCTGGGCAGTGTAAGAAAACATATTTGTCTGTTTGCAGCCAAGAAAATACCAATCCTAAATCAAACAGCTATATCCTCTCTTTTCACACACCCCTGCTCATGGCACACACAAAGCCCTCCATATTATGCTTTATTTGTATGAATAAAATGTTACCGTCCCGGAGATAACGACGCATTCAGTCGAGCAATTAAATGACTAAATAAATGAATCAGCAGAGCAGAAGTGGCAGATTTAATTACTGCTCAGAGCTAGGAAGGGGAACTAATTATGGGGTCTATGAACCACATGTCATTCTACCCAAAAGCATGTGCTTTGATTCTTCTCGATCTGCACTTATTGTGAGTGTCTGGATTGGGGATTTGGTTGGGGGGAGGTTGAAACAAGCAAATGAGCAAAGCCAGATAAAGAGCTCCTCAATTGAAAATAGCATTAAAAAAGAACGGGGAGGTGGGGGCATTTGGCCCTTAAATGGATTTTTACAAGGTTACAAGTTAACACCCTGGGTGCATTTAAAGGAAGACATTATTTAACCTTTAATTTGCATGTACGCTTTCTGTGTTTTATTGTACTCCAAATAATGCCCACAGTGCCACTGTTAGCAACTGCGCCAGCAGCCTTAACAGAGGCTACAGGGCGCCTTACCTAACCACCCCCACTTTATTTTGGGAATATACAGATGCATTCAGGGCTTAAAGATGGTGCCAAAAAATTTATAAAGATGTTAAAATCAATAAATACGTCTGTGAGATATCCAATGGTAGTGTGAAGTAGTTACATCTGGTTTATCAATTCACTTAGGTGCTCAGTTAGCAATGTTCATAGATATTCACACATAACAGACCTGTGAATGAACAACGTCACCCAACATCAGATTCACTAATTAGACAAGTTAATAAAATGTGATCATTTAAATGTACGTTTGAAAATACCAAGTGTGGTAAAGGAAAAGGCTTGAGTCTTCTTTTTGTGCAAGGATAAATCAAAATCCATTCCGCATGGATTAGACCTTAAGGTTTTAGATTGAAAACCCTGGGGTTGTAGGTTTAAATCACGCTGATGCCATTGTGTGACCATGAGCAAGTCATTTCACCTGTCTGTGTTCTAAATGGTAAAAATAAAAGAAAAATAACCAATTGTATTACAAATGTTCTATTTCCTTGGATAAAAGTGTCAGTCAAAGAAGTAAATGTAAATATTAAGCCCCATGAAGAATAAAAACACACTCTGAGGTTCTAAATGTTAAAACAGAAGAGTCAGATGTGCTTCAAGCCCTTGATGTGTTAAAGAATACTAAAAAAATAACCCAGACCTGATGACATTTTACAAATTGTATGGAAAGAAATAAAAGACGTTGTCTATAAACCCTTATTATGCATATTTAAACAGTCACCTGAGATGGGAGATGTACCAGAGGACTGGTGTCATGAAACTGGTCCCCTAGCGAAAGCTCAGCCTAAAAACCAGATGGGGCCAGTGATGGACTGAAGAGACTCGGATAACAGAATCCAAAAATTGGCTTGTGATAATATAACTGACAATTTGGGAACTTTAAAAATTGAGTCATTCCCTAAACATGTGGGTTTCAATGTCTGATAAAGAGCAGAACTCCTTGTGAACTGAGGTACGGGGGAACTGACCTTTGGAACATTCGTTTTTATCTTTAGGACTCTGGCAAAGGTATAATAGGAAGCTGATCTTTAGAACCATTACCATTAGTCATTTTTGGAGTGACTAACTGAAGAGTAGTGGTATGCCATCACAGAAGGGAGAGTCTAGGGTGAGACAAAAATATATGGAAGGATCTGAGCACAAAACATTTCTTATATAAAAAGAATATGATTTGTGATAAAGCAGAATCACCTTGAAGACAGACAGGAAGAACCGACTCTGTGTCACCTTAGGGGTTTCAATGAAGGGCATTGAGATGATGGCCTGCAACAGGTAACCAAACTTGTTCAAGTGTCAACACTAAGTTTTAGGAACAGAGATCTGGAACTGCTGGGTGAACATTAAAGGTCCCTAAAGTTGCCATATATGCTTCGTATCTCTCACCCTTTAGTCTGGGAAAAAGAGCAGAATAATGTGGGTATCCCTCCTGGCTCGCATCTAGACAATGGAAAGTTGATAATGTGACACCGATCTTCAAGAAGGGAGGCAAAATGGATCCTGAAAATGACAGACCAATAACTTTTACTTCTTTTTAATACAAAATTATGGAAATTACAATAAGAAATAAATTAGAAAAGTATGTACATATATACTTTGCAAATAATATACTAACTAACAGCCAGCATGGATTTATGAGAGAACATCCCTGCCAAACCAATCTGTTGGATTTTTTTTGAGCAGGTTATTAAAAGAGTTGACAAAAACAAAATGTCTGACGCTTAGGCATTCAAAGCCTTTGATGAAGCCTCACACTAAAGATTAATTCTAAAACCAGAAATTGTAGAAATCATCCATCCATTATAAACCCATTATATCCTAAGTACAGGGTCAAGGGGGTCTGCTGGAGCCAATCCAGCCAACACAGGGCGCAAGGCAGGAAACAAACCCTGGGCAGGGTGCCAGCCCACCGCAGTGTAGAAATCAGAAGTAGCTTATAAAACTGGATCTCAACTTGGTTAACAGGCAGCAGACAAAGTGTACAGATAAGAGGAGAATCTTCCACACAGAGTGAGCTCATCGGTAGAGCCCTTCGGGGGTCTGTACATGGTCCGTTAATTTTTCTGATTTATATTAATGGCATTGATTCTGGTATAGTTAGTAAACTTGTGAAATTCACAGATGACACTAAAATTGGAGAGATGGCAAACACTATTAAGGTAGCAATAGACAAGCTTCAGGACTGGGCAAACATCTGGAAAATGCAGTTTAATGTGGAAAATGCTACAACTGAAATACAGGAGCATCAGTTACAAATACAAGATGAGACACACTGTCCTACAGGAAGTAACCTCTGAAAAGGATCTAGAGAGTTACGTTGACACAATGTTCTCATTGTCTAAGCAATGTACAGAAGTTATTAAGATTAAAGTAATACTTTGTGTGTTGGGTAAAGCTTTAGTTTTTAGGTTTCTCTGCCTAAAGATAATGGAAAAGATAAAGTCCTAAGAGCGTAAGCATGTACACAGTTAGAGATTGACTTCTGGGGGAAAAAAAAATAAAAACTATCATCAGCTGCATCCAAGCATACACGCATCAACAGACTTGTAAACCAGACAAAGATTTACCTATTTAAACAACTGACAGGTTGGATATCCTGAAAAAGCCAATCCTGAACGAATGTTTCCCTGAACAATTCTTTGGACAAGAACTAACCAGGTGGGGGAAAAAAATCTTCTGTTTGTACCCTCTCTATAGTAGAAAATGAAAAAGGAAGCCAAATGAGCTTGCATTTGCATCTTGTGCTCTTTATTGTAGTGTATTTGTATATACACTCGTCCATCTACATTTCATTCAAACCCACTTATGCACAGTAGGGTCTATCCCAGTAAGCATCGGGTACAAGACAGACAAGAACAGTTGGGCCCATGAAGGGTAAAAACACACACACAGGGTAAATTGAGCATCACTGATCCACCTAACCTGCATGTCTTTACTCTGTGGGAATAAACCACAGCACTCTAAATCTACATATATTATATATATATATATATATATATATATATATATATATATATATATATATATATATATATATATATATATATATATATATATATATATATCCATATACAGTACATACATATCCATATCACAGATCTTCAGAATTAAACTCATAAAAGTTATTTAATTGTGAATAGATAAAAAATTTGAGAAAAACTTCGACCTGAAGATTTTGATTAATCTTGATGTTTTAAACCTTCCTGAGTCCAAAAATACCATTTTTGAAATTATTGCTGTCTGTGTGTAAACACGATAACTCAAAAGCACTTTGACCTTGGTTAATGAGATTTTGTACACCAACTTTATATCAAAAATAAGGAATCCCATCAACTTTTGGGCCAGCAAGCGGAAGTGGCACTTCAACTGAATACTTTCGCGAATGGTTATAATTACAGATAGATGATTCAAGTTTTGTATAGATATTAATAATCATAAGCAAACAGATATGAAATTTGAGAAAAATTACTCAGTCAGAATTAATATTTTATTTAAACAACCATTCAAATTTTTTGTATCATGGAAATATAAATGTGTACAGGATATTAAAAACTGTATTCAATATAACACATATTCCTTCAATAACTATTATTAATCTTATTTTAATTTATACATAATCAGTTTAACAATGACATGTAAACATTGAATATGCTATTTAAATATAAAGATATAATGGGAACAATAAGCTGCTTACGTCCCCGTCGTGTTCCAGGTAATACATTTAATTTTATAATTTTTTTTTTATTTCCGCCATGATTATCATAATTAAATGTAGCTAAATGCTGTTTTACCTATATGAATTTATTGCAGCAAACATTATATTATACTAAAACTTTTTCTATGTTGACTATACCTTTTTTTATTTTGCATGTAATCTAGGTAATGCATATGTAATCATGAAAAAAAAATTCCACCATCGTTTTCAACCTCCCTAAGTGCGAAAATATCATTTTAATATAAAATTTGATTATAAATAGAGATAAATGATTGTGTATTAATATTATCAATCAGTTATGATGAGAAACAAAGAAATATAATATTTGAGAAATATTGCACAACTGGAAGTGGTTCTGATGACCTTTTCCTCAATCTCAGTAAAGTTGAGGGGAGCACACTCCCAATTTTTTCTGGTGTACTCCTATAAATCATCCAGCTGTAGTCCACCATCATGCCGACATCGCGACTTCCTAGGTACTTTCTTTCCATGTCCTTGATATTCTGATGGAATCTTTTTACCCTGCTCTTCACACCCAAGATTTTTATTTTTTCAGGAAAAAAATCCTTAAACTTAAAACTGCCTTAAACTTAACTAATAGTTTTTTTTTGCCTGATTTCTTTATTATTATTATTTGGATCGTTATTGTTAACTAAAAACTTAAATGACTTTTCTGAATGATACCCAAGCCTCTCACTGCAGGTTGTTCATCGCACCATCAAACCAGTTTTCTAATATCCGGCTGGGCAAAAATGCTCTCTTTCAATTTAGCCTCAGACAAATCTGGAAACATTCAGCACAAATACATAAAACAAGTTGCATATTCTGATAGGGCTTTGACAAATTGCTTCACTGAACCAAGTTTGATATGAAGCATTGGTAGCAGCACTTTATCTGGATCCACCAAGCTAGGTGTGATGATGATTTCAGCAAACAAGCAGTAGCGCTTTTTCTAGCTGTCTATTCCTTCTGACCCCAATGTCAATTCTTGACTGTGGATATACTTGACTGGAGTTGTGGCCAATGAGAACACCTTACTGTACATGACAAATATGAAACAATTTAATTTTATGGGTGGTAGGGGTAATAATTAATTTGATACTTGGAGACATACAATAATTAACTGAATAAAGTTTATAATAGGCAAAACCAGAATTCAAAGTAGAAGAAGCCTTAATTTACTACCAGAAGAGCTAATGCAATAATTAATTTTAATACTTTTTGATTTTGATAGTATTACCACCATCAATCATTGTTAAAAAAGTTGGCGTCAACATGTGAACAACTGACAAATTTGCAAAGGCACCATGGAACTCAAGAAACCTCTTAAGATGTAAGGTATAACTCGCATAACAATATTTGTCAATGGTGTTTTGAGGTCAACAATCCTTTCTGGTATTGTTTGAGCATTGGTCATGATTTGACATTTATTTAATTTTTTTTTTTTTTTTAATGGTCATTGCAGGTTAGGTGCATTGGCGATCCTAAATTGTCCCTAGTGTGTGCTTGGTGTGTGTGTGTGCCCTGCGGTGGGCTGGCGCCTGCCCGGGATTTGTTTCCTGCCTTGCGCTCTGTGTTGGCTGGAATTGGCTCCGGCAGACCCCCGTGACCCTGTAGTTGGGATATAGCGGGTTGGATAATGGATGGATGGATGGTCATTTCATGTCCTTTAAAAATCACCAAGGCACCACTTGAGGGTTTGACAGGCCGAGGAATTCAGTAGTTACACTTACATTTTATTTTGTGACACTTTTAACAATGCTAAAAATTTAAAAATTGGCCACCATTTTGTGCTTTTGTTTGGTCTCGTTGCCAAACTGTTACTGGTAGAGTTGCACCAGATCAAAGGTACAAAAGTGACCGTCATAAACTTTCTTATTGTCCACATTTCTGGTTACTGCAATGTTCACTGATTTGTCTGTCCTGATATCCAACTACTGTAATGCCAGCGAACCAACAAAAGATGTAAAGGTTAAACTGGGAGAGAGACATGAAATAGAAAAAGATTGAAACCGGGAGATTCAAAAGAACCATAACAACGAAGCCAAAGCACTGGACATAAATTGAGGGCAGAAGAACGAAGTGAAAGTCAGGAACCTACAAGGTCAAATCAAAATCAAGTAATTCTCTCTTAAGGAATGTTAATCAAAGTTTGTTTTACACAGCTCAGGTAAAGACACACAGAAATGGGTGACTTTTTAAATTACTCAGAGGCAACAGGAAACACATAAGATAGCCACCAGAATGGAATAAAATCTGGAAACTATCTTATCATCTTGTGATGATGCCTGTCCCCTGCAGACTCCCTCTTCCTACATGGGAGTCTGCTGAACCAACACCGTCGATAGTTATGACCGAGATGAGCTGGCAAATGAGGACAATTCTCTGATGATGTCAGAGGATGGTGGAAAAAGTGCTTTTATTAAAAAAACAGTCAACACAAAAGTAAAACCAATAAAGTGTCCATAGTGCAGTGTTCTAAAAATAGTACATAAATAAATCCATAAAAATCATTGTGAAAAGTGGGGATAAAAAAAATCAATAAATAAATCCATTAAAAATCCGAGGTTAAAAAGCAGACTAACTCCTCCTGATCTCAGACCACCTCCTTCTCATTCTCCCCATTTTTCGCATAGCCGACGGAGACTCAGCAGCCACAAGCTCCTTTCGGCCGACCTCTATCTTGGCTGTCTCCAGGCATTACGGCTCTCCTCCCTCCTTTCTTCCGCTCACTTGGTCACACCTCAGAAGCCTAGGGAGGTCACCTGCCTTGCTCGCCACACTCCACCCAAATATTCAGTGGGGCAAATTAGCCCCTAGGGTGCCACAGTCAACGCTCCTTCGCGGGGCCCCAGCTCTTACTGCTTCCTCCTTTCAGGTGGCCAGATTGCCCTTCTAAGACTGCCTTTCATGTCTTTTAACCTTTCTTTCCTTCTTTTCTCCTTTTCTTTTCTTCTCTTTGATTCCTTCCGTGTTTGATTCTTCCCCTTTTCTTGTGCCGACCCTTATATATACACCCACGTCTCCATGGGCACAGTGCCTTAATCACATGCTGCAGGAAGCCAATGAAGCAATTGAGAACGATCACACCCGCACATGCAGGTGCGACTCGCCCCAACTACCTCATTAACTGCCCGTCGTTGTGTAATCGCACCCACGGAGAGTGACACGGCTTTATGGATTTAAAACCTGGCCCTTTTTTTTGAAGTCGCGGACCCGCTATTCCACACATCTTAACTCCAGCTGTGGTCCTGTCTGCAGTATAGGCTGCCATTCAGCTCTCTCCAGACTTTTCGGTCCTGGGCCTGTCTCTCTAGCTGTTCCCTTGTGTAGCCAAACCACCTCATGTCTGCTTCCACGTCATGGCAGAGAGCGGTGGCGTCTCCCTCAGGCACTCAGCCCTTCGCAAGCACCCGAGCAAGTTCACCAGAGGTAAAGCCAGCAGCTGACCAGTAGAAATAACCGGCAGTGAGAAATTAAAGTCGATCGCTCAGCGGGTGGTGGAAACTTAAAGCCGACGGTCTTGTAGCGATTCAGCTGAACACGAAAGCGCCGAAGCACCTATAAAAACGGCAAAGATGACTTCAACACTTAACGTAAGTTCTATCTGCTCTCTGCTCGTCGAGGGCGCGTTTATATGTTGTGTGTCCTGCAGTATGTATAGTTCAGGATTTCCGGCCGACAGTGTAGATAGCTTCACCTGCCAAAAGTGTTTAGTTAATTTAGAGTTGGCCGGGAAAATACGCGAATTGGAGGACCGCGTTAGGAATCTGATAGTGATTAGGCAAACCGGAAATTGGATCGACTCAGTTTGTTTAGACAATTCGGCTACTTCTGATTCGGCTTCAGTCTCTCCAGGTCACACTGTAGTCAGTGCGCGGCCAAAATCAGCAGCACCAATTCAGCCACAGGGCGAGTGGGTAACAGTAAGATGGGGGTCTAAGAATCCAAAATATAGTCCCCCGGCACCCAGGTCACCAATTCGGACCCAGAACAGATTCTCAGCTCTCCGCAGTGCGCCTGTGGAAACTGAGAATAATAAAGTGCTCATAAATGGCGATTCCATAGTGCGGAATGTTAGAATTCCAAACTATGTTAAACCAGCAGTTAATGTTAAGTGCATCGCAGGTGTCAAGATTTCTGGCATAGAGGCCGCATTGGACCGTGTTGCCGACGATGAAGTATCTACCTTATTGCTGCATGTCGGCACTAATGATATTTATTTACAGCAATCTGAGGTATTAAAGCAGATCTTCATCTCTCTATGCACCAAAGCTAAAAGAAAATGTCGGAATTTAATTGTATCTGGTCCCTTACCAAGATTACCTATAATCCCTGTTGTGGGGCATCCAGTAAATTTAGTCTTAATACAAACCTTAAATTAATTGATAACCAAAAAATAAGGTGTATAATTAGACCAAGGGATAAAACCAGATCCTCCACCAGGGGCATCTGTAATAGAAATTTACTTCAAATTAAAACAAAAAATATATCAGCAGTTCAGAAAGAACCATGCAGTTTTAAATGCTGTTTATTGAACATTCACTCTCTTGGCACTAAAGCTGTTTTGGTAAATGATATCATATTAAGTACAAAATCTGATCTGTGTCTTCTTACTGAAACCTGGCTTAGTAAATGTGACACTGTGCCCCTAGCTGAGGCGTCACCAGATGGATACTCGTTCCTTCATCAGTCTAGAGATTCTGGTCGAAAAGGAGGCCTTGGAATAATTCATTGTAACAAAATGCAAATCACTTCTAAAAATTTAGGCAACTTTACATCCTTTGAGGTATTCATTTTAAATATTAAAACAGATTCCAACACAATTATAGTGCTAGTCTACAGACCACCAGGGCCATATTCATTGTTCATGACTGAATTTAGCAACCTTCTGTCTGATTTGGCTATAAATTATGATCACATAGTTCTGATGGGGGATTTTAATGTACACATTGATGTGGAAACTGACACTTTTAGCAAATGTTTTACTTATTTGTTAAATTCAGTAGGATTTTGTCAGATTGTCAAAGGTCCAACTCATAATCATAACCACACATTAGATTTAATTATAACTTACAAAGTTGAAATTCAAAATTTAAATATTACTCCATTAAATGTAGTTATTTCCGATCACTTCTTAATTACATTTGATTTAGTTCTGCCCATGCCAACGCACTCACAGATTAAAACAAAGACAGTGCGACATCTAGATTGTAATTCTGCTTCAAAATTTATAGATACCTTGAGTAAGTCGAGTGTAATTGTGGAAAACCATTTAGATCAGTTAACATCAAATGTAAACGTGGAAAACAATTTAGATCAGCTAACATCACATTATAATGTGACCTTGAGAGATGCTCTGGACACAGTGGCTCCCCTAAAAACAAAAGTGATCAAAGCACATAGAAACTCTCCCTGGTTTAATGAAAACACTCAGCTCTTAAATTAGAGTGTCGAAAACTGGAGAACAACAAAGCTACATGTCTTTCAAATTGCATGGACAGAGAGTGTTAATAAATATAAAAAGCCCTCTTTAAAGCTCGCTCAGAATACTATTCTACATTAATAGATAGCAATAATAAAAATCCTAGGGTACTTTTAGAACAGTGGCTAAATTAACAAATGGGAATTCAGATCAACAGTGCAAAATACCAACAGATATTAGCAGTACAGACTTTATGAACTTCTTCAATGAGAAAATTAAAAATATAAGATCCCAGATCTCAGCATCACAGTACAAACCAAATACTAGCTTAGCAGACCCTGTCGCACATTGCATTCAGCACTTTAGTAATTTTAATCCTGTAACTGAGCAGGAAGTCTTAACTTTAATTACTAAAATGAAGCCCACTACTTGTTCCCTAGATCCAGTGCCAACAAAACTAGTAAAAAGTGCAATGGATGTTCTTGCAGCCTATTCTAACCATTATCAATAGTTCATTACTGCATGGCACATACCTGATGCACTAAAAGTGTCAGTCATTAAACCTTTACTTAAAAAGTCAGACCTAGACCCACACATACTAAATAATTATAGGCCTATTTCAAATTTACCATTTCTCTCTAAAATACTAGAAAAAGTAGTCGCCAGTCAGCTTCAGTCACACCTTACGCATTACAATTTATTTGAGAAATTCCAGTCTGGTTTTTGCACTGGTCATAGTACAGAAACGGCACTAACACGGGTTGTAAATGACATTCTGATATCCTCTGATGAAGGAAACTCCACTGTAATTATGTTGTTGGACTTAAGTGCAGCATTTGACACCATTGACCATTCTAGTTTACTGCACAGGCTAGAAAACGATGTTGGGCTTACAGGCCCGTGCTCGCTTGGTTTAGTTCTTATTTATCAAATCGATTCCAATATGTACAGAAATGTGCTGACAGTACTCCATCATTATACACAGAAGTTCAATATGGTGTCCGCAGGGCTCAGTACTGGGACCTTTACTGTTTTCACTTTACATGCTTCCACTGGGATCTCTCATTAGGAAACATAATGTTAATTTTCACTCGTATGCAGATGACACCCAGTTATACCTTTCATTTAAATCAAATGAAGTTTCTCTGATGTTGTCTTTAATTAGTTGTGTTAGTGAATTAAAGGAGTGGATGAATGAGAACTACTTGTCTTTAAATACAAAAAAAACAGAGATGTTAATTGTTGGAGGGAATGATGCTGATCACAGCAATATTTTGTCATCATTTAACTCAGTTGGAATCCCAATTAATTTTACTGAATCAGCCCGCAATCTAGGAGTTATCTTTGACTCTAGCATGTCATTTAAAGCGCATATTACAAAGTTGTCCAAAACATGTTTTTCCATCTTAAAAATGTTAGGAAATTAAGGCGCTTTCTAAATAAACAGGATTGTGAGAAATTAATTCATGCATTTATCTCTAGTAGGATTGACAACTGCAATGCGGTGTTCACTGGCTGCTCAAACTGTTCTTTATACAGCCTCCAGTTAATCCAAAATGCGGCTGCAAGAATTATTACAAGAACAAGAAAATATGAACACATAACTCTAGTTCTTAAATCTTACACTGGCTCCCAGTTAAGTTTAGGGCAGATTTCAAAATCCTCCTTTTAACATATAAAGCATTAAATGGCCAAGGTCTGGCTTACTTGTCTGAACTTATCATGACTTACAAACCTGAGCGCACATTAAGATCTCAAGATGCCGGTCTGCGTATTTTCCTGAGAGATTCTTGATAGAGTTGTACAGGTCCCATGTATTGCCATGGTGAGCTGCTTCTTCAGCCTCTGTTGCCAGCAACTCTAAGTAGTTTCATTTGTCCAACCTGATGCTGTATTTGACCTTTCTGTTTGTCTCTGTGTATTCCTCTTGCACTTTGGCTCTTGTAGCTCTCGTTCTGTTCTTATTTACTGCTGCCTTCTTTATTTTCCTCTCTTCTGTTTCCTTCACTCTCTCTGTTGACATCCACTCCTTGTGGTAATGGGTTTGGAGGCCTAGCACTTCTTGGCATTTTGATGTCACTGCTTCTTTTACTCTATGTCACTTTTCACTATAAACTATAATAGGTACAAATTCTCTTGCACTTTTAACTACAATTTTGTCTCAACTTCAGATATAGTGTACTCATAAATTTTACTGGCTTCTGACCTTTCTCACTTTGTTTATTTTCCACAACTTTGGTTTAACATTTGTGGCTAGTTTGAAAGACTCCTCAGTATCGACCCTAGCGGATTTCTGATTTTGGCTCTATCTTCCAATTTGAATATTATATTTTTCTGCTGACACCTTGTGCAGCATCAGAATGGAGACATTTTTGTAACCAGGGTCTCCAAAAGAACAGTTTTCAGACAGGGAGACATCAGAAGCATGTTAAGTCTTTAGAAACTGTGCACCACAATAAAAACGTCAGTCGAAAGTCATAGTAAAGGCTAGAACACTTGTTACCAAAAAACTTTCTATTATCTCATACTACTTCTTTATCCAAAAACAAAAGATTGTTCTTAAGGTGATGTTTGTTTCTTGCAAACTTGTTGTTTCATTTTAGCTATAAAGTGCTGTGAGTCTTTTTCTTGTGACTGATCCAAACTATGAACATGAATTTATGCTCACAGACATTATTGATAGCAGCAGTGCATTGACACCATGACTTACACAGCTGCTGTGTCTTGTAGCTAATAATGGGTGCAGTTGCTGTCATCCGCATGGTGGGAGCAATGAAAAATAACAGTAAGTATTTATAACAAATATAACCACAGTAAAACTTCCAAAAAATGCATAAAACATTTCAGAATGTTCACTAAACAAATCATGACAATCCATAGACCATTGTCAGAGCTAAAACAATGAATGCAAATAAAAAAACAAAAATATATTACTAGGGAACAAAATTAGCAAAAAATATTGAGAATGATGCATAATAAATTTAATTTGCTGAGAATCTTGAAAGCAGTGTAATTATGCCATTAGATTTAGACAGAAACACTAATGTGAAACCACTTAAGGCTTTTCATCACAATGCAGCACTAGGAATTCTTGAATTTGGTATCACCATATTGAATCTGTTGTTTGCTAAGATGTATTACTGATGGAGGTGAAAAACACTGTACAAGAACTTCTGTGAAATGTTTCCCTGGAATTAGATGTATTAGTGATTAAAAGAAAATTATGGTGTGCATACATTCACAGCCATGTTCTTCCATACAGGCGGTCGAAAGTAATTCTGGAAGTCACCCATACCAGCAGACAGGCAGAAATGATGTGGCACAGGGTAAACATCACTTAACATCACATAATCCAGTAGTAACACCTTTTGACCGAGTCTTATAACAGAGTGGTTGCTATCAGAATAGATGCATTACAGGATATTAAGAAACTATTAAACTTCTTTACAGCTGGAATCACACATTAAGGCCCATGGGTTTATTTGGATGTGTGGGGCTTCAAACATCTTCAGGGTGATGGCCCAACACTTTGACGTTGTTTCTCTCCTCTTTATAATATTGTCTTTGTTTTTCTTTTACATATCAGCAATTACAGCTTATTAGATGTTCACAGTTACAGTTAACTGATTTCCTCTGCAAACAGTTTTTGAAACTTGTTACAATTTTGTGTTCAATTCCATAATGTTGAGTCTATTCGTTTTAAATGCTAACTTTATTTAAAGTTATTGTCTGCTTTTACATGCATTTTTATTACTATTTAGTTTAATTTTTTTTTTGTATCAGTATACTGCTGCTGGATTATGTGAATTTCCCCTTGGGATTAATAAAGTATCTATCTATCTATCTATCCTGAATTCATTTTTCATTATTACAAATTTCAGGTCAAGTTAAGGTAATTTTCCTCTCTTTCTGTTAGACTTTTAATTATTTCTATGAATTCCTCTTTGTTAGGGTTCCCTAGGGTATATTTAGTTAAGCCCATCTGTTTTAAACTCTCTTTTATAATAATTTTATAATTAATTTCATCATTAGACCTTTATATAAACCCTTACTATTGAATAAAATGGATTTAGCATAGATACTTCAGAAAGATATACACTTAATAAATAAATGATTTGTTAAAATGTAAAGCATTATATAATGTTTTTAATAACTTATTATTTTGAGCATTACCAGAATATGAATTACTGTATGTAAAGGCATTTATAACATTTTGAATGTACATAAACTAATAATTTGTTAAGCACTATATAAAATTTGTGAAGGGAATGTTAATGAAAGTCACCCAATGTCACATCTTTATTGTTGCAGCTCTTTATTCTGATCCAGATATCCTCACTAAGACGTTGCTCATTTGCCATTCAAATGGGCATCATTTTTAAAATTCAACTCCAACTTCCATTCTTGCCAGTCTTTACAAAGTAAGGTGCATCTGTTTCCATTATTCTTACCTCCACCTTTTCAATGTATTCATTTTTCTGTTACTGTTACAATGTCATATTTATGAACAGTTATAATTATATATATTATGTAACTAACACTTCTGACACTAAAAATAAGTTACTTCTTTATCAAGCTGCAAGTTTTGTACATACAGCATGTGTGTATTATTCACCTGATCAAGTTTCATTTTATTAACTCTGTGTCTCCCAGTCTTGAGTTTAACCTGCATGTATCCAGCCACCTATCCATTTTCTTACCAGATCATCTTGTTAAGGTCACGATGGCTGGAGCCTATGACGTTAGCAGGGAATCAGACTTTCTAAAACATTGCATCCAAAAAGTGTTCCATCACCCAATAAACATGCGCTCCTCTGTCTAGTTGAAAGGTCTGAATGACACGTTTATCATTCTTTTCTCATCATTTTAACTGGACTAGTACACCATTCAGACAGAATGTCTGAGAAGTTCTTTTGTCGATTCTGTTCTAAAGCTTTATAGATACTGTTGTTTAAATTTGTCTTGCAGAAATGTTTGCTTGACTTTTGCCATATCACTTCTCGGACTGAAACAAGGAGAGCATCCTCTAACACAGCTCTGTTCGGGAGCTAGTCCATTTATACTGTGAGGTCTGCTACCTGTGCACCAAGTAGATAATGCTAACCTGGCATACTCCCTGTTGCTGTCTGTTATATGCACACAATTTTATACAAGTGTTTTTGCATAGATTTTCTTACGTTTCTTAATTTCCATTCAGAAATGTAAAACAAAGTGATTATTTTTAATTGCTTGATATTCATTATTTAAATAACTAGAATCTCTTACATTTATTAATTTCTATTCAAAATGTAAAACAAAGTAATTATTTTTAATGCCTTGATATTCATTATTTATACAACATCTTAGTATGGATTACATAATTGTTTCATCGTGTGTGAAGTCACACAACAGCCCGTATAAATATGCCAATGTTTTTACTTTCAGGTTATCCCTCAGTTGATACAAAACCTTCTTGTTATAAGGGTAGTTATGATACTAACATGTAGGTCATAGTGTTAGGTTTCTGTTCTCTTTGTCTTGCTCCTCTGGGTTTGGTTGCTCAGTTTCATTTTGCTTCATGGTATTTTTGACTATGGTACTTGACTTTCTCATCATCTCCCAATCCTAATGCTTACAATTCTCCTTTACCTCCTTGCGTGCCATAACACTGCTGTGAATTTGTATATCAACCCTTGAGTTCTCAACTATATTCTTATCACTCTTTTGGGGGATCTCAAAAAATCCAGTGGTAATTACCCCTGTCTTGACCTCTAGAGGTAACCGAACTGCAATGCAATTAATGTCTACAGTTTGGAAATTCCTATTATAACCTGAAGACATGAAAATTACATGGTAAATTCTGAATAATACCAATAACAGAAAAAGAGGAACTGGATTCATTTCAATATACAAGAAAAATGGGGCTTTCAGGACTGTGGAAACATCACTGGAAAAAAACTCCTTTGTCATACCATGAAGGGGTTAAAGTGAAGTTTAGAAGCTATAATCACAGATACAGAATTTATTCCATAAAAATACACAATGGATTTTTTTTTTTATTAGTAAGACAACTGCCAGAAAAGTATAAAGAGAAAAAAAGAAACCTATAGATGATATTCATCGATTTGGAAAGAGCATACAATAGAGTGGCAAGTGAGCTGATTTGGTAATATCTTAAAAAGTAAAAAAAGTACCCATGATATATGAAAAGACAGTGAGAAACGCACATGGGGGAACAGATGTGACACAATCACAGAAAAGGTTAAAGAGGAGGTACTGTACTTCCTGAAATAGGACGATGATGTTGCGGTTAAGAAAGAAAGTAACGAGAAGACTGAAGAGTGTGTGAACTCTTGGAATAAGACCTTCAACAAGAAAGGCATTAAAGTGAGCACAATAAAGACGGTGCCTTTGTGCTTCAATTTCAGCTGGAAGGTGGAGGGAAGAGTCTCTAGGTAAGAGAGGTGAACATCAACCTACAACCTTTGATCGATATTCACTTATTTGGAATACAGCATGCAACAAAACTGAGAAATAAGCAATAAAGTGAGCAAACTAAAGCATGGAGAAAATGAAAGGGAATGAGTGGAGTGAGCATAGCAGCTAAAGTGAAGTCTGTTGTTTACAGGTTGTATTTTGGCTCGCTCTGATGTACAAAGTAGAATGTTTTGCCATAAAGAAGGAGAATGTCCACTGGATGTGCATGCTGTGCTGGATATGTGGGATTACGTGTTAAGATATGACAGAGTTTAAGGAAGTAAGAAGCAGAATCAAAGCACAGTACAGTTAATTGAAGAGATTCCAGGGGAAGTGTGTCTGAGATGGCTTGATGATGTCCAGGGAAGAAAGATGAAGCACTTCCATGAAAGTGCAAGTTTTAGGTGTGTGGAGAGACAGAGAAGTTCAAGAAACCAATGGATGGAAGTGGAGAAGACGGCATAATGATATGAAGCATCAAGTCATTAATTGGTAATCTATAGAAGTCAACAAAGGGTGAGGAGTTATTGTATGTTATATACCGAAACCCAAGTGACCTTGGACTGTTGGCTTTCAGAAAGAACCTCGAAATATTGCCACACAGTCTACAGTTGGTCTGTTCCAAGTTTAAACTGGGTGCTTGGTTTAGATAATCGATGAATGGATGTTGTTGTGTTTTAGTTCAACTTGTTACTTTGTCTTCCTCTGTGGAAATTGCATGTGCGGTAAGTGCTTTAAGCTTTTCAACTATAAAAAAAAAATTGTAAGGATGTGCCGTGCTGTGGCATTATTGAAGTTAATACAGTAAATCTTTAAAAATCAAAGAAGCAATAAATCCTAAAGCTAAAAATGTGGACGTTTGTTTAATGCTATTAGTCAGGACTGAGAACAATTTGAAATATCAAAGACATGCCCTTTCATATATTACCTTTTTACAGTATTTACTAGCTGAAGGCTTTTTAAAGAATGTTATACATTGTTTTTATCTTTTTCACATCTTGTTGTACTTAAAGCAACGTACACATCACAAATGATATAAAACATTTTAAGGCGGTGCACAAAGAATAAACCATATGTAGTGTGTTAAGTGAGAACTTATGATAAATTGCTGAAAAAAATAAAAACATTTGTTAAAAGTGCACGTGCTACTAACTTAAAATAAATGACAATGTACATTTTTACAATAGGAGACAGAGTGGTTAAGTGGCTTATTCAGGGTCATGCAGAGACCCTGAACAAAAACACTTTACTGTATATTGTGCCATTCCAGACAGAAAATCACTTCAAGGTCCTTTATGGCAATCGCCATATTTTTAAAGAATGTGAGCTAAAACAGGTCAAATAACTCAGTGTCACACTGCGGTCAGTAGTGGGAAGTGAACTCTGTGGCCTTCGGGTTTTGTTTGTGTGCTTATATTTGCCCTGCATTTAGTGTAATGAGTTTGTTCTCTTGAGAAAAAGAGATAAAGAAAAAGAATCAATGAGAGTCTGCTAGACAGTGAGGGAGAGTGTGGGTGCCCTCTAGTGGTGAAGAAGAGTTTTATTCCCTGTGTTGAATGAAAAGAAACTGTGTACTCAGAATCTCATCAAGCACACTGGATTTAGGCATTAAATTGTTGGATGCCAGTGTGTTAAATACTAATATATTAACAGTGGAAACTGACAGCAAAATGTTAAGAATATGCTATATACATTTTATGTATTTTCTTCCTTGAAAATACTGTCCCCTCCTGGAATATTGTTTATTGTTTTTAATAAATAAAATATTCAATGATGATCTAATTTAAAATAATCTGAAATATCATTGTCTTCTTCAGCTAATTCACTGTGTGTTTTGTTGAGATAACATCTTTTGCAGCAAGTGTTTGAAATTCTTTTCTAGGCTCCTCTCAGTGAGGATGGGGGTGTGCATATGTGTGCCCTGCAATGGACTGGCGTCCCATTACCAGCACTGGTTTCCACTTACTTTCATTACTCTAGGGATCATTTAATAAACCCAATAAGGGAGGTAGAATATGAAAGGATGTAAAGCTAAAAATAAAATCTAATTTGTACAGTAATGAATAAATTGTTAGCCACGATATATGAATAAGATACCAAGTAGTGTGGCAGACAGTAGGACTTTAGGGACTTTTAAAACTCGACTTGATGTTTGTTTGGAACAAATAAGTGGATAGGGTTGGTGAGCTATGCTGGACTGAATGGCCTGTTCTCGTCTAGATTGTTCTAATGTTCTAATGATATAATAGACAATAGCTACCTATCTATATCTGTCTAGGCTTTAGTGTTCTATTACTAGATGGAAATTGCAGTGTGATCAAGAGAATAGCTGAAATGTCTGTTATAGTCAATTCAATGCATGATACTACACTTGAGTATGATTTTCATTAATTCTGAACAAATAATAAACTGTATATTCCATCATCACTAACATATTTAAGACTTTTTACTTAGAGTTTATGCAGATGAGAAAATGAAAAAGTGATAAATCTATTATCTATTTTTATTTCTAAAACATTGCACACTGAAGAGGTTGTGCAATTCTTTAACTATTAAATGTGAAAACTAAAATGTAGTGTAAATGTTTATATCTTTCTTTCTCTCTCTCCTTCACTACCTACATACTGTGGCATCCGGCCAGGGCTGGAGCCCGGGCGTGACGCCCAGGAGGACCGGAGGAGGGCTTGTACCTCCTCCAGACCGTGAGGGGGCGTCTGCCCTGGTTATGTTGGGGGCCATGGGTAAAGGACTTGGAAGCCCAGCCCTGTAGGGACCCGTGGCCACCGCCAGGCGGCGCCCCGGTGCCTGAACAACCCTGGAGCCCAGCACTTCCGCCACACCAGGAAGTGCTGGGGGGAAGACGGCAGGGGACAAGGGGACACCCGGACGGCTTCCGGGTGCGCAGCTGGCACTTCTGCCACACTGGGGCGTGTCTGCGGAGGAGGTTTGGGGAACAGCTGGAGCCCATCCGGGTTCCTATTTAAGGGGCCGCCTCCCTCCAGTCGAGCGGAAGTCGGGTGGAAGAAGACGGAGCTGGAGAGAGGACTGGAGGCGGCCAGAAAGGCTAAAAGACTGTGTGCCCTGGACATTGGGGGAACGGTGCTGGAGGCACTGGGAAGTGCACTAACTTTAAATATTATAAATAAACGTGTGTGTTGGGTGAAACAACGATGTTCGTCTGTCTGTGTCCGGGTTCAAGTCCACAATACATAGATAGAAGTGTTTATCTATCTACTGTAATATATTTCTATTATACTTATTATGTTATACTATATTATATTATATGGGAAAATGAATGTGTTAATTTTTGCGATTAATGCAACCAGTTTAATGCATTAAAAATTATTGTTGCATCCCGGGCTGCCAACAAGGCGATCTCGTCAGGTAAAGAGTGGCATTTTCATGTAATTTTTTTTTTGAACATTTTGAAACAATAATACTAAAAAGTGTACCTAAACAATTACATACACATCCAGTACCATTACATAAATGTGGTACTGGATGTGTATGTAATTGTTTAGGTACACTTTTTAGTATTATTGTTTCAAAATGTTCAAAAATAATCTTTAAAAATTTCATAAAATAAAGTTTTCAGTTAAAGGTTTAACATTACATATTCTGTGGTTTAGCAAAGCACTGGTGTTCATATATTTATATATATATATATATATATATATATATATATATATATATACACATATACATATATATACAGTACATATATATAAGATTTACTGTATATATACATACTGTATATGTATATACACACACACACTCTGCATATAAAGAGAGACAGAGAGGTTCACTTACAAGCACATTGAAAAGTTTACTTCATATTTATAGAATTCAGGACATTTCACAGAAGTCACCATCACAAGCTGATTTATAATAATACACTGAAGACTTCACAGAGATACTCCAGACAGACAATGGCACTGAATTGTTGTGCGACTCTGCCATTAGCCAACATTTACTCTCATTCCCAGTGTTACTGCTATAGTTGGTATTTATTGCACTGTGAGAACTATATTTTTATTTCTCATGGTACACCTTTCATTGTATTTTTTGGGTTGCTGAATGCAAGTTCACTTTTTTTTAAGATTTTTTAAAATTTTCCAGATAATCTTGCTTTAATTTAGTAGAAATCATTTTGTGTTTTTCTTCATTTTGTATTGCTACAGGCATCACCATTATTTACAGATTTAAGGAATGACAAATGGCGTTGTGTGTTGCCTGATGTCGTGGGTTATAGGGTATAAAGGACAGCCTCTGGGGCTTCTCTATTCAAAGGAATGTCACCTTGGCTAAAAGATTAAGTTCTCTTTTTAAGGTGATATTTTGGGCTTTGACACTTCTTTTAACAGTCCTCTCTTTTCACTTTGTCTCAGCTCACATCAATGTCTCTGTGTTTTGTGTTTTATCCCTTTTAGGTGTAACATGAATCAAAGATGAACTGACACCTCTGCAGAATTTGCCTTGTAGACACACAATTTAAATGTGTGCTTAACCTAATGGACGTACTCATGTACCTATAAGTAGCTATTTGCCTAGATGCAGACTGATTTAATAAGCAAAAGTGACACCATTTTCTAAAATGTAGGCAAATGGATTTCTTCACCATCTTCAAGGACTGACAGCCACTCCTTTTTTGGGGCTTGAAAATGCTTTCCTTGCGGCGAGGATGCTAACACACTCCATTGGAGTCTGAAAGCATATTCTCCATGAGCTGTTGAAGCCGGACACTCCATGATTCATGCTGGGGGAACCACTATTTCTAAGGTCATCTCTTTATCTTTGATACTGTGCCAGTGATTGAGCCATTTTGAAAAAAGAAGCATTAGTCCAAGAAGAGGGTCCCAGCACCTCTTGGGGGAAACAGTTTATCACAGTGGGATGTTCAGACGGAGTCAAACTCCAACTTAAATAACTTGGTGAGGACAATGTAAGAAGCCAAACACCACAAGTTAGCTATGAAAGACAACACAATACCATAAACAAAGAACCACATGATAATGGCAAAGAGTGCTCTTCATCACAAATAAAGTTCTTCAGTTGGTCCTGGAGCAATGACACCACCTGTCCACTCAGCCTCTTTAAAGACCCAGTGTGCTAAAACATTTCTCAATGACCCTGTCCCTTGAGGTGAAAATTGAGGGTAAGAGATGTCCTGTAAGTTTTTGAAAGAAGAATGTGAGGAAAGTAATATGACAGAATTCACTTTTCTTCTGTTCCCCATTTTATTTACTTTTTAAATTTTTGTCTGCTTAGTTATCATTTCCTCTGAAGAAATAAAGAACAGCTAGCAGTTCAGAAAAAATGCCTCTAGTCTCTATCCTGTAATTCACTCTGACTAGGTATAAATGTTTTAGATAATAAAAATATATCTGATAGCTGGACATGTGCAAAACATTCTGTGTTATTTTATAGAAATTAAGGTGAATTGTACACAGAACTAATATCAAGTAACAGAACATAGTCATGTGATCACGCTTACTACAGTTTTACACTTTTAAAATACACATTCGGCAGTCAGATTTTTTTGTAATGTAATATTGCCATAGTTTTCCAGAATCACAGAATAATTTTAGCACACTAGAGATAAAATGTTGTTAAAAGATGTTCACAGTCAGATTTATAACAAGTGTGACTAATAGCAATCCTACAGGGTCTCCAACAGCTTCAGCAACATGTAATGCTGTTGATCAATATTTTTTTTCTTAGATAGAATAAAGTATGGTGATATTCACAGGGAATACTATTTTTTAGGTATATTTCTATTTGTTTATTTGTATATACAGTATAACGTCTTTATGGATAAAACATTACCAGGTCTGAAAACATTGTATATTTACTGGTTGTGGTAATAAATGTGGAGCCCTTAATGTGAGGTCACTTAACACCATCAGGCTGCAAGATGCCATCCAAGGAGATTTGTTTTTGCTGTGGCATTAACTCTTGCAGCATTTGGAATTCTTCAGAAGGGATGAGGGTCATTCTGGCACAAGAAACTCATTCCACCTGTTAAACAAGGGGAAAAATGCTGCCTCGTATGGCATTCTTTCATTTACAAAAGATGCTGATCAGACTTAGATTACTGAAAACTTAACGGGATATGCAACTCCATTGGAATTCCCATCAATCTATTGATTAACTGAAACTTTTTAACCCTAGAAAATTCTTATTCGACTAGTAAAAAGGAAAAAAAGTGTAACATGAACAGAAGAGGAAACCATCTAAATATATTTACATATTCTCTTTTATAAAGTGCATGAATAACCTGCTGATTTAACTTTTAACTTTTTTTATAAATTCTCCTTGCCCTCTAAAAATTATTTAGGCCTGGTTTTAGAGGAACCATTCTGGAAACCATTCCTCTTGAGAGAGGCTGGACTTTGTTCCACTCTGGAGTTGCTGTGGGTGAAAGGCATTGGGCAGGGGTGGGCTTGCTTATTGCCCACCGGCTCGAGGCCTGCATGTTGGGGTTTTCCCCATTGGAAGAGAGAGTTTCTTCCCTGCACCTTCAAGTTGGGGGAAGGACTTTGACTGTTATTTGCACTTATGCGCCGAACGGCAGTTCAGAGTACCCAGCCTTCTTGGAGTCCCTGGAAGAAGCGCTGTGAGGCGCAGCTTCTGGGGACTCTATCGTCCTGCTGGGAGACTTAAACGCTCATATTGGCAACAACAGTGAATTCTGAAGAGGCGTGATTGGGAGGAATGGCCTACCCGATCTAAACTCGAGTGGTGTTCAGTTGTTGGACTTCTGTGCTGGCTATAGATTGTCCATAATGAACACCATGTTCAAGCATAAGGTAGTCCATAAGTGTACTTGGTGCCAGGATGAACGAGGTCGCAGCTCGATGATCGACTTTGTAATCGTGTCATCGGATCTGCGACCTCATGTCTTGGACACTCAGGTGAAGAGAGGGGCTGAGCTGTCAACTGATTACCACCTGGTGGTAAGTTGGATCAGATGGCGGGAGAGGCTGCTGGACAGACCAGGCAGACCCAAACATATAATGAGGGTCTGCTGGGAACGTCTGATGGAAGAACTGGTCAGAAAAATCTTTAACTGCCACCTCCGGCAGAACTTTAACCTCATTCCGAGGGAGGCAAAGGACATTGAGTCTGAATGGGCCATGTTCCAAGCCTCCATTGTCGAAGCAGCAGAATGGAACTGTGGCCGCAAGGTTGTCGGTGCCTCTCGTGGTGGCAATCCACGAACCTGGTGGTGGACACCTAAGGTTCGAGAGGGCGTCAAGTTGAAGAAAGAGTCCTATCGGGTCTGGTTGACCAGTGGGACTCCAGAGGCAGCTGAGGGGTACTGGCGGGCCAAGCGTGTGGCAGCATTGACTGTTGCAGAGGCAAAAACTTGGGCATGGGAGGAGTTTGGGGAAGCCATGAAAAACGACTTTCAGTCGGCACCGAGAAGGTTCTGGCAACCCGTCAAGTGCCTCAGGAGGGAAGAGCAGTGCTCCACCAACACTGTGTACAGTGGAAATAGCGCCCTGCTGACTTCAACTGCAGACATTATTTACCGGTAGAAGGAATACTTCGAGGATCTTCTCAATCCCACCAGCATGTCTTCCTTAGAAGAAGCAGAGCTAGAGGACTCCCTGGGCCCGTGCATATCAGGGGCCGAGGTCACCAAGGTAGTTAAAAAGCTCAGAGGTGGCGGGGCCCCTGGGGTGGACGAGGTTCACCCTGGGTTCCTCAAGGCTCTGGATGTTGTGGGGCTGTCCTGGTTGACACATCTCTGCAACATCGCATGGACATTGGGGGCAGTGCCTCTGGATTGGCAGACTGGGGTGGTGGTTCCTCTTTTTAAGAAGGGTGACCGGAGGACGTGCTCCAACTATAGGGGGATCACACTCCTCAGCTTCCCCGGTAAGGTCTATTCAGAGGTGCTGGAGAAGAGAGTTCAGTCGATGGTTGAATCTTGGATTCAAGAGGAACAATGCAGATTCCGTCCCGGCCGTGGACCACTGGACCAGCTCTACACTCTGGCCAGGATCCTGGAGTGACATGGGAGTTTTCCCAAACAGTCCACATGTGTTTTGTAGATTTGGAGAAGGCATTCAACCATGCCCCTCGAAGCATCCTGTGGGGTGTGCTCCAAGAGTATGTGGTACAAGGCTCATTGTTACGAGCCATTCAGTCCCTGTACAGGAGGAGCAGGAGCTTGGTCCGCATTGCCAGTAATAAGTCAAACTCGTTTCCTGTTGAGGTTGGACTCCGCCAGGGCTGCCCTTTGTCACTGATTCTGTTCATAAGTTTTATGGACAGAATTTCTAGGTGCAGCCAAGGAGCGGAGGGGACCTGGTTCGGTGACCTCAGAATCTCGTTTCTGCTATTCATGGATGATGTGGTTCTGTTGGCTTCAACGGACAATGACCTTCAGCTCTCACTGGAGCGGTTCGCAGCCGAGAGTGAAGCGGCAGAGATGAGAGTCAGCACCTCTAAATCCAAGGCCATGGTTCTCTGCCAGGAAAGGGTGGAATGCTCTCTCCAGGTTGGGAACACATTACTGCCTCAGGTGGAGGAGTTCAAGTATCTCGGGGTCTTGTTCACAAGTGAGGGAAGAATGGAGCAGGAGGTTGACAGACAGATCAGTGTGGCTTCCGCAGTAATGCAGGCTCTTCAACGGTCCGTCGTGGTGAAGAGAGAGCTGAACCAAAAGGCGAGGCTGTTGATTTACCAGTCGATCTACGTTCCTACCCTCACCTATGGCCACGCACTTTGGGTAGTGACCAAAAGAGCAAAATTGCAGATACAAGCAGCCGAAATGAGTTTCCACCACAGGGTGGCTGGACTTTCCCTTAGAGATAGAGTGAGGAGTTCAGTTATCCAGGAGAGACTCGGAGCAGAGTCGCTGCTCCTCTGCATTGAGAGGAGTCAGTTGAGATGGTTCAGGCATCTGGTCAGGATGCCTCCCTGGGGGGGGTGTTCTGAGCATGTCCTACTTGGAGAAGGCCACAGGGCAGACCCAGGACATGCTGGAGGGATTATATCTCCCGGCTGGCCTGGGAATGCCTCGGGAGTCCCCCCAAAGGAGCTGGAGGAGGTGCCGGGGCAGAGGGAGGTCTGGGCTTCCCTGCTTAGGCTGCTGCCCCCGCGACCTGACCTTGGATAAACGGTGGACAATGGATGGATGGATGGTTTTAGAGGTCAAGGGATCGCCTAGTTGCATCTAAATTAGTGTGTGATGTTTTTAATTGTGTTGAAATTTAATAGCATTCTCCTGTGATAACCCTTCCCATGTCTCAGTACAAAGTAGTCAATCAAAAAAGTATATTACATAAAAGATTTCTCCGTATTCCATAATAATAAAAGAGTAAATAATAAATTAAACACCCAATGATAGCATTAATCAAGCTGTCAAAAAATGTGTCATCACCAATTATAAGAAAAAAAGGAGGGTCCCAAGTGTTTCTTTTTCTTATGATTGGTGGCGACTCCATTTGTTGACATTCATTAGCTTCATTAATGCTATCATAGGTGCGTTTAATTAATTATCTAGGCTTTTATTAATATGGATACAGAGAAACCTTTCATGTAATATTATTCTTTTTATATATTTGACAATCCAAGTTGTACTAAGATGTGGGGTACTAATGAATGTACAACTGGCTACATATAAAGTCAGTGTAGCAATTTGTTTTTTGTATTTGATTGGATTCAATTCAAACATTAAAACTTTTTTGTTATTCTGAAATGTTTCTGGTTAATGAATTTCAACTGCACTTTTTGACAACAATTTAAAATTCATGTTTTGGCTCTGGCTTTGTGTTTGTTTAGTTGTTTTTGAATTCTTGTCTTCTCTATTTGACTACAATTTTGCTTACTCATATTGAGCCATTATTATTTGTTTTTTGATTTCCCATTCATAAAACACCACTTGTTGCTTTGGTTATAATTCATCTCCCATTTCCCTTTCTAACTAAATTTGGCTGCTCTCCCATACAATCAGAACAGTTTTATGAATTCGATAATGTTTTTGTTTCAATGGAGTTAATTTCATTAAAGTTAATCTCAATCCAGGGAGCTACAGCAATGCAAAATATTCAACATCTATTCTGTATTGCCAAAATGCTTCTGTACCAGATAAGACTAGTTGAGAAAATAGAAGGCTATAAAAATGATACCGTAATGATGTCTCCTCAATCAAAGAGTTCATATTACATTACATCACTTTAATCTGATTCTACTGATGAACGTCTAGATGGAAATACATCAAGATGAATGGGCGAGACAATTGTTTCAAAACCCCACCCTCGGAGTTCCTATCCCATCCTGGGACAGTCGACCAAATTATTCATTGGGCTAATTCCAAAAGGTTATCCTCAAATCAATACCCAGACCTCTTCAAATGCTTATCAGGGAGAATGAGTTGAGAAAAACTGTACAAGAACCTCAATTTTGATGCTTGTTTTCACAATCTAATTTTTTCAGTCACTACCAAAAGCTTGAGATCATACAGATGAAGGCTGATATTAAATCCAAAGTTTCTTCCATGCACTTAACTCATGCTTTCCTTAGACAGATCAGTACAGCATGTGCAATGTTATAACTGCCCCTGTTTAACCAGTACAACTTCACAATCAGCTTTGCCTTTACTCATAAATGTGACTCTGGGGCATCTAAAGTCTTCCACTTTGGGGTGACATTCTCCACCAAATCTGCAAAAAGCAAGCCACTTTTTTCCAGTAGGAGATAAGGAAATCAGAGGTTTGGGTGCTACTCCATCATATTCAGCAATGAACTTCTCAATTTTGAAACAGAGATCAAAAGGACAACATCTTCTTAAAACAGCACACATGCTGGTCTCAGATGTTGATCCATAGTTGTTATTTACTGACTAGTTTATTAAACTATTCATTCACATAATCTGAAGGTAAATAAGGTCTTCACCATTTTTCCCTTTTTTAATTTGTACTCTTCTTGGAATTAAGTGCACCTAATATACGGCCAGGCTAATTAATTTAATTGACAGAGAAGTGCATTCATGGTTGATACACGCGCAGGAAGAATTGCTTGGTATCAAATCCATTGGTCTGCATGTCTGCCATTCATTTTTCCATTATAATTAAAATGCTGCAAACAAAAGGTAACTGGTGCACGGCCATGGGGCAAAAAGTGGGGAGAGTGTTGGTACAGGAAATTTAAGGTGCATATTCTATGTGCTAGGAAAATTTAACATTAATATAAAGAACATTTAGAGAGTTAAACCCAGGTATACAATTCTAATGATTAATGTTGTCATTTCAGGAAAGAAAATCAGCATTTTATCATGGGTATCCCCTGAAGAAAAAGAAACCTTAAAATCAGAAACTACAAACCTATTGAAGAAAACACATAGAAGGAAACAGTTATTCCAAAAATGAATAAGAATAAAACTAAGGAATACAAGGCATCATAACCAATACTGGAGAAAGGTTTGAATGTAATGTACCTCTGTCACTTACCTTGTACATCCTTAGCCAGGAAGACCAGGACAAGAAAAAAGGCCAAAGACCTTGCTTTGGTCTACACCTCTGACCCAGTCTCTCCTGATCCCCACTAGAAAATGTTCACTGGCCCCTCAGGATGGCATCCAATGACTATTTAGGAAGATTAAACTCTTTTTATTTCATCTTTACCAATGGCAAATTATACAGGGAAAAATCCTTGTACCCCAAACTTTTTTGAAGTGTTTTCTTATCCCTTATCTTATAAGGTGTGATCAAAAAGTACAGTGAATTGATGCAGAGCACCATCCAAGAGCAATGCTAAACAATTCAACGCAGGTTCTGACTTATCCATCCTTGAGCCGAGTTTGTGACAAGTTTCAACTTGTCTGATACCATCAGTCGTTGGTGAGCCACTAGTGAGTTCAAGTGTGTTTTTCAAGTTTGTTGTTAATAATGGAGATCAAGCAACCCATTAACATGAAATTTTGTTTCAAATTGCAAAAAGCTCAGGAAGCCCATCAGATGTTAAAATCGGTTTATGGTAACACTGCACCGACAATTAAGACTGTTTACAAGTGGTTTGATCGATTTCGTAATGGATCTGACTCGATTGAAAGCGAGAAAAGATCAGAATGTCCTTTAACATCAACAACCGAGAAAAATGTTGAAATGGATTCATTCTTCATCATGACAATGCTCCTTGTCACACACCCCTTCTAGTACGATAATTTCTGTCAAGTAAAAACATTACACTGTGTCTACATCCTCCTTATTCGCCGGATCTGGCACCGTGTGACTTCTGGCTGTTCCCTATAAAATGACCATGAAAGGCAAATGATTTCAATCCATTGAGGACATCGAGGCAGCCACGACAGCCCAACTAAAGACACTCTCGAAAGAAAACTTCCAGAACTGCTTTGCAAAGTGGCACGAGCATTGGGATAAGTGCATTCAAAGTGGAGGAGAGTGTTTTGAAGGCGAGTAGTAGTTGTAAATCTTTTACTGCAATAAACTTTTCTTTTTTAAAACATTCACCGTATTTTTTGATAACATTTTATATATATATATATTATATATATATAAATATAGAATATATATTATATATTTATTATTATATATTTATAAATATATTATAAATATAATAAAATAAATATTTTTATTTATATATATTATTATATTATATGCATAAATATATTATACATAAATATATATATATATATATATATATATATATATATATATATATATTGTGGCATCTGGCCGGGTCTGGAGCCCGGCCGGGACGCCCAGGAGGACCGGAGGAGGGCTTGTGCTTCCTCCAGACCGAGGGGGCGTCCGCCCTGGTTATGTTGGGGGCCTCGGGTAAAGGGCTTGGAAGCCCAGCCCTGTAGGGACCCGTGGCCACCACCAAGCGGCGCCCCCGGTGCCTGAATATCCCTGGAGCCCAGCACTTCCGCCACACCAGGAAGTGCTGGAGGAAGACGACAGGGGACACCCGGACGGCTTCCGGGTGCGCAGTCGGCACTTCCGCCACACTGGGGCGTGTCTGCGGAGGAGTGCCGGGAAGCAGCTGGAGCCCATCCGGGTTCCTATTTAAGGGGCCGCCTCCCTTCAGTCGATGGTGGATGTCGGGTGGAAGTGGACAGAGCTGGAGAGAGGACTGGAGGCGGCTAGGAGAAAGGCATTGGAACTGTGAGGCCTGGACTTTGGGGAATCGGTGCAAGAGGCACTGGGGTTTGTGGTGCACGTATAGAACGGTTTAAATAGTGTAAATAAACAGTGTGTGGTGAACTGAAGATGTCCGTCTGTGTTTGTCCAGGCCAGCATCCACAGTGGCGTAGCCAGCAGGATGCTCCACCTGGGTTAAGGTGGGGACCTGCATTAAAAAATATTTCTGTGGACGACCCGGCGCAGCAGCAGACCCCACACACTCGCCGCGGGAGCGGTTTACCCCAGAGACCGCCGCCAGACCGCAGAATGGCCATCCCCGGGTGCGGAGAAAGGAGAACAGGCGTCGCCCGAGTGCAGCGGGCTCCGAGAGACGCGCCGTCACGGCGACACAGAAGGCCACACCGAGGCAGGGGCCTCGGAGTCACGGAATTCGGGAGGTGAGTGCCCTGCCCTACCGTAATCGGCCCTTCGTGGTCATACTTACCTCATTTTCCACAGAGAGGGACGATCCAGATCCACGTCCGTGGCAGGAGCATGCCGAGCCAAGGGCTGTCGACAGCGTGAGGGCGGCAGCGGAGGAGGCTGCGGAGTCGGAGCCGCTGCGGCTCGGGGAATTGCCGCAGCTGCGAAGCTGCCAGGAGGCACGTCACCACACCCAGAGCAAGGGAGACAAGATGGCCGCGAGCCGGATGTCCCGCCCGCTGACAGGCACGGGATTGGCTGGTGTGTCTGGGGTCCCCGCCAATGACGGTACAGAGGTGGGACCAAGGAACGCCAGTCTCGGGCCGAGGAGAGACCCGATTGGGCCAGAGGGAGTGGCCCACAGGAGGCAGACGACGAGTGAGGCTGATCGACAGGTAAGCCCACTGACTTCTGTGTCTCTGTTTTCGCCAGCGGCTCGGCGTGAGCCGGAGGAGTTTCTTCGGCCCACAGAGTCGCCTTTATTGCAGTTGCTGGGTGCTCTTGTCGTCCGGTTGGAGCAGCTGAAAGGGAAGGCGGTCGCGACGGGAGAGACGCCGTGTGAGACGGAGGATCGGCGCGACACTGGAGCCTTTGGCTGACAGGACACCGCGGGGAAGGTAGGTTATCCCATCCCCGTAAAGTATAAGGGGGGATTTGCCGAACACGGCCGTGACTTTGTTAAGGAGGACCGGCATCGAGTAGGCGATCCCCCGACAGCGGACGCGGCGGTGCAGACGGCCGGCGGAGCGAGGAGAGCGAGTACGCAGGGGCTGGCAGGACAGGGGCTGTTGAGTGCCCTGGGTCCTAGCGCCCTGCGCTCCAAGGCGGCGGCAGTCTCCTGTCGCTCTGCAGAGACGCAGACGGGGCTGGATTTGAGCTGTCATCATGCTCAGACCCAGACCGTCAGGGCGTCCAAGAGGAGAAGGAGGAACCGAGGGGTGAATGCCGGTTCCTCCGACTGGAGAGGACGCGATGCTGGGTGCGCACGTCCGGTGAAGGGCCGTCCTCTGCAGAGGCAGAGGGAAACCCCTGGGCAGCTGGACGAGCCACCTGTGAGAGCGGTTCCACTAACACCAAGAGGACGTGGGCTGTCGGTGGGGGGGGAAGAGCAAGTGTCCCGGCAGTGCTTCTGGCCCTCCCTTTTGTCTTTCCACAGGACCGAAGCCCCGACGAGCGCTGGGACCGACGCCGTGTGGAACCTGCCCTCCTGGAGCGGGCCGCTCTGCGGGAGGGCTCCCCGCTGGGAGGCCGATGGTGTCCCGGCTGGCGGGGACGGCAGGGGCGAGAATGGTGCAGACCAAAGGGGCGCATTGGCGTCGGAGGGGGTGCCGAAATAAGATGTCCCAGGGTGCCATGTTGGACCCTGGGGACATAGTAGGACCCTCTCTGGGAACACCTGGACGGCTTCCGGGTGCACAGCCGGCACTTCCGCCACACTGGGGCGTGTCTGCGGAGGAGTGCCGGGAAGCAGCCCAGCCCATCTGGGTTCCTATTTAAGGGGCCACCTCTCTTCAGTCGATGGTGGATGTCGGGTGGAAGTGGACAGCGCTGGAGAGAGGACTGGAAGCGGCCAGGAGAAAGGCATTGGAACTGTGAGGCCTGGACTTTGGGGAATCAGTACAAGAGGCACTGGAGTTTGTGGTGCACGTAAAGAACTGTGTAAATAGTGTAAATAAACAGTGTGTGGTGAACTGAAGATGTCCGTTTGTGTGTGTCCGGGCCAGCGTCCACAATATATATATATAAACTTCTATGTGTGGAAGTGTGTGTGTCTGTCCGGCCCGGAAGTGAGAGGTGGAGTCTTGGTAAGGGCTCCGCCTCTGAGGAAACAGAAAACTCGCTTAGCCGCTAAGAACACAAGCGAGGCCAGCGCATCAGCAAAACGAAACATCAGAAGAAAGACAGATTTGCTTAGCCGCTAACATCAGCAAAATGGAGTCCCTTTTACTTTTCCTCCCGCCGCTAATGCACAAGTGGTTCGGCAAAAATGAATCCTTCTATGAGAGAGATGCCCAGAGTAGTTCCTTTCAATTACCTGACATCTCTACGTTTTAGTTTTTTTTCTGACGATTTCAATAGTGTCTAGGACCCCGGGCTTTTTACAGCACGGGCTTACACAGCTTGTTTTACAATATAAAGACAAACTAAAAAGATGGTCTAATAATGGTGCAAGACCTGGCAGGAATTACATACAATTACTTGATAGATGATAAAATAAAACTGTGTGACCTTTGAAAAAGATCTGAATAATATCCACTGCTGGTTTGATACCAGTGACTTTATTTTGAATAGGCAAAGGCTATCAAAAGAACAAGGGGTTTTCTATACACTGCAGAGAGTATCATAACTGTTATGTTAGACATCCATTTATCCATCCAGCCATCCATCCACTTGTCTATATGTGCTTAAATCACAATGCACTGGTTCCTTGAACTGGATTAATCAGATTAACGAGTGGACGTGTGTACATTCATAATAACAGCTTACAAGAATAGGTCGTGGCCCACTTGGTATAAAGTATAAAATGTTATGAAAATGTGCAGACCAGTTAGCATAACCTTTTCAGAAACTGTTCAATAGAAAATTAAGGTAGTCCCTAATCTAGAGTATATAAATGATAAATAATTATCGATAGACCAGAGAAAACGAACGATATACAGCACATCCATCCTTAACATTAATATCGAAAGCCTTTTTTGAGCGTATTGTATCCAAACATAATGTCTGTAGGTAGAATCCTTTTGTCTCAAACAAGCATTAAAAGGTTGTTGAGGATGCCATTATTAATGCTAAATAAAATCATTGAGCCTCTGGAGCAAGTTTACGACATTGATTTTAGTATTTTCTTCACTATTACCTAGCCCTATTGGCCAACAGTGAAATGAGCAGAACTTTCATGTCAAGTGATGTATTCTACTGCGGTTGACATGGTAAAGAAATGTACGGTATGTTCACGATAAAGTCAAACTGAAATGCCTGATTGAAGAAGGAGCATCAGTGTTTGTCAAATGGCTATGTAAAAGTTATATGTCTTAAACATTTTAATCAAATTCTTAAAGATCCTGCTCATCCTCTATACTATAAATCCTGTTTTAGCAGTGTGACAAGTGATAGAATGCCTAGTGGCAAAATAATAAATAAAAAAAAACGGGACAGACAAGATTATTTGACCTTCACTAGTTTAATGATGCAGTGAAGTATAACCAGTACTGTGAAGAAAGCATATTGTATTTAAGTGAGTTTCCTTCTTACTGTATATTCTCTGTTTTTATTTGATATTTATCTAATTCATCTTTCACACATTACTGAATTTCTTATTAAAGATAATAAAAGTCACAATTAGTGTAATATTCACCCAGGCTCTGCACTGTTCAGTGATCAAATGCATCCTAATTTGATGACCATGAAATAGACGAACAGCAGAGGACATGGGATGCACCATTAGTAGAGTGAAACGTCCACTTTACATGGACTTGCAACTGAAATTGGGACAGAATAAGTACTAGTGACCCCAGAACCTAAAACCCTTTCAGTACATTTTACCACTTTAATGGTGATCATCTTTTTTCCAAGTATACAAGTCCTTGTATTTGAGAAGAGGTACAGTCATATGAAAAATTTTGGGAACCCCTCTCAGTCTGCATAATAATTTACTCTACTTTCAACAAAAAAGATAACTGGTATGTCTTTCATTTCCTAGAAACATCTGAGTACTGGGGTGTTTTCCGAACAAAGATTTTTAGTGAAACAGTATTTAGTTGTATGAAATTAAATTAAATGTGATGATTTGAATGCATGTAATTGCTTAATACTAATTACTTGAAACACCAAATTGGTTGGAATAGTGTGTTAAGTCTTGAACTTCATAGACAGATGTGTGCAATCATGAGAAAAGATATTTAAGGTGATCAACTGCAAGTTGTGCTTCCCTTTGACTCTCCTCTGAAGAGTGACCGCATGGGATCAGGATCCTCAAAGCAACTCTAAAAAGATCTGAAAACAAAGATTGTTCAGTATCATGGGTTAGGAAAAGGCTACAAAAAGCTGTCTCAGAGGTTTAAACTGTCAGTTTTAACAGTAAGGAATGTAATCAGGAAATGGAAGACCACAGGCACAGTTTCTGTTAAACCCATATCTGGCAGGCCAAGAAAAATACAGGAGCGGCATATGCGCAGGATTGTGAGAATGGTTACAGACAACCCACAGATCACCTCCAAAGCCCTGAAAGAACATCTTTCTGCAGATGGTGTATCCATACATCGTTCTACAATTCAGCACAATTTGCACAAAGAACATCTGTATGGCAGGGTGATGAGAAAGAAGTCCTTTCTGCACTCACGCCACAAACAGAGTCGCTTGTTGTATGCAAATGCTCATTTAGACAAGCCAGATTCATTTTGGAACAAAGTGCTTTGGACTGATGAGACAAAAATTGAGTTATCTGGCCATAACAAAAAGCGCGTTGCATGACAGAAGAAGAACACCGCATTCCAAGAAAAACACCTGCTACCTACTGTTGAATTTGGTTGAGGTTCCATCATGCTGTGGGGCTGTGTGGCTAGTTCAGAGACTGGGGCCCTTGTTAAAATCGAGGGTCAGATGAATTCAACCCAATATCAACAAATTCTTCACGATAATGTTCAAGCATCAGTCACAAAGTTGAAGTTACGCAGGGGTTGGATATTCCAATAAGACAATAACCCAAAACACTGTTCGAAATCTTCAAAGGCATTCATGCAGATGGAGAAGTACAATGTTCTGGAATGGCCGTCACACTCCCCTGACTTGAATATCATCAAAAATCTATGGGATGGCTTGAAGCAGGCTGTCCATGCTTAGCAGACATCAAATTTAACTGAAATGGAGAGATTTTGTATGGAAGAATCCAGACACTCATCAAAGGCTATAGGAGGCGTCTAGAGGCTGGTATATTTGCAAAAGGAGGCTCAACTAAGTATTGATGTAATATCTCTGTTGGGGTGCCCAAATTTATGCACCTGTCTAATTTTGTTATGATGCATATTGCATATTTTCTGTTAAATAAATAAACTTAATGTCACTGCTGAAATACTACTGTTTCCATAAGTCATGTTATATTTTAAAAGGAAGTTGCTACTTTAAAAGCTCAGCTAATGATAAACAAAAAAAATCAAAGAATTAAGAGGGGTTCCCAAACCTTTTCATATGACTGTAGTTGTATTTGGAGGTAAACAGGACTGGTAAGCTTTGTTCAATGAGTAGTTCACTGTGCCACTACCAGAACAGAGGGTGCATTATTGAATCACAATTTCCAACATCATAATCCCTATTTTTTTCTGATAACTCTACATGGACTTTCCGGGGGAGGCTGAGAAGTGTGTAACCTCCTAGTAATTTGAACAGACCTTCTAAAGCTGCAAACCACTAGTTCAGTTTGCCAGTCCTGAGGCACTGTACCCGATTTGTACAGAATACAGGTAATTTCTGTTAAATAAGGCACTCATAAAATGTCCAGTGCTTTTACTGCTTCTGACTGTATCTCATCTACAGTGTGGCCTTTTCATCATGGACATATTTAACCATAGCAGTGGCCTCACCGACTAAAATGATTCCAAACCTAGCCAATTCTTTTTGGCAATGCCTGATCAGCGGAAGGGATATTAACCAGGTTTCACAGTTCCTTAAAGTTCAGCTTTTGCGTCTTAATGATTTCTCAGTCAAAGACAACTTTTTTTTTTCCACGATTCATTGGCAAAGTTGGGCAATCTCTCATTTACATTTACTGAGTAACGTAAAGGTTAACCACAACCTCTCTGAAAGTCATTCTCCATGGCCTGACCAAACTCCTGATAGTCATGGGCTTTCACAATTGCTGCAGCTGTTATAGTTGCCTTCCATTATGATTTAAGTTTCTTTTAAATAAATTACTCATCTCCTGGAGCCCTGGTTTGTACTTTATATTATACTATAGATACATGTTTATTGAGTCGCGAGCTACATTTTGCCATTATATTTTGGATCTGACATCATTTTCTAATTGTATAATATTTTTTGTGTCTTTTTCCAGTGTCATCTCTGTTTTTCCTGATGGATTCATTTTGAGTATTAATTATTAATGTATTGAACTTAAAACTGTTGACATTATCACTGTGATGAGATAAAAAGGTCAACATCGTGCACTTCCTGGTCATTCAAGTTAATTAGATTAGATTATAATTAAGTTTGCAGATAAATCAAAGGAAATCTCTGTGTATATTAGTAGTATAATCTCTTTATCTGCCTTTGACTTTGATTTATAGTTTAGAGATTAGATTTGATGAAAGATAGGACTGATTTTTGGTGTCGCTGTTTTTTCTGGATCTTTCACGTTTCTTCTCTATTATTATAACACTTTGCCTTCCTTTTTCTTGGTGAACATCCCACTTTCTTGGCCATCCAGTTAAGTTCAGAGACCTTGCTGTTAACTCTGCATTGATGGTCTTGTTTTTCACATTGCCAGCTTTTCTTACTATTGGTGTTTGCTAAAATGGCCTTAGGGATCTCACCATGACAGGAACCAATTTGTTTTTAGGCCCTAGCTATATGCAGCTGCCTCCATTACATTGTAAGATTTGTTACTTCATAAGGAACAGAGTTTATAATTTCTTATATTTAAAAATATTAAACATAACTTGTCAAAGATATATATTGGTGCACATGCAAGACTGGGAGACAATTTCAGGGCTTGTCAACTTAAAATTCCCGCTTGAATTGTGATTTGATGCTGCTTCCTAACGCCTCTCCTCTCCTTCCCTCTGGAGATCCAGAGAATCACAGGCAGACAACACTTGATGTCACTTCTGGGTTTGGGGCACCTGAATCCTCCCCTTCCACCTCATCGACTTCATAACTGGTACTACCTCCGTCTCACCCCAGTCTGGTTCGAGACTTCCATCTGTGATGATGTCCTTTTAACTAAAGTTTACTTTGTCAACTGTTCTGTCAGTGAACTGATAAATAAATGCTTGAACAAAAACTGGGAGATATGTGTAAAAAATGAAACCGAAGCCCAGCAAGAAACAATAATCATGGTCAAGAGAACAAGGGGGTCTAAACCAAAAATTATATGCTTTGATTATGCATGGGTCCTGACCTCAGAAGCTATGTCCCTAGCAATGGAGGAGGAGGACATAATGATAAAAATAAACGCTGGCGGCCTTTGAGAACCCAAAATCATGACACTTAGCTTCACAATGTACAGGGATCACTATTCAGTGCCCCCAACTCTTTACTCTGAACTTACAACAATATTTTAAATGAAGGATTGTGGGAGTAACGGTAGGACCAGTCACTGTTAAGTAATTGATAGTGGCGCATAGTCTAGCACTAAGATTCTAGTTTTAATTTGGAAACGGTCTAGCTTTAAAAACCACACAGTATACACTACAGCTTATTATGTTATACACCACTGCTTATTATGTTTCTACAGTTTTCAAATTGTAATTATTTAATTTTTCATATTACATCTGTATATCATAGACACTAATTCTTAGTCTATGTTTACTGTTTATTGCATTTCAAACCACTGCAGAAAGAAAGTAAATATAATGAGGGTGCAAAAGAATGTGACCACAAAATACAGAAGAGATCTTAAAGCTTTGCCTTGGATCATTCAACGATGCCTATAATGGTGCTAATCACTGCCCAATATGGCACCTGCACTAGGAGATACTGTACCAGCAGCAAACAATCTGGACATCCTGTCATTGTGTTCAGATATACTTGTATTTTTAAAAATGACAGACATGCTAAAAAACATTGCAGGGGAATAATACTTCATGAATGGGAACATGAAAATAACACAGTACCAGGCCTGCCTTTTCATTAACTGTCTTGTCAAAGTGAATTGTAGCACAGACACAAAGATCGAGCTCACAGACTATTAAAAGGTTCTGCACTGGGCTTCATTCATGTGTTTTTCTTATCAAGTTAACAGCCTTGTTATCCATTTAATAATAATCAATGCCATTTTTTAAAATGATTCACTGAAGAGCTCTCTGTATAAGAGAGTTTCTTGAAAAGAAAAATGCTATTGATTTCCAAGCAATTTCAAGAAAATCACTAAACCTTAGCAGAGAGGACTTTTAAAACATGAATGCAGTTTTGTCTTTTATTTTATTCTGTGATCACTAAACTGAAAGTATATTCTTTATTTTAAATTCATTTTTTCACATTCTTGGACACATTGTGATCATCATTTATTTCAATAAGACCTTAGAAATCAGAGTGAATGCACTGGTTAAGGGTATGAATCATCTGTTCAAGAATTAAACCAGAAAAAATACTTGAACAGAGTTGATAGCGATTATGTGGTGGTCCATTTCAAATCTTAAAAATTGTCAGATTAATGACAGGGCATGGAACTGTATATTAATGTGCATGCTTATCAGAAAAGCATGAACATTTATTAGTTTTTCCAGACTTGGTTGTTCCAGCTTACAGACACATGGACAACAGTTTTTTTCGGGTGATAGTGGAGGCAGCTATAATATATCTGTAAACCATGATGCAACTTCCTGAATGCTGCAAGAAATGTGGCGTGCCTGACTTGGTGATCTACACCTTATGTTTGTCCAGTACGTCACTGCATTCACAAATTGGCCTTTTCCTCAGCTTCAAGATTGTAAAACAGAGCAAACATGTCATGATCTCCTGTTTCTTTTGCAGACCACAATGTCATTCTCTTTCAAGATGTTTTAAGCCATGACCTCCCTCCTGGAATGGCTTCTTGGATGTTGAGTTGTGCCCTTATAGGAAGTGACAGACCTGATGGGGGAACCTAAGGGATGGATGCACCACAAATGCCATTTTGTCAGGTCAAGTAGTTTGTGCATTTATAGTAAGATTCAACCTCTGCAGGTTCTATCAGGCAGAAGGTATACAGCATGAATATGAATGGCAGGACAACTTCAGAAGACAGCCAAAACGACTTCAGTCCCTGAAAGGTCTCTACCGGCATAGCTGGGATGTAAGAGGAAAGCAGAGAAGACCAAATACGGTATGAACTGTAAACCCTTAGGCTCAATCTGCTCTATTAATTTACTATATAGCACTAAGCAAGTCACTTCACCTGCCACCTTTACAATGTTCGAATATTGAAACAACTACTTTCTGCTTAGAATGAGCTTTATTATGAAGTTTATTTCCCAGTTTAAAAGGGCAACCTTCACTCTAGTGTAAATTGCAGAAATTATAGAGCTGCACATTTAAAGCAGAAACCTGCAAACAGAGTATGGGGGGATATTTCGGACAAAATTAATTTGATATTTTCAATAATAGTTTCATCTATATTGGAGTCTAAAAGGGCCACCAACATTGTAATTTCTTCCGATAAATCTTCAATTCTCTCTCTGAAGTACGTAATATCTTTGGCAGAATCCATTTCATCGGCAGTAGTAAGCATTTTTCTAATTAATTCTTGTGCTATCGATTCACCAATCAATAACTAGAGGGTGTGTTAGAGCCCACCCTCGCAACTTTGACAAGTGAAAGTGACAGTTTTATTTCAAGCCGTATTTCAGGATGGTTTGGAGTAATTTTACGGACAAAATTAAATAAATAAATAAGCAACAAAAAACATATTTCGTGACACATTTACATATTTATGCTCACATTTCACAGAACTTTTATTTACACATTTATTTATTTATTTATTTAATTTTGTCCAAAATATTCCTCCATAGCAGAAACCTGCAAGCAGTTCTTCATGGGAAACTGGAGTACTGAAGTACTCTGACGGCATTTAAAAATTTTATGGATGAAATGTTGAGACAATATGTGTTGAAAATCACATCTTCACTTAAAAACTTAACAAATAGTGTATTTTATATTATACTAGCTGAAATGATATACCCAGCATTGCTAGGGAAGAAAATAAAGTGTTTTTTTTTTAAATTGTTTAAGAAAAACATCATTAAAAAACATCCATCCATTATCCAACCTGCTATATCCTAACTACAGGGTCACGGGGGTCTGCCAGAGCCAATCCAAGCCAGCACAGGGTGAAAGGCCAGAACAAACCCCGGTCAGGGCGATAGCCCACCGCAGAATTAAAAAAACACAACTTCAAAAATAAAAATAAATTAACAAACAATGAAGACTCACTAATGTGCTTCTCTTGCGGTCTTGTATGTATGTCATCATCCAGTTGACGCTTGTAACCAGCCAACTCTATTTAATTTCAAAAGCAACAGGGGCGCGGTGGTGCTCAAACACAAAGAATGCTGGCAGTCACCTCCAGTTCGCCCTCTGGTGGTCGTTGTGAGTATCAACTGGATGATAACATGCATACAAGACTGCAAGATCACCCCCACCCTACCCAGAAGGGGATGGGTTAGAGTTGATTTCACCCTACAGTATTTTTAGTCAAACAATGAGAAATGTGTACCAAGTTTCATTCTCTCCAGCCGTTTGGACATGATACTGGAACATACACACACACACACACATACATTGACTATTATATATATATATATATATATATATATATATATACAGTATATATATAGATTATAGAAGAATGTAAGCAGGATACAATCAACTGTTTGGTTTGATGTTAAAAACCAGACAAAATTGTTTCTTTCAAGGAGATAAAGTACCAACAAGTGCTGCCAAAAAAGCGGTCAGTCAGTCCATATACACAGTAAAGGTCTTTTGAGATCAGCCTCTCCGAATACCACATTGTGCCAGATTCCATTCTTTACAGATGTGTTGGTCATGACATCGCACATCTGTTTTAGTTAGATCAACCGTGGTAGGCCAGGCTTTCTTTTCCATGTCCATTACATATTGGCATAATGCAACTTAGCATTTGTATGTTTGAATGTCCAAGTGTGTGACATTGTACAGTGTCCAAGTACAATGACAAGTATGTGACAATAGTATTAGCAATCTGAGATTTGACCTTGATGGGAATTTATGCTTTGTCACAAATTTGAATCACTTGATGTTGAACAGCTGTCATTGGCAGGGCATGTGGACTGCATCCAAGCTCCTCATGTGTTCCTTTAGAAGTGTACAGTTGGCCAGTGACATAAAACAGAGCCAGCAGAAAGCGGGGCTGAATGAGTTGAGACTTGGTACTAAAAGTCTGCCTATGAAAATGAAAGCAGATGATATCCAACTAAAGGTCACAATCTGGTGGCTTTTTAAAAGTCAAATAGATACAGGCATCATCAACTATAAGTCTTTTGCCTATTAATGAATATATGGTGTAAGTCTCCTACCTAATGAAAGACGCACTACACATCTCCAGAAATGAAATGGTTATAGAACCTCAGATTGGCAGCAGAACACAGTGAAACCTCCCTACAGCATATGGCTCTTCATAAAGCACTATCATGTGGTAATCAATTACTACTATGGATAATTCTTGAATTTTTGTAGAGTGTGGTCACTGAAAAAATCAGGATATCCATGAAGTACTCATTCATCAGTACCCACATTTTTCTTGATGTAGCAAATGTAATGCCCTCAGAGTGAAAGGTCATCAAAGATGATGAACTATAAGCTAATCTAATGACTCTGAAGGCTCATTTTCGAATAGGTGGACATAATATGTTTTACCATCAGCTTGTGCTCTATTGGATCACCACATAGTTTTCCTCTCAGCAAAAACTTAAAGTGTATCATTTGACAGCAACATTCTATGGCTGTTCATGTAAAAACTAACAACCTCTGAGACAACTCATGGAGAGATCACACTGTGGCCCAGACATCATCACCATCTTTTGCCAAGTTGTTTATAGTGTTTATAATATATTATTAAAACTCAATAAAATACACAGAAAGGTCTAATTAGGCCTTCACCAATAAAGGAAATAAATCATTTGGTATATCACTGCCTTTAAAGACCACTGAAATCCAAATCTATGGGTTGCTATCCATTCCACATTACGGCAACCCTTCCAGTTACCAGTTTTTCAAACCTTAAGCTGATCAAGATATACTGGAGGTCATTGTGGCACAAGAATGTTTAAGCAGTTTGGCTATCATGAGCATCAATTTAGGCCTTCCACAGAAGCTGTCGTGTGATTTCCGAATCGATGACTTTGCCTTCAGAAAATGTAGACGTGTGCTGTTGTGATATGCAACAAAGAGACTTAGGAAACCCCTAAACATTCAATTTCATGTTTTGATTATTTTAAAAAAAAAACAGTACTTATATTTGATATAATTAAGTTTGTGAGGTGTGCTTTTTTATTTATTTATTTATTATTTCTTTATATATTTATTGTTCAAATGACATCTGATATAGTGGATTCAGGAAGGGACTAGAATATTTCACTTAGGGCTCCAGTATGGCATAGCTGGCACTGTTTATCAATGTCTGATGAGTGTTAATATAACAAACAGTGTTAATTTAGGTTACATTCTTTCAGGGGTAGTGACTTCAGTATGGGGCCATACATGAAACTCGGCAGAGAAAGGCTTTCCAAGCAAGCCGTCTACTTTTGTTAGAATTGTACAACCCTTTCAAATGAAGCTACAGTATGTGGGTATGGAGCATCACATCCTGAGTTCCAGAAGAAGCACAGCCCTTGAGGCAGCTTCTGGCCTTTGCTTAAAGTATTCTAAGATGTAGCCTTTTCAGGGGAAGCAATCCAAAGACAGATCGAAACGTTTGTGAATCTTAACAGGAGCACACTTCATGACAGGAACAGTTTTTAATCCCAAATAAAGTATATGAAGTTGAGGTAGCTAGCCTCAGCCATTGTTATGCTATTCTGGCTTTGTAATAAATAGGTAAGTGTTGCAGGATGTACATGTGAATCAAAGCTAAAAATTTAGGCCAATCCTGTGTTAACTTGATGACCAAGATAAAAAGAACCTTAGGGGTTAAAGAACGTTTTGTTAACACTTTCTCATGTTAAAACATCATAAAAAGAGAAAGCAAAAACATAATCAATAATGTTGACTAAATAATAAATAGACAAGCACATTTATCACAGCCTAAATAACAAGATAAGAAACTCGAGGCAAGGGTTAAACAATGGTTGTAGCATTACATCAAGGTCTTATGATTTTTCTCCATGTTTCTTTCTTTTTCTTTTTCTCAGAAGAAGGTCCGGCACTGCTTTCATCTTCCAGGTCAATAACAGCTTAACAGTGGTCAAAAAAAGCAAGTCTCAGCTTCTGTTGTGACTTTGATCAGTCTGCAGTAATCCACAGATGGTATTTAAAGACCTTATTTTGTCCGTTAAGGAATGGCTTCCTAACTGCCACTTGCCCAGTCAAATCTACCACACATAGTCTCCTCTTCACAGTAGAAACCGAGACTTGCTTTTTGTCACCACATTTAAGCTCTTCTTGAAGCTCTTGTGCTGTGAGGCGCCTATTATGAAAGCTGGTGACCCTCACAAACTTGTTTTCTGATTGGATGGTGACTTTGGATCTGCTAGATCTCTTCTTGTCAGAGTTTCTTCCATTTTCCAATTGTCTTTGGATTGTGTAGGAGACTGTACTCACTAACTCTTTGATTTATTTATTTATTTTGCAATTTCTCTAAATGACAGACCCACGACTTCTAAGGTAAAAATGCTCTGTCTCATTTCATTTGTTAATTGCCATTTTCTTGTTATTATCACTGGAATATCGGCCAGGTAGCACTTCAGAGGGTGTAATAACACAGTCTGTTCCAACTCTGCTTTAAGACAGACAGAGGGCTTTTAAGTAATCAACAGAAGTAGAGACACCTGTGCAAATTGTTTGATTCAACTTTCAAGGCTTAATTTACTTTAATTGCTGCAGAAAATCTGTAGGATGTAACCTATTATCGTATATACTCACGGATAAGTTCTCTCATGGATAAGTCAGGAGTTGATTTTAACGTATAATTTCTGGTATTTTATAATGTCGGTTGTATAAGTCGAATGAGGAAAACTCACACTATTGGTCCAAAAGACCATAATATGCTAACACCCACCTGAGAGAGTAACCACAGAGCACACTGCCTTTTTTATCTATGTGGGTTCAGCAATGCACTATATCAGTGCATGCTCCTAACCTCTCTCTCTCTTGTGCCTACGTGACCACACTGTAATACCCAAACTATTCTGAAGCGACATTTGCACTGTTTTATGTTTTTTGTATCTCACACCCTCATACACCTTTATCGTAAGAGTGTCCCTTATCTACGATGGAGCATTTGATCAGAAGAAAATATGAAGCTGGTTTTAAATTAAATGTCATTGAAGTGGTGAAAGAAATTGGTAACTGCGCTGCATCAACAAAATTTGATGCGCCTGAGAAACTGATGAGAGATTGGAGGAGGCAAGATGTTAAAATAAAAAAAATAATTAAGTGTCGCATTTTTGAACGAGCGCATAAATCGGGGTCTGATTTTATGATCGATTTTTCGTGTTTCAAGACCCGACTTATACGTGAGTATATACGGTAGTTGTTCCACGGCAAAGGCCCCTTTGTAATATTTTGAAATTCCTTTTTTTTTCAGTCTCTGCTAACCTAAAGTATAAATTTAAACTTCTGGCAATCTGAAGAAAAGCGGGAAAAACAGTAGTGTGTGTGTATATATATGTATATATATATAAATAAAAATATATATCTATCCATCCATCCATCCATTATCCAACCCGCTATATCCTAACTACATGTTCACGGGGGTCTGCTGGAGCCAATCCCAGCCAACACAGGGCGCAAGGCAGGAAACAAACCCTGGGCAGGGCGCCAGCCCACCGCAGGGCCACACGCACACCCTCGCCCACACACCAAGCACACACTAGGGAATATATATATATATATATATAATCCATCCATCCATCTATTATCCAACCCGCTATATCCTAACTACAGGGTCACAGGGGTTTGCTGGAGACAAACCCAGCCAATACAGGGCGCAAGGCAGGAAACAAACCCCGGGCAGGGCGCCAGCCCAGAGCAGGGCACAAACACACACACACCAAGCACACACTAGGGACAATTTAGGATCGCCAATGCACCTAACCTGCATGTCTTTGAACTGTGGGAGGAAACCCACGCAGACACGGGGAGAACATGCAAACTCCACGCAGGGTGGACCCACGAAGCGAATCCGGGTCACCTAACTGCGAGGGCAGCAGCGCTACCCACTGCGCCACTGTGCTGCCATATATATATATATATATATGTGTGTGTGTGCCCATTAATATAGGAAAGGTTACATTAGGCAGAACTATTGACTGGTATATTTAGGTGTCAAAGCTAGTAAAATCAATAAAAAAATGAATAACTGATTAAAAAAAAAAATCACCAAAGAGGAAGTACAATATAGCTCACTCAAACTATTGTCTGCACTCAAGAAAGGGTCATGAAAGTGAGTTAAATTAGATGGCTCCCTGAAAGGAAGCAATGGAAGAATAAAGCATTTGCTAAATACAAAAACAAGCTACTATTCAGAACAAGATTATCAAATCAATTGTTAGCACAACAGTTTCACAGGATATAAATAGTGCGCAATCCAAGCCCAGCTGCTGTGTTATCAGTGGCTTTGACATTTTCTTTTGTCTGAGGAATCTGCCATGTGCATTTGAAATATTGCGAATGCCAGCCCCATGTATGAGGGAAGCTGCTGCCTAAAATAATAAGTGACCTGTAAGTGGTCAAATACGTCACAGACTAGCCGGCTGGCTTAGAAACAGAGAGGGAAAAATGGAATAAACCCGAAGCTTTATGATGGAAAACAAGCAAGACATGAATTGTAAAAAATCTGATTAAATTTTGCCCATTATTTAACTCTTGTGAAGGACTTTTAAACTTACATTTTGTTCATTTAGTACTGATTTAAAGCTATCCAGCAAGTGCCATTTTAATAAATTATGCTCATAAAAGAGCATAGGTCTGAGATACACATATGCACTAGAATATTCAGTTCATTAGAGGTAAGGTATAAAATGTTAGGGTTAGAATGTGAAACTGCAAGCATCAACTAACAAGTCTGTGGTTCCTTTTACATATTTTCATTTGAACTACAGAACCTTTCAAACAAAAGGCTAGGTCTTCATCACTAAGCGATTGGATCAGTACCTTTAGGGAAGCCAGAGCAGTGCAGACCTTTTCACTGAATCCATCCTTAATATGTGTAGGGCACAGCGTCTCTTTCAAACTGACATGACAGGTCAGTTGCAGTGTGCTGTCAGTTCAGGATTAGCAGATGGTACTCATTTGCATTTATCTATAAAACTAAATTTTACTTCCCTTCTAATGACATTAATTAACCATGAAACAATGGATGAGTGAAAATCACTTGCCCTTAAACTCAGAAGAATAAATGCTTTTTCAGTAATTGGGAATTTTTCGAATAGTAAGACAATATTCACAACTTTTATCTGAAAATGTCTATGAGACATTTTGGTGTAACTTAACATTATAATTTAAAGTCCTTCTTTTCAGACAGAAAATCGAGTGGCTTTGACCTCTTTATCTTATATAGTATATTAATGATATGACCCAGAATGAATACTCTAATCAAAAGAAGCAATTACCCCTTAAGAACAATTCATGTAATGCATGCCCTGCAGTGTTTGAAGCTCCAATTGACATGCTATCTTATTCTATGATGTGTAGGCTTATCAAAACAACTATCTGAAGTTTTAAAGTGAGTCTCTGTACCTTACACTGCTTAAATGAGAATGATGTTCATTTAAAAGTCTGTCTGTTTGTTCAGTTTAGACTTTTGATGCTGTTTCCTTTATCAAAAATGCAAAGTGTACTGAAACTGTGATCAATACCTTGTATTTCTAACCACTGCAAACTGCCTTTTACGCATTACTGTGCTGGTCTCATCTTTACCAGCGCCTGTATGCCATTGACTATGCCCAGGGCTTACTTACTTTGCCTCAGCTGCTTACTCCTTCTCTGAGATTCTTGTCACTTTGCTGCTGTTTGGTGACAGGACACATGCACTGTTTCAGCTGTACCATTTAGCAAGCTGGTTCATTTGTCTCGTAGCTAATTTTATTTCATAAAAGAGTCATTCTTTTTTTAACATTTCTTCGTCTACTCTGTATAAGTATTCAAAACTTTTCATCCAGAACCCCTAGATATGAGATACATTAAGAACAAATGATAAATAAGAACAACAGTCAAGCCTTTATGAATTTAAACACCTTTTATTTCTCCTGTTACTTTTCAGGGTTATCATTTAATCTGGTAGCATCTTTTGAAAAGGCTCCCATGTCACCATCAACACTATAAATTTGGCCCTTTGCAGTAGCACTGGGCTTCTCTTATTGCTGTGAGTTCAGCAGGCTAAGCTCAGTTGTGGATCATATTTCCACAGTGATAGTGACTTGTGATACTCTGTACTGATTTCTTAAAGCATCATCATCAACCAGTGCTGACTTTGAAGGAAATCCCATTGCCAAGAAGTACTCAATTTAAGTTTTTCTGCTTGGACTTTAATAATTGAGTAAATAGTAAGATTTTTTTCCTGCACAAACTAAAATGGAGGGCAGAGTCTCAAAGCAGGCTGAGTGATCACATATTCCCTTTACAATATCCTCCTCTTCTATAAAATGCAAAAATCTGCTGATCTTATTAACTTAATTTGACCAGCTGAACATTGTCTCTTCTGTAGTAGTATTGTTTTCTGATTGCTGCCTAGATTTCCACATTTACCCTCATTCTGCAATCTACCAGAGAGCCTAAATGGACTATATAAAGTACTTTATTGCATTCCTGAACAATAAAGAATAACCCAGAACTTTGATATCTTTTAATCTTCATTGCCAACATACAGTAAAAATTCAGGAGCCAGCCAGCAACTGCAGAATATTACAATATAAATTATATTCATTTGCAATAAAACAAAGTTTCAATATACCACAGAGGGTATAGCCTTAAGCTATATCAGTTCTGTAATGACCTCCCTTCTACTATAAGAAATGCACTTAAATAAAGATTGTGATCAATCAGGTCATCTCCTAATCTCTTTGTACAAACTGAAAAAGTTCAGCTCTTTCAATTTTCCATCAGAGCTCAATATACTAGCTTGAATCAGCTATTTTGTGGAGCCAAAACCGCAAACAATGCAATAAATAAAACTTCAGTAGCGTGCTATATACAGTGCATCTGGAAAGCATTCACAGCGCATCACTTTTTCCACAATTTGTTATGTTACAGCCTTACTCCAAAATGGATTAAATTCATTTTTTTCCTCAGAATTCTACACACAACACCCCATAATGACAACGTAAAAAAAGTTTGCTTGAGATTTTTGCAAATTTATTAAAAATAAAAAAATTGAGAAAGCACATGTACAGAAGTATTCACGGCCTTTGCCATGAAGCTCAAAATTGAGCTCAGGTGCATCCTGTTTCCCCTGATCATCCTTGAGATGTTTCTGCAGCTTAATTGGAGTCCACCTGTGGTAAATTCTAGTTGATTGGACATGATTTGGAAAGGCACACACCTGTCTATATAAGGTCCCACAGCTGACCATTCATGTCAGAGCACAAACCAAGCATGAAGTCAAAGGAATTGTCTGTAGACCTCCGAGACAGGATTGTCTCGAGGCACAAATCTGGGGAAGGTTACAGAAAAATTTCTGCTGCTTTGAAGGTCCCAATGAGCACAGTGGCCTCCATCATCCGTAAGTGGAAGAAGTTCGAAACCACCAGGACTCTTCCTAGAGGTGGCCGGCCATCTAAACTGAGCGATCGGGGAAGAAGGGCCTTAGTCAGGGAGGTGACCAAGAACCCGATGGTCACTCTGTCAGAGCTCCAGAGGTCCTCTGTGGAGAGAGGAGAACCTTCCAGAAGGACAACCATCTCTGCAGCAATCCACCAATCAGGCCTGTATGGTAGAGTGGCCAGACGGAAGCCACTCCTTAGTAAAAGGCACATGGCAGCCTGCCTGGAGTTTGCCAAAAGGCACCTGAAGGACTCTCAGACCATGAGAAATAAAATTCTCTGATCTGATGAGACAAAGATTGAACTCTTTGGTGTGAATGCCAGTCGTCACGTTTGGAGGAAACCAGGCACCGCTCATCACCAGGCCAATACCATCCCTATAGTGAAGCATGGTGGTGGCAGCATCATGCTGTGGGGATGTTTTTTAGCAGCAGGAACTGGGAGACTAGTCAGGATAAAGGAAAAGATGACTACAGCAATGTACAGAGACGTCCTGGATGAAAACCTGCTCCAGAGCGCTCTTGACCTCAGACTGGAGCGACGGTTCATCTTTCAGCAGGACAACGACCCTAAGCACACAGCCAAGATATCAAAGGAGTGGCTTCAGGACAACTCTGTGAATGTCCTTGAGTGGCCCAGCCAGAGCCCAGACTTGAATCCGATTGAACATCTCTGGAGAGATCTTAAAATGGCTGTGCACTGACGCTTCCCATCCAACCTGATGGGGCTTGAGAGGTGCTGCAAAGAGGAATGGGCGAAACTGGCCAAGGATAGGTGTGCCAAGCTTGTGGCATCATATTAAAAAGACTTGAGGCTGTAATTGCTGCCAAAGGTGCATCGACAAAGTATTGAGCAAAGGCTGTGAATACTTATGTACATGTGATTTCTCAGTTTTTTTATTTTTAATAAATTTGCAAAAACCTCAAGTAAACTTTTTCATGTTGTCATTAGGGGGTGTTGTGTGTAGAATCCAGAGGAAAAAAAATGAATTTAATCCATTTTGGAATAAGGCTGTAACATAATAAAATGTGGAAAAAGTGATGCGCTGTGAATACTTATCGGATGCACCACCGTAGCTTAAGCATAACCTCCCTTGACTTGTTCTCCACACATTGGGTAATGAAACCTAACATCATATTAGGCAAAGCGAAGAAGACTGTACAGGAGACATTGATGTTTGATAGAGCACTGTGGTTTGCAAATCACTTTGATCTTTTCACCACAATGGCAAGCTGGAACCACCAACCCCTTGCCTACATTTATTACATGATTTTTACTGTGAGATAGATAGATCAATATTTAGGGGTAACCCCCATCCACAATAGAAAAACACAATTCCCCAAAATCTCAACAACGTTTTGATTGATTTGACTGAAATTTGCTGATGTTATAGAAAAAAGAAAATTTGTTTTTTTGTCAATATTTTTTTTACTAATATTGCTTTGGCAAGTATGACATTCTTAGCCACTGTGTACTTTTTTTTTTTTGGCTCAGTCTGAAATGTGTTCGCACAAAGAAATAGGGCTTGCACTTCATACAAATGAACTGCTCTTCTACCAGTTTATGTAAATGAAGGCCAATAGCATGAGTGAAGGGGGAAGGATGAAAGTTCAGTGAAGCTCTAAAAAGATGTGCTTAGCAAGTTGCGTCCAGGGTACCTACAATGCTCCCTTTTCTATTTGCTGTTTCATACTGCCTGTGATGCAGTATAAGATACAAACAAATTCAACAGGAGAGGAGGTTGTCCCCACTGGACAGGTTGAGCACACTTCCATACATGTACATCTATTAACGGGGTGGAGGATGTGGCCCCTTGGTGAACTGAGGTATCCCCTTGGAAGTCAGATGGTGATGAGCAGCTACACTCTGATTCACAAAGCAGAAACGGCTTACCGGCCTACTTCAACACTTAGGTACAAGAAAGGCCAGGAGTGATGCCATGACTTAGTAAATTTAAGTGCTTGCACAGCTCAGCAAAAGGGGCCCCCCATGGACACAATATTGAGAAGGTCGACATTGTACATAGTTCACAAACTTATTTCTTTTAATCTGTTCTTTTCTGTACAATGCTTAAAACATTCAGTTCACTGCATGGGCCATGTAAATGTAAATGATGTATTGCATATAATAGGTCAAAGTAAACCATGATTTGGTGTACAGTAATCCCTCCTCGATCGCGGGGGTTGCGTTCCAGAACCCCCCGCGATAGATGAAAATCTGCGAAGTAGAAACCATATGTTTGTGTAGTTATTTTTATATATTTTAAGCCCTTATAAACTCTCCCACACTGTTAACATTATTAGAGCCCTCTAGACATGAAATAACACCCTTTAGTCAAAAGTTTAAACTGTGCTCCATGACAAGACAGAGATGACAGTTCTTTCTCACAATTAAAAGAATGCAAATTGATCTTCTTCTCTTCAGGAGCAGAGAATTTCAGAGAGAGAGAGAGAGAGAGCGCTCGCAAAGAAAAACAAAAAATCAATATGTGTGCTTTTAAGTTTGCCGCGGCATTTTTTAGAGGAGCGTCAGTATTTTCTAAGCAAACAGCCTCTGTGAAAACAGCCCCTCTGCTCACATCTCCTCCATCAGGCGCAGAGAACGTCAGAGAGAGAGAGCGAGATTAAAGCAAACCATCAAAAAATCAGTAAGTGTGCTTCTTGAAGCACCACGATAAAGCAGCATTTCTTAGAGGTGCGTTCGTATCCACTAGGCAAACAGCTTCTGTGCAAACAGCACCTCTGCTCACAGCCCCTCCGTCAGGCGCAGAGAATGTCAGAGAGAATGAGATAGAGGCAGAGACAAGCAAACAATCAAGCTCCTCGCGGGATGCATATTTTATAGCATTGAGGAGTTTTAGTTAATATGTAATACATGCTCTGATTGGGTAGCTTCTAAGCCATCCGCCAATAGCGTCCCTTGTATGAAATCAACAGGGCAAACAAACTGAGGAAGCGTGTAGCATAAATTAAAAGACCCATTGTCCGCAGAAATCAGCGAACCAGCGAAAACTCTGTGATATATATTTAGATGTGCTTACATTTAAAATCCGCAATAGAGTGACGCCGCAAAAGTCGAAGCGCGATATAGCGAGGAATTACTGTATATTACTTTTGATCTAAACCCTCCAAAAACTTTGCAATGGTACAATATTACAGATCAAAGCGTTACATTCAAATCTGATTGAACCTACCATTTTAATAGGATGTGTTACAGATTGAAATTATATTTATACCAAAAAATCCCATTATTTCTACTAATCACCTGTTTGAATTCAAAAGAATACAGTTTTACACTTCTAATGACTGTCTACAGCAGCCTAGGTCAGCTACTAGGAAAAGCAAGAATTGACCTACGTCAGGAATGTTTTACTCAATTGGCAACTGCATCCAACATTTTTAAGAGAAAGGAGCTTCAGGAAATGAATCATATTAACCCCTGGGGAAAATAAAATAACAATGTATACAAAAAAGTATTCAGTTAGTTATATAGTTACATAGTACTTCTTATACTTGCGATTTACAGCATATACCTTAATTTGCCAAGTAGCACAGCTAGCATATACTGTATACAGCTGGCCCAGTCCATGATAAATTGGACTATTGATCTAGCGCTTAAAATGTAACTTAAAAGATCACCTAATTAAAGTGATTTCAACAGAGTGCAACTGCATATGGAGGAATATAATTCAGACAAAATGTAATAAATAAATAAATGTAAAATATGACAACAAACATATAAACGCAATGATATGTGAAGTTAATAATTGTTTCATGAAGTATGCTTTTTGTGGCTTATTTCTTTATGTATTTATATAATTATTTATTTATTTCAGTGACACCACCCACAACACGAAATATGTAATGAAATGAAAAAAGTCATTTTAAACCACCAGTTAAGAGGATGGACTCTAACTACTACTGTTTTATGATGGGTCAATTGTCGATGCTCAAAGTTGTGCTGTGCGCACAACTCCAGAATTACTGTGTTAATTGGTTACTTTAGTTCAAGAAGCTCTGCATCATCATCAGGAGTCTGTGTATGAAATATCTGCTGTAAATGTGGCCCTTGATGGCTGAAGATTTACGTCCAGTCTACAGAAGATCATTTGTGAGGTTGGTTAGGTAAGCAGACTAGGAGCTCCGCTTAGTAGTTAGAAACTATTCAGTTTAGGTAGGCATCTTTTTTTTCTTTTTTTTTTGTAATAATCTGAAGTGCCATTTCTTTGCATGTTTACCAAAAGCCTTTTTCATTTCCTATGGAAACAATTCCCCAACCAGTTCCTGTTCACTTATTATGGCTTTATTTGAAACAGATTTTTGGCATCAATGGTCTCTCTTCTGTTTTCTCATATATATCTCTCACCTCAGAGTACTGCACCCTCCACCTATCCTTCTTCTGATACCAGCATAGGAGAAAGTTTCCCCCCACCCAAAATTACAGCAGCCCAGGTAAGCAGAGAGCTGAGGAGACTTTGTGCCATTAAAGCAGAGTGTCCAGATTGAGTATCGCCACGACTGCTGAAGGTCTGTGCGCTGGAGCTGGGGAGTCCTCTACAACGCATCTTCAACCTGAGCCTGGAACAGGGGAGAGTCCCGAGGCTTTGGAAAACATCTTGCATCACCCCAGTCCCAAAGGTATCACGTCCTAGTGACTTCCGGCCTGTCGCTCTGACGCCACATGTGATGAAGACCATGGAGCAGCTGCTGCTTCACCACCTGAGGCCACAGGTCCGCCACACCCTCGACCCTCTGCAGTTCGCATACCAGGAGAAGGTGGGAGCGGAGGATGCCATCATCTATATGCTCCCTCTCCCACTTGGACAGAGGCAGTGGTGCTGGAAGAATTATGTTTCTGGACTTCTCTAGCGCGCTCAACACCATCCAACCTCTGCTCCTTAGGGACAAGCTGACAGAGATGGGAGTAGATTCATACCTGGTGGCGTTGATCGTGGACTATCTTACAGACAGACCTCAGTATGTGCGTCTCGGGAACTGCAGGTCTGACATTGTGGTCAGCAGCACAGGAGCACCACAGGGGACTGTGCTTTCTCCGGTCCTTTTCAGCCTATATACATCGGACTTCCAATACAACTCAGAGTTCTGCCATGTGCAGAAGTTCTCTGATGACACTGTTATCGTGGGCTACATCAGGAGTGGGCAGGAGGAGGAGTATAGAGGGGACTGGGCAGTCTAATGGTCTGGAATCCCTACAGATTTTATTTTTTTTCTCCAGCCGTCTGGAGTTTTTTTTGTTTTTTCTGTCCACCCTGGCCATTGGACCTTACTCTTATTCTATGTTAATTAATGTTGACTTATTTTATTTTTTTACTGTGTCTTTTATTTTTCTATTCTTCATTATGTAAAGCACTTTGAGCTACTTTTGTATGAAAATGTGCTATATAAATAAATGTTGTTGTTGTTGTTGTTGTTGTATAGGAACCTAATCAAGGACTTTGTTAAATGGTGCAAATTAAACCACTTACACCTGAACACCAGCAAAACCAAGGAGATGGTGGTGGATTTTAGGAGGACCAGGCCCTTCATGAACACCGTGATCATCAGAGGTGACTGTGTGCAGAGGGTGCAGATCTATAAATACCTGGGAGTGCAGCTGGATGACAAATTGGACTGGACTGCCAATACTGATACTCTGTGCAAGAAAGGACAGAGCCGAATATAATTCTTTAGAAGGTTGGTGTCCTTCAACATCTGCAATAAGATGCTGCAGATGTTCTATCAGACAGTTGTGGCGAGCGCCCTCTTCTACGCGGTGGAGCACTGGGGAGGCAACATAAAGAAGAGGGACGCCTCACGCCTGGACAAACTGGTGAGGAAGGCAGGCTCTATTGTAGGCACGGAGCTGGACAGTTTGACATCTGTGGTAGAGCGACGGGCGCTGAGCAGGCTCCTGTCAGTCATAGAGAATCCACTGCATCCACTAAACAGTATCATCTCCAGACAGAGGAGCAGTTTCAGCGACAGACTGCTGTCACTATCCTGCTCCACTGATAGACTGAGGAGATCGTTCCTCCACCACACTATGTGACTCTTCAATTCCACCCGGGGGTAAACATTAACATTATACAAGTTACTGTCTGTTATACCTGCATTTTTATCACTCTTTAATATTGTTTTTTATCAGAATGATGCTGCTGGAGTATGTGAATTTCCCCTTGGGATTAATAAAGTATCTATCTATCTATCTTTCTGAACTTTGCATGCTACATGATTTGATAGTCTGAACTTTGCTTTCCTTTGTGTATTAGTATGGGCAAATTGCTAAATGAGACACAGGCTTTTCCTGCTCAGTTAGATCCCCAGTTTTTATGTCACAATTGCCAATCACAACTTTCCACATGTGTTTTGAGCCTGTTTAGAGACAAATGGTTCAGTGAATAATGAATCAGCTGAACCTTTTCAATTATAAAGTAGCAAGGAGGACAACACCCTGGGTAGTGTTCCCTTATAGCGTGTCTGAAAGGTAAAAATTAAAGGGTGCCATATAATAAACCCTGAAAAACTGTCTTCTCCCTTCTAGTACTCTTAAGCTATCGCAGATGCTAATAACATCAGCCAACAAACTGATGTGAAGAAAATGCTTGAATAAAACTAGAAAAGTTAAGTAAAGTAATGACAACTTAACAGGCAAAGTTTAAAAAAGCAGATTGATACAACAGAATCCATCAACAGCAACTCAATAAGCACTAAGAAAAAAAACGAAGACAAAGTCAGGTAAATTTAGAAACAGGAACAGAGAAGGTGACACCCTACTTTCCAATCTGTATCTATGTTAAGGTAAATGACAACTTCTACAGTGACAGAATGAAGAACATCAAAGTTTCTGGTGCACGAGTCCCAAAAAGTGACAGAAGCAGCACAACATAGTGACAAAGAGGAATGTAACAAAAGGTAAGTAAAAACAAAAAAAGATCCGCCTGGAAGCAAAAGTCAAGCCTCTGTCACACACGTGCGCATGGGGGGCAGCTAAGAGACTCAACTCATGGTAATTCCTCACCAAACCAGGGGATGGTAGAGTGCACTAATCCTTGCTCTTTTCCATTGACAGACTGATCATAGGAAATTCCACTTGGCCCCGAGAACGTCACTTTTCGGTTCCGGCCACATCACTTCCGGTCTCTGTCTGAAGACATAATTTCCTGTTCCTCCTATAAAACCACCATGTTTGCCCTTTTTTTGTTTGTTCTTGTTCTGGACTGAAATCTGTAACATTGAACCACAACCTTCTCTATTTTTGGCAGCCAAATTCAAGTATATGGGCAGATACCCCCAAACCTCCTTCTGTGTGGTTTGGAATCTATTACACCTCACAACTAGATCTCCAGGCTCAGCAGACAATATCTGGTGAGTGCTTTATGCAGAACTGATTTTTGATTGGCCAGCAATATTACCATTGATAACTGAAAAAAAAATGAAAAAACAGAAACTAATATTGAGGTATGACTAAACTATTTTTGAGCACAGGTGGTGCAATGTGTCAATATGAAACACACAAAAATAATAAAACTGAGTCACACTTTTATTCTTTAGCTTTTGCAGGCAGAGTTGTGGCTCTGAGACAAGGGAACCATGCCGGCCATCGGAAGGTTCTTGGTTTGAATCCTGTAAACGTCAGAAGAGACTCTGCTTCGTTGAGTCCTTGAGCAAGGCCCTTAACCTGCAGTTGCTTCATCCTAGGTATGACCTTAATCTGCATCCAGCCTTGAAAGCAGATCCTCTAACTTACAGTGACATTTGGGGGTTGATGGCAGGATTGGCACTCCAGCCTTCGTAAAAAGCTCACACTGTTCCAGTGTGGTGCTGATGTGTCTCTCCCTGTACTCAGGTTCCAAACCATGTAGTTCATCATGTACTGGTGTGGCAGTGCGCTATCAGCGCATGCTCCCAACCTCTCTTTTGATGACACTTTCTGAATTTTAAAAATTGTGAGCACAATGTGTAACCCTTCTCACAAAATGAAGGGAATTGCTTTAATTTTCACCTCTAGGATTTAGCAGGGATTTGGAGTTAAGTTAGAAAACAGTATCTGCTTACCACGTTTAAAATGCTCTGCAGGATCCAAGAACTTCGATTTCCTCTCTTCAGATTTGTACTAATGATAACAATATCTTGACAGAGTCCTAGAATAGATGCAAAATAAAACAAGATATTTTAAACATCAGTGTTGCAACAGACCCAGCTTTGTAAAAAGAAATAAATAAATAAAATATAGACTTTCATATTACACCACAAGATGGGGTGGCTGAACCAAGGAAAAATGTTGTTTTTTTTTTTAAATAAATATGCTGTGTGTCCTTTCTCTGTGTGGAGAAATGTTCAGGTCTGCTAATCTCATCCTTTGGATTCACTTTTATTTTATATGCAGGACAGTACACACAATGCAACATATCTGTAGAGATACGAACTTTTCAGTGTGCCACAGAGTCAGGTTAATGTATCGCAGGGATACACACACAGATGTGTGGGTTTGTGCCATCACCTTAACCACTAGGTTGCTTTTGCCTGGACTGTGCAAGCTTCTAGAAATCCAGTTAGGTAACTGAAAGCACAAGCTCCCAAATAACATAAAACCTTTTTATTCAATAGTTTTCAAATTTACAGTTTCAATAATGCAACACTTCAGGTTAGTCCATTAAAAAAAACATAACTGGAAGTAAAGATGCAGTGAACTTTATTGGACATTGCCAGGCTAGAGTAAAGGACTAGTGAGTGAGACTCTCCGCAACTGCTTAGCACCCAACGTGGACCCTGTTATTGCATCACCTTGTATTATGATGTGGCTGAGAAAATCCTCTAGTTTATAAGAAAGCTTTTATTTTATATTGAGTTAATGGATCTATTTTATGTTGGGTACATAACTGTATACTGTTAACTGTAATATGTATGTATGGATGTTCAGCAAAAAAAGCTCTAAGTCTGAACTAGCTTAGCAATAAAAGACCAGAGTAAAGCTCACCTGCCAGCATTTCTCATTATGCTTAGTATAACATTACAAAAAATCTATTTATTTAGGAATCGCTTGATGGACAGAATAAAATGGCTGTTCGTGATATGGTGATACATTCTCATATTTACTGTGTAGTTACAAGTACGTGCCAATATTAGCGATTTCTGCCACATTAGGACTGCAACCTTCAAAAAAAGTAAAAGATTTACCATATTTAAAAAAAAAAAACTACTGATTTTTTAAGATACTCAGATGGCAGATTATTTGTTTTATTTCTGAATTTCACATATTAGGAATGATATGACAAAGGCAATGTGCAGTAGCTTATTCAAATTTTTAACTCTTTGCTGCAATTTCTTTTTAAGAAGGGCCTGTCTCTGCTGAATTATCGGTGAATATTGTATTCATGACTTTATGTATTACTCATCGGCAGCAAACACCGCATACATCAGTCTTTGTTGCTGATCCTCAGAAGCCATGGCACACTTTATGTCCTTCAGGAAAAGAATGACAATTTTCAAAGAAGACAGCAAAATTCAAGGAGGAAAGGCATCAGACATTGTGGGAGGTAGAGAGGACATTCAGCAGATGCCATTAATGGGACATTTAATATAAATAAATGCCATCTTTTTCCATTGAGGAAGAAAAAGTTAGGTATACATAGGAAAATGTGATAAAAATAGTAAAAGATTATTATCATTATTTTATTATTATTGACTAATTATAGGGTGGCGCAATGGTAGCGCTGCTGCCTCAAAGTAAGGAGACCTGGGTTCGCTTTCCGGGTCTTCACTGCGGTTTCCTCCCATAGTCCAAAGACATGCAGGTTAGGTGCATTGGCGATTCTAAATTGTCCCTGGTGTGTGCTTGGTGTGTGTGTGTGTGCCCTGACTAACTATTAATCATTTATTTTAATAATTTGTTATTATGAAAGTAGTAAAATAGTATGCTTAGAACTGCTTGGAACCAAATAGGTTACAGCTATAACCAGTTGTACTACCCATCTAAGATGGGTTGAAATTTAAGTAATCACCAGACCTCAGCATTAGAATTTGCAGTGCACTATGCATGTCTCTGCTATGCATCTGTTTCATCATGGCTATTTCCAAATGTAAGGCATGGTGGTGCAATAGTTAGTGCAGACTGTCCATATGGAGTTTGAATTTTTTCCCCGGCATTCAGGTTTTCTGCTGTGTATTCCACTTTTTCAAAAGACGATAACCAACCTCCAATTGAAAAACTGATCATAAAGCACAGACTGCAATAGTTTGGCCATGTCTGCAGGATGAACATCATTAGGCTGCCGTACAACCTTTTATGGTGAGTGCGACCTGCCTCCTGGAAAATTCAATGAACTGCACCAAAGAAAATGTGGTTCATACATATCGAAGAAGACCTAAAGGACCTACGACTGACCGTTGACGTGGCCCGAAACATCACCACTGATCGTCAAAAATGGAAGAGTATCACGAGTGAAGTGTGGAATCCTGCAGAGTATTGGTTGAGAGGACATCCCGCTCCCCCAGACGCCAGCTAAAGAACACCTAACAATTGCACTATTTATCTCACATCCCTATGTGCAGGTTAATCGACAATTCCAAATTAGACTAAGTTAGTGTAAGTGCAGATGTGGGGCTATGCATGACGGTGTCCATCATTGGACTGGTACCCTTTTCTGGGCTGCCTTCTGCTTTTTTGTTGCCCTCTGCAACACTGAATTGGATGAGGCAGGTTAGAAAATGTCATATTTATATTATGTTGACAGTCTCACCTCAAAGCACATCCATATTTTGGCATTTGGAGTATTGGAAGTGGGGGCTAACCTGGCAGTCCTTTGGTTTTACAGCTGAAAATCTTAGCCATGAGGTCACATCCTTCTTGAGAGTAAACATTTTGAGTTATTGACTTTTAAAGCAAAATCTCTCTTGGATCCTTATGACCATCATTGGTGGGGGTAGTTGGTTACTTTTGGACTGTGTGGTTAGACAATCCTGGAGAACCAAACTGCCATAAATGAGCTTGTACTGTGCGCAAGGACCCTGCTTTACAGAAAAAATGTATTTACTGTTAATGGAATGCTGGAGAACATACATTTTCTGTTTTAATGTAAAGTGTATATTGTGGAAATTATTTTATGCATTGCATGTTTGTCTACTTTATTAAGAGCAAGTGGCCTATAATAAAGCAATTAAACTAAGAATCTATTTCTTTTTCCTTACAGTTTCACATTTATTTAATCTAATTATGCATTCACAGGAAGCCATACAGAATATTGTGATGCCATCATGTTTGGGCTACACATTTAGGCTGTTTTTGTCGCTCGCTCTCGATCTCTTATTACGTTTCTGTTGAAATTCTTGAGTTTGGAATTAAAATTATGTATAGCTACCTTGCTTTAACTAAGCTGAATGCTTTTCCTGCATTTAGGCCCCTCCAATAATTATTTTGACATCAGCAGTAGAAAGAAGTCCAGTTGTTTTACTGTTGTGGTCACAATTTATCAGATCTCAAGCCAAATTCATTATCTGGATGCATTTAGGGAATTTCTTGGAAATTTTTGAAGGTAAATGGCTGAAATATAAGCTTTTGATTACAAATATCATATCACTGATTGTGTTATTCTTTTGAGGATATATTGTAAATGTAAATCACTTGTGTTTGCTGTGGTGAACACTTCTTGCAGATTTATAATATACAGCCTGGCAAGCTTTGTTAGATTGAACTGCCTATACTAGTTTAGATTGTTGTAATATTGGCCCAAATCTGGGATATAACAAAGCTGTATTCTGTCTGCTAGATATAAAAACTTGGGGTAGGTTTTGGGGGTAACATATTTGGTAATTTTACCTTTAGCTAATCCAATCCTAGTAAATTAGAAAACTGTGCTTAATCTACTGTCCTCCATTTTCCATATGAATAAGTAATTTTAAAGTAATACCCAGCAGCTCCTCTCCTAATTCACTTTGACTGCTGTGTCAAACAGTATAATTAGATTGCTCAAAATGAGAACATTAAACTCTTTAATTTTACATCATAATTCACACCCTACACTGCTAGAATAAATGTAGCAGTTCTCCTCTAGACTTTCTCTACTCCTTTTATACTATACTAATTTTATAGTATTGAGACCAAAACTGCACACAATACTCTGGACCATGGGTTTTCAACGTTTTTGAAAATGCACCCCCCTTCGTGTGTACTTTGGACTCGAGCCTCCCTTCTCCTCAACCACACAAAAAATACATCAGGATACACACATCATAATAATATACGCTACCCATGATACATACATGTCATAATGCAGGTTTTTTACATTAATCTTATGATTTAAGCCAAGAACTTCAGTCGGATGGTTGAGCTTGTTTCTGACACACCATCTTATGAATTCGGGGTTCAATGCTGGACACAGCTAGTCTAAAATTGTCCTCCACTGTTAGTAAATGTGATCAGTACTTGCTTTTGATGTACGATAGGATGGAAAATGTCTAACTGGGTTATCGGATAGTGGAATTTTCTCAGTATCACTGGCAAACTGATCTCCATGCAAAATTCTAGAAATGTCCATTGCGGCTGGACGAATTAGAGTCTCTGCAATCGTATATGGCTTTTTCACTTTAGCGATCAAATATACCACTTCAAATGAAGCTGTCAGTGCTTTAACTTGTGAGGTGGTTTGGCTGAGCATAGTTTGTTTTTGGCTTGCCAACCCTGACTCTTTACGGTGAAAAAAGTCAGCAGGTTTATTTTTGAGGTTTCGGTGCTTCGTGATTAAGTGTCCTATTAATTTAATAGGTTTCAGACTGACATTTGCAAGTACCTCAGAACATATAAGACATCGTGGACGTCGTTTGCCATTTACTATGATACAAGTTGTTGTGATGTGAGATTTTACATATAACTTGATAAATGTTTTGTATGTCTTTATTTATAATTTAGGCAAAGCAATGTATTTTAGTGGTACCTTGGGGAGAGGCATTCTTGTTTATCCCCCCCATGTTTACGACTTTTCTTTGTAATTTTACGACAGGATTTGGGGGATGTGTCTTAAACCAGTTTGATGAGCATTTCTTTGCTAAAGTCTTTTCCCCCTTTCCCCACACAAAGCCAGGTTAGTGTAATATATGGCCTCGGTTGGGAGGGGGATGGTCTTGGGGGGGCAGGAGATAAGATGTTCTATTTCACCCATTGGTCTGAGGTATGGCTGTTTGGAATTGGCTTGTCTCAGAGGCCTTCAAGTACCATGATATCCTATTCGCTGTAGGGAGTTGGACAGAAAACCTATAAATTTGCTTGCTCAACCACATTCTCTCTCTCTGACCCACATATTATGAAGAAGCATTTCTCTTACTAACCAACATATGATGAAAGAAGCATCACTCTTGCTAACCTGTGATGATGAAGACAACACAATGAAGAGCACAGCTCAGCAGCCATATTGAACAGACATGTGGCTGAAAGCTGAGCACCAACGATGCCTTAACAAGAGACATTTTAAGTAACTGCAAGTCTGTGTGCCACCTGAATTACACATCACCATTTTATCAGGTTGTATGGTTGCCAATATTCAAATGTACTTTGCATTTTGTTATTATTTATGAATATTATCAGTAATACATTATTTTATGTGTAACTTAACTCCTGCTTGTCTTTTTACTACATCTAATTGCCTGAGGTTATAGATATAGAAGGGAAGGTGGGGATGAGTTATATACAACAATACCTTATAAACAGTGGTAAGTCTGTGAGATTAGGCATTCTAAGGCTGCATATTAATAATACAATAGGGGAAAGTAGAGCAATACATATATTACTCTACCAAGATAAAACACAAGTAAACCCATATTTTATGTACCACTTATCATAGTTTATTTGCTTGCACTTTTGACACTGTAGTTTCTCTGTTCTGATGCTAGTGCTGCATGTGATGTTGATGGCTCATCATCGTCGGGTTCAGTGGTGGATTCGGTTGCCACTACCCCGAGATCTTTGCTGTTATTAGTTACATTAATAGTATTTCCATTGCCTACTTTTTTTTTTATTGTGGCCAGCCACTGTTTAATTTTTAACCATGACCTTTTTAGCCTGCTACAGATTTGTCTTTTGCTAGAAATATTACACACAAACAAATGGTCACCAGTAATCGCAAAACAGATACAGTTATTCTTGTGAGATTACCCCCTAGAGGCTGAATAATGAATTAGTGACTTTGAAAGATAAATAAGATTTCACACTGAATTTTCTTATCAAATTTTTTGCCCCGTTCACATGTGTCCAGACCCCTCTCAGGGGGCACGCCCAACAGGTTGAAAATCCCTTCTCTTGACGAGGCCTCATAAGTGTGTAATTTATGAAACAAAACTACACATCGATGTGTTTGAAAAATGTCCCCTCAAGAACTCCAAAGATACATTTAACATTCTGGACACAGTATAGCCCTATTTAGATAGATTTAGTTTTATACCAGGAGGTAGCGTACAGTAATTCTTATTTGGAGGACCTCTGTAATTTGTAAGCCTTATTCAAATGGGATTAGTTTTACACTATAAGGAGCATGACTGAATCAGCACTTCATATCAGCATTTCCTTGTATCTGAATTATGAGTAATAGTAGTTAATGTATGCATAGCGGTATGTACTGTCAGTCGTCAGTTTGGACCACATTAGCAGTTCCTACTTATAACAACAAAATGTTCATTTGCACCACCAAAGACCCCACCCACTTTTCAATTGTGTATATCAAATATGTCATCAGACCTCCGAGGGGATATCCCCACTCCCATTATTCAGTACGTACAACAAGGAGGACTTCAGGCACTTGGGTAAAGTAATTATTAATGGAGGACCTCTACAGTTTTAGTTCAATCCAAATCGCTCAAATGATGGGATTTTACTAACATACCAGTTTCCATAAAACTAATTTAACTTTTTATAGAAGGTAAAAGGTTCCATAATCTTAACTGAGACATGAACGTGCAATCTGTAAAAAGCAATTTGACTAGAGCAATTTGGACTGGACTGGACTAAAATTACAGAGGTTCTCTAGTAATATTTAGTTTACCCCACTGTGGTGTTATGGGTCCACAGCTCTCTTAGCAAAGACCGTTTTAGTTTAATTAAATAATCACCACGCTTGTGGCTAGTGGGGGGGCGTGGTAGCTGTAGAGGATCTCAGGGCGATCTGCGATGTGGGCGATTCTCACCTAGTGCACAGGTGAGGGACTGCCCACATCGGTTATTGTTCCTGGGATTGCCAATGTGCTGCAGCTGCTATGGCCCCCCTCAATATATAGAAGCGCGAGTCAGTTAAAGGAAAAAAGAAAAGAAAAGAACAAGGAAGAGAGAGAAAGACGGAGGTGGCTGGAGAGAGCAGGAAAGAGAGCGAGAGAGAGATGGTGCAAGTGGGCGAGTGAGTGAACGAACGCTCGTAGGCAGCCGTTAGGAAGCCTGGGTGTTAGGCCGATACCCGGGTGTAGTAGTAGTGGTCGCTCCCGCTGAGTGAGCATGTAGTGGGAGTGACCAATGAAGGGCGACTGGCTGCGTAAGACCGGGAAGGCAGCGGGGGTTGGGAGATTTGGTAGTGGATTCCCCAGCGTGTGCGTCCTGGCTGTTGGGTGAGTATCGGGCCTGGGATGAGTGCCAGACCGAAGCCGGGATCGGGAGGACTCCAGACCTGTGTGAGATGAACAAAAGGAGAGCTGCTGAGAAAGAGCATCTCGCCTGCTGAAAAGCCCAACTGGGAGAAGCAGGTTAGACGCTAGTGTAGAAGCACCGGGCTTAGTGATTTTAAGGACTGCTTCCAGCAATGTTTTAACCTCTGGTTTTTAAAGGATTGTTTGTTTTTGTATTTTTAAACCTCCATGTTTGTCTTTTATGGATTACTTATTTGAAGAAGACTTTGGGAATCACTGCACTATTTAATTGAACACTTTGTTTTTGTGTTGTTGAAATAAAAGCACTTTTGCACCTTTGTACCATCCCCTTGCTATTGTTGTCTCACTGTCTAGCTCACCTCGGTTATATCTATCGACGGTGTTGGGTTCAAGGGCTCCTGAACAGCGGATGGGAGCATGGAGCAGAACCTGCATCGTCACAAACACTTCCTGGAGTAAAGCTAATTTGGTCTGAACAGAACTTATGTTTTTTTTTTTTTTTAGTTATTAACTTATGACTTGTACTTTATTACACACTATGTTCTCCCAGTGAAAAAGCAAGAAGACTGAAATGTAGAAGGACTGGGAAATGAATGTCAGGCATACAGGCTAAGTTTGAAAGTAGGAAAAATAAAACTTTTGTCAAAACAAAGAAGAAGGCCAGCTCAAAGCAAAAAAAAAGGAAAGAAAGAAACAGAAAATCATAACCAAAAAAATAAAAGCTACTAAGTTTACTGCAAGGGAGCTTTTGATATTCAGCAGCCTGGACAGTGGAGGAGCCAGTGGAACAACACAATCTGGAGTGACTTCCTTGGATACGCCCCTAGCAACCTGTTGTTGTGTGCTAGCAACTAAATGACGTCCATGCAAAACAAAATGGTGTTCTGTTAAAAATAAAGATGACAGAAATTACTACATTTAGAATAAAGCTTCCAGTAGAAATGTATGACTACCACGAGATTCTCTAGAATGACAAAAAAGGAATTTACCTACAAATAATCATAAAGAAAAATTTATCACATCCAGGAAAAATTATTAGAAGTACCCAGATCATAACAGTGCTCAAAATATACTAAACATTGATTTTAGAAAGTCCCCTATAGTTAGATCTATATAAATTACAATAATTAGAAGTAAAAGATGCAAATTTCAAAAAGAGTACAGCATAGCCAAGAGTCAAACCAGGTGCCCTAGGACATGTAGGTTTAGACATACAGCAGAATATAAAGCATATAATTATATTTTGTTAGATTTGTTGAAAACTACATTTTCTTGTGATGAAACTAACTCACAGCCCTTTGGTTTGCTTGTTTAGATGTTTGTAAAGAAGTGAGGTCTGCATTGAGGATCATTACCTGCATTTTAAGCTATGAAAATATTGCTTCGGGTTCCTGGAATGTCACTTGTGTTACCATTTAGTGCAGGGGTCCCCAATTCCAGTCCTGGAGGGCCGCAGTGGCTGCTAGTTTTCATTCTAACACTTTTCTAAATTAGTAACCTGTTTTTGCTCCTAATTAACTTCTTTTAAATTAATTTTAATTGACTTGCTCTTTAAGACTCAGAACCTTGTTTCTTTTTCCTTAATTAGCAGCCAAACAATAATGAGATACAAAATGAGCCAAAACATGACCAGCAAACTGTGACCATCATACAATATCTGAAAATAAAGAAAGGTGAAGGTCTTAGGAATGTGGATCTGCTCTGGAACACAAAACATTTGAATGGTGCTCTTAGAAAAGAGAAAATTTCAGAAATGTATGCCATTGCACAGTGAGAAGCAGCAACAAGCCATAGAATTTAAGAACAGGTTTAATTAACAACAAGACTCAGTGCCTAATTAAGCAACTGCTTGGAGTGAAATTGGTTGGAGTTTGAGGCCCTGACTTAGTTGGCCTTCTGTTGGCTCACTCACTTCACATTTCATTTCTGTTTGGGTGCCGTTTAAGGAAAGAAATTAAGCAAGTCAGAGGAACAGTAAAGAAATTCAGGGAATTAAAGCTTAAAAAACAAGTCAATTGCAGCTAATTCGCATTAGCAGCAAAAACAGTGCACTAATTAAGAAAAGGGCTAGGATGAAAACCTGCAGCCACTGGGACACCAGGAACGGAGCTGGGAACCCTTGATTTAGTAGGATGGATGAAAAAGTGAAGATGTCGTGGTTTTAATACCAGGAACAGGAAAAACCCAATATGGATATGAACAGCTTTTACATTTCAGGTGATGCTAGGGATCTTTTAGTTGTGCCTGGTTTTGATCTTCTGGTTTTAGTTACAGCAATAAATGTAACAGACTTAGCCCAGTGTTCTGCTGTGGTTTACTCCCAACTGGGGTTTGAACTATTGACTCATCACTGTCTCTGCCCTGCATGAAATGTAAGACTGATCCCACTAAATTAATAGGACATTCCCAGGGCGCATAAAGGATCCAAGCACTTGTAACTCTGAGGATGTGGTGTCACTAGGTCACTTGCAATCGGCTTCACACTCAGTTCTGTTACACTTTTGGGTCAAGACTGGTGTCTGCCTGATGGAATCCATTGCTAAGAGCCACCGTACATTGTAGCAAATCTCACGGTGGTCATCAAAATCAACTCTCTATATATTTTTACTGCTTCTGCTTTATGCAGGTTGATTACATTTAAAATGTATTTTATATACAATATAAAAATATACAATACATATTTTTAAAAATATTCATTTTTGAAATACATTTTATATGAAGATTCTCATGTTACTACATATCCTTGATTAATCATCATGCAAAATAAATTCAAAAACAGAAAAAATGTTCAAGTATTGGCAATGTCTGAAAAGTAATAACTAAAAATAAAGAAGCAAATATATTTAAAAACATTCTAAATGATGAACCTGAAACTAAATAAGTGGGTTAGAAAGGAAATAAGGAATAAAGAGCCTAATTATTAGACAGCAGGTGCTTTTCAAACAGGAAAACAGATGTTTCACCATTACTTTTAAAGAAATGTCAGCAGCACTTCCCTTTACCCAAAGATTCTAAACACACATAAACCAAAGTTTCAACTTCTGGACTATTTTCATAAATATATGTATGCAGTACTAATAAAATTATTTCTAGGCTAATTTCTCCCATCCGAGTTGTGCCACTACAGTCAAAGCCCTTCTTGGTCCAAACTGCTGTCAGACTTATCAATATATTGTTAATGAGAAAATAAAAAAACAAATTACCCAGAAATGAATGTTTGCTTTGTTGCTAATGACCACCTGTACCCATCCATCATTCCAGGGTCCCAGCCAACATGTTTGGAATCACTCAGCTTTTATTTGGGGTATGTTGTGTTGTCAGAAATAATACAACAGCTCCTGCCTGCCATCACAGGAGAACTGAACAAATAAATCAGAATAATGAAAATGAATCTTCGGTACTCTTCAATGCATTATTTGCAAGTTCAGGATATGTAAAGCACAGATACAAATTAGCCTTAGTAACCTGACACAGCCACTTGCAATGAATAACTGTCTTCAGATCTATTTAAAGTGAGGACTGGAAGGTTAGGAGATGGTTCTGCATTGGGATTCTAAGTGTGTCAATGCAGCTTACAATTGAAACACTTTTTACATCCTTACAATGAACCTGGACCTATTATATAAGCTATAGCAAGGCTTTATCTCTGCCATTTCACTGCTCCGTCTCTAGTTTTAAATAGCTTGAATGGAGCTGAACCTCCCATAGTCGTAAGAAAATTAACTGAGGAAAAATGATTTGTTCACAGCAAGATGAAACTTTAAAGATTACCTTTGCTTCAGTCATCAAGAAACCATTCATTTATATATAAAACATTCTTCATAATGAAAATTACTCTATAACACTAAATTAATTTTATTGCACACAGAAACAGCACATTGGTGTGAAAAATCAATCAGTATAATATAAAAGTCTGCTGTCAGTGAATCTATTTTTCCCTGTACCTGGTTGATGTTCACATGGAGTTTGTATTTTCTCCCACTGTTGCTTCTTCTTTGAATACTTCAGTTTTCTCAAACTTACTTCATTCAAAACATGTTTGGCATTCCAACTCAAGTTTTTCACATGATGCTATAAATATACAGCCAACCTAAACAGAGCAGCACGAAATCCTAGTGATTAGCACTGCTATGTTAAAACTTCAGAGATCTGGTTTAAACATTCCAAACTGCATGTTGATAATGTGAAGTTTGTAAGCTCTCACCACGTCTGCGTAGATTCTTCTACAGGTACCCTGAATTTCAACTCCCATCTTGGGAACTTGCAGATGAGTTTCAGTGGTAACTCCTAATTATCCCTCACATGAATGTGGTTGTGGGAATTGTATCAGTGTACTTAGATATTGGACTTCTGTTTTGTAACAGACATGAGTGGACTATGCTCACTTAAAGGGTCCGATAACTGGTGGATTTAGGAATACTAGTATATTCTTTATTATGTTGAGGAAATAAAACAAAAAAGAATAACATGAAATAAGGTTCCCTGTGACTCTGTTTCCATGTAGAAAAACGGACTGGTGTATGGTTGGATAAATTACATTCTGTTATGATTCAATGTAACAAACAGACCTTCAAAATCTAACGCCATACAAGTTATATGAGGTCAAGGTTAAAGTGAGACCCTCGACTTCAGTTTATGTGTTCGGACCACCACAGGCATGGCTGTCTCCTAGGACATTGTATATTCTATAAACTAAAAGAGCAGTAGCATAGCTTAAATTGTTGGTTTAACAGTGAATTTAAACATTTTATATGCATCAGGTAAAGAGAAAATTATATCTGTTGATGGTAAAGTTGCACATAGCCTGCACTATGTTTAGAAATGAATTTGCCATATGCCAGATCAGTTAAATTTCATCATTGTTCAAGACTGACTGTCCTGTCTTTGAACTGATCAGGCTGCACTGCCAGTACATTAGAGCAATTTAGCATCTCCACAAAGTGCAGAGATGTTTAGCTAAAAATATTTACGAACGTCATGTCTGTTGCAGTTTTGGCTCTCATTGCGTCTCGGTGTCCATTAACTCACTGCATTTACATTTGATCTTTTTGACTTGGCTATCTGCAGCATTTTCAGAGACTGTTTAGAAAGTTTAATATCATATCATAAACAAAATGTTCTGAATGACATTCTGCAGTTCCAAAGGTTTTTCAAAATGTAGGCATCGCAAAATGCTACACATTGCATTCCCTTATGCTGCACACATTTGTCTTCATTGTATGAGAATTCAATTAGCCTTTGTCTGTAATCGAGTTACACAAATGCACTTTGATATAAAGAAGGAAATCAGACATGACTTAAATAAATGTACATGTCCCAGCAAAAAAAGACAAAGCTTGCATGGTTCAGTGGATATTTAATCTGTGCATAAAAAAAAAAAAGTTACTATATATTAGAATGCTATTGTATTTGCATCCTATAATATAATATAATATAATATAATATAATATAATATAATATAATATAATTAGGGGGGTTACCCCCTGCTCACTTCGCTTGCCAACCCCTTCTCTGCACTACGCATCAGCCACTTTGAATCTCTGCCACTCGTGAGTGTGAAGAGGGGGGCTGAACGCAACCCAAGGAGATGCGGTCACTCCTCTTTAACCCCCTCTTAAACGGTGATACAATGGGAAACAAATACAGTTTTCCTTTTTTACCTCCTCTTTTAATTTAAAAGCCTGTACAGCAGCTGTTTTTGTCATCTACTCTTTGTCTTTTGTTTTCGACCCAGGGCGTGGTTAAATCTTTTCGCACAAATTCTTGTGTCGCGGGACCTGAGTTCTTGATATTTTTTTAGTTTAGACTTTAAAAACCCTCCCCATGGGCTCACCACCTATGGGAGGGGCCAAGGAGGTTGGGTGCAGTGTGAGTTGGGTGGTGGCCGAAGGCGGGGACCTTGGCGGTCTGATCCTCGGCTACAGAAACTGGCTCTTGGGACGTGGAATGTCACCTCTCTGAAGGGGAAGGAGCCTGAGCTAGTGCGCGAGGTCGAGAGGTTCCGGCTAGATATGTAGATTTGTGGTCGTGTCGTCGGACTTGCGGCCATATGTCTTGGACACTCGGGTGAAGAGAGGGGCGGAGCTGTCAACTGATCACCACCTGGTGGTGAGTTGGCTTCGATGGTGGGGGAAGATGCCGGTCAGACCTGGTAGGCCCAAACGTGTTGTGAGGGTCTGCTGGGAATGGCTGGCAGAGTCCCCTGTCAGAAGTAGCTTCAACTCCCACCTCCGGCAGAACTTCAACCACGTCCCGAGGGAGGTGGGGACATTGAGTCCGAATGGGCCATGTTCCGTGCCTCTATTGTTGAGGCGGCTGACCGGAGCTGTGGCCGCAAGGTGGTCGGTGCCTGTCGTGGCGGCAATCCCCGAACCCGTTGGTGGACACCGGCGGTGAGGGATGCCGTCAAGCTGTCCTGTGGGTCTCTGGAGGCAGCTGATAGGTACCGGCAGGCCAAGCGGAACGCGGCTTCGGTTGTTGCTGAGGCAAAAACTCGGGCATGGGAGGAGTTTGGAGAGGCCATGGAGAACGACTTTCGGACGGCCACCATCTGGCGTCTCAGGAGGGGGAAGCAGTGCAGTGTCAACACCGTATATGGTGGGGATGGTGCGCTGCTGACCTCGACTCGGGACGTTGTGGGTTGGTGGGAGGAGTACTTCGAAGACCTCCTCAATCCCACTAACATGCCTTCCAATGAGGAAGCAGAGCCTGGGGACTCTGAGGTGGGCTCTCTCATCTCTGGGACTGAAGTCACCGAGGTGGTCAAAAAACTCCTTGGTGGCAGGGCCCCGGGGGTGGATGAGATACGCCCGGAGGTCCTTAAGGCTCTGGATGTTGTAGGACTGTCTTGGTTGACACGTCTCTGCAACATCGCATGGACATCGGGGACAGTGCCTCTGGATTGGCAGACCGGGGTGGTGGTCCCCCTCTTTAAAAAGGGGGACCGGAGGGTGTGTTCCAACTATAGAGGGATCACACTAATCAGCCTCCCTGGAAAAGTCTATTCAGGGGTTCTGGAGAGGAGGGTCCGTCGGATAGTCGAACCTCAGATTCAGGAGGAACAGTGTGGTTTCTGTCCTGGTCGTGGAACAGTGGACCAGCTCTACACCCTTAGCAGCGTCCTGGAGGGTGCATGGGAGTTTGCCCGACCGGTCTACATGTGTTTTGTGGACTTGGAAAAGGCATTCGACTGTGTCCCTCAGGGAATTCTGTTGGGGGTGCTCCGGGAGTATGGGGTACCGGACCCCCTGATAAGAGCTGTTCGGTCTATGTACAACCGGTGTCAGAGCTTGGTCCGCATTGCCGGCAGTAAGTCGAGCCCGTTTCCAGTGAGAGTTGGACTCCGCCAGGGCTGCCCTTTGTCACCGATTCTGTTCATAACTTTTATGGACAGAATTTCTAGGCGCAGCCAGGGTGTTGAAGGGGTCCGGTTTGGTGGACTCAGGATTGGGTCACTGCTTTTTGCAGATGATGTTGTCCTGTTTGCTTCATCAGGCCGTGATCTTCAGCTCTCTCTGGATCGGTTCGCAGCTGAGTGTGAAGCGGCTGGGATGAGAATCAGCACCTCCAAATCCGAGACCAGGAGGAGTAGAGCCGCTACTCCTCCGCATCGAGAGGAGTCAGATGAGGTGGCTCGGGCATCTGATCAGGATGCCTCCTGGACGCCTCCCTGGTGAGGTGTTCTGGGCACGTCCAACCGGGAGGAGGCCCCGGGGAAGACCCAGAACACGCTGGAGGGAGTATGTCTCCCGGCTGGCCTGGGAACGCCTTGGGATTCTCCCGGAAGAGCTGGAAGAAATGGCCGGGGAGAGGGAATTCTGGGCCTCTCTGCTTAAGCTGCTGCCCCCGCGACCCGACCTCAGATAAGCGGAAGAGAATGGATGGATGGATGGATGGACTTTAAAAACAGATTAAGAATCTGAAAATCTAACAACATCACATTAAAATTCATTAAATTCAGTAATGAATGATACCAAACATATATATGTAGGTTTTAAAATAAGTCTGATTTAAAGCGTGACATAAAATCGTTGCACTTTTAGGCTTAGGATTTTATATATAGAGAGTAGATATAATATAATATAATATGGATAGCATGGTGGCTCAATGGTAGCACCGCTGCCTCGTAGTAAGGAGACCAGGATACACATCCCGAGTCTTCCTTGTATGGAGTTTGCATGTTCTCCCTGTGTCACCATAAGTTTGCTCAGGGGTACTCTCGTTTCCTCCCGCTGTACAAAGACATGAAGATTAACTGAATTGGAGACAATAAATTGGCCCTACTGTGTGTTTGGAGTGTGTGTGTGTTTGTTCTGTGATGGACTGGCATCCTTTCCAGTGTTTGTTCATACACCTTATGCTAGCTGGGATAGACTCCCGTGTCCCTGGTCTGGTTTAAGCAGGTTATAAGATAATAGTATAAGATCAAAGAATATCTCCAAGGTTTAAAAATGTTTTACCTCATTGGAAAAAAAATCAGAAAAGGTGTAGACAATCTCAGCATTAAATATCATTTGGTAAAATGAGTATAATCACTTCCTGAAGCTACCCACCCATTATTCTTTATAAATTATACCCCATCATGTTATTCATTTATTTACCTATAAAACATAAATGAGGCCTTCAATTCCATTGCACCTCATCTTTGAAATTTACTCTGTTTAAAGTACTGTAGGTATTTCAATTTTATTTCATTTTTTAAAAAGATAATTCATACACCTTAATCTCTTCATTCCCCTATCTACAGTATTTTGTTTGAATTACTTTTTCTTTTTGAACTAATTATTATTTATTGAATGAAGCATGATTTATATATTTTTCTTTTTATGTTGTAATGTATCCAAAGGGCATCCTTAAAGGCACAATTTAATACAAAGTATTATAATTATTCTTGTCTTTGTCTTTTAATAATGTTGCAGATCTATTAGGAAACACTAGAGGGCACATGTAAGTTTAAATGGCTATTAATGCAGAAGGAATTCTTTTTAAGTTCAAACAATATGAAGCTAGATTGCTTTAATGTAACAAACAAAACATCACAGGATTACTATAGTTCTTGAGTGACCTAATGCCTAATTTAAACATTCTGATTATGACACATCTTCTGCCAATATTCAAATAAATTATATTTGCCTGAATGGGAGTGAATTTTTGGCTTGTTTGAGAATGGGATATATAGTATGTCTTGACAGCCTGTGGTCAGGATCTGCACTCAAGCACCATGCATAAAACTTTTAATGTAGAAGCAATAATGTGTGCCACCGGTACACAGTAAAAGGCTAAAAAGGAAGTGAATGAAAAATTAAACAATGATTGTTAATCAAACTAAAAACTTTCTTAGTCTGCAAAAACAAAATATCAGTTGTGAATTGTGTATTTGTGAAATCCTGGAACAGCCATCCATTATCCAACCCGTTATATACTACAGGGTCACCGGGGTCTGCTGGAGCCAATCCCAGCCAACACAGGGCGCACGGCAGGAAACAAACCCCGGACCCCTGCAGATCCTGGAACATGAACAGTGCAAAACAACCTGCTGCACAAACAGTACTTCAGATTTTGAGATATTTTCCCAAAGATGTAATGAATATGACATGGGCTAACTTCACAATATCCAGAATAAGGTTTCCATACTTTTAATACTAAATCTGAAATTGTTAAAGAAGTGTTTGAGACAAGAGTAATTTTAGACAAATATGTCTGGCAAACTATAACAGAGAGACTACTGTAGGTTGACAACTGAACCCTGGTCCCAAGAGATGGAAGAAAGCAATGCCTCAACAATAAAACAATGTCATCCAATTTATTAACTTTATATATATATATATATATATATATATATATATATATATATATATACACTAACTGTGTGAGCCTGTGCTGTAAAAAGTCCGGTGTCGTAGAAACTATTGAAATTGTCAGAAAGAAAAGTGAAATATTGAGATGTCAGGTAACTGAAAGGAACTACTCAGAGTATCTCTCTCCTAGGAGGTTTCTTGTTGTCGACGTACTCACCTAGCCTGTGTATTAGTGGCGGGTGGAAAAGTAAAGGGGATACCATTTTGCCGATGTGCTCGCCTTGCCTCTGTATTAGCGGCTAAGCGAGTGACTCTTTCTTCGGGAGGTTTCATTTTGCCAATGTGCTGGCCTCGCTTGTGTATCCTCGGAGGTGGAGTCCTTACCCCGATGCACCTCTCACTTTCGGGCCAGACAGACAGACGCACACACTTCCACACGTAGACGTTTATATATCAGATATATACATTGTGAATTCAAACCTCCACATACCAAACACAAAGGCATAAGTCCCAGCACTACATAGGCTTTATTTGAAGTTTCCAGCTCAGTCAATAAACTCTCTTCTGTCTCCACTCCCCTTTCAAACTTTGTCCTCCAACTCCCGACTCTGGCCCCCAGAGTTGTGGTAGCTGGCCATTTTTAAAGACCACCCGGAAGTGCTCCAGGTGTTTCATGATCTCCTTCCGGCTGCACTTCTGGGTGTGACGGCAGCCCTACAGATGAGAGCTCAGCCATTCTCCATACACCCTCTGGAGGTGGCCACAGGCCTCAGCAGGGTTGACATTCCCTACTCCATGGCACTGTAGCAAGCCAGGGGCGCTGACTTCTTCTGTCGTCCCGGGGGAGGTATTGCCCCGTTCAAGCTCCTTCCCCTGGTTCTTCTGTTACGGAGGTGTCCCGGCTGCCCAATACTAGTATATATATATATATATATATATATATATATATATATATATATATATATATATATATATATATATATACATAATATACATAATTAAAGTTTGTGAACCCTTTAGAATTTTCTATATTTCTGCATAAATATGACCTAAAACATCATCAGATTTTCACTCAAGCCCTAAAAGTAGATAAAGAGAAACCAGTTAAACAAATGAGACAAAAATATTATACTTGGTCATTTATTTATTAAGGAAAATGATCGAATATTACATATTTGTGAGTGGCAAAAGTATGTGAACCTTTACTTTCAGTATCTGGTGTGACCCCCCTTTGCAGCAATAACTGCAACTAAATGTTTTCGGTAACTTTTGATCATTCCTGCACACCGGATTGGAGGAATTTTAGCCCCTTCCTCCGTACAGCTTCAACTCTGGGATGTTGGTGGGTTTCCTCACATTAACTGCTCGCTTCAGGTCCTTCCAAAACATTTTGATTGGATTAAGGTCAGGACTTTGACTTGGCCATTCCAAAACATTAACTTTATTCTTCTTTAACCATTCTTTGATAGAACAACTTGTGTGCTTAGGGTCGTTGTCTTGCTGCATGACCCACCTTCTCCTGAGATTCAGTTCATGGACAGATGTCCTGACATTTTCCTTTAGAATTCTCTGATATAATTCAGAATTCATTGTTCCATCAATGAAGACAAGCCATCTTGGCCCAGATGCAGCAAAACAGGCCCAAACCATGATGCTACCACCCCCATGTTACACAGATGGGATAAGGTTCTTATGCTGGAATGCAGTGTTCTCCTTTTGCCAAACATAATGCTTTTCATTTAAACCAAAAAGTTCCACAAAACATTCTTCCAACAGCCTTCTGGTTTGTCCACATGATCTTTAGCAAACTACATACAAGCAGCAATTTTTTTTTGGAGAGCAGTGGCTTTCTTCTTGCAACCCTGCCATGCACACCATTGTTGTTCAGTGTTCTCCTGATGGTGGACTCATGAACATGAACATTAGCCAATGTGAGAGAGGCCTTCAGTTGCTTAGAAGTTACCCTGGGGTCCTTTGTGACCTCGCTGACTATTACACACCTTGCTCTTGGAGTGATCTTTGTTGGTCGACCACTCCTGGGGAGGGTAACAATGGTCTTGAATTTCCTCCATTTGTACACAATCTGTCTGACTGTGGATTGGTGGAGTCCAAACTCTTTAGAGATGGTTTTGTAACCTTTTCCAGCCTGATGAGCATCAACAACTCTTTTTCTGAGGTCCTCAGAAATCTCCTTTGTTCATGCCATGATACACTTCCACAAACGTGTTGTGAAGAGCAGACTTTGATAGATCATGTTCTTTAAATAACACAGGGTGCCCACTCACACCTGATTGGCATCCCATTGATTGAAAACACCGGACTCGAATTTCACCGTCAGACTAACTAATCCTAGAGGTTCACATACTTTTGCCACTCACAAATATGTAATATTCAATCATTTCCCTCAATAAATAAATGACCAAGTATAATATTTTTGTCTCATTTGTTTAACTGGTTTCTCTTTATCTACTTTCAGGACTTGAGTGAAAATCTGATGATGTTTTAGGTCATATTTATGCAGAAATACAGAAAACTCTAAAGGGTTCACAAACTTTCAAGCACCACTGGATATACATATACTATATATATATAGTAGTGTAATAGTGTATATGGTACAGTTGATGATTAATTGCTATTGTGATTTAATGCTACAACGAAATATATTAATTAAATCTGGTTAATCTGACCACACTTCGCATGTTGTTAATGAAGCAGTGCCAAGTGAATCCAAGTCAATTACTAGTAGTAGCACTGTAACACTTCTACATAAATATACTGTACAAGCTTCTGTTTTATGTGTGCTGCTCGTCACTGCCTGGGCTTCCACACATTTAATGTTTGGGAGTTTCTTAATTCTAGGATTAAGAGTGTGAAGATGGTGACTGACAAAATTGCCCTTTTCGCAGTGGGGTTTCCAGGTTGCTGTCAGGAACTGTTCCAATTGGTAGCCAATTGGAGATCAGGCCGCAAAATAATAAAAGAGAAGCTAAAAACGCATTGTGAGCTGTTCAACTCATGTGGCAAGATGGCATCCTTTTGAATGGAAAAAACAAAAGGAGTGACTCAAAAAAAGCATTCCTTGAACCATCCCACCATTTTCTGCTGCTTATCTGGGTCCGGGTCACATGGGTGGCAGTCTAAGAAAAGATGACCAGACATCCCTTTTCTCTGTCACTTCTTTCAGCTCCTGCTGGGCCAACACATTTATTTATTTGTGCTCATATTTCACACTTTTTTTCATTATATATTATCACATTTCACAGACCGGCTGACACATATAATCTCTCATGGGACTTGGGTCTGCCCCTGGTTGGACATGCCCGAAAGACCTCCCCATGGATGCATCCAGGAAGGATTGAAATCAAAGCCCAAACCACCTCAAATGGCTCCCTTCAATGCTGAGGAGCAGCGTCTCTACTTTGAGTTCCTCCTTAATGGGTACACTCCTTATCCTGTCTCAAAGTCTGAGCTCACACACCCAGCAAAAAACTCATTTCTGACACTTGCATCTGCAATCTAACTCTTTCTGTCACCTATAGGTGAGGACAGAGACTTACATCAACTGGTGAATCAATAGTTTTGCCTTTCGGCTCAGCTATCTCTCTTCACAACGACTGACTGGTACAACAATTGCATAGCTGCTGGTGTCGCTCTGATCCACCTGTCATTTTTCTGCTCCCTTCTTCCCTCTTTTGTGAACAAGACCACAAAATACATAAACTCCACAACTTGAGGCAGCACCTCATCCCTGTGTAAAAAAAAAAAAAACTGGTTTACTTAAGCAACTGGCTGAATCTTATGGTCAAAATATTGATAATGTTTTATTTTTCAACTTTATGTATCATTTTAAAGATAACATTTTTGACAGAACCAATCAAAATGCTAGACTAATTTGCATTTTGATGTGGATCAAAATAAAGAACACGTACTACAAGCTATTGACTTATTAGTGTTTCACTTATTCAATTGTTTCTGTTTCACAAAACATTGCATTTAACTCACTGGAAAATTTTAATATGACTAGGCAAGTGGTTATCAAAACTGTTTTGCATTAGAAAGTAACCACTGAGTTATTTCATCTTTATAGAGAAGTATTATATAACGTATGAAGGAAATATGTCAAATTTTCATTGATATGCGTTTAATTTGGGTGGCACGGTGGTGCAGTGGGTAGTGTTGCCGCCTCGCAGTTAGGAGACCCAGGTTAGCTTCCCGGGTCCTCCCTGCGTGGAGTTTGCATGTTCTCCCCATGTCTGCATGGGTTTCCTTCAGGTACTCTGGTTTCCTCCCACAGTCCAAAGTGTGTGTGTGTGTGCGTGCCCTGTGGTGGGCTGGCACCCTGCCCGGGGTTTGTTCCCTGCCTTGCGCTCTGTGTTGGCTGGGATTGGCTCCAGCAGACCCCCGTGACCCTGTAGTTACAATATAGCGGGTTGGATGATGGATGGATGGATGCATTTCATTTCAAATAAAAATCGCACAATTGATTGCAATCCTACTCCATTAGGCCCTTGAGCAAGGCCCTTAACCTGAAAAAAAATCACTCCAGGGACGCAGGCTGACAAAGGTCATGTGTAAAGACAATTTCCTCTTGGAGATTAATAAAGTATATTAAATCAAAAATATATATTATTTTTTTAAACGAACAGCTCACTATATATATATATATATATATATATATATATATATATATATATATATATATATATATATATGAGCCTGTGAAAGAAGACCTTGCTGGCTCCAGCCCCTGTGATGTCATGTCCAGGCTCGAGCCTATGGTTGAAGACCCTTATGAGCCCAACTCCTTTAACCTCACTTCCTGCCTTCCCCTTTAAAAGCCTCCACCTTTTCCCTATTCCCTCAGTTCTGTTTTGGACTCGGTTTTGTGCACATCAGTGCGGTGTAACATAATCACGACTTTGCAGCCAGGATACCAATTATACGGGTGGCTGCCCCAAACCTTGCTATGGCTCTGTGTGAAGTTTCTGACACATATATATATATATATATATATATATATATATATATATACTGTATATATAGTGATAATAATACAATACAGACATCATAAACATTTGGAGCAGCCACCTGTATATTGTTTTTTTAAGCACGATGTGCATAGAACAGAGTCCACAACAGAACTGATTACAACAGACAAAGATGGAGGCTTTAAAAGCCCGTAGAGGAAGTGCCGTCATCAAAAGGGCTGGAACCAGAAGTGATGTCGTTTGGAGCAGAAGTGACGTCAGCAAAGGGGCTGGCTCCGGAAGTGATGTCTTCTAAGGCGCCAGAACCTTGCAGGATTTCTCGGGAAAGGTCTGTAGGGAACTGAGAAAGACTGTCAGAGAACTCCGCTGCCCCCTGGTGGAATGTTTTATTACAATTACTCAGACCCTTTAGCTGCCTCCTACTCGCATGTGTGTGACAATATATATATATATATATATACATTTTTTATATACATATTCTACTTCAAGCACTACAAAGAAAACAATCTATACCATATATCAAACACCAACACTTTATATAAGTACATTATTTCAGATAAGAAACACCAAATGCAATCACTAAGTCACAACTTCAGTCAACATGACAACTGAAGAAGCACAGCTCTTGTCATACAGCAGAAAACAACCACTTGCAGAAGACATCAATGCATATATTTTCCCAGAAGACAAATTCTACACATCTCCATAGTAAGAAGGTTATTAAAAGCACATTTTTTTAAACAAAAACAAAAGCAAGTGACAAAATACACTGAAAGAGATTCTGCACCACTGGCTTAACTTTACTGAGAATGGCTGGGGCACAATGTTATTATTATCATTTACCTGACGCCCTTATCCAAGGCAGCTTTCAACATTTGAGATTCAATTGGTAACTTTCTTTTTGTTCCTCCAATTCTAGCAGTGGCAGGTGAAGTGACTTGCTTGAAGCACACAGTGTCAGTAGTGGGATGTGAACCCCCAATATTAGGGGTCTAAAGTTGAAATCTTAACTGCTACACCACACTGCCTGCTTAATGGTAAAGGTGATGACATTCTTTATAGACTCATAAGCTACTGTATATGCTGAGCATAGATTGCCTTTAATCTTCCACTGTGGTCACTGGAAAATATTTCACATCCTGTTTCTGCTCCTGAGTTAATAAAATTATAACTAAGATTAATGTGCAGCTTTAGTTCTCAAAAAACACATCCATATTATATTTTGAAGAAACTGCTTACTGTATTCATTCTAGACATACAGTAAACAAGGAAATGACTAATCAGAGCTGTCAAAATGCTGCCTGGCTTCTATTACACATCAAGTGATCTGCCATGCTTTGCAGCTCTAAATGTATGAATGCTATTGAGCCATGTGCTGAAGCTCAAAGCAGTCAAGGAGGATCTCTGTATATAATAAATTATAAAGAAGGAAGATAATAATGTTTTGCAATAAATTGGTTTATTTTTGTAGGAAATGTGTGATTCTCCACAATCCAAAGACATAGATGCACACAGATCCACATAAGCACTCTAACTTATCACATCTGCATCTCTACATCCTGGACAATTACAAAACATGCAATTGTTTTACCTATGAACACATCTTCTTTGACTTCCATCAACCTTTGTAAATGATAGAGGTTCTGGTCTATCATGAGCTAACATGGGAGACAGTAGCAATGGCAAAGTATTCAATTCATTCAAATCATCTTTACCTAATTATGGGTTGTTGGCAACCAGAACCAATTCACAACAGTTTTTGATGAAAGACATGACCAAACTCTGGATGAAGCGCCATTATGACAGTCATAACTGTTATCGTGTATCAAGTGGTAGACAGCGCTATTAATGTACTTGAGTAGATTATGTACAGTATATTGTTACATGAATGCCTGGAGGTATCTAAGCGGCTCAGTCAAGGTAGGACAATCAACCACAGCGCACGAGCAAATGTGATCACTAACCATCTCTGCCCTATGTCATTTCCTTGAACCCAGCTCAAAAATAGTCATTTTCAATAATCATGATGAAATTTAACGACAAGATGCATCAAAGTGCATAGTTTGTGTGTATAATATATATATACAGTATATATATATATATATATCTTATGACAAAATAAATGTTGGTGCACCAACCTGGTTTCCCCCATTTACTTCAAATAATACAAAGAAAACAAATGCCCAGTGGTGTGAACACAACAACAAATGATAGACTCCTTAAAGACTGGGGCAAAATATGACACTCCCTTCTGGGCAGTCATGCATTTATGGCTGAGGGACCGAGAGAGATGGAGTCAAATGCCTTCAACGGGAGACCTGAGGTTTCTCAGTACTGTGGGGGAAAAGTAAGAATACATAGTTAGAAGCAGTGTCCCCTCTTGGCCTGGGGTGGAATACATACCTGGGAGGAACTCAGTGGGTGACCCTCTGACGCACATGTGTGACAATGTTATGTTGTTAATAAACCTTTGGATAAATTAAACATTTTATTGCTATGTACATTCTGCTTATGCATTTTGATGCACAACATGGATATCTGAGAATATTTACAAATTTAGGTTATTATTTTTCTAAACTAAATTGTACTTTTCCAAGAGTAATTTTTCCCAGCCTACCTTTTTACATTTTACTGGGTACTTTTCATATGGGATATTTTAACTTATTTTTTTCTATACATAATCTGCTTGAATAGATTTGTTTAGTACTTCTTACACCTCTGCGTGTATTCAGGTAGATACTGCAGAGACAGGGATCATGGTGGGCAGACAGTTGGAAGTTACATGCTTTGCATCAGGACATTTGATAAGGGGTATAATTCACAACTGAATGCACCCACCAGGAAGCGTGCACCATTTACTGGCCTCAACTTTTACTGTGTGACTCTGCCAAATTCATAATCTAACAATGATAGAAACAAGAAATGCCACTTTATTGTTAGCTAATATGTGATAAAAGATTTTGAAGCACAGAAGTGTGGAATTTAAATGCATAATTGCAAGCTTTTTAGGCAAAGTGACACAACAAGTCACACAGCAATCCAAGGTGTAATTCAAACCTGACACATTCTGAGTTCCATTTATAGCAGTAAAGATGCCAATTTTTAATTGCCAACTTCTATTGAATATCATTCTCCAAAAAAGGCAATATACACATACTCTTTGCCAAAGTACATAAATAAAACATGCCAGTTCTAACTACATACTCTATGACTTATGCATATCAGTATTAGGTACAATGTAAGAACACCCCTTTTATTGGGCAAACTAATGTTCACATCCCTACTCACTCACATGTTGTTCTTTGGAATTTGGTTGTAAAACCTGAAGACCCTTGAGGAAAACCAACAAAGACACAATAAAACTGAGAACGACAAGCAAATTTGCTGAATTTGACAAATAATTGTTCTGTTCAACATTTTTGATATATCCAAAGCAGAGAAGTTTCTCAGATGCTGTCAAGGTATATATCACATTAAACAGATGGCTGAAATTAAATTTAAAAAATGCCAGAAATTGTTAAGCTCATCCTGTGAAATGAGAGAGGGATTAAAGTCTTAATAATTAGCAATTCCTTTGGCACATGTATTTAAAGGGGAAAGGGACTGTATGACTTGCAGTTTAAGATATTTGAAATCTTTCTCAAAATAACTACTAAAGTTGCATTGAGTAACCATCTGGACAAGAGATCTCTCTATTATATAAAAGAAATCCTGAGACGAGACAAGACTTTTTTCAAGAGATTTTTTCAAAGTCCCGTGAGTTGAGACTTTGGCCATGAGATTTTTTCGAGTCATGCCCTCCTCTTAACCATATTCAACCACACACACGGTACTCTCATCTCTCATTCGTATAAATACTTTTGACAGACACTGTTCTTGCTTTCTCAGGTCTTATAAATTTTAACATTTCCTCACTTTAAGTTCCCAATTAAAGAAGATGTATTATGTCAAAATTTTATTGAAGAATTTTATCATGAAGGGTTATCAACAGAAAAAATGAGTAATCCTAGTGCCGAGAAACGATGAATTCAAATTAATGTCAAAATTGTTGATTGGTTACACAGTAAATTGGTTAATATGTGTGTTAATAGACTATGCTGAAACAGTTGGTGGTGATTATATGGAAGATGAAAACATCAACTTACAATATCCCAAAGAATAACTACAACTATTAACACCGTTGGGTCTTCCACCACCTGAATTACTGTTGAAAGAAGGATGTATCCAAGAAAGGTAATGTTGTACATCTTCCACGGATAACATTAGACAACAAAGGAGATCTTGATATGTCATTCTTATTAAAATGTTAACAGTATCCCATTAGAATAGCTTTTGCAAAGACAATCGGTTTAAATTGTACATCCACACCCCATATGCGAGCGGCAGAACCGCAAGAAGGCTAGCGCATAGCGCAGCCCCAGGGGTTGGTGAGCGAAGTGAGGTGGCAAAACCCCCTAGTTTTCTACATGAAAAAGTTATAAAAGTTGAGCATTGCACAATAAAATGTTAAATCTGCTATGGAAATTATCAATTTAACTTCACTGCCATTACATTTAGAAATGTACTTCATTGCATTTTCTTTTTGATTAACAGTTGTTGAGCCAGATGTGCCATTTTTTTTTTAAATAGATTACAGGCTTCTTGTTTATGCTCATAGAATGTGAACACTTAATATAAATAGAAAGTGTTAAGATTTTCTTGTGAGCAAACACTCAAAATCTATTTGGATCTTTAAAAAATTCTTATAAACATTAAGGAGATGGTTGGCAGACATCATCTATTGTTTACTGTATTCATTGTATATGTTGCCAGGTATGTCTCCCCACAGATATGCAGGTGGAATCTGCAGAGCAGAGTTATCAATGAAAATATCTGTCTATGATCACACCCATTTATTGATGTCTTCATTAGTTTAAAATAAAAATAAAAACTTGAGCACTACTACTTCCATATACACAACAGGTGGATCATGGGGGAGATCACAATGACTTTATAATTAAACTAACTGTCCTCCATGGCTCCACCCACACAGTAGTGAAACAGGACAAACTTTAAAAATAAATAAAAAAAATAAAAAGAAATATAATTCTGACCAAGAGGAAGGTAGGTACGCTCCAACGTCAAACACTGGCACTGTACCTGATCATGTTCAGCTCTGACGGGAGAGTGTCCCACGTGTGAAAAGAAAGCACGTGGCCGTGATATCTCTGGCAATCAGAAGCTACCCTCTAAAACACATATAGCTGTGAGTTCTCTCTCAAAAACGTCAAATGTTACTCCTTAACAATCTGTAGATGATAATGTCTGTTGAACAAACAGGTATCGCTAGCTAAACAGAGGCAAGGTAGACTCCAACATGTGGCGAGAGGTAGACCAACTTGAATGGAGGCTGGAACGTGAGTGAGTTAGGAGGGTCCCCCCGCCAGCCCATAGCCTCTCCCTCAGATTTACATAAATTTGCTACCGCATGAAAACTATGATACTTAGCACGATGAGAGAAGTTGCAAAATCAACCAGAATGTTCAAGAAAATTATAGGAAAAAACCCGATCTAAATCCGTTAAGTAGTTCCATCGTGAAAAGCAGACAGACGTTGGATTTTATATATTTATATAGATGATTGATCAAAGAAAAGTAAATGTGAAATGAACCCACAAATTCCTGAAATTGGTCAATATCACAGGAGTATTGTCTTCAAATATGCTGCTAAGTATTGTATGCCTGCAGTCTGGTTAATCAGTCCACTGAATGGCATTGTGCTGGGATGATCCTGGCATTTATTCTACAATTGTACACATGACTTGGGTGATTTATTTCCTCAAGCCACAATAGATTGTCAAGAGACAATGATGATTGTATTTTTCAACATTGACAAGATTTTGTTCCTTGTGGACAGATTGTTAAATCAGCAACATTAAATTGCACTGTTAAAGCACCTCTGAAAAAGCATCAGGAAAACACGTTGACACTCAGAACTGGATTTTGCACCATGAAAGTGCACCTGCACACACCGCATTGTCAGCCAGAGAGTTTTTGGCCAGAGACAATATGGTGGTTGTTTTGCACCACTTGTATTCACTGTATCTCACTCCCTGTGACTTTTCTTTGTTCCCGAAATTAAAATTGAGACAATAGGGAAGAAGATTTTCTACCATGAGAGAAACCAAGGTAAAAACAAAGGAGGCTCTAGACATGGTAACAACCGATGAGTATAGGAAATGTTTCTAAGATTGGGAGAAGAGCTGGGACAAATGTATTGGATCTCAATGAGAACATATTGAAGGTGACTAAAGGGGAATCGATTTAAGTTTAATAGAAAACATAATTTTTTAACCAATTATGGGAATTTTGGGCTCCAATTCATATTATCAAGGAAGAAATAATAGTTTTGAGTAACAGTGGTGCACCGAACAAAAGAAGAAGAAAGGGAGGTTGATGCTAAGAAGAAGTATTTGGGTGAAAAGAAGATACAATTAAAATGACCTGCCAATAAGAATTTAGCATACCATCCATCCTTCTATATCCTAACTACAGAGTCACGAGAGTCTGCTGGAGCTAATCCCAGCCAACACAGGGCACAAGGCAAGAAACAAACCATTACCAACACACACTAGGGACAATTTAGAATTGCCAATGCACCTAACCTGCATGTCTTTGGACTGTGGGAGGAAACCGGATCACCCAGAGGAAACCAACGCAGACACAGGGAGAACATGCAAACTCCACGCAGGGAGGACCCGGGAAGCGAACCTGGGTCTCCTAACTGCGAGGCAGCATCGCTACCCACTGCACCACTGTGCCGCCCTTAGCATACCATACAATAAGAAAATAAAAATGAACACATTGCCTTCCCTGCGGTGGGCTGATGCCCTGCAGGGCCGTTCTTAGTCATGGGCAAGCAGGGCAGTCGCCCGGGGCCCCATCATTCGAGTTTTTTTTTTGTTTTTTTTTAAGATCGACGCAAGCTATGTATCTGTACTACGACGTTTAATGCTAAGCTTACTGCCCTTTCCTGGGGCAGGGACGCTGAAACAGAGAACTGGGGCTTGGCGTGTTTGCTATGCCCAGGGCCCTGCGCAGGTGCAGGTGCAGCCCTGTTATGACACGCCCCCACAAAAAGTCAATAAATAGAGTGCTCTCGTCGGATGAGACCATTCCGTTTCAGACCACGGTTGCATTGTCAGCGTGGGCGCGGACTTCTTCCCGTGTTTTTCTGTCGCGTATAACGCTTTCTTCCTTTTTTCACCTTGGCATTGGCCTTATCGTACTCCACTTGTAACTGCATCTTATTCACGTTAGCAGTTTACCATATTAATACGAAATGCTACTACTGATTCCTTTCAAAACTGACCAGCAGTAAGCAATGAGCAACATACCAGTTACTGTTGCTGCTGGGGAACGTAGATTTTCTAAGCTAAAGATAATCAAGACAACCATGTTACAAGAACAATTGAATGCTTTAGCATTAATGTCCATTGAGTGAGACATTGTCCAATCGATTTATTACTCGACATTAATTAAAGATTTCGCAAGTGTTAAAGCACGAAAAGTTGATTTTGTTTCTTGAGCTTTATTCTGGAATATTCTTTAGCCCAAATTTTAATTTGGTAGAAAAAAATGGAAAACGGTATAAAAAACACACATTATAATTGTGACAAAAAAATAAATAAAATGCTCTAAAATTTGTAAAAATATGCAATACTGCACTGCACATTTTGCACACGCTAGGCTTAGCAACTTACCTCCACACGGTGCCCAATGGAAACAGGTCAAATCTGGCTTAACTGTAACTAATACTACATGCATTAGGGCCCCCACTGTCTAATTATGCCCAGGAACCCCAACATCCTAAGAATGGCCCTGCGTCCTGCCCAGGATTTGTTCTTGCCTTGTGCCCTGTGCTGGCTGGGACTGGCTCCAGCTGACCCCCGTGACCCTGTATTAGGATATAGCGGGTTGGATAATGACTGATGACTGACATTGCCTTCCTAATCAGGCGCTCATAGTTTGGTAAGGATGAATTGAGTTTTCATGCAGTTTTCCATCTCCTGTTGCAACGTATGGGATAAACAACCACACGGGACTCTCATATTGCATTACTCAGGCAGCCCTGATTTTTGGCTTTGAAATTAAAACACAACATCTGTCCTCCCCATCTTTTCCTCGGTCTGGTGTGGCTTGTCAAGAACAGATGGGTTTCCATTAAAAAGTCGGCATCTGTCTTGAAAATATTGACATAAATTAACACTGTGTTTCGTCTTGTGATTTAATCTTTTGACAATTAGGCAATGGAATTTAATCAAAGACAAGGTGGTTCTTTCCTGTATTTTAGATATTATACTTGATCAAGTAATAGGGGTAAAATATTAAAAGAGCTCTTTCAGAATAGCAATATAGATGCTCCCATCCAGATGAAGGGATCAACCAAAAATGTAAATCGTAAAATACTGTTGTTTCTTACCTTAGTCACCTGTCTCCACAAATGAGGCAAAGACCAAGCCAACGTTAAGCACAGTAATAACAGCACGCCAATAGCAAAAATATACCCCACAGTAACATATCATTAAAATGTAAAAATATATATTATAATCTGTAAGAAATAATTATAATCTATCGGTGAAATGCAGACATGTCACATTTATCTACACATTCCCCTGCTCTGCTTTGTCAACTGTACTACATAACATTTTTATAACTTTTTTATCTTTTTTAACCAGAATATACCATAAGAACATAAAACTAACTGGATGAGAAAAAAATCATAAACAAGTTATTTTGTGCAGTCCTAAAAAATCCAATATCATTTTATCATTAGAAAAGACTGAATAGTTATATCTATACTTCTCTAGTTTTAGCTACTTTACTAAATAAGTCTATGCCTCTGTTTTAATTGTTTATAGTTAGTGACAACATCACATGCAGACATTTTAGATACACAATTATCAATGGATCACATGGACGTTCCATTCAGAGGAGAGATGGTCTAGACTTAAAATTTAAATCTGGTTTGATAGTAGTCCTCAGATTTATTGGCAACGTTGTATCAGAAACGGGTCACCATCCAAAAAATTTCAAATCTACAGACCACTGATGAAAGGCCCTGAAGGAGGCTAAAGTGACTTGCGCAGAGTAGCAGATGAGATACAGTCAGTGTACCTCAGTACAAAAGTGGTACTGAAAGATGCAAATCACAATGTGTAACTCATTGTACCTTGTTTCAGTTAGTGCTAGTGGCAGCTTAACCAGGTTCAGCACTTGGGTCCTCTTCGACAATATCTGAAAGGTAATCTGTCTTTGACTATGTAGCTTTAGTCTTATTGCTCACTACAATTCCGTGTTAAGATGTGATACCATATATACTCACGTATAAGTTGGGTCTTGAAACCCAAAAAATCAATCATAAAATCAGACCCCGACTTATACACCTGTTAAAAATGCGACAATTACATTTTTTACATCTTCTTGCCTCCTCCAATCTCGCATCAGTTTCTCATACGCATCGAATTTTGTTGCAGCAGCGCAGTTACCAATTTCTTTCCCTACTTCAATGACGTTTAATTTAAAACTAGCTTTATATTTTCTTCTGATTGAATGCTCCATCATAGATAAGGGATGCTCTTATGACAAAGGTGTATGAGGGTGTGAGATACAACAAACACAAATCTGTGCAATCATTGCTTCGGAATAGTTTGAGTATTACCGATCACCGTGTGGTCACGTAGGCATAATAGAGAGAGAGAGAGAGGGGTTAGGAGCATGCACTGATGCAGTGCATTGCGCATTCAAATAGATAAAAAAGGCAGTATGCTCCGTGGTTACTCTCTCAGGTGGGCGGTAGCATATCATAACCACTTGAACCAATAGCGTGAGTTTTTGACTTTTGACTTATATGACCGACATTTTAAAATATCAGAAATTATACGGTAAAATCAAGTCCCAACTTACTTTGTATTTGAGGGAGAACTTATCCGCGAGTATATATGGTAATTCTTTACTGGATTCACCTACAGGTGAATGCTGTATTAGCACTATAAAAATGGACCATAGTCCAACTAAACAACCTACACAAGGCGGTAGAAATGTGAATAACTTAATTATCACTTCACTTATAGATGTGCAATGTATTAGAACTATAATAACAGACCAGTCAGTGAAAGACAAGAACCAATCCAAAATTCAGGACAGTAAAGAACTGCAAAAACACCTCCCTTATCTGATGAATGGGGCTGTTGCTGATTCACACTGATAGGATGGCCAAAGCATACATTGTGAGACTTGAGACAAACAGGGGAGTATCTGAATGCCACAGGATTCCCCAAAGACAAGTCTCGCTGAGCCTGACGTATCATGTATACTAAGGGGGAATCCAGAAATTCCCAGAATCTGTCTATAGCATGACAGTCAGGTGAAGTTATCAACTATGCTGCTTGGTATCATATGCCTAAAGTCATGTTAAACAGTCTGCTAAGTGGCATAGTGGTAAATCGATTGAGATGCGTGTTTTTGACATTTACTCTACATTCATGCATGTGGCGTCAATGATTTTTTTTTCAAGTAGCCAACAAAAAGCATTTCAGGTCATGTCAGATGAACACTTAATGAATGGACTTGTGAATAAAAAGTTTCAGAGTGAACAAACTCTTAATCAGCAACATTACACTAAACTGCTGAAGCGTCTGGGGGAAAGAATCAGAAAAAAAAACATCTGGAGCAGCAGTGCACATAAAACTTAATTTTGCAATTATGATGGTGTAAGCTGTTTAATAATTTGTTTTTTTGGTGATCCTGGGGATTTTTGGTTCACCCCTCGTATGCCTGGAGACAACCATGAGTTTGGCTTAAAAGTGAGAGAGGACAATTAGAAGGCTCACTGAGTGTCACATTTCTAAACCAATCCAATGCCTCGTGAAGGCAACGTGCTTTATATATTATATGTCTGCACAGCGAGACCACCTAAGGACTGATTCTTATGAAATGATCCTTTTTTATTGTACTGGTGTAATGCTCTGTGAATGATTCATGCCATAAAGAAAGGAAAGGATCCATCCATCCATCCGTCTTCTAAACCCGCTGTATCCTGAACAGGTTCACACATTTACATAATGTTAGCAGGTCAGGGCAGTCGCTGTGTACACCTGTTACTACCAGTTACATGGATTTGCAATTCCGTAGACTCAGTCAGACTGGTCTGTGATTCACCTGTGATTCACCTGGGTGTTTTGGATCCCATAAACAGAAGACAAACTTGTCTTTCTGATGCCTCATGTTTTTACCACGACTGAGTGGGAAAAAAGGCCCCAGATTGTATCTGAATGTGCAGCACTGGTGCCATCAGGCAACATGTTTTCTATTTGTGTCCTTTGTACTTTCTTAAATTATATATGCCATTGTATCTGCTAGTTTTGCTGTTTGATTCTCCTTCATCATCCAGATATCTCCATCCTGATTCACTCTCTCTCATTTCTTCCACGTTATGGCAGGCACTACTGGTTTCAACTGCAACTTGGCTCAGAAGCATCAGTAACCTGCATCAGGTTAATGAATCATAAACCAAGATTATGGCCATTTTACCATGAATTGAAAGGGAAGGGTCAACATGAGTTTCCATCATCAGCTCTGCACAAAACCATTCCTGTTTTGCTAGCAAATAGTTGGTGCAGAACAAATCTGAAAATAAAATTTGTAGTTGTTTTTATAAATGTAAAATGAGAAAAGAAGAAGATGAAGACTCCATTTACCCATCACATGTAAGTTGTCGTGGGAGGGGGGTGTTATATGGATACCCAAAAAGCACATTTATACCACGGCCAATGTACATGCACTGGCCCAGTTCAGCATTCATGTGTCTCTCAACTATATAAATTCCAAACAAGCAGATGACTTATATTCAGGCAATTCTATCAGCCATCCATGCAATATTGTGACAGATGGCTTTTGTTGAAAAATGAGAATAGCTGGCACGCCTGAATAAATATTAGGCCACCCAAGCATGATACTGCTTTAAACGGCATTCACTCTGTGTTGAAGCAAAGCTGTCCTACCCTATCATTTGCTTATCACAATCACTGATAAAGTGAGTTCTTTTTAGCATCTTTATCTCCATTTTGGAAAAAGGAAAAAAAAAACGTTTATGTTTTGCTATCTGGAGATAACCCACTCATAGCAAACAGTGATTTTCAGGATAAATAGCAGGGAGCAATTTTTCTTGGTAGGTTTCAGTCTGTAATGAAGGCTTACATACTTCTGAGCTTCTAGACATAATAGCCGCTATCATTTTTATTACTCTTTATCACTTCTTTGTCAGACAATGTTCTCAATTCATAAGGGAGAGAGCCATAGGACAAAGTAGCATGCGGCCAGTCAAACACATAATAGCTGAGGGCACTAGAACACCTCATTCTGATAGATTCATATAGCATTCCTGTGCCAGTACATTAAGAAGATTATGGTTGCATTTACTTTGTCTAATTCCTGCATGCCATTCAGCCTATTACTTCCATCACTTTGCGCTTGCTCCCTGCTGCAAGAGAGAGAAATGAGAAAAACTTAAGAGTACTGGTTTATTCCTTCAAATGCCTCAGACCTTGGTCTAACCATCACCTCTTAAAGTTTAATGTCCAAGAAAGACAGCTGGAAACATTCCACCTGCTTGATATTTTAGAAATGGAAACTTAAGGGCTTTGGGATCAAGTGCTCGGTCACCCCTATATAAGGCTTCACCTAATAAACCATGCTGGAAAACTACTTGAGTGGAAAAGTGGTGGAAATCCTGCAGTGTCTAGAAGAATGCACATTACGTTACTCAACATTGGCTAACGAAGAGAAACCATAGGTGTTTGTGTGAGTGTGTCCTGCACAGAACCATCTCTTCTTATGCCCATTGCTTCTAGAATAGGGTCTGTCTCTATAAAACAATTTAATGAAAAATGTGTTTGGAAAAATACACAGATGGTTGGGTTCAAATTTTTTTTTTAAATTAAAGGCCATCATAAGAAGTACAGTGACTTTGTGATTGAGAGGCAGGTAATTATCTTGCTTGCAACTCCTGGATAATTTTCCTTTGGAGAGTTTGAAACTGACAGGTACTGCATTGCAGCTTCTATGGGAAAGATGGATCAAGACATGCCATGTTTCAAACAAAACCAGATTGCTTTTATCAGATTTCTTTTTTTTTTTGGCTAAATAAAAGCAAAACAACCCTTTTATTTAGCTGAAAAAAATCTGTCAATGGGGTAAGGAGACTTTACTTGACATGATATTTTGAAACACATTAAATAATCTTACATATAAACAGCAGTGATGTGGTTGTTATAGGAGACTGAGTCATGCACCACCTGAACTTTCAGTTACTTGACCATAAAACGTTTGCATCTTGTTTTCCTGGTGCAGCCCTTGATAAGCGTCAATGGCATTTGACATCAATAGTTAAAACTCCTGGAAATAGACTTTGTATCTCTCATTCAGGCTAGAAGGAGAGGACCCCATGTGAGAATTGTTGTGTCAAGTCCACTTCCTATGCTACATAAATCAGATGGAACCTACAGTTGACTGATACCAGGGATTTTTGGTTCACCCTTCTTACGCCTGGAGAACACCATGAGTGAGTTTTGCTTAACAGTGAGAGAGGACAATTAGAAGGCTCACTGAGTGTCACATTTCTAAACCAATCCAATGCCTCATGAAGGCAGTGTACTGTATATATTATACATTTGGTTCAGCGAGGCCACCTAAAGACAGATTCTTATGAAATGATCATTTTTGATTGTAGTGGTGTAGCACTCTGTGAATGATTTGTGCCATAAAGAAAGAAAAAGATCCATCTGTCCGTCTTCTAAACCCGCTGTATCCTGAACAGGTTCACTCATTTACCTAATCTTAGCATGTTACGTGGATTTGCAATTCCGCAGACTCAGTCACACTGGTCTGTGATTTGCCTGAAAACTTTAGGCTTAAGTTACAGGGACAGGTTCTGTGTATGCGAGAACTGAAAATGCAATGCATCTGATTTAGGTACGAGGAATAGGGTACCTGGGTGTTTTGGACCCTGTAAACAGAAGACAGGCTTGTCTTACTGATGTCTCATATTTTTAACACGACTGAGTGGAGAAAAAGGTCCCAGATTGTGTCTGAATGTGCAGCACTGGCGCCATCAGGCAACATGTTTTCTGTTTGTGTCCTTTGTACTTTCTTAAATTATACAATATGCTCATGTATCTGCTAGTTTTGTTGTGTCAACTCCACTTTCTATGCTGCATAAATCAGATGAAACCTACAGTCGACTCCTGACCCTAAATACATGGATTCAGAACATTATGTGTAAGACAAAACGTCTGCTTCATTGACAGCCAAGGCCTCTTCTCAAAGAAATCACTTTTCTACAGACATGATGGACTGCATCCAATAAGGTTCAGTACTTGGGTCCTCTCAAACAACATCTCAAAGGTAATCTGTCTTTGACCATGTAGCTTTAGTCCTAATGCTCACTATAACTCCATGTTAGGATATGATAATCCTGTAGTGGATTCACCTATAAAGGTGCAATGTATTAGCACTATAATAACAGACCATAGTTTAAGTAAATCACCAGGACAAAGTGACATAAACATAAATAATTTAATTACCATTTCAAGATGCCATAAAACTCTGGTTCAGTTCTGCAATTCTGAGACTTCCAATGTGGCTTTACTAAATATTAAAGTATTAACCAGTAAGAGATTTTACATTAATAATCTTGTAAGTGATAGGAAACAGACTTTTTTACATTAAGGGTGTGGCACGCGGCTGGGGGTGGTACCCAGCCAGGACGCCTAAGAGGACTACCACAAGGAGGCGACCGCCCTAGTTGTGTTGGGGGTGCAGGGCTTTGAAGCTCAACCCTGTAGGGGCCGTGGTCACCGCCAGGGGGCGCCCCAATGCCTGGAGAGCCCTGGACCTCAGCACTTCCGCCACACCTGGAATTGCTGGGGGGGAGAGGATTGGGGACACCTGGAGTGCTTCCAGGTACGCAGCCAGCACTTCCGCCACACTGGGGAGTGCCAGTGGAAGATTGCCGGGAAGCACCTGGAGCACATCCAGATGACTATATAAGGGGCCGCCTCCCTTCACTCAAGCCTGGAGTCGGGTGAGGAGGAGGACTGAGCTTGGTGGAGAGGAGTGGAGGCGGCCTGAAGACTAAAGGCATTGAGTGTGAGGCCTGGACTTTGGGGGAGTTTTGGGGGTTTGTGTTGCACTCATAATTGTAAATAGTAGTGTAAATAAACATGTGGTGGTGCATTTAAATACATCTGTCTGTCTGTGCCCTGGACTCGTTCCACAAGTGAAATGTGGCTCTGTTCTGATGGTGTGGTAGTGTTAACTGAAGCAGTGCATCCAAATTACAATTTTGTTCATTTGGTTCAGTAGGATAAAAAATATAGAGTATTAGCAGGGATTTATCACTGAGATGATTGAACTTTAAAGGCGCCAGTTTTGAAACTTACGTGTTATTCAAGTATCTCATATTGATCTTTGATGGACCTCAAAATATAATGAAACTTAGTATCTTATAATAATAACAAACTATGACAGGTTTCTATTTGTATATGGATAACCAGGGTGACTCTAAAGCAAAAGTATTTATGAACTTACTATACTCCATTTGATCTTAGTCAACATGTCAGCCAGCCTATCCATAAGGGAGGACACACACTGTATTTAGTCATTTCACAAGGACTAAAATTAAATTAGATGCATGTTGTGGATATAAGTATATCTGATCATTTTTGAATGTTATTTGATGTAGAAATACTAGCAACTACAACTAAAGAGAAGTGTGTTGTTAAAAAATATTATTTTGATTCATCTACTTCCTCAAGGTTTGCTAATATTCTAAACAATCAGTCCGAATGTAGTGCTTGCCTATATACAGCCAGTAATGTATAACCAGTAAGGTGGAAAATTTAAATGGTGAAAGGTGAGAACTGCAGCTGACATAGTGGCCCTTAAAAAATTAAGAAATCCTGCAGGACTAAAATACCATTGAAGACTCAATAGAGTGTCTGATCTAACGATAAAATGTTAGTGTGCTGAGCGTTAATGGAGAAAACAGTCCACTATAAACAATTGAAGGCGTACTGTAAATAACAAAATATGACAGTTCAGTTTGACTTGAGAGGCAGTGCTGTCTCTCTAAAATTCTAAATACAAATGCCAGAAATTTTTTTTAGTTTTATTCTAAACAAGCTTCTTATCAACTCATTCAACAGAATCCCTTCTGAAAACTTCTAGTGAAGCTTGCGAGGCTTTTGCAGAATTTTTATACACAAACTACACAATATTAGATGTAATATACTTCATAATTCCAAAGGTAATGCTGTTGAACCTCACCACGCTCTTTTTAACAAATTAAATTCCTTCACTCAAATAGATCTACTGGAACTTTGTAGCATAATATCTGAATTAAAACCTTCCACTTGTGTCCTTGACCCAGTCACAACAGGCTTTTTCAAAAAAAGTGTCCAATGTTCTTATTGATAGTGTACTTGACATGGTTAACTCGCCATGAGATACTGGGGTCTTCCCAGATTGTTAACAGAGTGCAGCTGTTAAACCCCTGCTCACAAAGAATAATCTAGAATGATCTTCCTTGACAACTTTTGACCAATTTCTAACCTGCCTTTCTTAAGTGAAATTCTAAAGAAAGATGATTTTAAGCAGTTAAATGATTACTTGAACAATCTTTTCTTGACAAGTTTCATTCAGCGGAATGACTTAAGGAGAGTTATGTTTGGTAAAATGTCCAGTGCAGGATGGACCACCTTTTAGCCTTAGTGCCCCTGCAGATTTTGTGTTTCTCTCCAGCTTAACTGGAGTTGTTTTTTTTTTTTGTTGTTGTTTGTTTGTTTTTTTTTCAGCTTTCCTGGCCATCTGACCTTATAATCAAATTCATCTGTATTTACTTTCAATATGATATTGTATGTAAGAATTCTACTTTTCTACTAATTATATAGGTATATTATCTAAGGATATTTTGTTACTTATTCATTATTAATATTATTCCCTAATTTAATTTGTTTTTTGTTTCTTGTAACTATCTCTTTGACATCTTGTAAAGCACTTTGAGCAAATTCCTGTGTATAAAACTGTACTATAGAAATAGTTTTGGTGATAATAATGTATGCTTGTCTTTGAGATGTGGGAAGAAAACCTACAAAAAAAAAAAACAAACATATATTATATTATAAAGCAGTGGCATTGTAAAGTACACTTTTAAAGTAATGTATTACTTAATTTACCCATGCACAATGGTTATCATTATAAGGAAAACTGGTTCTCAAATGATTTTTCAGTTAAATTTGAATTACAATTTATATCTGTGTATTAGAATGTGTTCAATTAAGTTATTTTCTTAACACTTCATATTTTTGAGGGATTTAAAAATTACTGGGTAGCAAGGTGTACATTTTTAGCCTCTACTTAGGATCTTGGATGTTTCATATTAATTAAATTATTTAATGCATTTATATTTTTGTAATTTTAGTTTAATATTATACCACAATGTTTGTTCTTAGGGATGGACTTCCTATCAGTTTCTTATGTAATTAAAAAAGTACATAACTAAACTATGAACTAGCTCACTCACTTGGCTAAGTTTTCTTTCTTTCTTTTCTTTTTTTTAACAATAATTTCATCACCAAACTGACAGCCAAAGGGAATTGTTATCTGTTACTGTGTAACTGTAAGGCTGTTATTGTCATTGTTAAAGTCTTGCCAGACCACAATGTCATTCCAAAAAGCAATGGATAAAGGTTCTCTAGGTGAAAGATGTTACAATAAATCAAAGGGATGCTCAGGCTCTTCGTTACAGCTGTACCCGTAGAAAATGACACAAAATGTGAGAAGTGGCTAGGAGAGGGTGATTTATCCAGCACAGAGCTTTATCGATCGCAGCTGGAAGGCGTCCAGCAGACTGGACTTGTGACCCTTCACTTCTGAGAGAATTTTAAAAGCTGTGCACTGTGGCTGCTGCAGCCATGACCTTAATTTTAAATCTGACTGAGCAAGATACAGCTTAGAGATTTGTTTGTCTCCGTAATACCTCACAAGATGTGTTACCTTGTTTGATAGTTGAGGAGGAGAAAATTATATCTGTAGCTTTATCTAAACGTGGCTGTATCTTGGGAGGAACTCTAAGCTCTCCTCATCCCAACATACCATCAACTTCCAGAAGGATTTCTTTTTAAAATTGCATTTCACCTCAAGACTAACAATGCTGAGGTGAAAGAGGCGAATTTGATAAGAAGCAATCCAGTCATCGTGACCTTGTGGTTCTCAGGTGTAAAACTACACAGTTTCATCTGTGATGACAATTTCAGGGTTAAAAAGCTCACACAACTAAATGGCATTTGGTTAAGCTGACCATAAAGAGTATGTGAGCAAATGTGAATAAAAGGCCAGGTCTTCTCCATTATTAAATGTGTCAAACTGGATTTATTGTGTGTACGTGATCTGAAAGTGAAAAGCAATATTCATTTATATTGCACCTTTGTATGTGACCTCTTTGGTGGTTCTTAAAATGTTTCTAATCAGGGTACTACTAATCATAACTGCTCTGGAAGTGGCAAACGCTTCTTGTCCCTCGCAAATGCAGTGGATGAACACTTTTCAAAAACATTTGTTTATAGTTCAATCAAACGACCATTTTCCTTTACCTAAACAGCCTATGAAATTATTTTTTGAAAGAAATATCCCAAAGCATGGTGTAAGATGCAAGATGTCGCTGTTGCCTCTTTCAACCCAACAGGCAGATGCTGACACAGGGTAAAAATTCCAAGAAGTATTCTTTTTATTCTCTTACTCTTGTAATAGGGCCCAAAAGCACCTCCAACACAATACACAGGCAAAAATACCAATAACTCAGCACTCAAATCTCTTCTCCACTCCACCCACCAAGCTCTGTCCTACTACCTCCCCGTCAGTCCTTTAAATAGTCTTTGACCCAGAAGTGCTTCTGTCCTTCTGGCCACGTGACTCATCTGCACTTCCAGGCCAGATGGAGACTTATGGATTTCTTCAGCCCAGAAGTACTTCTATGGTTCTGACCCTGTAACTCGGGAGTACTTCTAGGCTATATGGAAGGTACAGATTCTCAAGCCCCCCTTCAGCGTGTCCTGGTGGCACCCACAGCACAAGGCAGGATTGTGAAGCTGAACTCCAACTCCCATGATGCCCTGCGTGCATCTCCATCTGGTGTTCTGGAGGAGGCAGTGTCTCTCTGTACCTGCTTTCCCCCATCTTACTCCTTTCTGGGCGCCATCTGCCACAATGGAAACTGGCTGCTGCAAACCATATTAAATAACCACAACCTGATGACATCAAATGTAGCAGCATCTACGGATCATGTGACCAGTCGTGAACATTGTTGTCATAAAAAACCAAAACAACCCCACCCGTAAGAAAATTTCCAAAATTTGAATACAACAGGATACCAGTTTACATATAATGAAAATAAAAATAATAATACAATAAGTGAAATACAATAGTAATCATAATCAATACGTGTGAAAAATGCACTAATGACACCATTTAATAACCACTTGTTACTACTGACAGTAAAGGCAAGAGAATTTTATGATGGGACAAGGAGAAGGAACAAAATCTAAACTCAAAATCAGTTCAACCTCTCACCAAAACTAAAACGTTACTTAAATAAAAATCCTGGTCAGACAAAACAAAGCTCTGAGGTCTGTTATTTGAGGTCATAAAGCAAAGCACACACCAAGAAGTCAAGTTTTCACCCAACCTCACAATCTCAGATGATCAGGAAGTGAGAATTGCTGACCTTTAAATTGCTGACTCAGTGACATCACAGGTCATGACCTCCAGTGATCCCGTGGTAGCCACCACCCTAGCAATAATATTCAAAGAACCTCCAAAATAGCAGCTCACATGAAAAACACAATGAGGTCAGAAAAGACACAAAATATTTACAACTGGTGTAAAACAAGCTCAAACTACAAATAAGGAATTGTTTGTATATTCTATTGTTTATATGGGATTATGGGTGAACCTACATCTCAATACACGTTTGTAGTGTGATTTCTCTGGCGATGGATGATTTTTGGAGTTGGGCTTACAATTGGCCTTGAACCGCTTTTGTTTTTATAAAAGAATAAGTTAAATTTATTTCTTCGCATACATGGTTTATATGAATTCACCATGTTGAGTTGTCAAGGCCAGGTCTTTCTATTGTCATATGTATAATGTACACCGAAATTATTACTTGTGTAATGTCCCCTGCATACACAATAATCAACATAAAAATAAAAAAACAGGTCAAACTTAAATTTAATATTTAGAATAATAACAGTAAATCTGTATTGTTTTCCACGTATTGATCTGGCAAAATTTTATACCAGATGCCCTTCCTGACGTAACCCTCCCAATTTATCCAGGCTTGGGTTGAAATTGTTCTACCATAGTAAGGATGGGAAGAGAAATGGAGTAGGGGTTATTCTGAAGGAACATTACGTCAAGAGTGGTTTGGAGGTGAGAAGAGTTTTGGACAGAGTCAGGATTATGACGGTAGAAATTGAAGGTATGATGATGAATGTTGTTAGTGCATACTTCCTGCAAGTTGGGTGTCCAATGGATGAGAAAGAAGATTTCTGGAGTGAGTTGGATGAAGTAGTGGAGAGTGTACACAAGGCAGAGAGAGTGGTGAATGTAGCAGATTCCCATGGACATGTTGGTGAAGTGAACAGAGGATATGAGGAGGTGATGGTTAGGTATGGTGTCAATGAGAGGAGTACAGAAGGTCAGATGGTAGTAGATTTTTCAAAAGGATAGACATGGAATTAAATGATGGCAGTTGAAAAAGGAAGTCTGTAAGGTTGAGCTTAGGGAGGAGGTAAGACAGCCTGGTGGTGGAATGAGGAAGTACAGGAGAGTATACAGAGCAAGAAGTTGTTGACAAAGAAGTGGGATAGTCAGTGAGATTCAGAAAGTAGACAGAGTATAAGGCAATAAGATGTAAGGTGAGGAGAGATTTGGTGAAGGCTAAAGAAAAGGCATATGGTGAGTTATGTGAAAGGTTGGACATTAAGGAAGGAGAAAAAGACCTGTACCGATTGGCTAGACAGAGGGACCGAGCTGGGAAAGATGTGCAGCAGGTTAGAGTGATAAAGATGGAAACGTACTCACAAACAAGGAGAGGGTGTTGAGCAGATGGAAAGAGCTATTTTGAGAGGCTGATGAATGAAGAAAATGAGAGAGAAAGAAGGTTGGAAGATGGGGAGAAAGTGAATCAGGAAGTGCAATGGATTAGCAAGGAGGAAGTAAGGACAGCTATGAAGAGGATGAAGAATGGAAAAGCCACTGGTCCAGATAATATATCTGTAAGAATGGAAGTGTTCAGGAGATCTGGTTTTTAACCAGATTGTTTAATGCAGTCTTGCAAAGTGAGGATGCCTGAGGAGTGGGGAAGAAATGTACTGGTACCGATTTTTAAGTTAAGGGAGATCTGCAGAACTGTAGTAACTAAAGAGTAATAAAATTGATAGAGCCACAGCATGAAGTTATATAGAGTAGTGGAAGCAAGGTTAAGATGAGATGTGATGAATGGTGAGCAGCAGTATGGTTTCATGCTGGGAAAGAGCACTAAAGATGTAATGGTATGCTCTGAGGGTGTTGATGGACTTTGTGGACTTAGAGAAATTATATGTCAGGTTGCCTAGAGAGGAGTTGTGGTATTGTATAAGGAATTCGGGAGTGGCAGAGAAGTATGTAAGAGTGGTACAGGATATGTACGAAGGAAATGTGACAGTGGTGAGGTCTGTGGTAGAGGTGAGAGATTCTTTCAAGATATAGGTGGAATTATATCAGGGATCGGCTCTGAGGCCTTTCTTATTTGCAATGGTGATGGACAGGTTGACAGACAAGATTAGACAGGTGTCCCAGTGGATGTTTGCTAATGACATTGCGATCTGTAGCAAGAGTAGGGAGCAGGTCGAGGAGACCCTGGAGAGCTAGACATGCTCTAGAGAGGAGAGAAATTAAGGTCAGTACGAACAAGACAGAATACATGTGTGTGAATGACAGGAAGGTCAGAGGAATGGTGAGGATTCAGGGAGTAGAGCTGGCAAAGGTGAAGGAGTTTAAATACTTGGAATCAACAGTACAGAGTAATGGGGATTGTGGAAGAGAGGTGAAAAAGAGAGTGCAGGCAGGGTGGAGTAGTTGGAGAACAGTGTCAGGAGTCATTTTTGACAGTTGAGTACCAGTAAGAGAGAAAGGGTAGGTCTATAAGACGGTAGTGGGTTGGAGATGGTGGCACTGACCATAAAACGGAAGACAGGCCTGAAGGTGGCAGAATTAAAGATTTTAAGAATTGCATTATGTGTGACGAAGATTAGGAATGAGTACATTAGAGGGTCCGCTCAGGTTGGATGGTTGGGAGACAAAGTCAGAGAGGCGAGATTGTGTTCGTTTGGGCATGTGCAGAGAAGAGATGCTGGGTATATTAGGAGAAGGATGTTAAAGATGGAGCTGCCAGATAAGAGGAAAAGACGAAGGCCTAAGAGAAGGTTTATGGAGGTGGTGAGAGAGGACATGCACGTGATGGGTGTAACAGAACAAGACGCAGAGGACAGGAAGATATGGAATAAGATGATCTACTGTGGCGACCCCTAACAGACGCAGCCATAAGAAGAAGAACAGTAAATGACACTAAACACAACATTACGCACACTAGAGTCAGAGAGGAGGTAGCACTTACAGTAATTTGCTCAGTTAATTACAGACAGTTCATCTCATATAATAGTTGAGCAGCCTTATTACCCTCACAAAGAAACTGTTCTTAAATTTCACAGTTGGGATCTTAATTAGAACACTAGAACACTAATAGTTGCATAGTGTCTGCCTGAGAGGGAGGAGGTAGGCACTATAGGAGGGTGAAGGGAGAAAAATTGAATTTTAAGGTCAACAGTTTTTTATAGATTTAAATAAAAAAATTTGCATCCTGTCCTGGTGTTATTAAATGGAAGTCATGGGGAACTGGGTTTAAACAGGAAAACAAATGCTTTAAAACATACCGAATACATATATTTTTCAAGCCAAGAAAGTTATCAAGCATTAATCTGTATGCATTACCCCAGTGCTTGTCTTCCTCTGCCATAATCTTTCTCCCCGATAGACATGGTATCTTCACAAAAGAAAAAATCACACTAAACTCTTTCTGCCACATGCTTGTTATTGTGTTGATTTATTTTCATATTTATGTGAGAACCTCTCCTCCTCTCACACAAGCAAATAAAATCATTTCCTTAACTCAAGAAAAACTGTACCAGGAATGTGAGATAAAATGATTATTTCCAGATCCATTTTGCTGTAACAATCATGTGTTACAAACAAGAGGTGTGTCTTCTTTTAGCAAAACTTTTGCCTCTTCAAAGAGGACATATTCAGATAGTTTTTGGGCTGTTTTTTATTGTTTTTTTTTTTAATTTTCCAGGGCCCACCCCCATGCCTCTTAGCCTTCATTTTAAAACACCAGGACAGACAGGGGCTGATCTATCATCAGGGTGTTCTGAGTACGCACCCAATGGCCTGTCAAGACAAGGGGTCTTTTCACCAATCCACTCCACCCCACCAAGAAACGATTGAGTCTCCACACACTGAACACAAGAGTGGGAAATACCGTGCAGCATTAAGCTACCCTTAGTCCACATGCTGCATTATTAATACTATGATCATCATTCTATTAAAGAGCTAAGTTACCCAGAGGCCTGAAGGAGGCCTTAATCTGGGCCTGAGGGCAGAATATGTATTTCTTTTAAATTTATAAAATATTTTGTGTCACAAATGCATATACCATGTCTGTGTAGAAATAACTTCACTTGAAAAATACCCAACTTCTAAGCCAAGGTGAAGGGCTTACATGTATCTCGAGGTCTCGAGATCAGGGTGCATCACAACCTTTTCACTCACATATTCTTACTACATCTTACTTTATAAAATGTTTAATCATACTTAACAAGCTGGTTAAGTTTGCAGATGCTACCAAGCTAGGTGGACTGGCAGATAATCTGGAATCTGTGGAATCGTTACAACAATTTATCTTGTATAGCTCAAAATCACACAAGGAATGCCTCAATGGGTTTTAACAGGCCCTGTTTTTGACAGCCCCCATAGCCTTAAGTCCCTAAGAAGACAAGAAAAAACCCATAAAAAACCCTGCTAGGGAAACAAATGGAAGAAATATTGGGAATTTAGAGAGAGAAGGTTGGGTGGTAGGTTAGGTGTGAAGAGGGACAACATTACAGAGGGACTTGGAGAGCATACAGGCTTAGGTAGATTTGTGCGAGATGAAATTTAATGTAAGTAAATGAAACGTGATACATGGAGGAAGTACAATTATTTGATACACAGTGGGAGGTCTGAAATTTGAAAGTACTGTTTATGAGAAGAACTTAAGGGTCTTAGTGGACTCATCACCATGAAACTCCAGGCAGTGTACAGAAGCCACTAAGGCGGCTAACAGAAACTTAGGTTATACAGCAGTCAAAAGAGGTTATGCTCAAGCTTTATAATACACTGGTTAGACCACATATGGAGTTCTGCGTGTAGTTTTGGTCTCCAGGCTGCATAAAAAACACAGAAAAAGCTAGAAACTAGAAAACGCTCAGAGAAGTGTGACAACAGGGAATGAGTTATGAGGAAAGGCTGAAGAGCTGAACCGTTTCAGGTTAAATAAATGAAAATTAAGAGGTGACACGACTGATGTGCTTAAAATTATGACGGGAATTAGTACAGTGGATTGAGACTGTCACATTAAAATGAGTTCACATGGGTGCACAGTTCAAAATACGTTACTGGTAAATTTTGCAAAACCTTAGGAAGTTTTTCTTTGCAAAGAGAAGTTTAGACACATGAAATAAGTTACCGAGTAGTATAGTGAACCATAGAGCTTAAGGGACTTCCAAAACTCAACATGATGTTGTTTTGGAGGAATTATGCGGATAGGGTTGGTGAGCTTTGTTGGGGTGAATGGCCTGTTGTCATCAAAGGGTTTTCTAACAACAAGCCTAGTGGAAGGCCTAGTGTCCGACTATAACACAACTAGTGAACGGACAGCACAGCACTTTCTATATGCTTATGTATGGAAAAAGTGTTTGTACCAATGAATCAAAGCAAAAAAGAAATGTTTTTTTGTTATATTTTCTGTTTTGATTTTTAAAATTGTACTCTATTTTAACTTGAGGACTTGTTAAATCTGTAAAAGTGAGTGGAACACCTTTGGGATTGTCATATTGGGCTTCTCTTAAAAACAACTTTAACTACAGCTTAAGTAATAAACTCATTTAAATGTTTAACTTATAAAGGTGGAACTAGAGCTAAGGTAACCAATCCATACACAATTTGAATTTGCAGTGAAAATCTGTGTTTTGCTTCCTGCAATACTCTTTACACTCACAAAACAAGAAAGCAGTTTACTTCCTGTCTGAAAGTGCTGTCATGCATTAATTTCACATGCATCTTCCTATTATTTAGTATTTAAATCAAGATTTCTAATGGAAAATAAAACAATCAGAAGTGTGCATATCCTCAACTAGGAAAATGTGGCTTTAGGGAATTGTATTCCTTGTTTTTCACCCAGAAAACACTTTAAAACTCACAAAAAAACTTTGTAGGAAGTCTCATAAATTGAGATTGCGAAACAAATTTTAGCATTAGTGTCTTAAAACTTTAAGTGACTCGACACTTGGCTGTTTCACTCATCACTAGGTGGAACTGTGTTTTTATTCTTGCAGAAATGGATGTCCTGATTTTATCTTTGTTCCCTTTCATTGTTTATTCTCTGATATAGTAATCATTTTTTACATGTATATAAGACATGCATTTATGAATAAATTTGTTGAATAATATCATTGTATGTTTAAACTTCCACAGTCCCACTTTCTCTCAGGGAGCCTATCAAGAGTCTTTTTACAAAGTTCAAACTAAACAGCATTTAAAATTTGACAAAGAAAGCACCAACCACTATAATATGTACAGGAAGGCAGCAATCAAAATACATGAAAGTCACAATATGGAAATTATTAAATGAAAGTTTATAATGATCATTACTCACAGTGAATTATTCTCAGTCGCCTTCTATTTTAGGACCACGGCTTAATTTGCAGGTCAATCAAAATTAGACAAGGACATCTTATGTAATGCAACTGCATGGCAGCATAATACCACTCTGCATCAGTTGGAGAGTCAGATTTTCTCCAAAGTTCTACTAGTCTTCATTAGCATTTTGTTTTTTCTCCAATATGACAGGAAACCTCAAACTATTATGACAGATAAGGTGTCTCAAAAATGCTACAGTAATGAAGAAATTGACTTTCCATTATTATTTCAGGCCCACATAGTGTAAGTCAGTGAGTCTTTGATCAAACCCATACAGTATGCCTGGTGTGTTTACATTCGAGATGGGAGACAATGCTGTAGAGCAGATGTTCAATCTCCTGCAGGGCATTGGTGGCACTGGCTTGCTTGGGGTGCACTGTAAAATAAATAATGTTACATTTACGGTAAAGTACTGGCAGCTGTGGTTGCCAGAATTTTACCGTAAAAAATAAGGTGACAATATTTTTAGGTCTATGGTATAACTTTGTAGTTAATAACTGTTTTTTCTTCACAGCACATTCCAATAGTGAATGTCTAAACATAACCTAAAATCCATGCACTGTAATAAATATGCCAATCAATAAACCCATAGAAAATATTATCAGGATCAAGCACCAGTACACAGTTTTCATTAAAAAATTAATAACAATCAATAGCAAACATATATAATTTAATTACGTATATTGAAAAGAATTCAATGTTTAAAGAAGTTCTGGCACATTGCCTGGTGGAGAAGTAAAGTTTGCTATTGTGGTGTATGGTGCCCTACCGGTATGCCAACTTACTGAATACAACCCACCATAAATCATCTTCTATAACCTCAGCATGCAGGGAAAACTAAGTCTGCTAACTTTGCTTAAGTTTTTTTTTCCCTACTGTGGAAAAACGTACAAAGGTATGCGATTCACCAGAAACAATATGGTAAAAGGGGCGTGTCCTTATGCAAATATCGTAACTTCGGTGTTACTGAAACAGCGCTTTACCATTTTACATTTTACAACTGTTTACCCTCACTATTTAACAGTTTTACAATGTAAAATTAACAGTGAGTTTTTTCAGTGTAACTGTAATGTATCAGTAAACGGTATGTAGCATATTTTGAAGGTAGAAAAATATTGATTTTACAGAACTTGGTTGTAAAAAATAATGGACTGTATCATTTAAGATATACAGGTAATTATCAGTAGAACATAAGATAACTTTCCTGTTTTTCAGAAAAGGTATTTTACTTTCACCGTTTACAGTATTTTTACAGTTAAATTTACTTATATTTTTTAAAGTGTGCCCACTCAGACTGTCAGTGTCATACTGGCTTTGAGAATTGTAGAAAATGCAAGAATTAGCCTCATATACATAAAAAATGTGCCCTGTTACCATTTGATTCTAGCAAAAATCTTTACTGTATAAGTCTCCAAAAATAACATAACTTGGACTTTATTGCCATGCAAAATGCAGCAGGTGCTAGACATTTGTCTTGATGTTACAGCCACAAAACAGCAAAATGCAAACAATATTACACACAAACACAATAAATATCAAACTCAATATGAAAATACAAAGTATATAGAAGAGTACTCCTGCTCCACAAAATACAAATTGTTAAATGGAAACATATTTTGCTTTGAAAGAAGGAGTTTGGAAATTATGGGTGAACCAAAAGTTGTGATTGATCATTGCTGGCATGGACCTTTTGATAGGCTGTGGCTCCGAATTGGAGAAGGAGCAATTTTGTGGGCAGGAGAGTATCCTGAGTATCCTGAAAACAAATTAGAGCCTGATTGTAGTTCAGCGTTTTTTAATTTTACAAGAAATTTGGATGCAACTTCACGGCATTACAGTAATCACAGCATTGGCAAAAATGGGTGACTATAACTGTTATTTATATTTAAATAACATATAAGATATAATACCTTCTCTACTGAGCATACACTTTATTTTCCTGAAATGTCCCACCTTAATATGATGACAGAGCAAATAAAAGTATTATTATCCAAATACTTGCATCTTAAGAGCAAGAGTTCACATGATAGTACAATCAATCAAATTTTTTGCCAAAGAATATCTAGGATACCACTAAAATTATCATTTGGTACCAATTTGTATATAGATATAACCATTAGAGTGGTGGCACTGTGACTAAGGATCTGCACTGGTATCTGGAAGGCTGCCTGTTCAAATCACGTTACTGTCAGATGGGATACTACTCTGTTGGGCTCTTGAGGAAAGCCCTTAACCAGAAAATTACTCCTGGATAGCTGTGTAATGGCTGACTGTTGTGATGTGAGATTTTGCATATAACTTGATAAATGTTTTGTATGTCTTTATTTATAATTTAGGCAAACCAATGTAATTCAGTGTTACTTTGGTGAGAGGTATTCTTGTTTGCCCTAAACCCCCCTTTTTACGACTTTTCTTTGTAATTTTACAACAGGATTTGGGGGATGTGTCTTAAACCAGTTTGATGAGTATTTCTTTCTTAAAGTCTTTTCTCCCATCCCATAAGATGTTTCACCCATTGGTCTGAGGTATGGCTGTTTGGAATTGGCTTGTCTCAGAGGCCTTCAAGTACCATGATATCCTATTGGCTGTAGGGAGTTGGACAGAAAACCTATAAATTTGCTTGCTCAACCACATTCTCTCTCTCTTACTAACATATGATGAAGAAGCATCTCTCTTGCTAACCTGTGATGATGAAGACAACACAATGAAGAGCACAGCTCAGCAGCCATATTGAACAGACATGTGGCTGAAAGCTGAGCACCAACGATGCCTTAACTAGAGACATTTTAAATAACTGCAAGTCTGTGTGCCACCTGAATTACACATCACCATTGTATCAAGTTGTATGGCTGCCAATATTCAAATGTACTTTGCATTTTGTTATTATTTATGAATATTATCAGTAATACATTATTTTATGTGTAACTTAACTCCTGCTTGTCTTTTTACTACATCTAATTGCCTGAGGTTATAGATATAGAAGGGAAGGTGGGGAGAAGTTATATAAAATAATATCTTATAAACAGTGGTAAGTCTGTGAGTTTAGGCATTCTAAGGCTGCATATTAATAATACAATAGGGGAAAGTGTGCTTTATCTACCCATCCAGACCTTTGAACATAACAATTCCATTTCTTTAATACTAAGGGGCTTTGCCCCCTGCTTGCTTTGCTCGCCACTCCCATGGGTCTGCATTATGCACTAGCCTCTCTGCGGTTCTGTTGCTCATGAATGGTGATGCGGATGTACAATTTAAACAGATTTTTATTTTCATTGGAATTGTTACATATGCATAATAGAACTAACTATTTTACATTACAGTGAGTAATTAACCATATTAAAATATAGTAAAACGTAATAATTTGAAAGTAAATTATGTTTCATGTTGCATTAGAATTATTTGTTGCGTAATACAATTTCATTCTGTTTGGCTTTGAAATTAACATGCAAATACTTTTTTAAACTTACACTTTTACTGTAAAACTTCAGTAAAAACAATTTTTTTAAAATACATTTTCATCAATATCACATTGAATTTTGATTCTGTGTTTGGACTTTCATCATGACAACGCAACATATAACTACCCGTGTTAGAATTTCATTTTTCTTTCTCTCTATTAAATAAAATTACTTTTTCGAATGCTTGGCTCTGAGATTTGTTAATTGTCTTTGCAAAAGCTATTGTAATGGGAGACTGTTAACGTTTTAATACGAATGGCATATCAAGATCTCCTTTGTTGTCTAATGTTATCCGTGGAAAATATACTATATTACCTTTCTTGGATACATCCTTTTGTCTACAATAATTGATGCGGTGGAAGACCGGATGGTGTTAACGGTTGTAGATATTCTTCAGGATATTGTAAGTTGATGTTTTCATCTTCCATACGATCACCACCAACTATTTCAGCATAATCTATTGATACGCATTTAACCAATTTGCAGTGTAACTGATTGACATTTTTGGTGTTAATTCATTTGACTTCATCATTTCTCAGTGCTAAGATTGCCTGTGTACTTATTTTTTCTGTTGATAACCCTTTGTGATGTCGATGACGTAAAAAGTCTTCTTTAATTGGGAACTTAAAGTGAGGAAAATATTACAATTTATAAGAGCTGAGAGAGCAGGAACTGTGTCAGTCAAAAGCTATCACACAAATGAAAGGTGAGAGTACCGTGTGCATGGTTGAATATGGTTGAGAGGAGAGCATGACTTAAAAAAATCTTTTGAAAAAAGTCTCTCCTCGTCCCAGGATTTTTTTATATAATAGAGAGATATTTCTATGTTGAACTCCTTTCCAATGTGCTTCACAGACACAGGTTGAGCGACTTTCACAAAAGATTCCATCACAAAGCACATAGTATGATCCTTGCGCAAGTGAAATCAAACAATGCATTAAATCAACTCTCTGTTTAGTTTTCCTGCTTCATGGTTTAGGACCTCACCTTTAAAATTCATTTACTCATTACTTTCTCTAAAGTGTAATGCTCCTCAAGGTGATGATCATCTATCTGTAGCTCTTGGCATATGCTGAACTACTGAATGGGTGCGCAAATGTCCCTTGCTGTTGGGTAAATAGTTTCTAGCAGCCATCTTTCCCCCCACCACACACCAAAACCTACTAAGATTTAATACTTTATAAACTCTAGCTTTACCACCCTCCTTTATGCCTCTGGCCTGACATACGAGATTCTAATGGTCCATCCTCTTGCTCTAACACTACAATTGGATTTGTAACCCTAACAGTTCTGCTGACAGCTCCAGTGCAGGCAGAATTGTATTTTAATAAAAGCACAAGTAGCAAGAGGACTGCTGGTAAATTGGATCCCTTAGCCCCCAAAATGTGGCTAAGTGAATCCATTAAGTCTTTATTATTGGTCCAAGCCCATGAATCAGCTAGAAAGTATAATCTGTTTACAATGTAATGTATATAATAAAAGCCGCTGATGAGAAGAGACTGCTTTTTCCTCCAGCTCCCTTTTTCAGATATTGTATTTATTTATCAACTTTTTAGCGGGGGAAATGGAGCACACCAGTTTCCGTCCTCGTTACATGCCTCAATTTGTCTTTATAGACCTCAAATTGCCCTCGAAATAGACGAGTAAATGATATGCGCTTATCTGCAACACATCTCACTCCAGTGGGAGGCAGCTTTCCCTTGGTTTCTTTAGCTTATTGCTGCAAGCTATAGCACCTCTCTGAGGACTTGCACACTTGCTCGCTTAAGATGACAAAAATTATAATTACAGAAAGCCGACTGGCCCAGATACTGTTGGGGAAGCATTTCTTCTATCTGTGTAGCAAAAAACACCTGCAATGTCATTTAAGAAAAAAGCCTAGGCTTGGTCATGAGGGAGGGAAATAGCAGAAATTTGGACTTTAAACCTGCCTGCATAAAAAAATGTTTCTGTCTGTGTGTGTGTATATTAGTATAGTAGCATCATTTAAATTAGTAGGTACTGTAAATCTAATGTCACTAGCAAAACTGATGGCACACAATTTCACAACTAGTTACCTGCCCATTACTGTTAAAATAGCTTAATTCTGAGGCAGCTGCCAATGATGTTTCAATCCAGTGTTGTTATTATTGTTATAATTTGGATGATGATGAACTACCCGTTTATCCGAGATTATTATTATGTTCATTCATTCTAATTCATCAATCAAATGATTAAGGCAGCATAAAAATATTTGTAAATATAATGAAAAAAGCATAGGAAGACAAACTTAACAATAAAAAAATGTAATCATGTATCTATCCTTTATTCAAATTTACTTAATCCAAATTTGTTGTTGGAATGGCCACTGTTTTTTCTAGGTCAGACATAATAAGATGGATTGTAACTTCTTTGTGAATATGTGGAAAATATTATTTCTGTCACTTCATAAAATAAACATCACTGTCCCCTGTACTTTCAAAAGTGAAACTGGCTAAGTCAAAAAAAAAATTCAAACAGAACCTAATAGGTCTAAGCAAAACAATAATATTTACTAGCAAACTGAAGAATAAAAGCCACCCTTCTACTCATGTACAACAAAAATAAGCATAATAAGTATTTGAAAAATTAAAATCATATACTGTAAATTCCGTAAGGAATAATACCAGAGTGCATTGTATCTCCTGTAATGTTTGTTGCATTCACTTTTAAATAAAGTTTCTTGACATTTTCATAATTTATCAGTACAGAAGGGGATGTCTCAGCAGTTCCAGCCTTGGTTTGATTCTTGTGTTTGCATACATGTTCTCCTTTTCACCTTCATAGCGACATGCTTTTAGATTGATTGATGACTCCAAACTGGCATTGTGTTTAGTGAGCACAGGTGAATGTACCCAGTCACAAGTCTGTGAGCTTTGGGTTATAAAGACACAGTCAGAAGCAATGTCTTAATGCTTTGGGCAAGAGAGAAATACCTCTGCTACTGTGTCCAGAAACAGCTTGTAAGCTGCTCTATGTAGTCTAGATAGATAGATAGATAGATAGATAGATAGATAGATAGATAGATAGATAGATAGATAGATACTTTATTAATCCCAAGGGGAAATTCACAAGTCTACTTAGTGTTGTCAGGTACTACACTCATTATCTCCTCATCAGCAAGCCAATTTCCTCCTATTTTGAGATTTTTCCCTACATTCAGAAAACCTAAATCTCTTAAGTATTGTTTGGTAATTTGCATGCTTAAAAAACACTGTTTCAAAGAATGGAACACTGTCAACTGTAAAGAAAGGTCATGCCACTTGTATATGTAAATTATGTGCCCTGAGCTTGTTGGCTAACCTGCACAGGCCACAAATTGACTGAAATATTTATAATTATTGTGATGAACAATCCTTTTGTTATCCAGAACAGATTAAAATATTTGAACTGATAAACAATTAGGCTAATGAAAAAATATCATTGCATGTATTCCTTTAATGATATTTATGTTTAATGAGCTTACTGTATAAAACCTCTGATAGAAGACACCATTGTAAATATGTAAATGCAATATTATGAGCTCTGATATGAATAGTTTCATTTTAAAATGAAATAACTCACAATAGTGTTTTAGTGTTTATCTTAATAATATGACATGTAATCACAGTTTTAACTTAAGCAAAAAATAAAAGCAAAAATCATAATTTAAATAATTATGACTTCACCTAGAAACTCAGGTTCTATAATCCATGTAACAGTGAATCACTGCCAGTAGCTTGATGCTTTGGAAGTTGCCATTACAAATGGTAATTGTTACACCAAAATATACTCAAAAGATTCAATTGTAGTCTGGTGAAGCTAAGCAGATAACATCACAGAACTCTGCATGCTAATGCCAACCTTGTAGGATTAGCTGGAACTCTACAATTTTTTAATAAAGTAAAGAAAAATAATATATTATTTTTCTAAAAAGTGTATAGGTTGGAGCAGGATAAGAAAGTCGCTTTCAGATGATCTGTCAATCCTATACCACTCTGATATCTATTGCATTTTTGCATTACGAGTATTTTCGGAGGCTTCGGGGATTCTAGTGTTAAACAGAAACAGTGAGCCCGTCAACCTACATATAGTATATGCATTCAATTACATTTTATTCATATGACACTTCAGTGACGCTATTGTAGGTTGTTCCTGGAGTGCTGATTTAAGAGTTAAATGCAATTATATGTGTGAGATTTTGATAGAAACTGCTATGATGTGCTTGGTGGTACATTAGAGATAATACTAACTGTGTGTGATCCGTCGCACTGTTTAAGAAATCACGCTAAAAATCTTGCACATAGATCACCATCAACAAAAGAATCAATCAGCCGGCATTTATTTTCTACAGTGTACTTCATAGTGACCCAAAGCTTACAAAGTGCTTTGCATGCTGAGCAGCTAATTAACCTTTACTTGACAAAGTGTCATTCATAGTGATTAATACATCACAAAGCCATTAACATTTGTTTTACACGCCACCATTTATAGTGAGCTACACAGTAGGTTATTTCATTTTTGTTTTTACAGAGACTTCTACTGTGACAATCCATCCTTCCATTTTTAACTTATTCATCCAGTGTTTACCTGGCAACGGTAGGCACAAGGCAGAAAGCAGCCTTCAGTGGGTCACCAATCCAACTCATGCCCACAGCTACTGGTCCAACTTAGAGATGTCACTTAGTTCAAACTTCATGGGTTATAAAATGAAGCCAGAGTGTCCTAGAGAACACAAAGTGAATTCTCAAATTCCTACAAAGAGAGTCCAGGCTAGGATTTGACCCCAGAGCACGGGAAATATATGGCAGTGGGGTTCATAGTAAGAAGTATCATAATAATCTTAATTAAATATTCATCAAAACCCTTTAATTTCATAAATCACAATTCATAATTCCACTGCATCTTGCATCAAAGCATCTTACAAATAAATTGTATTAGACTTTGCAATATATAAACCCTATAATACAAAACTACCACACATTTAGTGTGTTTACATGAGCTTCAATAGCCTGGTTATTCACAGAAACTTGATTTCTAAAATGCCATATTAGCTCTTATTCTGGTGAGAAAAAGCAGGTTATTGGCCTCTGAGAAACCTGATTAACAGAGGTAGATTTCACCACTAATAATTCAATTATGTGGCCGTGTAAACCCTTAATCAGGTTACTGTTAAGGATTTTGTAGTGTACATATGTCTGTTGCACTCTCACACGCTTTGTCCACAAAATCCATTTGCAGAGGCAAATGTTCAGGTAATTGCATTATTCCTTTTCCTGGATAAAATAATTTTCTCAGTATTTCAGAAATGCTAACATTATGTTAATGATTTGAATGTACAGTGCAAAACTCAGCAACACAATCTCAAGAGCAGTAGAGTAACACATGAAAAGTTCCTTGCATCACACAGTCCGATTACTTTTAAACGCAATAAGTAAACTAACTCAATACTTACCTTGTTAAAGTAAAAATAACTGCTTTTATTATCCAGAAGAACTGAGTTTACAGTAAGTAATACCGTATATACTCACGAATAAGTTCTCCCGTGGATAAGTCAGGACTTGATTTTACCTTTTAATTCTGGTATTTTATAATGTCATTCATATAAGTCGAATGTGGAAAACTCACGCTATTGATCCAAGAGGTTATGATATGTTAAACCACACCTGAGAGAGTAACCACAGAGCACACGGCCTTTATTTTCTATTTGGATGCAGCAAAACTCTGTATCAGCGTGTGCTTCTAACCCCTCTCTCACTCTTTCTGTTGTGCCTACATAACCAAATGGCAATACCCAAACTATTCCGAAGCAACGTTTGCACTGATTTGTATTTTTTGTATCTTACACCCTCATACACCTTTATCATAAGAGCATCCCTTATCTACGCTGGAGCATTCGATCAGAAGAAAATATGAAGCTGGCTTTAAATTAAACATCGTTAAAGTAGCGAAAGAAACTGGTAACTGCGCTGCTGCAACAAAATTCGATGTGTCTGAGAAACTGATGTGAGATTGGAGGAGGCAAGAAGATGTTAAAAAAAAAAAATGTAAGTGTTGCATTTTTGAATGGGCGTCTGATTTTATGAACAATTTTTCAGGTCTTTTATGGGAGTATATACGGTACATGTACCAGATCCTCTGTTGTAATGAAAACAAAAAGAAGGAGACAGCTAAAGTCTACCTATGCATTCCTGCTGTACCTGTGACAACAGAAATTTCAGCTTTCACTGATTTAATTGCACTTACATTCCTCTTAAGCTTAATGATATGATGAGTCATTTCTGATACTTAGGAATTTTTAAAACATTTTTATCCGTGAAAATAAGCAAAAAGAATAATGAAAATGGCAGCACAATTTGAGAAAGGGTCAATGACGAGCAATGGATGACATGCCAATGATGTCGTCACTAAAACAAAAAATTAATAAGCAATGGAAGCAATAAGAACTTAATTTTTGTATATGGCTAGAAGAATGCCAACTTCAAACGTACATACAGTGCATCTGGAAAGTATTCACAGCGTATCATTTTTTCCACATTTTGTTATGTTACAGCCTTATTCCAAAATGGATTAAATTCATTTTTTTCCTCAGAATTCTACACACAACACCTCATAATGACAACGTAAAAAAAGTTTACTTGAGATTTTTGCAAATTTATTAAAAATAAAAAAATTGAGAAAGCACATGTATATAAGTATTCACAGCCTTTGCCATGAAGCTCAAAATTGAGCTCAGGTGCATCCTGTTTCCCCTGATCATCCTTGAGATGTTTCTGTGGCTTAATTGGAGTCCACCTGTGGTAAATTCAGTTGATTGGACATGATTTAGAAAGGCACACACCTGTCTATATAAAGTCCCACAGTTAACAGTTCATGTCAGAGCACAAACCAAGCATGAAGTCAAAGGAATTGTCTGTAGACCTCCAAGATAGGATTGTCTCGAGGCACAAATCTGGGGAAGGTTAAGGAAAAATTTCTGCTGCTTTGAAGTTCCCAATGAGCACAGTGGCCTCCATCATCCGTAAGTGCAAGAAGTTTGAAACCACCAGGACTCTTCCTAGAGCTGGCCAGCCATCTAAACTTAGCGATCGGGGGAAAAGGGCCTTAGTCAGGGAGGTGACCAAGAACCCGATGGTCACTCTGTCAGAGCTCCAGAGGTCCTCTGTGGAGAGAGGAGAACCTTCCAGAAGGACAACCATCTCTGCAGTAATCCACCAATCAGGCCTGTATGGTAGAGTGGCGAGACGAAAGCCACTCCTTAGTAAATGGTACATGGCAGCCCGCCTGGAGTTTGCCAAAAGGCATCTGAAAGACTCTCAGACCATGAGTAACAAAATTCTCTGGTCTGATGAGACAAAGATTGAACTCTTTGGTGTGAATGCCAGGCGTCACGTATGGAGGAAACCAGGCACCACTCATCACCAGGCCAATACCATCCCTACAGTGAAGCATGGTGGTGGCAGCATCATGCTGTGGGAATGTTTTTCAGCGGCAGGACCTGGGAGACTAGTCAGGATAAAGGGAAAGATGACTGCAGCAATGTACAGAGACATCCTGGATGAAAACCTGCTCCAGAGCGCTCTTGACTGGGGAGACGGTTCATCTGTCAGCAGGATAACGACCCTAAGCACACAGCCAAGATATCAAAGGAGTGGCTTCAGGACAACTCTGTGAATGTCCTTGAGTGGCCCAGCCAGAGCCCAGACTTCAATCCGATTGAACATCTCTGGAGAGATCTTAAAATGGCTGTGCACCAACGCTTCCCATCCAACCTGATGGAGCTTGAGAGGTGCTGCAAAGAGGAATGGGTGAAACTGGCCAAGGTGTGCCAAGCTTGTGGCATCATATTCAAAAAAACTTGAGGCTGTAATTGCTGCCAAAGGTGCATCGACAAAGTATTGAGCAAAGGCTGTGAATACTTATGTACATGTGATTTCTCCGTTTTTTTTACTTTTAATAAATTTGCAAAAACCTCGAGTAAACTTTTTTCACGTTGTCATTATGGGGTGTTGTGTGTAGAATTCTGAGGAAAAAAATGAATTTAATCCATTTTGGAATAAGGCTGTAACATAACAAAATGTGGAAAAAGTGATGCGCTGTGAATACTTTCCGGATGCACTGTATATAAGTATTCTAAAGAGGTGTACATTGTTATTTACAGTGTTCTGAATGCACACAGCTGAACCAACTTACTCGTATAGACTCTAGAGGCAAAAACTTCAATTGTTGTGAACCATGACAAACCTCGAAATCTCAAACATTGTAACTATAAGATATTACATGATTACTCGCAAGTATTCAGTGTTGAATTCAACACAATGGGTGCAAAGCTTCAATAATGAGGAAGCTTAGAAGACAGTATAACGAAAAAATCACATTTAAAATAAAAATATTCAAAATGTAATATTAAGTTAAAATAGTACAGCCCAAATAAATGGGGTGGACTGGCATCAGTACAGTCATTCAGCTGAAAAAATCAATGTGAAACCACTATTGGAGAAGTCTAGGCAAAAAAATAGCGACTCCATATAAAAATGGGAATAGCTAGAGGAAGAAGTGTAGCTGGTCTCCAGGAGCTGGGTGAAAAATTAATCTTCTACAGATTTGCTTATGAAAACCATATTATGTTATATTTGCAGGCATCTATTCCCTTACTAGTTGTCTTTTCATTCTCTGAACGAATCTCGTCTCCTGTAATATCATTCCAAATCCTATGCCTACTAGTAGCCTGTCACATTAAGAGAACTGAAAGTGAATATAAGTGTTCATAACGTCAAAACTAATCATGACTTCTCTGCCAGTGAGGTGGAAAATCATAAGCCAATTGGGGGCTTAGGAGAAACCCATTTTCTTAGAAATAAGTAGTGAAGGTCAACTTCAAAAGTCAGAAAAGCTGTTCTGAAAAACGATATGCTACACAAACGATGTTGTCAAAAGCACACTTACCAGATGTCAATAACCAAAAAATATAATGTCACCAAAACCTAAACACTGAGTCATCACCAGAGTAGAAATGAGATCTGTTATTTGCCAGTTTCTGAAAGATGTTTTGTACTGCAGGCACACAGACTGAAGTCGTATAAACTTTAAATCCCTAATCTTGGACACTGTGCTGAAAGTGGCATGAGCTTATAAAGTGTAGCATTTGTGACATGGCGCATCATGCCTTCTGAAATTTGAGTTACTAGCAAAAGTGCACCATGTCCTGTCAAGATAGCCAAGAATGTTGGTAATTCCAAAAAAAATAAAAGCAACAGAAATGGTGACACAGAAAAGTAACATTTAATAATAAGAAAATTCTGTTTAGTTCTAGCTAAATTATCAAAGCAATACCTCATTGTATTAACATTACCTGATGTTCAAAAAGCTACAATAGTGGAGCAGAAAAATGAAAAACAAAGAAAAAAAAACACAAACTGCCCCAATTAATAATATTACATGCTTGTAAGTCAATTTCAAGACTGTTGACACTGTCCACCCACTTCACATGGAGGAAACAGAAGTGCTGATGATATATGTACACTCTTTTGATGTGTCTGTTGTTTATTTCTGTTTAATTTTTGTATAGAATATAAGGACCACAAATCTAAGGTAGGCTACAAGGTTACAAGCATTAAACAAAACATCTCTTGGTTAAAAAACAAAAACATATCTAAGAATATGTCAAAAAACTATGTAAAAAAGTTGATCACCACAAGTCAAAAACAACACCTCAAGTTTAAAAAAGAAAATAAAATCCTCTTATCTGTTGCTCTAATTAAAGTTTCTGAATAACTAAGTCTTTTTTGTCTCTGTAATCTTTAAAATTCATAGGTTCATTAAATAGGGTGCTCCTCCCTCCTGTACCACAGGCCAGCAATTCTGTGCATTAGCATCAGTTTCAGATTTTAACTACAGCAAAGGCAAATCCCAAGTGGCAGCTTCAAAGCAAACATCAAAAAGCCGATGCTTTTCCCTTTGCCATCAAAGAGCAAATACTGGAATATACGCCCGCAAATTCATAATGTAAAGAACTTTTTTTCTCTTCAATATATACAGTAAGATTTACAATACTTAAACATAATATTTTATTGAAGAAGAAAATGTACAATACGAAGAAGAAGAAAGAGCTATTTTAAGATAACAAGACAACAGTGTAGGCATTTATGAGTGTAACCTCTATGACGCTCTGGTGCCCCCATGTTATGCCTGTTCCTGTAAGGGTAGACTTTAACACTCTGCAACTCTGAGTTAGAGTAAACAGGTAAGAAAATGGATAGATTGCTACTGTATGTAATGATTTTTTGTTATATTTAAATTAATTTCAGTTGCATTTATTTTATTTTCTTCAAAAATTACTTCACTAATCTATGAGAATGTGCTTTGCTTTCTTTGAGTTGCCCAAAGTTCTGCATATTTTCACATTACGTATTACATGTTATGATATATGAATCTTTGTTAATGTTTTTTCTTCTGTAGTAGATTTTTGAATGGTCCTCACTACATTTTTTTCGAGATGCATTACATCATTCTGGGTTTAGTTTAGTTTTCATTTTAAGTTTGCATTTTGTTGGCGCAGTGGTAGTGCTGCTGCCTCATAGTTAGGAGACCCGGGTTTTCTTCCCGGGTCCTCCCTGCGTGGATTTTGCATGTTCTCCCCGTGTCTGCGTGGGTTTCCTCCCACAGTCCAAAGACGTGCAGGTTAGGTAGATTGGCGATTCTAAATTGGCCCTAGTGTGTGTTGGTGTGTTTGAGTGTGTCCTGCGGTGGGTTGGCACCTTGCCCAGGACTGGTTCCTGCCTTGTGCCCTGTGTTGGCTGGGATTGGCTCCAGGTGACCCTGTGTTTGGATTCAGCGGGTTGAAAAATGGATGGATGGATTTGTTATTACACGCCATCACTTTGTCAAACAAATTTCTAGGTCGAACCAATAGGTGCTTTTGCCCTGGCTGTGGTTTCTGAAAGCTGCAATATATGACTTCAGTAGTTGTTGAGTCATCTATATTGCTGTGGAGTAGTGATGTACAAAATAATTTCATGGAAAATTTAATTTGCAAAAAATGTTCCTGTCTGGAAGTGTTTTCATGCATTAAACCTGCCTATACCTGCATGTCATTTAGTATCTATGTAAATATGTAATTATCTTTATCTCTGCTACTGTGGCTGTTCGTTTGTCTGTCCAGGATTTTAAATCACCTGTAGCTCACAAACCGTTTCACCTATTTACCTGAAATTTGGCACACATATACTACGTGACATCTACTATCCACTTTCGGGGTGATGATTGACCTCCAAGGTTATTGCTCTTTTGGTTTTACTTTATTGTAAAATCAACTCTCAGAAGTGGCCAGCAGGGCGGCCATGGGGCGCATGCGTATGGGCGCCGTTCTCGTCCCTAACACCTTCACCATCACTTCCCCTACCTCTTCATATCTTAAATTATTCTTGAGGCAGATTGAAGACTTAAGTGCCAGCTTAAGTGAAAAATGAAAGAAAACGTACTAAGTAATTACAACACAAACACTGACTTAATCTTTTTTAAACGCAAAAAGATGCCAACGGAGCAAGAGAAGAGGTGGGCCGCTAGAGCTGCTCAGGAAGCAACAAGCACATCAACCTCTGAGCAAATGAATGCAAAACGTACAGAGAAAGAGTGTGAAATTTAGGAATGCTCAAGTGTAGTGCGCCGTTACTGGTATTATATATATATAAGTTCCACATTGAAACAGCAAAAATACCTCTGTTTTGCCAGTAGGGCATGTACGGTTTATTGGTCAAATGAACCAATTCTTTACACAGTAAATCTGAAGGAAATCGAAATTTTGAAAATAAGAAAAAAGCAAAACAAATTTTGTTGTCTGAACAGAAAATGACATACAAGGTTACACACAAGTATAAATGTTGGAAAATATAGACTGGGAGTCATGCCAGAAGAAATAAAGCAAAATATCTGAGTGGTTCAAAGAAGCTCCTCCCATTACAAATGACATCACAAATGAAATTATCTAAACAAGTCAGTGCTAGATCACATGACAGCTGTATATCAGTCAGTCAGTAAGTCATTTTCCAACCCACTAAATCCTAAACACAGGGTCATGGGGGTCTGCTGGAGCCAATCCCAGCCAGCACAGGGAGCAAGGCAGGAACAAACCCCGGGCAAGGCGCCAGCCTACCACAGGGCACACACACACACACCAAGCACACACTAGGGACAATTTAGGATCGCCAATGCACCTAACCTGCATGTTTTTGGACTGTGGGAGTAAACCGGAGTACCGGAGGAAACCCACGCAGACACGGGGAGAACATGCAAACAAACTCTGTGCATTGCCCAGGGTTTCTGAAAAGTTTAATTTTTCTCATGGGTGGTGCAGTGGTAGGGTTTGCATCTGGGGTCGTCCTTGTGTGAGTCTCCATGTTCTCCGCAAGTCTGCGTGGGTTTCGTTCGGGTGCTCCAGTTTCCTCACATTTGCAAAAGACATGCAGGTTAGTTGAACTGGTGACGTTAAATTAGTCCTAGTGTGTGATTTGGGTGTGTGTGTTTGCCTTGCGATGGACTGGTGTCCCTTTCAGGGATTGTCCCTGCCTTACTTCCCCCATTGTTAGCTGGGATGAACTCCAGCCCCTCCAGAAACACTTAAGTGGGTTAGAAGATGCCATTTTTCTCACTGAACACTACTACATGAAATATCTAAATTATACGATTCAAAGAGCATTTTCAAAATGGTTGAATTTCAGTGATAGAAAATGTCCTTTCAATGTGTATGGAAAAAATGATGCCCCTTCAAATGTTTCCATTTTAGTGTGGACTAGATCTAAAGCTTTTAGTCAGCGTTAAAAAAGAAGGCTGTCATAAAGTACATTTAGAAAAACAGAATTCAAGAATTTTGTTATTGGGAAATAAAAGAATAACCCAAGAATAACCCAAAATGATAATCAAAATACAGGCTGGTGTTTTAAGCGCATTTATCAGGATGGCAAACATCCAAAACCAAGAGATATAAAAACAGTTATTTTCCTAACAACCTTTCCCTAAGTAGCTCTTTGAATTACACTGAAATTTCTGATGCTGTGGTTTTGCATTTCTGTTCAGAGAAAGAATTTTGAGTAATGCCATCTTTTATACAAGTGTGACGATATCATAGGTCAAAACTTTTCAACTAGCAATAGGCAATTGCTACAAAAAGTATGGCAGTGGCCATACAACAAACTAACAAATTGGCAACACCCACAAAATAAAAACAACTAAATAAGAAGGGTGACAAAATAAAATCAAAATGTAATGATAAGAGTGTCAATTTAAACAACTATATGAACATACCCAACATGTACTGTATATATACAAAAAAAGAGGATCATGTCAGATGTATTCTTGACTTAAGTTAAGCTCTATTAATTAAATAACAGTAATTCTTTACATTTATTTTGCTCCACACAAGTTGAAGCCAGGATGCAAACCCATGATATAATAATATTTATATTTTTTAATCAGTGAATTAAGTGACTAATTAAAATTTCATGTAAGTTCAGGTTATTTTCAGATCACTCTCTCTAACTCTCCTAATCACTCTCCCCCTCGTCAAAGTTTTCAAGATGCAAGGGAAATGCATTACACTTTGATCGTCTCTCTGACAGAAGCTTAATGAAGTTCAAAGGCTGAATACTTGAATAAAAGTTAAATCTTTATATTGCAGCTGCCCTACATGCTGAGGCAGTGAAAAATTAAATATTAACATTGTCCACTCATAGCCCTTAATGCACTAAGGCTTATATTCTATGTTATTTAGATTTATCTAATAAACTCATTTGCTTAATAAAATTTATTTTTCATGTAGTGGCACTCCCTTTAAGATTCATTATGTATATGGAGTAACCAAAATAAAGGAGAACTAAAACATTACAAAATGAAAATAATTTTCTTTAGGCATACAGTATATTTGTAATGATGTACCCAGTTTTTGGTAACTTGTACTCATTTCCAGATCTTTTTTTCTTTTCCCTCTGACGATGAAGGGCTGTTAGGGCTTCTAAGAAGCAGAGCAAACTTACGGCACGTTCAGAACAGCACAAGCTACCATGACACCTCTGACTGCAGAACTGTACACATGTTAATGTTTTGTGGGACAATAATTGGCATAAAGGAGAATTCATGCCCCCATAACAGTCCAATACTCCCCAAAAATAACATTCGTTTTAAAACCTGTCTGTCTCTCCACTTAATTCAGAAACTATTCAAGTAAAAGTTTTTTCAGCGACTGTGTTCTGCCTCACTAAATAGTAGCAATTTGAAGGGAAAGCAGCTGTGGTGTTAACATAATAATATTTCTACCTGGTTTTGGGACTAGCAGGTCACTTGGCATATTTTAATTCATTGGTTTGTGGTCAGTGTGTCAAATATCCAGCAGTAACCTGGGAAGTTCTATTGCCTGAATAAATTAAAACTAGTGAGTTCACCCTGCAATAGTCTAGCACCTTATCCAGTGTTTGTTCCTGCCTTACGCCCTGTGTTAACAGGAATAGTCTCCAGCACCCCCAGCAACCCTGTTTAGGACTAAGCGGGTCAGGAAAAATACTGCCTGAATGAATGTTATAACTTAGGACATGCATGTCTTGGGCATAGGAATAACTAAATATAGAAACACTGTATTTTAAGAGCCTAAAGAGATTAATGATTGCACTTTCCTACTTTTGCAGGTGACAGGAAAATCCTCCAAAACATAAAAACTAGGAACAAGACACAGCTGTCTTAGGCCAGCATCATATTACGCAACTTCTAGTCATGGTGTATGTCAGATTAAAAGGCCACAATCGCTAAGGGCATTGCCAGATCACATCAATTCATACAACTAAAAATCAATATTTGTTGCCTGATGGAGCTGGCACTGTACAAAGGGTTAATAGCTGCATCGAGTTTATCAGCAATCTCGGCCTTCAATTTATTTTTTCCATTCTGTTATAGTATATAAAATACAAGACATTTCTTCTGTTTACGAGGTTCAAATATGCATGTTCCTATTTCCTTGACGCTACATTCTATGCATTGTACTTCTGGATGAGCATTCATTGCTTGTCAGCTCTCATGCACATAGAGAGTCGGCTCCTCTTAACAAAGACAAAATCTAACCTGTTTGATTTTATTGTAGCAAGTAACACACTTGGTGACGTGAGTCTTTGGGTATGGAAGACTATGTCACTGAATTCACGGGTATGCACCACTGACTGCCTCCAACTCGCAATGATGACGTTATCGAAAGTTATAACTGAAAATGACTGAAAAAATCATCTAATGTGACAAAGGCCTAAGGCTGTTCCCAAGCTGAGCTTGGTATTGTATTGACTTAAAAACGAAAGTCTTTTTATGACGAAGGACTGGGATAAAAGATGATAACATGACAAAGGTCAAAACCAGAGGTAAAAGAGAAATGACAAAACCAGAAATGCTAACCAAAAAAGCAAGACCAAAAGTCTTATCCTAAAATTCACAAAAGAAAGAACAAAGTTTGCGAATAAATTTAATCTTGGACAAACTAGAACTACAAGAAGTGAACTTAGTTTAGTGGCACTGAAGAAGACATCAGTGAACTGTCCCAATGCATTATGGGATGTGTTACCATGGTAATGAGCGATTTGACATTCTCAAAATGGTGGTGCCCCTTAAAAAAACAAAATGGCTTTGAAAATTAAAATAAAAATCTGTAAACTTTTAAACAAAATCTCCAAATGAAAACCAATTATCAGAAATAGACTCTCAGAAAAACCCTTATTTTAAATCGTCCAAAAAGCTCAAGAAAAAGTAAATAAAAACATGAATTACAACAGGTATTTGCACGCTTCATCATCATTGACATGATGCCCAATACAGGTAAGCACAAACATCTATGCAGGGTTCAGATTTATTTATTTCCTAAGAAAGTCTCAGCTCTCTTTTTCAAATCCTCCTGATTTCAAGCATACACTCCTAGTTTTGCCAGTGGATGGCTGCCACTCTTAAATTTAGCCCTGCCCAGCCTGCTGTCACTCAAACATCTAGGCCAACCCACAGCCAGTGTCAAAAAACTTGTCCCGCCCCCAGCAGACTGCTGTGTCTCACTCCTGCTTGTACAGTAAAGAGCTTTCTGAACTCTGTCACAATATCTGCTTGCATTGAGTAAATTATAACATTGTGTTACGCATCTCCCGAGTTTGTCACTGTTCTATTAAACCTAAATACAGTATGTACAAAATAGTGTTTCTATTTTTAAAAATTTACTATATATTTGCATCAGGTTTTGTGGAGATCTGATGGGGGGCCCAGTTTGGTCTGTATGGCCCTCATTTGTGGGGATTGCCAGGGAATTCCCTATGCTATTGGGTATAAATTTTAATTCGGAATACATTTCTACATTACATCTATCTTCTTTTTTTGTTGACACTAGGTAAGCTTACCTGTTGAAGACAGGTGACAGAATAAATTTTAAAATAGCATTCCCCTGGCGCCTCTCCTCGGAATCTTCATGTGCCTCCACCTCTCTTGCCCTATGGGTACCTTCAGTGTTCTTCCTAAAGCTCTCCTCAGTATCCTTGCGTGTCTCAACCTCTCTGGCCTGGCAGCTCCTCTCTCTCTTGCGTTCCTATAAAATCTGCTTCTCAGAGTGTTATTTTGACTCACCATGCTTGGCTCTTGTCTGCTTTATGACTATTACTAATAGCAGACACACTGCAAAAAAATGCATATGTAAAAACTAGACAAAAAAACTTCAAACGGGAGTTGTTTTACTTTTATTTAGCAAAATAATCTGCCAATGGGGTGAGCAAAATTGACTTGACAAGATTTCTTAAAGTAAGCTAAATAACCATAAATACGTTTTTTTGATAAGTCTTTTTTAATTCTTACAATAAGGAAAACAAGATTTACTGTAATGTCATGAAATAATGATGGAATAAGAAATAAACTTGATTCATTAGGATTAAAAGTCAAGACTGAGGTAAAGAATTTAGGGGTAATTATTGACTCTGATTTAAATTTTAAATCACATATTAATCAGATTACTTAAGAAATATAGCAAAAGGTAGACCTCTTATAACTTTGCAAGATGCTGATAAATTAGTTCACGCTTTTGTTTTCAGTCGGCTAGATTACTGTAATTCACTCCTCTCAGAATTATCCAAAAAAAGACCAATCAATTGCAATTAGTGCAGAATGCAGCTGCTAGAATCTTAACTAGGAAAAGAAAATCAGAGCACATCACGCCAGTTCTGATGTTACTACACTGGTTACCCGTGCCATTTAGAAATTGACTTTTAAATACTGTTTATGGTTTGCAAAGCCCCAAATATTCTCGCTCCATCCAATATTTTAGAATGCCTTTCACCTTATATTCCATATTGTACCCTTAGATATTAAAATGAGTGTCCGCTTATAATTCTAAGAGCTAAACCTAAAAGAAAAGGTGAAGCAGCCTTCTGCTGTTATGCACCTGAAATCTGGAATAGCTGACCGATAAGAATTTGCCAGGCTAATACTGTGGAGCATGTTTAAAAACTACTGAAAACACATTATTTTAACATGGCTATCTCATAGCTTCATTTTAGTTTAATCCTGATATTCTGTAAATGCATTTAATTATCATTATCATTCATGGTGGCTTCGAAATCTATACTAACCTCTACTTTCTCTCTTGTTTTTTGTCCGGTTTTCTGTGGTGGCAATCAACGCCATCACCACCTGATCAAAGCACCATGCAGTCCTTAAATTGATGGATTGAAGGCCAGGTGTCCAACATGACCATCGTCGTCTAATTCTTCTATGTGAAGCTTATAAACCATGAGGACTGCTTGAGATCATTAATGTTAGGTAGAATGCCTAGAGGGGGCTGGGTGGTCTCCTGGCCTCAAAACCTCTGCAGATTTTTTTTTTTTTTTTTCTCCAGCCGTCAGGAGTTTTATTTTATTTTTTTTTTGTTTTTTCTGACCTCCCAGGCCATCGGCCCTTGCTTATTTTCTATGTTAATTAGTATTTCCAAATTTTGTTTTTATATTTTGTCTTTTATTTTCTCCTTCTTCATCCTGTACAGCACTTTGAGCTACATCATTTGTATGAAAATGTGCTATATAAATAAATATTGTTGTTTTTGTTTTCAACTTGCTTAGATTTCATTTTGTTGAAGTGCACCTGCTGTGAAAACATCATTTGTATTCTTGCACATATTGTACATCCCATATCAAGTTGCACCTTGTTAGTATTTAGCCACCTAATCTCACTCTGTAAATTATTCGCTTTGTTGTCATTGAAATGCTTCATTTGAACTCCTTTATTGTAAAAAAATAAGGAATTTAACTTCACACCTCTAAACGTTTGAGTTAGCATCCGTATCACTGCCAAACTGACCAATCAGGCCAAAGCCAAACTGATTAACCTGCAGTCTAACCCTTGCAGCACTGGCACAATTGAGGAGTTGACCTTGGGGTGCGGCTGCTACTTCTTCACAGGGTACACTAATTCACACCTTTATGTTAATTCATACTTGGCTAATTTAAAGGCACCAGGCAACTTTATTTTTCATATCTTTGATAAGTAAGCACAAATGGGGAGTATTTGAAGAAAACCTCACCCATACACAGGATGACCATGCACAACTGCATTCAGACAGTGATAGAACTGCATTCAAAGCCAGGAGCTGGGAGCTGTGAGGTGGCAGCACCACACAATGAATTTCTATTCATATTTTAAATTTTTTTTATTATTGAAAATCCCATTTATTTCATTTCATAAGCTGTTACTTCCCATACCAGATTCTTTGACCAGGGCTTGAGTTTACTTTGATGTCTCACTACAATTACTATAATGTCTTAGGTTGTCACAAAGTATTTTTCTACTCAGTATTTTGCTGTCAAGCACTTCAGCACAAGATTTTAAAGTGGAAAGACAACAATTTATAACTCAGTCATCTGTGTGATTAAGCAAAGGAAATGCTGATTTTGTAGAAAAAGACAAATTCCCAGCTGGGGACTACAGTGGGATACAGTAATAAAAAACACAAATAAATCTAGTTATAAAACTCAAATAAAGTAAAAGGAAATTGTGAATAACAATAATCCAGGTTGGCATAATACTATATTTTATGCAATATTTCTAGTACAGAATATGAAGGCAAATAAATGCAAAGATGTTGCATTTATTAGAAACATAAACTAGAAGCATAGGTTCCCAGCTGACCTCAGACTTCTGTACTGTATAATAAAAGGTCAGACCAGGGTGGCTCTTCTGCTGTAGACCAATGTGGGAGGAACGCACTGGATGTGCATGCACTTCAGAATGGGTAATGCACTTGAAGCTAAGCATGTTCAGAGCTGGCCAGTACTTGGACAGGAGACCAACAAGGAAAACTGCTGGAAGAAGTGTTGGAGAAGCCATTGCTGGGGTATACCCTGTGGTCTGAATGTGGATATCAATGCCCCAGTGCAATGATGGAAACACTGTGTTGTAAAAATGACAATGTCCTTTGGATGTGACATGAAATCGAGGTGCTGAATCTTTATGGTCTGGGCATCCTTTCCCGATGTCCTGGCTAAACTGCTCACCATGGCCTAACCATTCTGGATCATCAAATTTATCCCCTGCCTCTACCTGGCTAACTATCTCTTACCCCTTCACCACCCAACAGCTAAAGTGTGGTGAGAGTATTGGAACAAAATGGCTGTTGTTACATCATCCAGGTGGATGCTGCACATTAGTGGTGGTTGTCTCCTCTATGTCAAGCACTTTGAGTGGTGAAAAAATCGCTATATAAATGTAAAGAATTATTATTATTATTATTATATAAAGATAAGTGCTACTCATAGACAGTTCTCATTTTTGATCAGTGTATGATAGCACTATAACCTGCTTTAACGTTGATTATTAAAAAATGTACATATGTACAGGTATATATATATATATATATATATACTGTTTATATATATATATATATATATATATATATATACTGTATATATATATATACTAGCTGTGTAAGCCCGTGCTGTAAAAAGCTACAGATCCTAGAAACTACTGAAATCGTCAGAAAACAAATTGAAATGTAGAGATGTCAGGTAATTGAAAGGAACTACTCTGAGCATCTCTCTCCTGGGAGGATTCATTTTGCCGATATGCTCACCTTATGTCTGTATTAGCGGTTAAGCGAGTGACTTTCTTTGGAGGTTTCATTTTGCTAATGTGCTGGCCTTGCTTGTGTATCCTTCTGGGTCAGACAGACACAAACACTTCCACTAGTAGACATTTATATACTGTATATATATATATATATATATATATATATATATATATATATAAAATGACGGATGGCCGGGACCCATGCCTGGCCAGGACGCTCCTTCAGCAAAACATCTACCCCTGGATGTCAGATGGCAGCCTTACTGGATTGAAGCGGTGCCGTGGTCTCCCGCAAGGCTTCATGGGAGTTGGAGTTTGGTGCAGTCTTGTTGGGTGCCGCAAGCACCACCAGGAAGTGCTGCAGCAGGAGCTGCTGGCCCCGGAAGTGCAGCCGGATGTTGGCAATCAAACACCTGGAGCACTTCCGGGTACCCAATAAAAGCGACCACCACTCAGCAGCCAGAGTCGGGTGGAGGAGGACAAGGTTGCCGAGGAGGAGTAATAATAATTTAGTTAATTATTTAGTTTAATAATTTAGTTATTTTAGAAAAATAACAAAATGGGGAGAGGAAGTGTGTTATGCGTAACTTCATAGGACAAGACTTTTGATCTCTGCGGTGGGTTGGCACCCTGCCTGGGGTTTGTTTCCTGCCTTGTGCCCTGTGTTGGCTAAGATTGGCTCCAGCAGACCCCCGTGACCCTATAGTTAGGATATAGCGGGCTGGATAATGGATGGATGGACTTTTAATCTGCCTATGTTACAGTAAGCCAGTACTGGTAACAGGACTTTTAATTTGAATTGTCTGGAGAGCTGAGGTTGAAAGATTTCCTGTACAGCAGTCGCTACAGAAGGAAGTTCCTTAAACAAATAAAAAGAGTTTGAGGTTTTTTTTTTTGCAAGTTAGAATTTAATATAAGTTTATATGATAGAATTTCAGTTCTACAAATAGTAATAGTTTCTACTTTCTATGATTTTTTTTCTCAAGAACTCAGGGGAGTAAAAGAAAATAAAAACTCTTTAAAGTAAGCTACATGGCGCCCAGTGTTTATGTTATGCTATCTTTGTTTTTTTTCTTTTGTTATTTCTTTAATAAATCTGCCAATTATTTATTTATAGTTATTTGTTGCTCTGTCTTTAATGCCTTCTTTAACTAAACCTAGAGTAAAATTGTAAAGTGCTGAGTGGTGAGTGGTGGTTGTTGTGGTGGCAAGAAAGCTTCTGTTACCCTCCTCACCCACTAAGCACCCTCAGACAGAAAGTGAAAATTCTGAAAACAAAAACATATTCAGAAAGTAAATTGATAGATAAATAAAGAAAACAATAGCAGACATGTATCATTTTTAAGAGATGTTAAGCACCGATACAAATTAGAGATGCATATTTTTAACTAGGTTTTAGCAGTAATTTCTGGGCACTTAATATAATGCTTTCTAAAAACGAAAGAAACATTTCAATAAGTAAATAACTTTCTTAGCATGTCAGAACTGGGTGAATCTATCCATCCATTTTCCAACCCCTTGAATCCGAACACAGGGGTCTGCTGGAGCCAATCCCAGGGCGCAAGGCAGGGACCAATCCTGGGCAGGGCGCCAACCCACCACAGGACACATACACCCACACACCAAGCACACACTAGGGACAATTTAGAGCCACCAGTCCACCTAACCTGCATGTCTTTGGACTGTGGGAGGAAACCAGAGTACCCAGAGGAAACCCACACAGACAAAGGGAGAACATGCAAACTCCATGCAGGGAGGACCTGGGAAGTGAACCCGGGTCTCCTAACTGCGAGGCAGCAATGCTACCACTGCACCACCGTGCTGCCCGAATTGGGGGAATAGACTAAAAAAATCATACAAAATAAATAGCACTTGATTAATTAAACTGTTAGAGGTTTGTTCCTTTTTCTGACCTTTTATGGAAGTCCTTTTATCTAGTGTCTAGTGTCCACATTTCTCTGTTCCTTTTAGTTTTGGTAATGAAATATATTTGGACCCTTTCATCCACAATTTTGTATTTTTCTTGCTGCCATTTTGTCTTTCATTGTTAGAGCCAACATGTTGGTTGTTGGGGGGCGTCTTAATCACAATGCAGTGGGATACAACGTCACCCATGAAAACATTTTCTTGTCCAAGCTACGGATTCAATATTAATTACTAATTGCATTTGCAAACCTTCTCTCATTGATTCCATTTATTTTTGACCTTTTTCTATAGTTTTTAACCATGGTGTTTGTCTTAGGTTTTGGTAGAGCTGCTTATTCTTTTTGATATCCTGGTTTTGACTGTTTTCTGGCTTATGTTTATCTCCTGGCTTACTCTGTAATCTTATCTGTTTGCAGATTTGACTGGTTTAGGAAATCAGAGAATAAAACTGTTGTTTCTGAAATGTTTAAATTTATGTTTTAGGTCTGTCTTGTTCATTTTTGCTTCTTTTATTTGTTAATGTTACTTTTGTTGAATATTTAAATTATTCTTTGCTTTTGATTGTGTCTATGTATGTAAGTTCCCTGAGTTATGAGCCTGTGTTTTGTGGATGGTTCCTCCACCCTATCAATCCGGAAGGGTCTCCTAAAGTTATTGTGGTTATTTTAAATGTGATAGGGAGTTTTTGGTGAGTTCTTGCATTTTTTTTATTATTTTATACTTGTGTTCTTTTGGATTTGTGAGCTCTGTGCTCTCCTTGTACTTTTAGGCAACTCCATTTGGACATTGTGCTCTATGGAGCTTCACCAGATTATTTGTGAAAAATAAAATTATTTCTATAATGTTTCTTTGTTTGCCCATTTATCTAGCTGGTGTTTGGCTGTATAGCACTTTCTAGTGGACACTGGAAATGATTTTGCAGCTTTTTGGGACTTACATGCCTTGGGACTCCTAATCATAACTCAAACCAAAAGCAAAACCTAAAATAAATCTAAAAAAGGTCCATCACCTTCCAGTCACTGTAGTAGAAAATTAGATTGTTATTTTTGATTTGTTTTGTATGTAGAGGGGCATGTTGCCATCTTACCTAGGAAAAAAGAATCTGAACTCACAACCAATGTGTTATGTTTCAGCCAGAATTTATTTCCTGGTTTATGATTATTTTCTGGGCCTTTTTTGTTGATTTTTTTTTTTATAATATTTCTATACAGTTACTGTTATGTTTTTTAACATTTGTACGGAAGCTCTGAACCGCACAGTGAAAAAACCCTTATTTCGTACGTACGTGAAAACATCTCGTACATACGTGAAAACATCTCGTATGTATGAGATGTTTTCAGGTAAGTACAAGATACTTTCACATACGTACAAGATACTTTCACGTACGTACGAGATACTTTCACGTATGTACGAGATAAACTTAGATTAAAATATTACAAAAGTGTGCTTCGGGGCTTCCTAATTACGACCTTACCAAGGCCATGGCGCTTCAGTTTGACGTCACTTCCAGCACTTGTAGCGCGGTAAAATAAAAAAGCAGATGGATGGGCTTTTATTTATTAAAGGAGTGTGGGATGGTTAGAGTTGGGTTTAACAGCAGCTTGCAGTACCTACGTCAGGTAATGCCCAGAACGTCAGTCACAAAATGCCCATCGTATACCCCGTTACACTGTGGTTAAGATTAGGCTTGTGGGAGGGTAACGGTTTAGTTACGTTCCATTTAACTTAGGGATCCATCTTGTCAAATACGTGACAATAAAAATCCGCCGCAACACAATTTAGATCTCTGCTGTACTTTTAAAGATCGCAGTTCATTTTTGCACAATGCAACGGGTGACCCAGTGTGCCAGGTTTGCCAGTGGATTTCACTAGGATATTCAAGTTTGGCTTTTTAGCAAGGGTACATTTCTTGTCTGAAAACGGCAGGAGTTACAGTGCCCCGATTTGGATTTAACTCTTTAGATGCACGTTGAATCACATAGTTCATTAGTTCAGATATGCGATCGAGTGTGCCAGGTTTACCAGAGAATTAAATTAGTGAACCTGCATTGAACTGGGTAAACTTCACACGCACTAAATACATGAAATATGAATTCCTTTCGTAACTTGTGCGAATAACAAGCTGCGGGCTAGAAAGTAAATGGCTAACTAATGTAATTTCCTTTCACTATAAATTAGTGCATTGGTTAGTGGTGCTGCTTCGCGGATTTAACGATCTGGGCTTTAATGCATAGCCTGCCTTTATAAACTTGCCAATATTCATTTCTGTGGACTATAATTGTGTGAGGAAAACATCAGACTGTTCAGTGATATGTCCCGTTTCCAGAAAATGATGTACAGTAGCACGCGATGGCATTTGGTGCTCATCTGAAAGTATGCGTCGCACACGCAATATTGGGAGGTGCGACTTTAAACAACCTGGTGCGCAGGCTATGGTAAGTGGTGGGCACGAGATATTAAGTTGTACGCACCAAATTGTTTCCCAGGAAGAAACAAAACACAATATCTCCTTAGGTTCTCAGTACGAGTGTGCAGACGAATATCTGTAAACTAAACCATTACCCTCCCACAAGCCTACACTTAAACATAGTGTAATGGGGTATGCGATGGGCATGTCGTGACTGACGTTCTGGGCATTACCTGACGTAGGTATTGCATGCTGCTGTTAAACCCAACTCTAACCATCCCACACTCCTTTTATAAATAAAAGCCCATCCGTCTGTTTTTTTACATCACCGCGCTACAAGCGCTGGAAGTGACGTCAAACTGAAGCGCCACAGCCTTGGTAAGGTCGTAATTAGGAAGCCCCGAAGCACACTCTTGTAATATTTTAATCTAAGTTTATCTCTAAGTTTATCGCCTACGTACATGAAAACATCTTGTACGTACGTGAAAGTATCTTGTACGTATGTGAAAACATCTCGTACGTACGTGAAAGTATCTGGTACGTACGAGATATTTTCACATACGTACGAGATAAGGGTTATCCCATAATTTTTTTTCACTGTGCGGTTCAGAGCTTCCGTACATTTGTGTATTGTCTCCTTAAATGTTTTAACATTTTGTTTACTTTGTGGGTGGAGCCCTAATAGGCGGGGCCATCCTGATGTCACTTCTACATGGATCTCCCTCTGGCTATATAATGAGCCAGTGAGAGAAACTTACCAATAAATTGTTGACTTTGTATGTAGAGATTTTTTTCAAGTATTGCTTTTTTTAATTTGGATTTGCTGGCTTATTGCTAGATCTTGAATATTGGATTATGTATTGGTACTTGTTCTCTACAGATTGCTTTTCAGGCAAATCCCTTTCACCCTGTGTTTTTTTTTTTTTTTAATGTATGCTTTACGGTTAATTTATGCCTGCAGTCTTCCATTTCCTGGGTCCAAGAGTCATAACCGAGATGGATTAGGGCAAATGAGAACACAAGCAACAAGTATGGTGCAAAATGTACAGTTCTTATTAAAAACAAAGCCAAACAGTGTCCGAAGTGTTGTGCAACAAATCACCAATAAATAATCAATAAATTAAATAAAGTGAGGTGAGGAAAAAAAAAACTAAATCCAATAAACAGTTAAAACCAGGAATAACACCAGTCAGGATCAAATTTCATCCATCATGTTTCCAGTGTTGCACTCTCCTTTCTCCTCTGCTCATTGACACAGGTCTACTTAGTCCACTCATCCTGCTATGTGTGTAGGTCCAGCTATAACCCAGCAGCCCATGATCGCTCCTCCTCAGCTGGATTGATCTACCCCAGGAGGACTGTTCATCTCGATCAACTGAAGGGTGTCTCTGACTGCTTCACCTCCTCCCCATGGCACTTGCCAACCATATGACCCTGCTTTCCCTTTCTCCAAGATTTTCTATTTCTTCACTTTTATTTCTGACTTACTTAGACCTTTTTATAACTCTGTAAATGCAGAAGCAATAATCAATCTGCAGAGTCTTACTAAGGGATGACTGCGCCAGCTGAGCTCTGGCATATAAACAAGCAATTAGCAGGTTCCCCTGTTAAGTTTTCGAAGTCCACAAAGCTTTCCTCCTGCATATCTGCACTCATAAGGTCTGAGCTGCATATTTGTTTGTAAAACAGCAGCACCAGCTCCGATCGATCACAGACCCCAGTCATGCTTCACCACAGCTTCCTGTGACTTTTCTTTAAATACATTCTTGATTCATAAAGAATCTTGTTTGACGATTTTTAAATATGGCTGAGGTTTACTTACTTGCAATGCCAGGAGGACAGCCTTACCACCAGCCTGGAGAAGTTTACCCTGGATACCACAGATCCCTGCAGCCTTTCCCCCCCCCTCAGCTGGTTCACCACCTCAATCTCAGTGAGACTGGGTGGTTCACAGCTAATCAGAGGCTCAGCCTCAATAACCGTGGACTCAGAGATATCCAACGTCCTAGCTGGAGGATCAGCTTTGAACAACTGCTCAAAGTAGCCAGCCCAGCGGGTCACAACTGCATTGTCATCTGTAAGGACCGTTCCATCAGCCGCCCTGACTGCGACTCTCCGAGGAACAGATTCAGATGTGCATAATGCTTTGATTCCTCTGTAAGCAGGATGTGGATCGCTAGACCACAGATGGTGCTCACAGATTCCTCTAATAAATGTCTCTTTATCTGTCCTCAGAGCCCTTGCAGCCATCCTTCTCAGTTCCCGGTACAGACCAGAGTTGCCATTGAGCCGTGCGCTGCAACTCCTCTCGATGATATCCAGGGTACCCTGCGAGATGAAACACCTCCTTAGGGAACACTGGTAACACCAACACCTTCAGAGTCTTGTCACGAAAGGTCTCCCACTTCACATTAGGATCGGCAGTCGTATCCAAATCTGAAAGTTCCTCACACAAACTGCGTGCAAACTCATTAGAAACCGCCTGGTCTTGGAGTCTAGTCAAGTCCAGGCTCATTTTCCTAGTAGGTGGTAACCTACTGGACCTAAGCAGGATCCTGAGAGTAGCAACAACAAGTCTGTAGTCAGAATTCACAAACTGGGCACTTCCATAGACTCTGCAGTTTTGCAAGAGCCTCCAGTGTCTGTCCACGAGGATTTGATCGATCTCCTTCAAAGCACCACCAGTATTGGAGTACCAAGTCCAACGATACGGTTCAGGGCGCTGGAAACAGGATCCAGCGATTTGCAGCCCCTCACCCTTTGCAAAGTCAAGGGACATGGAGCCACTTTCACCACGGTCACCAGACCTAAGGGGACCAAGACAATCCTCATTGCCAGCACTGTCTGAGCTAGTGGTTGCATTGAAGTCACCAATGACCAGAGGAGTGTCACCTCGTGGGCACTCATCAACCACCGAGCGAAGCTGCGAATAAAATGTCTCCCTCGCCGAGACGTCACTGGCCGCGGTCGGAGCATACACTGAGACAACAGACAAGGCACCCAGGGAGTGCCATAATCTGAGTCCCATAATACACTCGTTGAAAGAAGGGATATTGGACACCATTGGAAGAAGCCAATCCGACAACAGCTACTCCCTGGGTATGACAGCCATCAGACCAACCAGACCAATAAAAGGTGTATCCACCTACAAAGATCTGGCCAGTTCCCAGTCTGCGCACCTCAGAGAGTGCCGCCACTGAAATGCGGAGTTTACGCAGCTCCTCCAACAGCAGAGGAAGATGATCATTTTGCCGGAGAGACAAGACATTCCATGTGCCCACCCATATGGACCGCCTCAAATTGGGACTCGAATGCTGCTGTGCAGTGGGCCACATCTCAGCACCACACCAGTTCCGATCCCCAACAGACCCGACCCTGTTGGCTCTCCAATGGTTTTGACTCTTCCGGGGATAGGGCTCCCGAGGGCTCTCCCCCATTCCCTTCATGATGTGAGCAGCCTTCCTTTGGTCGGCTGCAGCAGAGCTACTTCGTGGAGAGCAAAAAGGAGGCCTTTCTGTAGTCTCAGAGCTTTGTGAAGTTTTTTTAAGGTGGCTGGAGTGCCAATCCTGCCACCTACCCCTATGATTACCCTGCAAGTTGGAGGCCCGCTTGCAGGGCAGGGTGCAGTTTAATGTCATACCCAGGACAATCTTTGCTTCCATTTGGGAAACTGGCATCATCCCAAATGACTGGAAAATGAGACTTGTCGTCCCTATCTGGAAAGGGAAGGGTGATTGCCTGGATTGCAGCAACTACAGGGGGATAACACTGCTCTCTGTGCCTGGTAAGGTACTTGCTAGGGTCGTCCTAGGATCCGTGATCACTTGCTCACCTACCAGTGAGTGGAACAGTCTGGTTTTACGCCTAAGAAGTCTACTATTGACCGCATCCTGGCACTGAAGGTGCTCATGGAGCGCAAACGCAAATATTGGCAGAGTTTCTTTGCAGCCTTTGTGGATTTTCACAAAGCATTCGACTCAGTTGATCGAGCTGCCCTGTGAGACATCCTGAGGGTTCGTGGGATCCCCTTCGAGGTTGTTGGATATCATGGCTGGCCTGTACACTGTACTGTGAGTGCTGTGCAGAGTGGAGGCAGGACCGCTGTGTTTTTCCCAGTTTATTCTGGGGTTCGTCAGGGGTGTGTTCTTGCTCTTACTCTGTTCAATTCTTGTATGGACTGTGTTGTGAGGTCGCTGGAAAGGGGTGTGTGGTGCTCCCGATATCTATGCAAAAGGACGAAGGTCCAAGTCTTTAGAGTCCTGGTGCTTCCTGTCTTACTATATGGTTGTGGGACATGGACGCTATCCAGTGACCTGAGACGAAGGCTGGACTCCTTTGGTACTGTGTCTCTCCAGAAAATCCTTGGGTACCGTTGGTTTGACTTTGTGTCGAATGAGTGGTTGCTCATGGAGTTCCGAATGAGGCACATTACCTGCATTATAAGGGAGCATCAGTTACGGCACTATGGCCATGAGCCGCATTTCCCCGAGGGTGATCCAGCTCGTAAGATCCTCATTGTTGGGGACCCAAGTGGCTGGACCAGGCCAAGGGGTCGCCCACGCAACACCTGGCTGCGGCAGATAGAGGGTCATTTCCGGAGGGTGGGACTGGACCATGCGTCTGCCTGGTGGGTTGCAAACTGGGATCCCGATTTGTTTCGTCATGTAGTGGTTGTGGCAACACACTGTACCAGTGCATCCTCCCCAACTTGACTTGCTGAGGTTTATAGTTTCCCCCTCCCTAGTAAGGCAAATCTCACTTTCCCCATAACAGCTTACTTTAAATTATTTTAACATAACTGAAAAAATTACATCTTTTATAATGGGTAGGACTCAAAGATTCTATCCTCATCTACTGGGTGTCCACAATGTTGTAATATAATAGAGGCTAATGTGAAAATAAATATTTTAAAAGTTTCCAGTGGTGCTGCGATTTTGAGCCAACATTATAAGAGTGAAATGTCATGATTCACCGGGGGTCGATGATTGTGTAAATTGGTATGATAAGCCCAGTCTACAACTTAATGTAACAAAAGGTAAAGAAATGATTATTGATTTTAGAAGTAACATCGTTCAGCCACAAAATTCAATCATTAAAGACCAAGCAGTAGAGCTTGTCAAATGCTATACACACTGATCAACCACAACATTAATACCCTGACAGGTTAAGTGAATAGCATTGATTATCTCGTTACAATGGCACCTGTCAAGTGGTGGAATATATTTGGCAGAAGTGAGCAGTCAGTTCTTAAACGTGATGTGTTGGAAGCAGAAAAAATGGGCAAGCGTTAGCAACAGGGTCATGCGCACCCAAGGCTCATTGATGTCCATGGAGAGTAAAAGCTAACCCATCTGGTCCGATGTAACACAAATTGATGAAAAATATAATGCTGACCATGAAAGAATGGTGACAGAACACACAAAGCATCACAGCCTGCTGCATATGGGGCTGTGTAGCTACAGACCAGTCAGAGTGCCCCTGCTGACACCTGTCCACCACCACCAAAAGCTGCCACAATGGGCGTGTGAGCATCAGAACTAGACCATGAGGCAATAGAAAGAAGGTAGCCTGGTCTAATGAATCTTTTTTTTTTGGGCAGCATGATGTGCTTTGGGAAGAAGGCAAGCCAGTGAAGGTAGTGTGATGCTCTGGGAAATGTTCTGTTGGAGAACCTTGGGTCCTGGCATTCATGTGGATGTTACTTTGACATGTACAACATACCTAACTATGTATACCCATTCATGGCAACAGTATTCCCTGATGACTTTTCTAATGAGATAATGCATACTGCTACACTGCAAAAAATGTTTAGGTGTTGACATGGTCTCCAAATTACCCAGATCTCAACCTGATCAAGCATCTATGAGATGGATGTGTTAGAAAAACAATTCTGATCTATGAAGTTCTCACCTTGCAACTTTCAGGACTTAAAGGATCTGGTGCTAATGTCTTGGGGTGCCAGATACCACAGGACACCTGCTGCAGTCTTGTGGAGTCCATGCTTCGATGGGTTAGAGCTGTTTTGGCGACATGAGGGAGACCAGCACAATATTAGGAAGGTGGTTTTAATGTTATGGCTGATCACTGCATATCTTGAGAAAATCAGAGTCTCTAAGCCGGCTTTCAATAAGAACATCAAAGTCATATATAGAAAGTTACACCAATGCCTCAAATTGATAACATTATGATCAAATCTATATAGCATTTACAGTGGAATCAGGCGTGGTTCACAAATCTGAACATAAATACAGACAACATGCTACACGGTCAAATTGCATCATACTGACATCCGCGTCAGACAGATTTGAAGGGAGACAGAGAGACATTGAAGAGAGACAGAGGGACATTTGAAGTGAGACAGAACAAAGAGCAGCTTAAAAAAAATGATAAGTTAAAGATGACACGTCCACGACTAAGCGAAGCAGAAAGAACGGTGTGATAAAAAGAAACACAAAAGCGATGAAGAGAAAAGAATGCAAAATCAGAAAAAAAGGAATGCAAGCAAAGGCTTAGCAAAGGAACAAAGAGCAGCTTTAAAAAAAAATGAAAAGATAAAGAAGACACGACCATGACTAAGCAAAGCAGAAAGAGAGGCACGACAAAAAGAAATACAAAAACACTAGAGAGAAAAGAATGCAAATTCTAAGGAAAAGAAATGTAAGCAAAGACTTAGGGAAGAAGAAAGATCTGCACGACAAAAAAACACCAGAAAGCAATGGAGAGAAAAAAAATGTACAAAAAAAAAATAAAGAAAAATAATAATCTATGTGCAAATTCGGAAATAAGGAAAGTAATATTCAGTCCAGACCAAGTAAATTTGAAAAATGAGTAGGTCCAAAGGGGGTCACAAATAAAAGACAAATATTAAAAGAGAAAGTTGAACTTCATAAACGACTAAGTGAAGAAAAAAGAGGAGTGCGGGTCAGAAATAAAAGACAAAGAGCAAAAGACAAAGTATAACTTCATAAACGACTAAGCAAAGAAGAAAGAGCTGTGCGGCAAAAAAAGACACAAAAGCATCGGAGAAAAAAGAATGCTAAAAAGAAGGAAAAAAAGAACAGTAAGAATCTATGTGCAAAGTCAGAAAATAAGGAAAGTAATAATTAGCCCAGAACAAGTGGAAGAGAAACACTCGCAGGTCCAATCGGGGTCAGAAATAAAAGACAAAGAGTAAAAGACAAAGTAGAACTTCATAAAGAAGCTTTTGCAATGACAATTAACAAATCCCAAGGACAAACATTCAAAAAAGTTGGTTTATTTAAAAAAAGAGAAAGAAACAATATTCACTCATAGCCAGTTATATGTTTCATTATCACGATGTAAAACCAAACAAGGAATCAAAATTCAATGCAATCTTGAAGAAAAGTTAATTCCAAATATTGCTTTTGCTGAAGTTTTAAAGTAAAAGTGAACATATTGCATGTATAACAATTACCAAGAAAAAATGCATCTCTTTAAAATATATTTCGGGTTAAATAAAACAGGGGGTTAGCGAGCGAAGTGAGCAGGGGGAAGAGGCCCCTAGCACACATATATATATATACAGTATATATATATATATATATATTTAGATATACTGTATATCCATCCATTTTCCAACCCGCTGAATCCGAACACAGGGTCACGGGGGTCTGCTGGAGCCAATCCCAGCCAACACAGGGCACAAGGCAGGAACCAATCCTGGGCAGGGTGCCAACCCACCGCAGGACACACACAAACACACACACACACCAAGCACACACTAGGGCCAATTTAGAATTACCAATCCACCTAACCTGCATGTCTTTGGACTGTGGAAGGAAACCGGAGCGCCCGGAGGAAACCCACGCAGACATGGCGAGAACATGCAAACTCCACACAGGTAGGACCCGGGAAGCGAACCCGGGACTCCTAACTGCGAAGTTCCCGTATTTTTATATTTTCATTGGAAATGGCGGAGGCAGGAGGAGTAGTAATTGGTCGTTTCCGAGAGTGTCATGTGACTGGGAAAATTCCATCACAAAGGAAGGTGATTATGTAGAAAAGTGATGTAATTTATTTTGTAAAATTCTTAATAAAGAGGTACAAAAAGTGCGTAAACCTTTTGAACGTCCCTCATATATATATATATATATATATATATATATATATATATACAGTGGAACCTCTGTTTATGAGCATAATTCATTCCGGAAACGTGCTTGTAATCCAAAGCACTCATATATCAAAGCGAATTTCCCCATAAGAAATAATGGAAACTCAGATAATTCATTTCACAATCCACAAATATTTCTATAAAAATGATTAATACAAAATATAAAATAAAAATACGTAAAACAAATTAACCTGCACTTTACCTTTGAAAAGAATTGTGGCTGGGGTGAGGGAGATGAGAGAGAGGAGAGGAGGAGGAGAGGAGGAGAGTTATTGTGTGGGACGACTTTCACTCTAACTAACAGAATCACTGCCATCTGTTGCCTCACTGGAATTTTTTTCTTTTTTTGCGACTTTAACAAGGAACCTATCCAATGACAGTTGCTTTTGCCTGAAGAGTCACGACACTTGGACACAAAATTGAAAAAAATGCTTTACGCACTGCAAGGTTTCTATACTCTTTTGGGATTCCCCGCAACGGGACAACGTGCAAAACAGCGTTCCGAAGCAACCGCAGGCTTCCAGCGCTGTAGCTGTTCACCATAAAAGAGAATCAGAAAAGATTGTGGTCAAGCTATAAGTGCCTGCCATCGATGGCTGATGCAAGGAACATTATAAATGCAAGAGCACAGTATTACTTAGCCACTAACCTGGTCACGACCCTGCCTGATTGAGGTGTCTCTGTATAGGAGAGCGGTAGATCCCACTACAATAAATAACTGTGCTGTTCCTGTTTCACTCTGAATACAGCTGGTTTTGCTAAAGTACTGAGACTCAGCCTCGTGTTTTGGGGTGCATGACAGGGACTTGCACGTTACAGCACACACACGTGGTCACTATGCAATAGTAAACAGTGTATGCTCATATGGATGTTGACTATATGAGTGAGGCACACCGACTGAGAACCAGCATGGGAGACAATTACCCACAATCCCCACGTGACGCTCAGTGGACAAAGTGTATATGTACCTCGCTCGTTTATCAAGTTAAAATGTATTAAAAATTTTAGCTAATCTTGCAAAACACGTGCAGACCAAGTTTCTCGCCATCCAAGGTTTTACTGTATATGTATATATATATTGTGGCACACGGCTGGGGATGGTACCCAGCCAGGACGACCAGGAGGACCAGTGGGACCAGGGGGTGGCCGGCGGATCTGCCTGACTGGAAGGTAGGGCAGCCGTCGGATGACCCTTTGTGCTTGTCAGCGGCTTTGCGGGAGCTGGAGGAATGCCTTCAGCCCACAGAGTCGCTCTTATAGGTGATACACGTCATCCGTAAAGGATTGAAGGTGCTGGAGGTGAAGGCGATCGCGTCCGTGAAGACGCTGCGACAGTGGGCGGATCAGCGCGGTGCTGGAGACTTCAGCCGGATGGACGCGGCGGGGAAGGTAAGTGAAGCCGCCCCCGTAAAGAATAAAGGAGAACCTGCGGAAATTGGCCATGATATGATTGACCGACATCGAATAGGCAGTTCTCTGACAGTGGATGCGGTGCAGAGGGCTGTGCGCATGATGAAGGGAGAGACAGCGAGAGGGCTGGCAGGACATGGGCTGTTGTGTGCCCCAGGTCCTAGTGCCCTACGCCCCGAGTCAGCTGCAGTCTCTTTTTGTGCAATAAGGAGACTCAGACCGTCATGGCGTCCCAGAGTGACAGGAAGAATCGAGGGGAGAATGCCGGTTCCTCCGACAGGAAGGGACGTGTTGCTGGGTGCACACGTCCAAGGAATGGCTGACCTTTGCGGAGGCAGAGGGAAACCCCAGGGCAGGTGGAGGAGCCAACTGTGAGAGCAGACCCATTAGTGGTGAACGGACGGGCATGGAACCCGCAGAGGTTCAGAGGCAAGTCGCTGGGTGCCGGTAGGGGGGGAGAGCACTGCTCATACGTAAATCGGAGGGACGCCCGGTGCTGGTGTACAGGCAGTGCTTCTGGCCCTCTCTTTCCTTTCTTTTCAGGACCGGAGCCCCGACGCGCAGTAGGACCTGCCCCATTGGTGACCTGCCCTCCTGGAACGGGCTGCTTCATGGGAGGACTCTCCACCGGCGATGGGGCAGTACCATGGCTGGCGGGGTCTATGGAGGTGAGAGCGGTGCAGACCAAAAGGGTACCCAGCCGGGACGCCCAGGAGGACCGGAGGAGGGCTTGTGCCTCCTCCGGACCACGAGGGGGCGACCGCCCTGGTTGTGTTGGGGGCCACGGGTAGAGTGCTTGGAAGCCCAACCCTGTAGGGGCCCGTGGTCACTGCCAGGGGGCGCCCCAATGCCTTCCGCCACACCAGGAAGTGCTGGGGGGAAGAGGATCAGGGACACCCGGAGGGCTTCCAGCTACACGGCTGGTGCTTCCGCCATACTGGAGCCCATCCGGGGGTGTATAAAAGGGGCCGCCTCCCTCCATTCGAAGAAGTTCAAAACTACCAGGACTCTTTCTAGAGCTGGCCGGCCATCTAAACTGAGCGATCGGGGGAGAAGGGCCTTAGTCAGGGAGGTGACCAAGAACCCAATGGTCGGGCCTTAGTCAGGGAGGTGACCAAGAACCCAATGGTCACTCTGTCAGAGCTCCAGAGGTCCTCTGTGGAGAGAGGAGAACCTTCCAGAAAGACAACCCTCTCTGCAGCAATCCACCAATCAGGCCTGTATGGTAGAAGGGCCAGACGGAAGTCACTCCTTACTAAAAGGCACATGGATATCAAAGAAGTGGCTTCAGGACAACTCTGTGAATGTCCTTGACTGGCCTAGCCAGAACCCAGACTTGAATCCGACTGAACATTTCTAGAGAGATCTTAAAATGGGTGTGCACCAATGCTTCCCATCCAACCTGATGGAGCTTGAGAGATGCTGCAAAGAGGAATGGGCGAAACTGGCCAAGGATAGGTGTGCCAAGCTTGTGGCATCATATTCAAAAAGACTTGAGGCTGTAATTGCTGCCAAAGGTGCATCGACAAAGTATTGAGCAAAGGCTGTGAATACTTATGTACATGTGATTTCTCAGTTTTTTTATTTTTAATAAATTTGCAAAAACCTCAAGTAAACTTTTTTCACGTTGTCATTATGGGGTGTTGTGTGTAGAATTCTGAGGAAAAAAATGAATTTAATCCATTTTGGAATAAGGCTGTAACATAACAAAATGTGGAAAAAGTGATGCACGGTGAATACTTTCCGGATGCACTATATGTGCATATATATATATATATATATATATACATCCATCCATCCATTATTCAACCCACTATATCCTAACTACAGGGTCACAGGGATCTGCTGGAGCCAATCCCAGCCAACACAGGGCACAAGGCAGGAAACAAACCCCGGGCAGGGTGCCAGCCCACCGCAGGGCACACACACACACACACACCAAGCACACACTAGGGACAATTTAGAAATACATATATATCATAAGTATATAAGTCATTTGTGACGTGTCCATGCTTATTTTTACACTCGAAACAGTTTGTTATTATGTCACTATAGTGTACATTTTATGCCTATCAATATGCTTGAATTTTGAGTTTAGTCAGTGACCCTCCATATGTTATCATATTCTCTTCCTAATAACACCGATCCCAGCAGAATAAAAGGTTTTGTCTTGTCTTCACAAACACTCGTGCACCCGAGTTATTGTCGAACACTACATGTCAAGGGGTACTACAGTCACTAGTACAAGTTACTGTGACTTGCTGGAGACCAATGTGAAGCCTGCTATTCGATCCAAGCGGCAGGTCCTGCTGTCTCAAGGAGACAATGCCCACCCACCCAAACACTGCTAAGAACACAAAGGCTTGTCTGGAGAAACTGAAGTTTGAGGTATTGTCACATCCTCCTTATTCGCCAGATTTGGCACTGTGTGATTTCCACCTTTTTGGACTGCTAAAAAAAATCTGTGTGGTCGTCACATGGTGCTACCAGAAGCAAATGTGGTTAATCTACATATTTTATATAATTCCCTCCTTATTTTACAGGAGCAAACATTTGATTTCTGGTGCAGGTGTTAAGTTGAGGTGTAAAGTTGGAATTATCGTTGTTTCTATAGGTTTTCAATGGGTACCTCATTTTTCCTTATGCCCCAGAAGCATCTATAAATACCAACTTTCTATTGGCCTAAAACTTACTAATGCGAGCTTATGGCTCCTGTAAAGAAAAGATACCATATCAAGATTATTATAGTTTATGAAAATGTCAAAGCTGAAACTATCAATAAAATGCACTTTCGTAAACTTAAATAAAATAATTATTAAAACCAAAATGAAAAACTAAAACTAAACAAAAAGACTAACTGAAATAGAACAGTGCAGTTTCTTAAAAACTTAACTCCAAGGTTCGTAAATTTTACCTATCCCTTCCACTCCAGGCTTTCTTCCTGGAGCAAGGGATCATAAGATCTAAAGTGTCCATATCTCTGATATTAGAGTACATACAAACTAAAAACTAACTAAATGTGTCCGCACAGGGTTATAGCAAAGCACCTTTGTGAAACTGCTCACAAGTAAATAAGTGCAAAGCCTTCAACTCCCCAGTCTAGCTGGCTAGTCAGTTCCTATTTTGGCATTTCAGTGAGGGGCTAAAGAAAGGCATGTGAGTCTTATATAATGAAAGACTAGCTGGAACATTATTAAAATAAAAGTATTATGACAATTTTAAAAATAAAGACAAATCAACAAAATATTCATCAATGTATGTGTTAGGTATTACCAATTGTCTGCTTTCCACTACAACCACATAGCCAGCATTCTGCTGTTACTAATCACTCAGTAATAAATGAAAGAATGAATGTTTCTTAAACTTAGCTTGGCCCAGTTTGGAAAGGAGATGGCATGATATCCTCACTTTGCAAGGTTCCCAAACTGGAATATCATAGAGGACTCAAATAACCATAAAAGAAATTTGAATATGGTAGCAAAAATTATGCCAATTCTGATTCCAGTAGTTAAGAGGGAAAAGAAATGGTTATATTTGTATTCATTAAAAATCAATTGGTTTTTCAAACTAACAACTGCTGTATAGAACCTGACTTGCACCCTAATGGTGCGTTACATAAATTAACTGAAATGAATGGCTTCTTCTGAAATAATGACATTCTGTGACATTTCAAGTGAAAATGGTGCAGATTAGGGGTGTTTGACATTAATAGCATAATGACAGACATGGCGATGCTTGCAACAACAAATATCTACATTTCCCATGACGACTGAATGTTAGTTTACGCACAAAACAATTGAAATGTCACTGAAAAGGCAACAAGCCAAATGTAGTGGGGATGCTGGGACATGCAGCAGTTTAACTACCTTTCAGCATGGGAGCGAGGTGCCACTGCCCCTTTGAAGGTACTGCAGATAGATGTGTGTGTTTCTGAGCAAATCTAATCTTACTTGTGAAGTGTTGCTGCACACCACATAACACTTCAAAACACCAGGTGTTTACCAAACAAGGATAACTTTAGGAGTGGGCATTGCAAAAGAGAAGGTAGCATAAAGGTCAGCCAGTGTGGGAAACCAGCAATTTGGGATCATGTCATGTGAACAGAGTGCAGGCTGAAGTATATTATTTGGCTGTTACTAAATGTAAGGGGGAAATTACTTTTTCAAACAGTTGGTGTTGGAAATCTTTGTTTATTGAATAAATTCTTTAAGGAAAAAAAAACAAAAAGAAAAAGAAAGTACAGTGGAACCTCTAGATACGATCACCTCTGTATACGAGAAATTCAAGATAAGAGGAAAGTATGAGCGAAAAATTCGGATCTAAATACGAGCATTGGCTCGCGAGCGAAGCCACGAGCCAGGCTGTGGTTATGCGTGACGCGTTTCCCGATCCGCCTCGACTCGGGGATTCACCCAAGCTGACGCTGCCAGCCTGTCAGCTCACTCAGTGTTCCTTGTTCTCCCGTAGCGTGAGGATCTACGCGTTTGTGTGCTGGTGATTTCATTTTTTCGCCGTAGCAGTTCGCTGTATAAGCGTATCCAAAAATATCGCGGACATGCATACGGAGAATAGGAGACGATTGCCCTCAAGAGGAGAGAGAGAGAGAGAGAGAGACGCTGCGCGAGCGAGTGAGAGAGATAAGGAGAGAGAGATTCGCACGAGAGAGAACCATCAGCTCAGTTATGCTCACATGACGCTCAGCAGACAAAGTGTATCCATACTACTTGTATTGCAAGACATCGCTCATTTTATCAAGTCAAAATTAATTAAAAAATTTCGTAAACCAAGTTACTTGAAAACCGAGGTTCCACTTGTATATATTATTTTTCAGTGTTATTTGTTAGGAAAATAGATTTTTATGTTGATATTTTTGGGGGTGCGGAACAGATTAACTGGATTTCCATTATTTTCAATGGGGAAGTTTGTTCTAGATACGAGAAATTCGCTATACAAGATCAGTGCTGGAACGAATTAAACTCGTATCTCGAGGTTCCACTGTATGTCACTTTTTTGACTAGGTGGAATATTAGATTTTGGTCTGGAGTTTTACTTCTATGCAGATATCATACATATTTATGTGCACACTGAGCCTGCCTCTGATTTCCCACCAAACTCGTTTGTTGAGTGAATTGGTAAAACTGATACCTGGGCTGGGGCCACAACTATTTGAAACTTAATGAATACATTGGCAACTTTAGCATTGTTATTAATGATTGCACTATCTGTCCTTCTTTAGAAGTTAGAAACTTATTTGAGCCTAACGTTAACAAAGTTACCAAATGTGCTTTCTTTCAGCTAAGCAAATTTCACAGATAAAGCCGCTCAAGACAACTTTTCACATTTTTCTCATCTCTCAGTTTAATTTTTAGTAATGTTCTACATTTTGGTACTTTAGGCAAAATGCTAAACATATTACAACATGTACAGAACTCCACAGCCAGAATTTGATTAAATACTAAACCTTGGGAACATATACAGTAACTACTTAATTTATTTCCTTGTACTGGCTGCCAGATAAATATCAGATCACTAATAAGATTCTTTTGCTAGCATGTAAAGTCTTTCACGAAAATGGTCGTCTCTATAGTATGTTACAGTATTACACACTTTCTTGCAATTTCCCAATGTAGAATTATTTTCTGTCCACTGCACTTAGTACCAGTTGTTTTGTGATTGAGCGTTTCTTACTGCAGCTCCCAGGTTGTGGAACTCTACCCTTTGTACCTTCAAGAGTTGTTATTAAAAATAATTTAAAGATGTATCTTATTAAAGAAGCTTTCATGTGTTGATTGTATTTTATTGTAATTTTGAACAACGATGATTCTTCAAAACCTTTAAGGAACATTGAAATATCTTCATAGTACGTGTTTAATTATTCTATCCGTCTATCCTTCCAGTGTTGCACCATCTTCAGCAAATATACAGCGCAAAGCAGGAACAATCCGTGAACTAGCTAGTGCTGCGGCACCGTGTCCTTACATGTTTAATTATTAACAATACAGATTATTTAAATGAAGTTAAAGTTTTATCTGTATAATATAATCAACATATTTTGCTGCATTTCATCTTTAAAATGATATTGTCATCATATGTAAATACGTGCTTTATAAAGTGGCGCAGGTTGTGCAATATTATAGCTGTAGTGCAAGTTTACAGTGAGGTAATTGTACTTATAAGTACAAACAGTTCTACAAGGAGTACTTGATTGAGTGCATTTATAGTTCTTGGGATGAAACTGTGTCTGAACCGTGAGGTCCATACAGAATAGGCTTTGAAACGTTTTGCCGTGGCTGAGGCAGAGTGGGCTTGATGCTGTATACTGATAATTCTCTTTCCGATCAGCTGCTGCCGTGATTCCCCACTCAGATACAGTGATATAAATACTCTGAGTGGTGCAATGAGAGTAATATGGAAAAAGATGATCCACTGTGGCAACCCTTAATGGGAGCAGCTGAAAGAAGAAAAAAAAGGTGCAGTGAGAGTTACAATGCTAAAGCAGTTATGGTATTTGGAATACTATGGCTATCCCCTGGACCATTATATTGTTACAAGTTAATTACAATCAGATGCGTTACACTAATAAACAATATGCGGTTAGTTTCAGTGTTTTTATAAAGCCGCGTCAGGAATGTGGTTCTAAGAAATGAAGGGTAACCACACAGGAACAGTAGCACTGCTCTGACGCTTGGTGCCGCCAGTCTGCAAAACCGAGCGGAGAACTTGCGCACGACTGGGTATGAGGTATCATGGAAAAGTGCATGGCATTACACCAAGTGTAGGATTTATACATCGCGATTTGAACGTGGAAACGTTCTTATGCAACATTTCTGTGCGTACGCACCATTTATACATGAGGCCCCTGGTCCTTCCTTTTCTTTTGTATAATTTCAACCATGCAGAACAGGTGCCAATTAAACATCAAGACATCATTACTCTTATCTATCCTACATTCTTCTGTTTCTCCAACATGACATACCTGAATACTGTAGGTGGAGAATTCAGCAATATTAGCACTTATTAGCCTCCTGTTAACTTCAGATGTTCTGAATAACTGATTGTGATAGGTAAGGTTTAAAGTCAATTTGATTTTCTAATAATGGTTAGGAAGAGGTCGGCCCATAATGAATTGATATTTCAAGTAAAGAAGAATTATTTCCGGGCACTTCGGTTTCCTGCCACACACAGTCCAAAGACATGCAGGTAAGGTGAACTGGCAATGCTAAAATGGCCGTAGTGTGTGGGTGGTAGGTGTACGTATGTGTGTGTTTGCCCTGCAATGGAAAGGATTTGTTGCTGTCTTGAACTCTATCCTAGCTGGGATAGGCTCCAGGAGACCCCCATCACCCTGTTTAGGACTAAGCTGGATAGAAAATGACTGACTGACTAACCTATCACTACACAATTACTGTACTTTTGTGCCCACACTCGGCTCTGCTTGCACTCAAAATGGTACCCATCTAACAGAGTTTAATTACTTTCTCAAAAACAACTCCACTATTAATTCTTAAATGTACACTTGTTATTTTCTGCACCATTGTTACACACTTTCTACATTATGTAGAAACATGTTTTAAAAGTTTTGCTTTTTCTTTGAAGATTATTTAATTGCTAATTCTGTTTTTGTTTTGTTTGGTCTTTATTGAACTTGTTACATTATGATGTTTATTATACAATACAATACAATACAATACCATTTATTTTTATATAGCTGAAAATCACACAAGGAGTGCTGCAATAGGCTATAACAGGCCCTGCCTTTTGACAGCCCCCCAGCCTTGACCCTCTAAGAAGACAAGAAAAAACTCTCAAACCCTTGTAGGGAAAAAATGGAATAAACCTTGGTAAAGGCAGTTCAAAGAGAGACCCCTTTTCAGGTAGGTTGGGCGAGCAGTGGGTGTCACAAAAAGGGGGTAAATACAATACAATACACAGAACAGAACACAAGTAATCCTCAATACAATATAAAATACAATATATATTAGAAGTATAGAGTAGAATTCAACAGTAGATGATATCACATAATACAATTTGGATTTGTTCAGTCCTGGAGACCTTGACCATCAAGCTGCCTCCCCCTATTGGCTGTTCCACACTTGAGTCAGCGCTGGGCCAGCCAATCCAATGATTCCTGCAATCCTCAATCACAGATGAAATTGACATTCATCTCATTCATTGAAATTGAAATTATTAATGTATTTATATTTTTGTGCCATGTTAATTTTCATATTTTGTTTATCTACATCCATCTCCAAAGGAGGCAGGGCCACCAAACTACTGCCCTAGCTTGTTACACTGGGGCTTCAACATTGTATCTTGGTTTTCACTCCTGTTATTGAGTTTTGCTTTGCTTGATTTTGGATATTCTGGCTTTGACCCTCTCTTTATTTTAAATGTACTGTTTAATATTTTATGGATTATTGGATTTGTTTGTCATTAAATTTACCTTTTTAGGCAACTTTTGAAGGCATAATCTTATCTTTGTGGCCTGTGTAGATGGGAAGCCTGCCACTTGAGCTTGGGACTAGTGTTGAGAAACCAGACCACCCTGACAATTAGTGAAATGTTGGCATAAAAAACGATTCTGGACAGAAATGAACTAGAGAGACTCCAGATAATAAAAATACTGAAAATGGCTTGTGAAAACATTTTTGCCATGTGGACAATGGCCGGCAGTTTATCCCGGCCAATACCCTCAAGCTGCCAGGTGGAGATGCCCCAAATTCCAGCAGGGCATCATGGACCTTGGATATCATGGGGGCGACCAGAGGATGCTGCAGGGAGGTTCAAGGACTCGTATGTTCCGTACAGAAGTACTTTATTTCCTCCGTCCTTGTAACTGTGACATACTTCCGGGCTGAAGAAAAAGAGGAGTTTTCACCTGACCTGGAAGTGCTGGGAAATCACATGGACTGGGGGATCAGAAGCACTTCCGGGTCAAGGACTATAAAGGATTATGGAAAACCCCAACAATTTGGGCTGAGTTGGGAGGAAGGGTGACAACGTGTCTGGGAGTTGGAGGATTGTGATTATTGTGATTTGTGATAATTTATGCGTATTGTGGAGTGGAGGGTGCTTTGTGCGCTTTATTGTACAAATAAATTAATTATTTGGACTTTTATCTGGTGTCTGGCGTCTGGTCCGAGGGTTCAAGGGGATGACAGCGCCCCCTATCTGTCACAGCTAGTTTGGAATATTTAAACATTGAACAATAAGGAGAGCATGATGGTTACAATGTCAACTAGAAGCCACAGTTTGTGCAGTACTGTGCTGTGAATTGACCTTTAGAACTGTCCTTTATATTTTTAATCCTTTGTCAAATATCTTTTGAGCTGTCACACTTGTAAATATCGAATGGAATATTTACTCAAAACAATATGTTTAAATAATACGAAGAATTAAGCATAAGGGAAAATAGAAGTAAGAAAATATTACCTATACAAAGAAAAATATATTTTAAATATCTGTTATTGATATGAAAAGAAACTGTTCATTTCAAAAGAAGTATTGCACCAATTCAGAAGGAAAAGTCCCGGGTGAGACAAAAATTAACTGAGAAGTTTTAAATAAAAAAACGGGCGATTTGTAAAAACAGAAAATTGTCTTGAAGTTAGAGGGAAACATCTAAACCTGCGACATAATTGACGACTGCTTTAAGAATATACAATATTATTAGGATTTATAATTTTCAATCAATGTTATTTTTACATTTAATTTGTGTGCTTTAATCGATAAGATAAACTATTTAAAATATCAATTTGGTCTAGATTCTTATGTTTTTCTGGTCTCAGAGGTACTGATGGGGAGTTGTCACCTTAGGGGTTTCAATGAAGGGCTAAGCAGGGTTAGAGATCTCAAATACAGGTTTGTGTGTCAATGATCTGCAACAGACAACCAGATGCTAGGGCCAGAGATCTGGGACAGCACGGTTAATCTTCAGGGCTCTAAGGTCATCATTGCCTCCACATCTCTCACCACTTAGCCTGAGAAAGGGAGATGAATGACATTGGTATCCCTCTAGGCCCAGGTCTAGGCTATGCTGCCTAGGGTGAGGCCTATCCAGTGGGCCCAAACTTGTAAAGAGCGCAAATCTGGCCTTTTGTGTGCTATGTAGTGACACTACGGGCAGAGGTCACACTCGCCACCTGCAGACTACTCTTCAAATCACTACATCTTTTATGCACCTGTGCATTAGATTGAATTTCCTCTAACTCATCAGCAGCACATATCACACAGCCATTTTTAATAAACAAAACAAAAAAAAAATCTACAAAATCACATAGGTAATTGAGTAAAATGGGTGGGCATCAGCCCTTCCAGGCCCAATACTGGTGCATCACCCAAACCATACCCAGGCAAAACTGTCTATTCTGCTTGTCCATGGTGGTGCTAAAATGACAAAAAGTTTAAAGAATAACCCTTCAATTTACACACATCATCCAGTATTTTTTTTTTTCTTCTTTCAGATTCCATGCACACCTTTATAGTTTATTGAGTTACAAAGTTTAAAGATTACATGATCTGCTCAGGGCCAAGCTATCTGAAAGTGCAGGCTAAAACACTACATTCTCATCCCAGTTTCTTTCACAAATCATTACTAAAGAAACCCATCTGCTTTTTATTATCTTCTCTATTTATAAGCCCAAGTTAATACACGTAGTGACTGAGATCAATCAATTAATCTTTATTTGCATGGTCTCCCTGGGTTTGTGTGCGCTTCATTAGGGGATATGCACTCCAGCTTCCCTGAAGCCCAACTCAGGATATAGCAGGTTTAGAAAATGTATGGATGGATTTAAGCAAAACCTTTCAGAACAGGCAGCTTCACAATGAAACCCAGCATTCACTTGTATGAGCTGCCGGCTTTGTGCGGTAGGCTTTAGTTTTGTTGTCCCAGTCATAAATAGCACACTGCCTGCAGATCGCTGTGAAAGAGAGCTTCAGAAAAGGCATGACCCTTCAGTGGTCTAGAAGCAAATATATTAATGAAACGTGCCTCTCCAACTTCTTGCTTTGTTATTTTGCAAAAGGAATATGAAGGGTTGACACAGACATCTGTGACTGACTAGTCTACACATTTTTAGAAGTAGCTTGAACTTATTTTGAAATGATTAGAGGATATGAGTGCATTTCAATTCAAAGGTAAGAGACGCATGCTTAATTTTTCAGTGCAATTTTACATAATGGAAATAAAATATATATGGTATTTACTTGTAAAAACAGGGAATTAGATTTGTTTAAAAAAATCTCTCTCTGTTAGTGACTAATAGTGAAATGTAGACTTTTTAAAATCTGACTTGTCTACAGAGTATACAGTATCATCATCTGGATGATGTTCAGAACCACATACTGATTTCATTCTTGATGACTGAAATCCTCCTCAAAACTGCACTTACCTAATAATATAATGCCATTTTGCTTTTCTTCACTTAACTAACTTGACTTGTGCCCAGTCTGTTTTCCTAGCACACCTCCTTTAATCAGATCGATATCTTTCTCCATCTGTCCATCCTTTTTGTCCTTTTCAGAGTCAAAGCAAAGCAGCAGCAAGTTCTTCTCTTGCAGTGACTCAACCAAAAGACAGAAATGGAAATACAACTTTGCATATCCTCAAAGGATGTCAGCAAGCCAGGATGCCACACTATACTCATACAAACCCATACTTAGTTTTGCAATTTGAAGACAGCAATCAAAACTGTCTTTAGGTTGATAAATGAACAGCCTGGAGAAAATCCATGCAGACACAGTGAGAACACGCAAACTCCACATAAAGAACTGAGATTAAAATCAAGTAACCTGCAGAAGTCAGGCAGAAAAGTTTAACAGAAAAAAATGGCACCTCTTTCAAGTATTCACCACCTCCAATTTTTAAATTATGCCTTAGTAAGTTTAATAGATAGATAGTAAATAAAATGGACAGAAACCAGGATAGCTCCCATGAGTTCCGTTTAGGTGGTGTCACACATGCGCATCAGAGAACCTCCTCACAGGCTCAGTCGAGGTATGTAATCACCCTCCGAGGCAAGAGGGGGCACTGCTGTTAACAGTCATTTTCTTCTTTCCCCACAGTGCCGAGAAGGCACTTGATGAAGGCGTTTAGCCCCGCCCATTCTGTCCATAATACTCCGGGCATCACTTTTGGGCAGAGCAACCTGTGAGTCAGAGCTCTGTTAAAGACAGACAAAACTTCATCCAATCTTTGATTTGAATTCTTGCTAGTGAGCGCTGTTTCATTTTTTTTTTTTCTTTATTTCTGTTCTGACGAATACAAAAAATGACCTGGTTGTTACCCCAAACAAAGTTTCTGATAGTCCTGAGCTGTCATTACCACACCCACCCAGAGGGGGTATTTCTTAACATTTTCTTTCTCACGATTCAATCTTGCTCTTTGAGACCCAGTCCATGACAACCATCAGATTGGATTACCCCTTGAAGAATCACTGCCTACAGTCATAGTGAGGGTGTGAGGGGGCTCCTTCCATGATTCACTGCCGACAGTCATGGCAGAGCAATGTCTATTTGTAAAACTGCATGCAGCGACCCATCACAAGACACCTTGAAAAGGTTAGGCAACCATTCCCCATTGAACCATTTAGGGTTGCGATTCAGTTTAAAAACTATGTTCTAGGTACTGGGAGCCTTATTTCTGCCCATGCAAAGTAAAAACCAAAATGTGTGTCTGTTGTGTTATAGCCAGGGTTTTTTTTTTCCTGGCTTGTGTTTATCTTCTAGCTTATGGTTGGTTTTATTAATTTTGAAGTATTATTTTTCATTGATATATGTTTTCTTTTAAGATTTATTTATAATTTATAAATGAAATAGTGTTGTTTTAAATATTGCGCTACTTTTCAGTGTATTTTGTAGGTTGAACCCCACCCTGACGTCCCTGCTGCTGGTCCTCCTTCTGGGTGACTTCTGGCCTTGTAATGATGCATCAAGTTTGTGGAGTTTCTTGTAAGCACTTATATTCCAAGTTGTAACCGCAGATCTTCCAATAGCAGTCTGCTAGGAATAAGCAAAGTGGTGGGGCAGCTTTTTCCTGTTATGCACCAAAATTCTGGAATACTTTACTGACAGACAAACACTATGTCTATAGCAGCATGGATCATTTTAAAAATCTCCTAAAAATCCAATTTTTTACTTTAGCTTTTTCATGGCTATATTTTAACTGTGCTACTAATAGACCATGTGTGCTGTCACACACGTGTGCTTAGGAGGCAGTCAACAAGCCCTGAGGTGAGTGAAATATCGCGAGACAAGGGGTTGATTTGCGGTACTAACGCCTCTCTCTCTTTTATGTCAGACAAAAAGAAGAAAAATAACCAACCTTCTATACTTCCGGGTTACCAATATGGACACCGATCATCACTTCCGCATCTGGCTTACTCTGACTATGTCACTTCCGGCACCATCGCAATGATGTCACTTCTGGTTCCATTGCAATGATGCCACTTCCTGTCCCCCGAAGAAGATGTCAATTCCAGTATTACATCACTTCCGGCTCCCTCTGATGATGTCACTTCTGGCTGCCAGTCACAATGTCCTTTCCACCCGCCATTTTGTTACTGTACATAAACACCATCTTTGTCATGTTCACTTATCCACTGCTGTAAAAGTATTCTGATCATTTATTTTTGCCTTTTTTCATTCTTTGTCCTTTGGACATTATTCGGGGCTGGTCCCCAACTATTTTTCTTTGTCTTATTTGCATCACAGTGCAGAGAATGATTAAAACTCTTCAGGACTTTGCAATGTTTAATAATCTCTACTGTTCTCTGCTTTCTTTGCCAGACCTTCTGTGGTGGTGTTTAGTGCTGCCACCTCCCAATTGAGGCCCCGTGTAGCCACCTGTGATGCTCGAATGAAGGCAGCTGCCCAGCTGTCTACGAGACCCACTGTGTCAGATCCTCTGGAACAAACCCAGGGAACAATGAGGAATGACTTAAGAATATTTATGTTAGGTAGAACGCCCTGTTGGGAGGCTGGGTGATTATTTGGCCTTGGAGGCCCTGCAGATTTTGTATGTTTTTTTGTTTCCTGTCCTTTCAGCCATCTGATCTGGGGATTGGTACAAATGAATGCCCTGTAAGTCAAGAGTCATGAATTGAGCGACAAGAAAATATGGGGGTTGTATGGAAAAAAGGGACATCTTCTGACTGTGCATTTTATGTAAATTTTGTATTTATTTTAATTTTGTTGAATTACTGATTGATATATCAGCTTTTTTTAGAATATTTTCATTCGAGGTTCCAGTGCCCAGCAGGAGGCACTCTATTTCTGCACACAAGTACACACAATGTGTATTTTGTTTATACTGACAATTTACAAAATTCAAGCACAAGGCTTACTTTCACTCTCAACTAATAAGGATTTAGTTTCCAAAGCTCTATTTGAAATTCAAATCTGTAAGTTAATGAAATGCAGCAGTTTCAATAAGATATTTAAAGATGGGAAATTACTAAGACTTTTTAAACCAAAGCAACACAGGGGATATATGAAATAGAGAGAGGGACAGAGACGAGGAGTGCTGTGCCACTGTGTCACAAAAATATTCTCTGAGATTTTACTCTGACCCTCTCTTAAGACACCATTTGCATCACTGATATGAATCTGATCAAAGTCTTCTATATTTAAAGAAACATCACCCAGGGATCCAGAAACTAGGATGAGAAAATTATTACAAAAGTTAATTGAAATAAGTAAATTAATTTATGGATGGCTGAGCTCTGACAGGCTCACAGCCAGATTTCTGCTCCTGAAATCTTACGTGTGCAGGCTTTGATAAGCTTTGTTCTAAGCTGTATGGCATTTCTCTGGGTAGGCCACTTGAATTTTTCATTTTTCCTCTTACTTAATTTTATTTGAGATAAAGATTCAAGTGAATCAACATAATTTTTATAATTTCTTTAGAACTGAATGACCATTAGACCTTACAAGAAACAACAGGATGAAGTTAACAAAACAAAAATTTAAATGGAAGGCCATAGCTATACAGGTCAAAAGTGTAATTTGCTAGTCAAGTATGCATCTTATAAAACAAATACTTTGAAACTTTTAAATTTCTATTAAAATAAGGTGGATCGTATTGATTTAATTCTCATTGTTATTGCTGGCAGTATAATTTCTTGCACCTCAGATACTAAACTGGATTAATGGATGGTCAGATAGATGGACTAATGGCTATTTCTGACATTAGATGGCACTGAATGTTTGTCCTTTTAATTATTTTATCTTAAAAAGTGCTTAGCAAAAGATCTGTAAGGTGGATCATGAGTTGAGATTATATGTAGTGTCACGCACGAGAGCATAGGGAGCAGCTTAAGGAGCCGATGCGCACCGCGACATGCCGTGCCAGGGGACAACGGCGGGGTACTAACCTCTCTAATATCTCCTCAAAAAAACGAAGCACCGCCGCCAAGAGTTTACCCGGATGCCTAAAGAAACCAGCCACTTTCAAGTTCCTTCCTTCCCTCTGGTCCCCTACTGATAGCGTAATTTCTCCCATCCACCACCACGATTTCTTCCCAGCATCTCATCTGTTCACTTCCGTTCCCACCTCATAAATTGTCCACCTGTCAACCCTCATTTATCTGTTATGTATGTTGTATCACAACCTGACTGACCATACTCTCTTGACAGTATACAGGGACAGAACTCCCAAAGCTTTATCATTGTTTGTTGACTTTTTACAGTAGGTATGTCATAAGGCAGGTATTGTACATTATCTGTCTCTAAAATGTGGTGGCTAAACTTAAGAACAGTGACACTGCTTAATCAAATTGTAACAACAGGAATGCAGAGCATGGCATCAGATTAGTCATGAATATACAACAATGGCATCCCCAGTCAAAGACGAGCATGTAGAAGACACACTGTCCGTTCTTTAAGTGTCAATCCAAAACCCACTCAGAAGACCTGGTAATTCCTCACATGTCAGCATAAAGATGCTGTTCACCATCTTCCAGATGCTATTTTCACTTCACGTGATCCCTTTGTCAGTCTTGCCACAACATGGCTGGCATTTCCATTACAATATATCAAGTGGTCACCTTGAAAATTCAGCCCCACCACAGTCTTAGGCTGGGTTTATACTTGACACTCAGAATGCTTGCGTGAACGTATCATGGCTACCACACCTTCCCAGTGCTCTGTTGACATGTCGACATGTCTGCTGGGCATGTTGTCAGAAATTACACATGCGAAAGTTGTAGCACCAGCAAAAATTTGAGTGGCATGTGTGTTCACATTTTGGTACATGACGTCACCATTGTTGTTTACTATGAACACCTCCATAGTGACAGACATGCCTGTCAGAACAGCTGGCACCAAATCGTCATCTCTTTGAAAGTGTATGTGGAAATGTGCAAGGCAGAATGTAGGCAAAATTGAGACAATTATGTCTGTGAAAAGTGGAAAATGTCAGAGAAAAGAAGTGGGAATTTGACCGTTGTAAGATAACGCAGTGTGACAGCAAGCCACATTGCATCTCCAACAGGATCAATGTTTGATGGTTCGATGCGGTGAAGAAAATCATCAAATTTAAATTTTGACATACAAAAGTATCTATTTTCTTTACCCATTGCTCACAGAGGCAATACAAGCATTGCATATTCCCCCTCGTATTGACACAATACATTTAAAGGTCTCACATACCATCTTCTGTGTCACTGTTGCCATCTTGTTTTGCACCTTCTCAAACAGAGTCAGAATGCACAGAATTTTTATCTTCAACATCTTTCTTCCTTCAACTTACAACACAGTGAAGCTGGACATTGTTTTCTCACTGTGATGATGTCTTGCACTGCCATCTGGTGGAATCCTCCAAATTTACATAAAGTATGCAAACAATTATAGACAGTACACTGCTTGTTTAGCAGCAGCAACTGCAAGCATACACATTGCTTTGTATATCCCGGTGCTAAAGCAAATATACAGGTGATCGTCCAAAGCCATGGGTTTGAATCTAGCACTATTTATGTGGGCTTAATATAAGTTTTTCTCCAAAGAATTTCAATGTACCAGTGACGGGCCTGTTAGTTTAATTGGAGCGTGGAGTATGTGCCCTGTAATAGGCTGGAAACACTTAATATCACACTTAAGGTTTATGCAGTACCTTATAATGGCTACTTCAGTTTTTGCCAGTAGTCATTGTAATAGTAAATCTAGAGCTGATCTAGGTGTTTTTCACATTTGTAACAAGCTCCCAGACTTATAGAGGGCAGAGGGAAAATGTTTCATGAACTCAGCAGGGAAAGGACCCAAGGTGACATTATGAATAAGAAAATACCACTAGTGGACAGTTGTAGAAGGAATTTTCCGGGGTCACTGAGTTAAGAGAAATACAATGGGGCCTGAAGTGGATCCAGCTCTACTTCTGTTTGCTGTATTCTGAAGTGGTTCATCATACATAAATCGGTCTCCATCAATTAACTTTTAGAGTACTAATGTGGCAACAGGATTATGGAGAACATCAGAGTACTGATTTGTATTTTCTGTTAATTAAAATGATTTAACATCTTTAATGTGTATTGTTTTTCATAATCCCAGAGAGTGGTGACGTGTTGCATGTTGGTCGGACGTGAAAATAAGAATTTCCCTGTACTCTGTACACATGACAATACTACTATTACTACTAACAGCCTTTTGTCTTAAGCTTGAGGTATTGTCATCAGCTCACTTCTAAATCCTAAGTTATATAAGTTGGTGTGAGGATGGATGAGTGGATGGGTCAATGGCTTAATTGCTTACATATTATTAAGATTCACCCTCTTCATTGCTTCTTCTACTATTATCTACACAATTTAATGAAAATACAGATTAAACCACATGAAATCTCTGGATCCATGACCCAATGCTTGTCTTATGTTTCTAAATGATTAGCAAGCTTCTGAAAAAAAGCAAAAATCAAAGTGTAGGGCAAAAATGGAAATAATGAAGGAATAAACTTGATCCACTGCGGCGTGCTGACGCCTTGCCCAGGGTTTGTTTCCTGCCTTGTGCCCTGTGTTGGCTTTGATTGGCCCCAGCAGACCCCCGTGACCCTGTAGTTTGGATATAGCAGGTTGGATAATGGATGGATGGATAAACTTGATGCATTAGCATGAAAAGATAAGGTGGAAGTAGAGAATTTAAGTGTAGTCATTGACTCTGACCTGAACTTAAACTGCACATTAACCACATTACAAGGACTACATTATTATTTTATTTAAGAAGCATTGCTAAAGTGAGGCCTCTTAAAAAATCTCTAGATGCTGAGAAATTAATTCATGGTTTTGTTTTTAGTCGGCTAGATTAATGTAACACACTCTTAACAGGGCTACCTAAGTAGTACTAGGTTGTTGTACCGTGTTAGCCATTATGAATGTAGAGAAAAGCCAAGCAAAATGACACCTTTTATTGGCTAACTAAAAGCTTGCATATTGTAATCTTTTTAGTTAGCCAATAAAAGGTGTCATTTTGCTTGGCTTTTCTCTACAGGGCTACCTAAGAAATACACCTTTAAGAACGAAACTGAAATAACAATAAGAAACAACTAAAGAGCATTTATGTTAGATAGTCTGTCTATTGGTAGTTGGGTGGTATTTTGGCCTTGGGCACCTGCAGATTTTGTTTTTTCCTCTGCAAAGTTGCCCTGGATGCTTTTTTTTTTAATTCTTTTCGCCCTCCTTGGCCATCTAACCATAGCTTTGGACTTATCCTTAAAGACTTGAAAAGAAATTTATAAATAAGAATTTGCTGTATCTATTACTTGTAATCTATGATATATAAGTGTGTATTGATTTTTTCTTCTCGACTATTTTAAGTTATTAATTCCTCTTCTTGCCAATTTTTTATTTATTTTTCTTTTCTTGAAGGTTTTTCCTTTGGTTTCTTGTAAAGCACTTTAAATGGCATCCTTTGCACACAAACATGTTATAGAAATAAAAAAGTGGTTGTTGTACTTACTAAGTACACGACTATGACAGAGGCCCACCCTTTCAATACCCCATATGACATACAAACAGAGTGAGTTATTATTTTATCTTATCAGAATACAGGGATACAAAACAACAGTAAAATAAAATACAAACAAATAGCTCTATATGGGGTTGCCTAATTGGGCCTATTTGGCACCTCAGCTATCACAATAATCTTCAGGACACACGGTGCTCGTCATTAGGACTGTCGGGGCCCTCTGTGAGATGTTTATTTTTGCCTGGCTGTTCATTCTGTTATTCAGATGTTATGCTGTCTGGTGTCATCCCCTTTGTCATCTCTTTCTAAAGGATCAGTATGCTCAAATGAATCGAACCTATCCTTTATGAGTCACTGGCATAAAGTAGATGACATATCTAATTAGGATCATGAATATATTTTTAGAAAGGCAGCATACTTGCAGGGCACCTACCTTTTAAATTGCACAGCCTTTTTAAACATACAGAAGCTGGAAATGAAGGAGGAAGGAAACGCTGTGCACTTACAATATGTAAGCATGACACAATTTGCAAGATTCAGAAAACAGTCTCTCCAGAGTGAGCCAATAAATTGAAGAGCTGCATGATCATGTTAATCTCTGCCACAATCTTGTATGAAGTTATTGATGCTGATTTATTTTTATAGCAAGCCTTTAAATTGAGCAATACAGCTGGTGCCATCATCAAGGTGTCATTCATAATGTTAACATAGTTAGGAACAAAATTGAAATGCTTACCAGTTTGTCGCAATCATGGACACAAAAATTCAGTACAATTATAAGCCAGTAACATGCATCACAGGCAAATTATTATAAGCAATTATTAAGGGAAGGATCAAGCTGCACTTGTCTGGAGCAGGAGTGTCTGCAAATACTCAACATGGGTTCCGACGAGGAAGGTTGTGTATCACTGATATGCTGGAATTCTATGATGAAGCATACTATCATAGAGGTGCATATGATATTATTTACCTTACCTTTCAGAAGGTAATTAAGCACCATGTGAAAGGTTTCTATTCAAATTAAACAACGTTTGGAATTCAAGGCATGGTCTATAACTGGGTACAAAATTGGCTCAGAAACAGGAAGCATAGGGAACTTTGATAAAATTAGTTGATGCTAAAAGTGGTGTCCTCAAGGGTCAGTGCTGGGGCTGCTGCTCTTTATATTACGCATAAACGATCTGTATAAGAATATAATGAATAAGCTGGTTAAGGTTGCAGATGATACCATATGAGGTGGAAGGGCAGATAATGTAGAATTAGTTAAATTGTTGAAGGAAATTAAACAGCAATGAGGTTTGTGAAAGAAATCTCACTACGGTGTGGTGTTCAACAATTGTGTAATCCTGAAGCAGAGCATCCGTGTTTATTTGGCCTTGACTTCGACTAGGCTAATGGCAGAGTGCTGCGCTGTGGGTGTTCCGACTACCCATAAGCCATCACAAACATGTCATATTACTTCATCTTCTATCCATTGTGGTTGCAGTGAAATTTTCAAATTACTTTCATTTTTTGATGTACCCTCATAAAATGCATTTAACTTGTTCAAAGCTTGCTCTATACAAATACATTGAGCCATGATGCAAGATCCAAATGTGAATAATGCAGTAATAAGCTCCCACATCCAACATACAGTATGTAGTATCTGATTGATATGGTGGTACCGAACATACTTTTCCATCCATCCATCCATCCATCCATCCATCCATCCTCTTCCGCTTATCTGAGATCGGGTCCTGGGGACAGCAGCTTGAGCAGAGATGCCCAGACTTCCCTCTCCCCAGCCACTTCTTCTAGCACTTCCGGGGAAATCCTGAGGTGTTCCCAGTACAGCCAGGAGACATAGTCCCTCCAGCATGTCCTGGGTCTTCCCTGGAGCCTCCTCCCGGTTAGACGTGCCTGAAACACCACACCAGTGAGGCATCCAGGAGGCATCCTGATCAGATGCCTGGGCCACCTCATCTTACTCCTCTCGATGTGGAGGAGCAGTGGCTCTACTCTAAGCCCCTCCCGGATGACTGAATTTTTCACCCATCTTTAAGGGAAAGCCCAGACACCCTGCGGAGGAAACTCATTTCAGCCGCTTGTATTCACGATCTCGTTCTTTTGGTCACTACCTATAGCTCATGACCATAGGTGAGGGTAGGAACATAGATTGACTGGTAAATTGAGAGCTTTGCCTTATGGCTCAGCTCTTTTTTCACCACGACAGATCAATGCAGAGCCCACATCACTGCGGACACCACACCGATCTGCCCGTCAATCTCACGCTCCATTCTTTCCTCACTCGTGAACAAGACCCAGAGATACCTGAACTCCTCCACTTGGGGCAGGATCTTGCTCCCAACCCTGAGAGGGCACTCCACCTTTTTCCGGGTGAAGACTTTGGTTTTGGATTTGGAGGTGCTCATTCCCATCCCAGACGCTTCACACTCAGCTGTGAACTGATCCAGAGAGAGCTGAAGATCATGGCCTTATGAAGCAAACAGGACAACGTCATCTGCAAAAAGCAGTGACCCAATCCTGAGTCCACCAAACCGGACCCCCTCAATGCCCTGGCTGCGCCTAGAAATTCTGTCCATAAAAGTTAGGAACAGAATCAGTGACAAAGGGCAAAATAGCACCTTCTAAAAACATAGATGATGTATATAGTATGTGATAAATACAGAGTTGAAGGAATGGACATACTTACTTATCTACCCAGCAGACCTGTCATGTAAAAAAAATAAATAAATAAATAATAGATATGATGAAATGAGACATTTAATCATGGCTGCTTTAACCACAAGACATGTGATACTAGCATATCTAAATTTATTTAGACTTACTTAATGATAGCTGTCTTACCACAGCGGTTTAGACGGTTTAAATGATCTCCACTTGTCTGTGTGGGTTTCCTCCAGGTGCTCTGGTTTTCACCCGCTGTCCAAAGACATACAGGTTAGGTGGACTGGCTATGCTGAATTGACCCTTGTGTGTGGTGTGTGTGTTCACCCTGCAATGGACTGGCACCCCATCCAGGGTCTCTTCCTGCCTTGTGCCCTCTACTAGCTGGGATAGGCTCTGACACACCTCTCGACTAAGCGGGATTGATAATAATGATGTCTTATCGCAACTCAGACTACTGTCACATGGATTACAGAAAATTTTAGTATTAACATTTTATTCTGTAAATAGCTGCATTGATGTGCTGTGTAATGGAAAACAAAGAAAAAAAATCTTGTAGCAGTCACTAAAAATTCTCTGACAAACTAAGGAAAAACTAAAATGCGTGTGGGAAACTCCAACCGATTTTTATGTTTATTTCTGTTGCAGCCTGCAGAGAACTACATATTCATTATATGTCTTTATTCACAAGCCATATAAAAGATTTCACATATTTTCTTTATCACGTTTTTGATAGATAGATAGATAGATAGATAGATAGATAGATAGATAGATAGATAGATAGATAGATAGATAGATAGATGTGAAAGGCACTATACAATAGATAGACAGTTGGCATTTTACTTTTCCCAAAGTGGAAATGTAACTTTTTACATAAGCTCAATAAATAAATAAATAACAACACCCCTCCTCAAATGCACACCAGAAATTACTGAAGAGAAAGAAAACTTCAGACCTGGCTAAAGATTAAAAGAAACGTCACAGTGAGGCATTATAAAGATATATTGCCTAGTAGTCCTAGTAGTGTTTCTTGACACACTTCTGCTGAATAATTCATTTGCTGGAAGTCCTCTGTGTTAGTATGTCGGAGAAAGGATGTACTGCTTTGTTCCTAATAGTCCTTAGTTTTGTCTTCATTTTGTCCTTTGCTATTAATCCCAGTGGGTGTAGAGTGCCTTCTTAATCAGCCTGTTGATTTAGTGATAGATAGAACTTTAATTGTTCCAATGGGAAATTTACCTTTTACAAAAGGTGAAAACATTTAGGAATATTACAATAAACATCAACAACAACCTCAAACACACACACAAAAATAAAAAAAGAAGAAGAAAGATGATGGCACATTGCTGCTTCACATCCTCAAATTCCTGGGCTCATTTCCCTGTCAGGTCACTCTCTGTGCTACGTCAGCACATTCTTCTCATGCCTGAGCAACTTTTCTCCAGTTTCCCTGATATCTTTAAATGAATCCATGGTGGACGAGTGTGCTGTTGCATCCCATCCAGGACTGACTCCTTTGTACTTGTTCTGCTGGTATTTGGTATGGACAACCTCTTCCCTAGAAGAGTTGTAGCAGGTTGAGAAGATCAAATTAGTTTTATTATGAAATGATACAATATCATGGTTTTGTGAAGGAATATCAGATTGTGATATACCTTAAATTGTCATGATTTAAATAATTTTTGAGGTTCACCACTCGAAAACAGGTGCCTCCGTATTGTTGTGTCTCCTGAGGCGATGAATCAATCTGTATAATGGTGCCTGCAGAGATAATGAAGTATTCTGTATGACAAGTGTGCTCAAAAATGTGCATAAAAATGCTGGTCAGGTCTTGCTACCAATAACTCTGACCAGAATGGCTAGAAGATGAAACATTCTCAACTACACAAAAAGTCTGAGGGAGAATATTTATTTTGAGTTTCACTGGAAACTTACAGCAGGCTGTCCTTTTAAGGATAGCAAGCTACCTAAAAGAGCCATGTAAGCGGCAAAGAATCCACATTGACGCTCATTGCTGGCACTACAGTATTGTAGACAAGCCACTAATTATGTCTGTAAATACTTACAGCAAATAAAATGATAAAAAGACCCCAATCAGTGTATATAAAAGATGACTCATCATTCACTATGCTCTCTATAAATGGACTAACATACATAACAAAATTTACCTACAGACCTAAATTTTTGGTTCACAGAATAAAAGGTTGTAGTGATTGCGCAAGTTTTCCTGTTGGCACATGATGGATCAAAGTTGTTTCAACTGACATCGCCATTGTGATGCTCTGAATTTTGGTTAGCACCCCTTCTCAAATTTCAAGACCTAAATAACAGACTGGGCACTTTATGTGTGGAGTTTGTACCATTAGGTGACATGAGTTACTAGATTAGATGAATTACAGCTACTTATCTTTGAATATGGCAAAAAAAACTGAAATTTTATTAATTAGGGCAAATGAAACAGTGAGGAACAAGGTCTTGTCACTTTTTCATTAATCAGTTGTAAGAGTGGTTTTACTCTAAACTTAAAGTTTGTAGTGATAATGCTAAAAATAAATGTTAAGTGGCCATATTTTTAATAGAATGACATGGTTTTTTAGCTTATGCTGAAGACATTGTTGTGATTGCTAGAAAGTAATTCAGCGTGATAGAGAAAACTAGAGCAGCCTGACAGTGACTCTAAGGGAATAGCTCAACAAATCAATCAGGACAAGAAAAAACACAGGCACAAATAATAGGGCAAGATTTAGCAAGGTAAAGACACTGAACTACAACAATAAAGAAATTGAAAAGGTTGAATTGATTAAAATATTTAGGAGTAATTTATAATGAAAACTATGAAACACATTCACAAGTACTATTATGCTTAACAAGGACTATTGAAATGAAGTCTATTGACCAGAAAACTAAAGGTGCAGATTTATAAAGTCATTATGAAAGTAGTATTTCTGTATTGTGATGAATGTTGGACATTTCCAAATAAGTGAAGAAAACATGCAGCAAACATGGAAAAGAAAGGTCTTGAGGAAGATATTTGGTCCTGTAATTAAAGATGGCACATGCAGAATAAGTAGGAATGGTGAAATTGTGGATCTACATAAGAACACAGAGCTAGTGATGGAAGCGAGAGTCAGAATACATCAATGGCTAGGATATATGGTACAGTAAGGTTAGATGGTGATAGAACCCTTAAGACACTAATAAATAATAAACAAGGCAACAAGAAGCTGGGAGAGGTGGAGGCTGATCTGAAGAAACTCCAAATTAGAGGGTGAGAGAGTGTAATGGGGCAGAATCATTATTTTGACATGCCCGGCCAGGATGCCTCTTCTGCATATGGTCCAGGGGAACAGGCATGGGCTGCACAATATCTCCGCCAGGACACTAGATGGCAGCCCCGCTGGGTAGCAGTGCTGCCTCGGATACCTGCAGGGATCATGGGAGATGGAGTTCTCTTCGGCCCTGTTGGGGTCTGGGGGTGCCACCAGGGGGCGGTACAGTGGTTCCTGAGCCAGTGTGAGCAGCTCTTCCACCACAACTGGAAGTGCAGTCAGAAACGAGCAATCAAGCACCTGGAGCATTTCCGGGTGCTTTATAAAAGGGGCCAGCAGCCACTACTCTGGGAGCCAGAGTCAGGAGGAGGTAGATGAAGCTTGCCAGGAGGAATGCTGGAGGAGAAAGAAAGAGAAGAAAAAAAAATTGTGTTTTGGTGTTTGGGACTGTGTTGTTGTGCTTGTGAGAACTGGGAAGACGTTTCCACAAGGGAAAAAAAAAAACAATAAAAGAACCTGTGTCCAATGTCTGTTTGTGTCAGGGCTGGCCTTTACAACTGATAATTGTAAATGGACTCGGTGAAGGTGTCAGTGTAGGATTGCCCTGTAATGAAGTGGTGCTCCGTTTAGTGTTGGTTCCTACAGATGCTCTAGGATAGGCTCCAGCCTACCTGCACTCAAACAAATATGGATAGGGTAATTGGCAACTCTGATTTGTCCTGATGATAGTGAGCCCTACAATGGTCCATCTAGGGTTGGTTCATGCATTGTGTCCATTACAGGCACTGGCATTCTGCTAATCTTAATTAGTTAAGTGGGTCTGAAAATGAGTGATTCATTGAAACTTCAGAAAAAAATTGGAGTAGTAAATGAATAAGCAGAATTAAGCAATATACTAAAACACTCAGGTATATAGACTTATGGCCCTGTGATGGACTGGCACCCCCAACCAGAGCCCAGTGATGCTGTGATAGGCTATGCCCCTGCACAAACATGAACTAGGTTAAGCAAGTATGAGAATACTATGCTGTGCACATCAACAACTGGGAATAAAATAAATTCCTGTTTAGATTCAAAAATATGTGCTGTCTGCATCTCAAAATTGGCCGAGTCTGGTTGTATGTGTGTCTGTGTGCATTCATTGGCACATCCAGTATGCATGCAATAATTAAATATAGCTCATGCCACCTTCATGTAATTTAGTGAAATAGAAATATTGTGCTTTGTGCTTTCTTCATTGATTAATAAGAAAACAATTTAAATATGTATATAGAGAAAAGAGCATCAAGAATAATTTCCATTCTACATATTTTCCTTCCTTTCACACAGAATAATGAGTTGCCTTTCTAATGGCTTTTACAAGTTATTTCCTGCATTTCAGGCAAAGCATAAGGTCAGGATTACACTTGCAAATGCTGCAAAGCAGAACCGCACAGAATCAGATCCATCAATTATTTTTATTTTTTAAAGAAAACATATATAATTTAGGTATAATGCATACAGAGAAGCTGCACCTTCTCAGCAGTTGCAAAGTGCAAATGAAGTCACGCATAATCCCTACGGAGGAACCATAAAATTGGTTTGACCTGTCTGTACAATTCAGCGCTATTTACTTCGTTGAACCAATCTCCCACATTCTAGCTCCACATCCTGAACTTATGTATTAATGATATGTCACAATATCGAGCTCCCCGATGAGAAAAAGGTTGCTACGGGATACTGGGCTTAAGCGGAAAGAGCAGACGGAGAGAAATATGCCGGAGACCTTGGTCTGTCAGTCTGGATTGGCTTCTACCTGAATGAATGCAATAACATCGGCATTCAGGAGAACAAGTGAGAATCTGTATATGTCAGCCTTGAAATGCTCAAGGGTGCAAACGATCCATTAAGATCCTCCAGATAATGGAAATTGGGATGGAAAAGCCCTCCATTACAAAGTTGGCAAGTATTAAAGATAAAGGCAATTGTCAAAAGCAATAAGGCACTTATATTGTTTGTCTCTTAGTTTACTTACAATTCAAATGGTCCCAGATTAAAAGGTATAAAACAATCAATCAGAATGGTTTGCATAAAAAGAATAAATAAGATCAAGTGTGACAAAGAAGAATGATTCCTGAATGGTTTTCATCAAGAATTTACAGGAGATAAGCCAAAAGGGGAAATGAAATGTCATGCAAAGTAAAAGGCGAAGCAACTTGTGAGGGTGGAAGGACAGCAGGTAAAAAGAAAATATGAAGGATAACATTATAAAACCTCATTAATTCAATTTAGGGCTGTAACGGAACAGAGTCTATAAAGATATCATTAAGTGCAAGGAATGAACCACCTTTGGACCGTGTGCCGTAGTGACAGATTTAATTATTCCATATATTTAAATAAAATAAACTATTGAGAAAGGCTGATATTTGTTTAATGGGTGGAGCACAGGTATCTTTCAAAGGCAAAGATAAGGAGAAAGAAGAAAGTAGGCAGGATAAAGCAAGGATTAAGTTAGTTTTCTAAAAAATGAGATTACTACCAAATTAAAAGGGCATCATGAGCTCCTTGTCAGGCAATCAAGACAAAAAAGCAAAAAACCTTGAAAAACAAAAACACAGTTTTCTACACTAGAAAATGGGTCTTGGAAACAGTGCAGGCATTTATTAAACAAGCAGATCACTCTTAACTAATGGCAAAATCACTTGGCCAGACCCTTGTGGCCATCTCAGGAATGCACATAGTTAGGACATGCCCTGAAGCAACACATGGCATAATAGCATCCAGTTGTAAAATAGCTGTCGGGATTTAGGGTGTTCTAATTCTTCTTAAACCCTGTTCTCAGTTTCAAAGTCCCATTATGTTTTTGGCACAGATTTATATTCTAGCATTGATTTGTAATAATTTTTGTCACCATTTTGCTTCTCCCGTGTTACCGCCATTGTATTTCACTGTTGTCACTGAGGAGCAATGACATTACGCGTCCTTTGCATTATAAATCAGTTATGTTACAGGATACATCCAGTCATTTGCATCTTTCTCAGCACACCCATTCTGAAGGTGCACCTCGCACTTTGTTCTCATAAAACATCCTTATACTATCTGATTCATGAATGGTGATGTCTGTCGAGTAGATGTGTCATGTAGTATGACTGACTTGTGATATGAACATGCAATCTGATTCGCTGTTCAGCTGTCTGCAGCTAGACCCTTCTCACAGTACTGGAGGTTGTGCTATTGACATCAGCTAAGTGCTTCTAATGTATAAAGATCAGGGCATCAGATTCTTTCTATAACATATACTTACAAAGTTACAACTATTTTAAATTGCACATGGACTTTATTCAAACCCTGTATAAAGGTTAGCTTTGATTCTTGGTATTATATTGTAGCCATGAGTCAACTGGTGTTCAACTCCTGTTTTTTTTGCATTCTTTTCTGATTCTTTTGTTTATGTTAGTATTGTTACTTTTGTTAATTATTTGTATTATGCTGTGTTTTATTTATTATTATTTTCGATGTACCCATTGCTGGTGTTACAATGCTCCTTGTGTTGTGAGGGTGGTTCCCCAAGAGGCGGGGTTACCTGTCCATGACCATCAAGGGACTACCCTTAGCCCTATAAAGGCTGAAGTAGCACACTGTCCCATGCGGTTCATTGAATGCACTTGGAGGTGTTGGTGGGTTCTCTTGTGATTATTGCTTTGTTTATAATTGATTCTCTTCTGCTCTGCTTTTCAAATTCACTTTGAATTTGTGTTTGTTTAGGACTTGATCATCAGTGGATTGCCCATTGTGTAAGGGGAACTCCTCCTGGCCTTTTGTGCTCCTTGGAGTTTACTTGTGGAACCAGAAGTCAGCCTTCATTCAACAGACCGTGACTGTCAGAGCCAGACTGCCAATAGAGATATAAGGTTACAATTGTTAACAGTCAGTGAACATTTGCCACGTTTTTTTTTCTTGCCTTTTTTTCTTGGAGTTGTTGCTATTAAAAGAGGAGCTCACTGGCACCCCAACACTTTACCTTGTCTTGTGCTGTCTCGGTTCTCCTGACAATATATTTCTATATGGATGGTTTATTCTCATTACATAATATTGTGACATATGCGAGCTTCAGTAGTGTCTCATGGGTCATGGCGAAGATGAAGGCATATATAGGATGAAGACTACAGGTAAAGAAAACCACTAACAGTTTTTTGTTTCAGTCTCTAGAGTGGCGGAGACCCTTCAGAAAAAACCCAATATCACTTATGGTTTAAAGGCACAAGCACCTCCCCTTCCATTCAGTTCTGTACATGTAAGGCCGCCTCTCTCTCTCTCTCTCTCCATATATATATATATATATATATTGTCACACACGTGTGCATGGGAAGCAGCTGAAGGGCTTAGAAAATACTGTTTATACATCTGCCCGGGGGGGGGCGGGGTGCACTGATGCTCTTTCTGAGTTCTCTGCAGGTCTTACCCGGAAATCACACCAGGAGCCGCCATTTCCAGGAAGGACACATCACTTCCGGTTCCGGCCCCAAGAATGAGGTCACTTCCGGTTCCGGCCCCAAGGATGATGTCACTTCCAGTTCCGGCCCAGAGGACGACATCATTTCCGCCCTCTGTGCTATAAAGCTCACTGCCTTTGCTTAGGCAGGCAGTTCTGTTTTGGACTCTGTTGTGTAACAACTGTTTAAAAATGCCTCAAAGTCTTTTGCAGCCGGGAAACCGCATTAAACGGGTGGCTGCCCCAAACCTTTCTACGTCTCTGGTCTCCTCTTATTACAATATATATATATATATATATAGTCACACATGTGCGATTAGGAGGCAGCTAAAGGGCTTGTAAAACTACTCCTTGCAGACCATTCCCAAGAAATCCCGCCAGGTCCTGGCACCTCTGATGATGTCACTTCCGGCGCCTCTGATGATGTCACTTCCGGCTCCGGCATAGATGACATAATTTCCTCCACCAGCCCTTAAAACTGCCATCTTACCTCCACATATTCAGTTCTGTCTTGGACTCAGTCTTGCGTTCATTGATGGAACAATGAATTCTGAATTACAGTGAATCCGGAAAGTATTCACAGCGCGTCACTTTTTCCACATTTTGTTATATTACAGCCTTATTCCAAAATGGATTAAATTCATTTTTTCCTCAGAATTCTACACACAACACCCCATAATGACAACGTGAAAAAAGTTTACTTGAGGTTTTTGCAAATTTATTAAAAATAAAAAAACTGAGAAATCACATGTACATAAGTATTCACAGCCTTTGCTCAATACTTTGTCGATGCACCTTTGGCAGCAATTACAGCCTCAAGTCTTTTTGAATATGATGCCACAAGCTTGGCACACCTATCCTTGGCCAGTTTTGCCCATTTCTCTTTGCAGCACCTCTCAAGCTCCATCAGGTTGGATGGGAAAAATCGTGCACAGCCATTTTAAGATCTCTCCAGAGATGTTCAATCGGATTCAAACCTGGGCTCTGACTGGGGCACTCAAGGACATTCACAGAGTTTTCCTGAAGCCAGTCCTTTGATATCTTGGCTGTGTGCTTAGGGTCGTTGTCCTGCTGAAAGATGAATTGTCGCCCCAGTCTGAGGTCAAGAGCGCTCTGGAGCAGGTTTTCATCCAGGATGTCTCTGTACATTGCTGCAGTCATCTTTCCCTTTATCCTGACTAATCTCCCAGTTCCTGCTGCTGAAAAACATCCCAACAGCATGATGCTGCCACCACCATGCTTCACTGTAGGGATGATATTGGCCTGGTGATGAGCAGTGCCTGGTTTCCTTCAAACGTGACGCCTGGCATTCATACCAAAGAGTTCAATCTTTGTCTCATTAGACCAGAGAATTTTGTTTCTCATGGTCTGAGAGTCCTTCAGGTGCCTCTTGGCAAACTCCAGGCGGGCTGCCATGTGCCTTTTACTAAGGAGTGGCTTCCGTCTGGCCACTCTACCATACAGGCCTGATTAGTGGATTGCTGCAGAGATGGTTGTCCTTCTGGAAGGTTCTCCTCTCACCACAGAGGACCTCTGGAGCTCTGACAGAGTGACCATCTGGTTCTTGGACACCTTCCTGACTAAGGCCCTTTTCCCCCGATCGCTCAGTTTAGATGGCCGGGCCAGCTCTAGGAAGAGTCCTGGTGGTTTCGAACTTCTTCCACTTACGGATGATGCAGGCCACTGTGCTCATTGAGACATTCAAAGCAGCAGAAATGTTTCTGTAACCTTCCCCAGATTTGTGCCTCGAGACAATCCTGTCTCGGAGGTCTACAGACAATTCCTTTGACTTTATGCTTGGTTTGTGCTCTGACATGAATGGTCAGCTGTGGGACCTTATATAGACAGGTGTGTGCCTTTCCAAATCATGTCCAATCAACTGAATTTACCACAGGTGGACTCCAATTAAGCTGCAGAAACATCTCAAGGATGATCACGGGAAACAGGATGCATCTGAGCTTAACTTTGAGCTTCATGGCAAAGGCTATGAATACTTGAATTGTACATGTGCTTTCTCAATTTTTTTTTATTTTTAATAAATTTGCAAAAACCTCAAGTAAACTTTTTTCACATTGTCTTTATGGGGTGTGTATAGAATTCTGAGGAAAAAAATGAATTTAATCCATTTTGGAATAAGGCTGTAACATAACAAAATGTGGAAAAAGTGATACGCTGTGAATACTTTCCAGATGCACTGTATATCAGAGAATTCTAAAGGAAAATACTAGGACATCTGTCCATGGACTGAATCTGAACAGAATGTGGGTCATTTAGCAAAACAATGACCCTAAGCACACAAGTCGTTCTACCAAAGAATGGTTAAAGAAGAATAAAGTTAATGTTTTGGAATGGCCAAGTCAGAGTCCTGACCTTAATCCAATCGAAATGTTGTGGAAGGACCTGAAGCGAGCAGTTAATGTGAGGAAACCCACCAACATCCCAGAGTTGAAGCTGTTCTGTATAGAGGAATGGGCTAAAATTCCTCCAAGTTGGTGTGCAGGAATGATCAAAAGTTACCGGAAACGTTTAATTTGCATTATTGCTGCAAAGGGGGGTCACACCAGATACTGAAAGCAAAGGTTCACATACTTTTGCCACTTACAAATATGTAATATTCTAGCGTTTTCCTTAATAAATAAATGACAAGTATAATATTTTTGTCTCATTTGTTTAACTGGTTTCTCTTTATCTACTTTTAGGACTTGAGCGAAAATCTGATGATGTTTTAGGTCATATTTATGCAGAAATATAGACAATTCTAAAGGGTTCGCAAACTTTCAAGCACAACTATATATTGTAGATAAAATAAATATTAAACTTACGGTGTTCTTTTAAAAAAGGAAGTATTAAAAAGTATGACATGATCAGTTTAAAAAACAAAAACAAAGTTTACTAACTCTACACCCAACTGAAAATTAATTCAACAGGAAAACCCATAGGACAAATCTCTGCTCCATCCCGGGCCAGCAGCAGCCCAAGTTGACTGAATATTGGCACCACGTTGGTAAATCATTTCATCCATCGATCCAATTTCTGAAACCACATACTATAGCTTTGACTCAAAGGGGGCTACAACTCAGTTCTGAAGACTCACCCTTATGTAGCCAGATAGATGTTGCTACGGTTGTCAATTTAAATGTTACCAATCAACATAGGAAGTAGAACCACTGGGAAGAACATAGAAATTCTACACAGATAGGGCCAAGTCTTAAGGTTCAAACCCTGCATCCTGCAGATATGAACCCTGCACCACCCGAAAAACTATTTCAGTAATACAGAATTAATCCATGTACTTACAGTAAACCACAATGCATTGAATCCTATGAGGTCAAGCTATTTGAAAGACTGTAATTATTTGCTGTTATTTTGGAATCAAAGTTGTATTACTCTAATTAAAAATAACCAATATTTAACAGCAAAATATATCCATCCATCCATTGTCTAACCCGCTGAATTCGAACACAGGGTCACGGGGGTCTGCTGGAGCCAATCCCAGCCAACACAGGGCACAAGGCAGGAACCAATCCCGGGCAGGGTGCCAGCCCACCGCAGGACACACACAAACACACACCACACACCAAGCACACACTAGGGCCAATTTAGAATCGCCAATCCACCTAACCTGCATGTCTTTGGATTGTGGGAGGAAACTGGAGCGCCCGGAGGAAACCCACGCAGACACGGGGAGAACGTGCAAACTCCACACAGGGAGGACCTGGGAAGCGAACCCGGCTCTCTTAACTGCGAGGCAGCAGCGCTACCACTGCGCCACTGTGCTGCCCACAAGATATATCTATATATAAAAACACCCATCCCACCCATTATTCCAACAATAAAAGATGCAGTTATTTCTTACATTCTGTAAATATGAAAGAAAGCAAATAAGAAGGCAAGATTAACGTAACGATGATGCATTGCCTATTTCATTGTTAACTGCACAGCACATCAATGAAATGTTTAATGTTTTTTTATCACTCAAAAATGTGTATTTTGGAGGAAAAACAGAAAAGATTAAAACTCCACTCAAGCTATATACTGTAAAACCAGATTGGGTCCTGGTAATATTTATTTGAGTCTTATATGAACTTACCATTCAAATGTGAAAGAAAGAAAGAAAGAAAGAAAGAAAGAAAGAAAGAAAGAAAGAAAGAAAGAAAGTTAGGGTAACAGAATGGCACTGAACTCTAGTGCCCATGTTAAAGGAAAAGGTCTAAAAACTCTGAAAAGAGGTGTAAGCGTGAGATAAAAAAGAAAAACAACATTTAAATAGGAGGAGATGAAGAGCAAGAAAGAAATCTGACACAAGATTATCCATGCTTGTTAGTTCACAGACTGTCAGGGTGAATCAAGGCGGAAATGAGGAGAGAATGCAAAGCCGCGTGCCTTAATTAGAACTGAAACACTATGCAAACTGAAGTTAAGTGAGTTTGAAAATAGAAATCTTCCAGTAATTAGAGAATAGGGTACAAGACAATTAACCCCTAGCTTTTCAGCATTCTAATAAGGTAGTTCAGAAAAAAAACACATTTTGGCATGTGCAAAGGAGGGCGCAAATGGCTCTTTACAACATATGGAAATTTTTAAGCAAGGGGAAAAATAAAATTAACTAACGACCTAAGAGATCTACAAGAAGCTACTGGTCAATTAAGCACACACCTGCTGTTTCACATTGATTATTTATATTTAGTGGGTGTTTTACACATGTATTACTTATTCAGATTCAAAGTAAATAGAAAGCTGTGTTATGTTTAGCACTTGTAGGAGATTTTTCTTTACTATGAATTTGATCTAAAAGACACGTTAAAATAACACACACTTGACAGAGACATGTTTAATACTAATCTTCCTTGTCAATTTTAGCATCATATACGCACATTCAGAATTTTGGGATGCTATTAAAAAATAATTTTGTTACAAAATAACATTTGACTGACTGATAAAAACAAAAAAAGGTTTTCAAAAATAAAATACAAATTCAGCAATCCTAAATTATTTCTAAACTATTTTATTATTGACTATTCAAATTAGAAGCCTGCTCTTATAATTTGCACTTGAAAACCATTCACAGCACTTGCCAAGGAAACAGTTTTAAGTTGTCTGCCTGGCCAGGGGAGCAGTCAAGCCTCAGCTGTTCATAAGATTGGGCCTCATGTTAAGGCTCTTTAAAAATGTTCTGCTGTTGCTTTTCATTTTTTTGATATTATTTTAGCCCATCATTAAGTAAAAATGGCTACAAAGAAGGCTCAGATGGGAAGATGTGTTCATTATGTGAGTTCATTGCTTATTTGCATTACAGTGTGTGTTCATTCCGATATGGAAGAAAAATATAATTGGTACCCAATACAACTTAACACTTATTTACTGTATAGCGTTCTTCACTGAGTGCAGGTGCAGAGCACTGTGGGCAATTATCAGTAAAAAAAAAAAACAAGCATAGATTATACTAATTATTAAACACAGAACTAGTACACATGAAAATACAGATTTGTTAAAAAGCACAGAGAAAAAGGAAGAACCTGGTCAAACGTAAATGGACATAAACCCAACAATATCTGTCCCCTGGTTAATTATTCAGGACTGCATAGTGTCATTGTGTACTGCACACCAACAAACACTCTCATTATAAATATTTTTTTAAATTTTATTTGAAAAAAAGTTCCATACAATCAAGTCTATCATTACCTAGAATCGAGTCAAACTTATCAAACCAGAAACAACTTCCACCTGAGATAATTAGTTAACTGGTGTTTTATATGCAGAAATATGCCATGGACTGTTATAAAAGTGTTTTAGTAATATTTGGGTACATTTTTTGGGTGACTTTTGATGAGTTGTGAACACACAAGCATTTTTCTGTTGACAATAATGGACTGTAGCCTTGCACTATTAGATTAAATTTGATACATTTTATTATTTCCATGAGGAAATTCAGCTGCATACAGCAGCAGAAACATAAAAAAACAAGGATATAGATTCACAGGACATATAACAGATAGATAGATAAACAAATAAATGTATTTTGGGCAGATATTTCAAAATGAACTGACTATCAGACGTGGTAGATTACATTCAGATAAGGCATAGCTGTATATATCCTGATGGAGGACTCAATATAGACCACAGCTACCAGCAAATTAGTATACTGGAGGCAGAAGTCAGAGTGTATAATGCCTTAGTGGTAAGTATGCTGTCAACCTAAACAATGCTAATGAAACGAGACCACTAAAACCAGGAGGTGCTATGCATCCACCAAAACCACACAATTCCAGAATGAACTAATCCTGAGCCTTTGAAATGAATGATAGACACCAATGGCCTACAGGAGATAGAGGAAGAGATCACAAAGCTGTTGGGTGGCAGCAGGGAGACCCATTAAGTTATCTGAGGTTTCCTTGTTTACACTGTAAAGGACAGATGAACTGGAGGGTGGCCTGGTCCTTTAAGTAAGATTTTAAGAACTGAAAGGATGAATAGAAATGGTAGTCAGACTTCATGGAGCAAAACCTCAGACATTTCTCCTCTCTGAAACCTGAAGTGACTTAGGGATGTCCTCAAAAGTAACTTCTGTTCAGTGATTAAAATGCCATTCTGGCGATAAGATCTACAAATAGGGAAAATTAGTGCTGGCATGAGCTTGACTGGTAGAAGGAGCATTGGCCAAAAAACAGTAAAGACGGAAGGAGCAAACAAGTGGAAACAAGCAAACACTGGCCTAGGGCAGCATGCACTGTATGTTTGTTGCTGTTATTGCCCTGGCTAATGTAAATTTATTATTTATAATTATTTATTATATTCATTTATTAATTAATAAATTATTTATTTAATTAATGTAATCCTTTCTTATTAATTCTGCTTATGGTATTGTTTTTTCATTTATTGTTTAAATACAGTATTTATTTTGTGTCCATTACGTTTACATATCTTTGACTAGGTTTTTATGTGTTGGGTCAATGGAACCCCAAGAGGCAGGTCCGCCCTAACTCCACTAATAGGAGCCAACCTCAACCTATTCTTAATGCTGTTGCAAAGTGGCAACAATTATGTTACAGCGAAGCACAATATTTTACCTACCTTATTATGTTTTCCTTCTTCTTACTCTTCTATTACTTTGATTAACATCATTCATGTTATTGTTGTGTTGAAGCCTTGGAGTTAGTAGAATTAGTATCAGAAAACTATAAAACATCATCACAAGTGCCAATTTGTGTCTCGGAGTGATGTTTAATTGTGACACCATTCATTCTGAAGTGTGAACTCCTACTCCACAATAGGAGCAGATGTAGGATGCTTCATAACTATTTCCCGTGTCCTACTCTGGACAACTTCTCAAACTTTGACTCGGACGTTTCCATTCAAGAACACACAAAAATACAAAAATGCCCTCCATGGGAGAGGGTAACTGTAAACCTCTTGCTTGAAATGACAAATGTCCTTTAAATTCAAAGAATTTATTTAAATAAGCAAAGAAGAAGGAAAAACAAAGAAAATAAAAAATAATGCATGGGTTTAAAAAGACAAACCAAGGTTTCTTTCTAAAAAAGACAAACCAAGACTACCCATACCAAATCAAAAAATGAGCAATCCAAGACAAAAGGAATAAACAAAAATAAACCAGGAACTCAAAAATAGTATGTACAAGATAAACATCTGATCTACAGTATACAATTACCAAAGACAACCCTCAGCAGTGAAGAAATGGGGGCCCCGCCTCATAGTGTTTCACGCAAGAAAAATAACCAAAAAACATAAATACACAATAAAGTTTAAAATTTAAACAAAATAATGTTAACTTAAATTACAAAACAACTGAAATACATGGAAATATAATTTACATTGTCACTATTGATTGATTTAACTAATAAACTACTTTCATTTTGTTCTAAAACTGGCTTTACAGCATTTCGTTCATGTGCCATTGTGTTTTTTGGTTGAGCAGCATGTTATTTTATCCACTAGACGACAGCAAAATGTTGTCCTAAGTGTTTCTTAGGCTTTTTGGCATATATCAGATCATAACAGCTTAACCCAAGAATCATTTAGAGTTAAACGTTTCTACATAGAGAACTGAGCCCAAAAGAGGCTCAGGGTTAACAAAAAGGAGGTTAACTTTAAAAATAGTTGTTCCAAGAAATGGTTTAATTATAACACTTTTTATTAAAAGCTATTAGAAGCAACGATCAAACACTAGTAAGAGAGTTAATTTTAAAGTAAAGTGATTGTGCTATGCCATTTTCTGGTCATGAGTATGAAACTGTTTGCTTCTGCATAGATTGTTAATATCAAATGAAATGCTGGACTTCTCAGTAATTAATTAATTTCCAAGGATTGCACCCGTTAGTACACGTCTTTACTTGCTTTTACAAATTTTCATTTGTGAGAATACCTGTCTGCAGCTGTATGTGCCACTAAAAATGATGGAATGCACAAAGCATGCTTGCAAAGTCCTGGAAACAAATACTAAGTCATACACAATCACAAGCTTATTTTTAAGTTCACTATTTCTCAAGGGTTCAAGTGCTTCTATGGGCAAACCTTCTGGAACATTGTTGACATTAACAAAAAGGCAAAAAATTGCAAAAATCTGTCTCGTGGTACCTAAAATCCTGACAGCGAGATTCAAAATTCATTACGTAGGATGGCAACCTGAGTGGTATTTCTGGTAACGTCCACACTTTTGTCTGAACACTCCTTAAAAGTGAGGAAATGAACAGGTTTTTTTTCCTTTTGCTCATACTAAAATTACTGTAAAGACTGAAGAAAGGAAAAAAATTACAGTACTACATCAAAACTAAAATGAGCTCCTGAAAGCCGTAACTATCCTATTCTTCTTAAAGCACACACAAATTGGCAAAAAGCATGGTTAAGATTTCATTGCTGATAGCTGCATTCCATTCTTTGTCTCACCAAATGCACAGGCTAAAGTACAGGAATAGCCCATTTTGGACAATTTTCTACTGGAAAACTTTACCCCTTCTAACATGCTTTTTTCACTCTTGTAATACTCTTAATACCGATTTGTGCACAGGATCACACCCAAAGTTACACCTTGTCGGATGCCACTGACAAAATCGCAAGGCGCAAACTCATTTCTTTAAGAACACACACACACAAGACAAAAGCAAGCAATTATGTAGGAGCATAGACATTTATCATATATCTGGATGGTAGAGATTCTCTGCTTGAATGGTAAAAGCGAGGGTGATTTATTTTTTGCATGACTGTTGTGGTATAAAGTTTTGTATACAAGTTGTTAAATATTTTGTATGTCTTTATTTGTAACTTAGATAAAGCAATGTAATATCAGTGTTATATCATTGATAAGAACAGCAATGGTTTGATGTTTAACTAACCCCTCACACCCCTTAGGACTGAGTCAGGATAGTGATGAATTTTATGACAGGATTGGGGGAAATGCCTGAAACCAGTTTGGCAAGTGATTCTCTGCAGGACTCTCTCTCAATCAACCCCCACAGGAAAGCCAGACTACCTAGTTGGCAAGCATCAGCTCAACAAATGGTTTTGGGGGCAGGTATGAAAGGTATTGTGTGCCCCCATTGGTCTGAAGTATAGCTGTTTGGGATTAGTTTGAATTAGAGGCCATTTAGTTGCACAACAACATATTGGTGTAAGGATTTGGACAAAGAATGTATAAATTCAGTTACCTTACCCCTCCCTCTCGCTCTCTTTCACACCATCATGATAAAGGAGCATTTCACACACCATGGACTAAAAAGAAAACCACAATGAGAAGCACAACTTGGTATCCATATTGAGACAGGCATCCAGCCTGTTCTGAAGAAAGCTGACTAAAAATGCTGACTTAACTAGAGATATTTTAAGTAACTAACAAGTCTGTGTGCCGCCTGAAACTGCACATCAGCATTTATCACCTTGTATAGTTGCCAATATTCAAATGTACTTTGCTTATTATTATTATTTTATTAATATTATCAATAATACATTAAGTTGTAACTTAACTCCTGCTTGTCTTATACTTTATGTAATTTCCTGAGGTTATAGATGTACTGTAGAAGGGAAGGTGGGGGAGAAGTTATAAAGTACAATACCTTATAAACAGTGGTGAGTGTGTGGGATTTAAGGCATTCTGACAAAGGGTACACATTAAAGAATACAAAAGGGGAAAGTACAGAAATATAGAACTCTACCAAGACAAAACACATGACCATATCGCAATTAACAATTAACGGCCAACTGTAGTATCATCTGTGTTAAAAGCACCTCAAGAGGGGCAGAATATCATATATTTTGATGAGTAGCCCAGGTGCTGCTTACAACTGATCCATGGGATCTAGTCTGCCTAACCTGCGAAAAACTATTAAAAATTTGCATAGTCAGATTTTTTTTTTTATTTCCGGGACCCATCAGCAGCTTCCTTAAACCTGTAATTTTTCTGGGATTTTTTCTTTACATGTATTGTTTTCCCAACATTTTAACACATTCACATAACTTCATACAGTTTAATGATTGGTGTTACGTTAGTATGTACAGCCTCCAATCAAATATGCCTAAAACTTTAAACTTTTAGCTCAATATTGTAGTAACCCTGGGTCCGAACGTGAGAAGGACACATTCTCCAGGAAACCACGGACTACAGAGGGGATGGGGATGTCTACTGAAACCGGGTATACAGTATAAGCAGCCAGTCAACAGCACATACTGTAAGTTGGGATCCAGCAGTGTAAGAAATATTTTATTATGCATCTCTCTGCTGCTGCAGACTATTGGCCTGGCATTGAGTTGGCTCATAGAACCAAGTAATACTGTGGCAGTCAAGTTACCACTGAGCTCAAGTGAGTGGAATGAAATGGAGCCCATGTGTGCAGGCCGAGGGAGAATTGCTGATGAGAGCACATGGCACCACAGAAGACCTGGCAGCATGGTAGAGGCGCAATAATGAAACCAAAGGTTCTTAACAGGGCCACAGGGTTGGGCACAGGTTGAATGAATCTATTCCTCTGTCTTTTGCACTCCCTGGGCCGTTACACTGGTGTAAGAAGTGGGATACATCAGAGACAGAAAATTGGTTTAGTAGTAATGCTGGTGGACAACTTGACCACACTCACAACAGCTTGCTTGAGGCAGGGCAGACCAGGTTGCCTCACACTCCTTGAGTCTCACTGAGTTCATGCTATCCTCGAGGTCAAGGGTTTTATGAAGAGGACAGTGTAGCTACCCTGGGTAGACCGGTGAGAGGCACATTTTTCAGGAAGCTGTGAACTGCAGCGGGAATGAGAATGGCTGGATAAGTCGGCTGTATAAGCAGCCCTTGAGCATCTCATGAGAAGTACTTCATTATGTGTCTCCATGTATGTGTATGTGTATGTGTGTGGCCGTCGTCGAGCCTTGGACAAACCCTGGACTTGGGTCAGCTCACAGAACTGGGGGACAGTGAGGTAGTCGGGTTGCCCCTGACTCCAGAGTGAGGTAGAGCCAGACAGTGGGTTTGTATGTGGACCCCTACTCTCTTTTCTGTTTCTTTTTCCGGTTTCTTTGTGGTGGTGGCCTGCGCCACCCCCACCTACTCAAAGCTTCATGATGCTCCAACAACGATGGATGGATTTAAAGGCAGAAGTCTACGTGACCATCATCATCAAGCCCTTCCGTGAGAACCCTAAATCCAAAGAGGACTGTTTCATTTATGTTAGGTAGAATGCCCAGAGGGGACTGGGCGGTCTCATGGTCTGGAATCCCTACAGATTTTATTTTTTCTCTTTTTTTGTTTTTTCTGTCCCCCCTGGCCATTGGACCTTACTCTTATTCGATGTTAATTAATGTTGATTTATTTTGTTTTCTTATTGTGTCTTTTATTTTTCTATTCTTTATTATGTAAAGCACTTTGAGCTACTGTTTGTATGAAAATGTGCTATAGAAATAAATGTTGTTGTTGTTGTTAGGGGGCTGAAGCAGGCGTGACTGCAGACTGGTGCTGTTGAGGTGCACTGAAGAAACCAAAGTTCTTTTCAGAGCCACATGAGCACTCTGGCGTAAGGTGGCTGAATCCATTCCTTTGTCTTTCACACCCCATAGGTCATTACAATATTTTAAAGTAGTTGAGCTGAGATACTAGTGGATGATCATTCTAGCAACAACTTTTTTTCTCTCTCCATCGCAGCAGGTCATTTAAAGACAGTGAAGAATGTGGCACTCTTTAAAACGCATTGCTATTTATTTCCTAGAGATCCACAGGTGAACAGTCCATGCTGCTCTTCAGTCCCCTACTCAGAGGATGCCGTTGCTAGGTAACACAAGCATCTGAGTGAGACACCCAAGTTGTTCTTCCTCAGTGCCGCCATTTTTTTACTTTTCAAGGGTGTGATATTTTTGTACTTACAACATAGAAGAACGAGCAAATGTAATTTACTGTAAGGTTTTATGCACAGCAAAGAGGGCATCTACGTGTTGGAAAACAGCATGTTAGAGATCTGCCAGTCTATAAGAATTAGAAGAAATAAATCTAAATATAACTAGTCGAAGTTTTAAACACAGTTGCCTTGAATCTGTATCTTTTTGTGCATTCCTGTTTTGCTTTGGGAATGATATAATGATAACATAAGAAATTTCTTTCCAAAAGATGGGCCAGATTTGAGATCCTCATGCACTTCCTAAAAAAAGTGTAATTGGTTTAGTTAAACAGTAATGCCTCTCACCATCAGGACATTAATGATGCCTAACTACAACCTCCCACTACACTAAAAAAAGGATAGTTCAAGTGAATGCACCAGCACAACAGTAATGCGTGGAAAATTAGAGCCCAGCTGCCTGGCAGAGCAGTAATAACACACCATGTTAAGTGCCACTCAGCCTGGGAGGTGAAGAGTGTTGAGGCAATAAGAATAAAGGCTGTGTCACGGGCCTCTGAGGAATATTAATTGGGTCAAGAGCTAGAATCAAGTCATTTGCTTTGATCTCTTTTGTTTATTTTAGTCACAGATAAATGTAGGCAGACTAGTGTACAGGTTGTCTCTTCCTGGTGCTTAACATCTCAATTGCTTCTTTTCTGCAGGTGATTAGTGAAGGAAACTTTGCACTGTATGTAATGATACTGAATATTCACAATAAAAAATGGGAGCTTATTTTCTTATATGGTGTCAGATGTGCTTTCAGAAAGTGTTCTAATTTTATGCCACTTGTCTTTTAACAGAGTAACTTCCAATGTTAAAATATTGTATCAATGATCTGCCCTGCACCTCCATGACCTTGCCATCTACTCTGTGCCAACATGCTTTAGTAAATACTGTGAAGGAGTTATCAGAAAGAAATAATTATAATGGTTTGCCTTGGAATGGAAATAAACGCAACAGCAATAATACACTCCATGTAATACCAATGTATGTTCAGTGCCTTGTCGGTAGGACCATTTGTGGTTCTAGCAGTTATTTCAATTACGTCTTTACTGCTATACAACTGGTTAGGATTTATTTTTCTGCTATAGCTACAATATAACAAAAGGACCATCTAACATAAAATGTAGTGTTTCTTTAAATACAAAGAAACACTTGGCTAACCTTTTAAAAAATGCTTAGAAACCCTTAAAATGTCATGCTATACCTTAATAAGTCTCAGTGTGGGGACCTTTTAGCTCTACAGCCAGTGACATTGCTAATCCCGAACTTCAGTGAGGCTTGAATGGCACTGCTTATTGCATCTGCAGCAAGGCTCCTGGGAACGCAAAATGGCTAAGTCTCAGATTAACGCTAAACTAATTCTCAGATTAACACTAAATAACATGTAAAAGATCTAAATCCAAGACATAACCAAGATGATCACAAATGAGCCTCTTCTCCTTTACCAGCTTAATCTCTCATGCCAGTCCACAAATGTATGAACGCATGGTGAAACCTTCAGGGCATTCAATGGTTGTGTAGGTACTGCAGCCAACAATGGACTAACCTCAGTACGTAGGTCCAACAACCTTCTCGATCTATTTTAGAGTTCCGAGGGCCAAAAGCTGTCTTATCAGGATTAGGCAAAAGGCTGAAAACAGTGCTAGACAGGACTCTAGTTAATCACAGACCATTATTATTCATATACATATGTGAATGCACGCACACACACACATTCCATATTCACAAACAGGGACAATTTGCATTTAGTAACTAACAAAACCTAAATAAAAATAAATAAACTTGTAAGTAATCATTTTTTCACTTGAGCATGTCCGGCCATAGTAATTTTCATTTTTTATTACAGCATCAGACCATTATGCATATCAGGTGAATGTGGTAAACTGGGAGACTTATCATATATTCCCACACATAAAGCCTTTCCTCATACAGCCAGCTTTATTTTATCATCATCAACACTGAGGGTACAGGGCATAAAAAAATCACTTTCAAAAATTAACACATATGATTCCACATAGTGCTTAAAGTGGAAACAAATTAATGGCAGCGGTGTCTGTTTTTTTCTGCTTCTTGGCCCTCCTGGTTAATGCTGTTCAAATGTACCATAAGTTCTTAAATTAAGCTTTCCTCGTTTAAGTTCCGACTATGCTATTACGTGTCTATTACATTGAACTGGGATTTACAGAAGGGGGCGGGGAGTTTTGTAAGGATGGGGCAATGTCTTATTAGATGGACAGCCTGTTAAAACACTTTGATATTCTTCAGTTATTTAACACGATGCATAACCTGAAATGTGACTGTCCCTGTCACCTGGATGTCTATAAACCCTAGTAAATTACAGTGACAGTCAAATACTGAATCATCATAACGTGAAGATAATGGAGCTGTGAGCTGTGGTTTAGTGTAATGTAAATAGTACTGACTAAATATTTATTTGCTCTGTGCACAACGGCTTACACACCACAGGGTACTTCATTCATATGTAGATAACTGTTTTCCTTGCTTGCATTTTATACTTTTACACTTAGTACCTTTCGGTTTCTGCATGTGCCTCACTGAACTTGTAGATAAAAGGACTGCAATTCCACAAGTAACTTCCTAACCATGTACACAATCTGCTAATTTTTTTGGGGATCAGTTTGCTGTCAATAGAGATTATCAGAGGTGAAAAAGGAACATTTACAAGTTGGTGTAACTGCTCTCAAGGTTAAACTGTTTTCAAATTCAGCAATGATTTTCCAAAATAAATTTAAATGAAATTTTAAAACTATGTATGCTGCAATATCTCAACAAAAATTAAAATGTCTTGACAAATTTCCTTGGAGCATAATTGTGCCACATTTAAACAAAATTTGTCCATTAGGACCTGAATTGTTTTATGCGGACAGACAGACTGGACATGTCTATTGCAATAGGTGCTTCACACATTACATGCAAATACCTCAAAAAACTGAAAGAGTTGCTTTTGTTCAAAATATCTGATTGTTCTTAGACTGTTCACTATATATTAGATTTGCAGGTTTTCACTTTGTCTTTGTGACATTCTTCTAGGTGTGTTTTAGGTTAACTGACATCAGTAAGCTAGAAGTGTCCATGAGTGTAGGGGTGTGTATGTCTGTGCCTTGTAATGGACTAGTGGCACATCTTCCGCTAGTTCCTGCCTATCAAAAAAAAAAATGTGATCAAAATAAAGTAGCTGAAATGTCATTAAGCGAAAAAGAAAAGGAAAGTGAAGGACCCCTTGTCAAATGTGTTGAACAGACAAAAGCAAATTCAAATCTTTTAGTCCTTTTAAACTTGATCTACTTCTAGGTTTATAGGACTGTGCCTATAAGTATAATGACTGTGCTTAATGAAAGCAGTCACAAAGATGGAAAGTACTCCAAGCAGCAAGCCAAGGATGTTAATCCAAAATCAAAGTAAATAAAACAAAACAAAGTGTGTTTGAAAGCCAGTAATTCTCTGATAGGTATAGTAAGGAAAAAAGTAAGCCATAACTAGGAATCTGAGCACAAAGGTTTTCATCACTATATTGCAAAAATCAAATGTCAAGAAAATGTGCGATATGGCGATATGTGTATCACACTCCCAGTCATTCAGCCTAGCAAAAACAAGGAAACCAAACACAACAAAGACACCAAATGGTAGCATCCATAATAAACACGAATCAACCATGAAAGAATGTATTGTGAATTCATTAAAAACACAACAGAAAAAAAACAAATAAGGCCACAGTAATCCTCAAAAACATCCAAAACAGTAGGTCAATGATTTTTTAAGAACAGGAAATGACTAAAAATATTCAAATAAAAATTAAATCATGACAATAATTTCAAGTTGAGGTTCAAGCACTTATTGTCATTGTGTAACGAATTGAAATTACTTTTTGTGACAGCCCCAATGTGCATTTAAAGAAAAGTCATTATTTCCAAATATGTCGTATACAGTGCTAAGTGATCAAGTAACCAGAGCAAATTATTATTGCTCAAAGTACAGCGGCATAAATTGTTATTGCACCTGCTAATGAATAGTACATTACATATTCTATCTCGTAATACATTAGTATATTGCACATTACCAATATAGTTTATTGCACATGTTCAATTAAAATGATCTCAGACTGTAGAGATTCAGAGTTCAGAAAGTTTATGGCAGATGGGAAAAAGCTATTTTTTAGTCTGTTTGTGTGTACACAGAGCGTACACGTTCACCCACATGCCCACTACAAACCACATCAAAAAGTTCTTCATCTCATTAGTCCTTGCACTAACTCTTAAAATGTCTGGATGCGTTGCTATCCTCCCAGTTGAACCAAGTTAATCTTCAACTCCAGAATCAAAGATTTTTATAGAGAGGGGCAATATATAACTTTAAATATTGATTGAATTTAAAGTGGATGATGCAGATCCAATGTTGTGGGGTTGAATCCCAGACCTGGGTGCTGTCCATGTGGAGTCTGAACATTAGCATTAGTTTTCCCTCCGGTTATTCTGGTTTTCCTCCCACAGTCTGATAGAAGTGTTGTTTGGGTAAACTGGCAGTTCCAAATTGTTGCATGTGTGGGAAGACACCTAAATTTGGACAATTGATTCTTCATATTGAGCAGGATGAAACAGCATGGTAGAAGTCAAGTGTAAGTTACTACAGTCGATTTCCCATCAAACTGTAAAGTCCTGCTAAGTGCTACACAAATGAAGCTGTTAAAGAATTAGGGAATATCGTGTCCCTCAGACTTTCTAAGAAATAGGAGAAAATTTATGGTGTGCTAAAGTGTGGAAAAGACCAGGAGAAAACACAATGGAGAGGCAAGGAGGGATAGTAACTGGGAAGTCAAAAAGATGCATGTCTAAACCTTTAAATGAGAACCATCATCGGGAGATCGCAAAAGTTAATTGCAAATTGTTGTTAACAAGACCACTAAAAACTATTAATAAAAATTGCTAGAAGGAGTGGAGTTACTTGTAATCTCAGATAAGAATTTTATCCCATTGCTCTGATGACACCATGTGCTGTGCATGGAGCGTTGCTAGGCAAATGTAAACAAATGGCGGCAGCCATCAGTAAACAAAAATCGCAACAAAATATAAATATAAAAATGCTGAAGAAAAATCTAAAGGAAAAACCAACATAATAATCAAAATCCTCATGACTAAAACACTAGGGAAAAACAGACAACAAATCAACACTAACAGTTACATTTTGGAAGTTTGAATAGAAAAAGATGTGTATGATACTGAACGTTCAGTTGAGTTAGACCATATTTCTCAGAACTTGAGGAAATTAATTGTGTTGAAGGATGACATTATTAAAAAATTATAATAAAAATTAACTTTCTCTGAGGGCAAAATGCTGCCAATTCCAAAATCAGATCCACCTTTTAAGAAATACCCTACGAAAGTTTTTTTTTTTTATCAAGTGTCCCATGAAGGATCTACCACACCTCTAAGCATTACTCAGAAGTTTAAGAAGTTCATTACAATATACAGGCTTTCGTGGTAACTCAGGCCCCTGATTACATTTTGCCTGAAGAAGAGGACTGTGTTGCCTCAAAAGCTTGCATATTGTAATCTTTCTAGTTAGCCAATAAAAGGTGTCATTTTGCTTAAGTTGTCACTACTTCCATAATGGCTAACACGGTGAAACACCCTAGTACTTCAGAAGTTTAAGAACTAGACATCAAGTGCAGCTCAGATTAGACTTTAGCCCCATGTGAGTGTGTTCTGTAACAAACTGGCACACCATTCTAGACCAGTTCTTGCATTCTGCCTAATTAGGCGAGACTGGACTTGACCACTATCAAACGAAAGTGGATTGTAAATAGATGGAAGGTTGGAATAATCCAGGACTGCTTCTTGAACATCTGCTTTGAAGGATAAAGTGTTGAATACCTAAAATGTACAGCCCTTGAACTCTTGTGCCACCTTAGGAGATAAACAATTCAGATTTGATGCCATGTCATTCATAAAAGTACTTTGCTTAATAAACACATTATGATTAGGACTTTTCTAAATAAAGAAGATGGATGGACTGGCGAGTTCAGAATATATAGGGCATCAGACATCTATCTACACTACTGACTTCAGGACTTTATGCAGCCTTACGTGATGCCAGAAGTGACACCACAGTTGTGTCACAATATAACATTTCAAAGAGCTGTCATTTTTAGCCATATCTGACCAATGGGCGACTCCCTTTGTTCATTATTGCCTAATTTGTGCTAAATAAAATAATTTTCTTATACTTCACACATAATTTAGAGTATCCTCTAAGAATCCTTCTGTTGCAAATTTCACCTTGAACACTTTAAACAGACATAAATGCTTTACTTGTCCACAAGTGGCAGACATCTCTTTAGCATTGAAATGGTTAATGAAGTACATTAAATGTAATATTTTTGAAATGTGCCACAGGAAAAATTGCATATATAAATAAAAAATAAAGGGTATTCATTAGAATGGCATATTCCCTTTACAGTGACATTTGACTTTAGTTTAATTCATTCAACTCCCACCTCTTGGTGTGAACAGTGGAGTTTAATTATTTTACATGAGGTGGCAGCCTTTCCTTGACCTGCTTGTTATTGCATATAAAAAGATGTGTGTGCTGCAGCCTAATGCCATACAAAGCCTTTGGCTCTGAATTGGCCACAACCAAAGGATAAAGTCTTTCAAAACTTAATAGACAAAATGTTTTACAGGAAATAAATACAGTGGACTCAGAAAATATTCAGCCACCTTCACTTTCTGTACCCTTGACTGTGTTGTAGATTTAATTTAAATGAATAAATTGACAATATTTTCCTATCAATCTAAACTCAATAAATCATAATGACAAAGTGAAAACATATTTCCAGGAAGGCTTGCAAATTTATTACAAATCCAAGACTGAAATCTCACGTTTATGTAAGTATTGAGAACCTCTGCAGTTGCACTCTAGATTGCGGTCAAGTGCATCTTATTTATTTTAATTGTCCTTGAGATGTGTCTTGATTGGAGTCTACCTTGGGCAAACTGAACTGACTGCACATCATTTAGAAAGCCACACACTTGTGCATATGAGGTCCCACAATTCATACTGCATGTCAGGACAAAAACAACATGCCATGAAGTCCACAAAACTCTCTGTAGAGCTCTCTGTGGTGTGATGTAGATCAGGACAACAGCACAAAAACATTTCTAAACATTTGTGTGTTTCTAGGAGCACAATGGCCTCCATAATTGGGAAATGGAAGAAGTAAGAACCACCAGAATTCTTCCTAGATTTAGTCGTCTGGCCAAATTGAATAACTGGGCCAAAACGGTCTCAGTCAGGGAAGGGTGACCAAGAATGCAATGGTCACTCTAACAGTGCAAGAAACGTCTTTCTTAAAAGGTTCTGCCATATCAGTATAAGGAGTTTAGGGTAGTGTTGTTTAACAGAAGACACTCCTGAGTACAGGGTCAGTTTAAAGGACTCTGGGACAATGATGAACCAGATATATCTTGTTTGATGACAAAAAAAAAAATTTAACTCTATGGCAAAGCGTAGCAGTTGCAGCATCATGTTTTCAGGTAGAATTAAGGGTCTGAGAACTTACTTGAATGAGAGATTTCAGTTTTTGAGTTTTTAAAAATTTGCAAACCTTTCTAAAAACACGTTCTCACTTTGTCATTATGGTTTGATTGATGGGCAAAAATGGCAAAATTATCCAATTAAAATTAAATCTTCAACACAAAAAATTCATTATATGAAGGGGTATGAATTCTTTCTGAATCAACTGCACATGCTGTTGGCTTTTCACAGTGACTAAAACAAAAGTTCACAAGACATTTGATGTCAACCAGAAGGAGGAAGAATAAATACTTGTAAGGTGGTCAGTCAGAAGCTCAGAGATGACATTACTGCTACTTCACTTTAGGTGAGGAAGGGTTAGAATTGCACGAGAGAAAGAGCAGAACAATTGTAGGGAGAGCATCAAGTCTCTAACATGTAAGGCTGGAGCATGACTTGGGCAGTGGAAATACTCATCACCACAAAACAGAAAAACGACAAATGCATGGAGAAGGTCTGATCTGTGCTTTTTGTTACCATCTTCCAAGCAAAACTGATCTACATGCATTGGCTGGGTCTTACGGTTTCTTAATTTCTTGTCATCTCATCATGGTTTTATTCTTCATCTTCTTTTCTCACACCCAGTACAGCCTCCTAGAAGACTAGAAGCCTTTTGACAATCTGATGTTTTCAAAATTCTAATGTAAACTAAGGTACACATTTTTTATAATTTGAATTCAAAAGTGAAAAAGTCAAACAGCCATAGCACTACCTGTATCTTTAGGAGCTTTAAAAATGGTAGGACACATCAGTGTGATGCCTTGTATTGCGACAAGTCTAATAGCCTCTTTGTTTCCATTGTGAAATTTAAATGTGTTCTCTTCCTGTAGGTGTGTGAATCTGGTTCATCTTAGGAGGGTTCCTAAAATTCTGTCCACTGCCCTTTCCCGTTGGCCTGGCATGCTAGAATAGCATGCTGGTAGACTTGGGAAAAATACAAAAATACTTTGGGTTAGACGTTCTTAAACTTTTTAATCTGAGAAACCAAATAAGAAAATTTGAACCATGCTGGGATCCAAGCAGTGGATTATCATCATGATGACAGCGTAGCCATAAATAGATAAATAACAATGGTTGCATAATAAAAAACAGTAGACATTTTTGTTTCCTTTCAAGTATCTCTTTGCTATGAATATCTCTCTATTATAAAAGAAAATCTTGAGACGAGACTATTGCCAAGAGATTTTTTCAAGTCCTGCGAGATGAAACTATTGCCAAGAGATTTTTCAAGTCACACCCTCCTCTCAACCATTTTCAACCACGCCAACGGTGATCTCACCTCTCATTCGTGCTAATGCTTTTGTCAGACACAGTTCCTACGCTCTCAGCTCTTATAAATGTTATCGTTTCTTTACTTTAAGTTCCCAAAAAAACATGACTTATTATGTCCAAATGTTATTAAAAAATTTCATCCCAAAGGGTAATCAACTGAAGAAATGGGTACACAGGCAATCCTAGCACTGACAAATGATGAAGTCAAACGTATTAATGTGAAAAATGTCAATCAGTTACATGGCATATTGGTTAAATGCGTATCAATAGACTATGCTGAAACAGTTGGTGGTGATGGTGCAGAAGATGAAAACATCAACTTACAATATCCCGTAGAATATCTACAACTGTTAACACTGTCCGGTCTTCCAACGGCCGAATTACTGTTGAAAGAAGGATGTATCATAATGTTATTGTGTAATTTATGTCTGAGTGATGGGCTATGCGATAGGACAAGATTAGTTGTATTCAAAATTGGTCAAACAATTCTGACATGTAAAATTTTAACAGGCGACAAGAAAGGTAATGTAGTACATCTTCCGCAGATAACATTAGACACCAAAGGAGATCTTGATATGCCACTCGTATTAAAATGTTTACTGTTTCTCATTAGAATAGCTTTTGCTATGACAATTAACAAATCACAGGGAGAAACATTTGAAAAAGTCGGTTTATTTATTAGAGAGAAAGAAACGATATTCACTCACGGGCAGTTATACGTTGTGTTGTCACGATGTAAGTCCAAACACGGAATCAAAATTCGATATTGAGGAAAAATGAATTTAAAATATTGCTTTCACTGGAGTATCTGGAGGGGGTGCTAGAGGGCATACCTTCTGGGGATTCCTTCGTTTTGCTGGGAGACTTCAATGCTCACGTGGGCAATGACAGTGAGACCTAGAAGGGTGTGATTGGGAGGAATGGCCCCCCCGATCTGAACCCGAGCAGTGTTTTGTTATTGGACTTCTGTGCTCGTCACGGATTGTCCATAATGAACACCATGTTCAAGCATAAGGGTGTTCATATGTGCACTTGGCACCAGGACACCCTAGGCCTCAGTTCGAAGATCGACTTTGTGGTCGTGTCGTCGGACTTGCGGCCATATGTCTTGGACACTCGGGTGAAGAGAGGGGCGGAGCTGTCAACTGATCACCACCTGGTGGTGAGTTGGCTTCAATGGTGGGGGAAGATGCCGGTCAGACCTGGTAGGCCCAAACGTGTTGTGAGGGTCTGCTGGGAACGGCTGGCAGAGTCCCCTGTCAGAAGTAGCTTCAACTCCCACCTCCAGCAGAACTTCAACCACGTGGGGGACATTGAGTCCGAATGGGCCATGTTCTGTGCCTCTATTGTTGAGGCGGCTGACCGGAGCTGTGGCCGCAAGGTGGTCGGTGCCTGTCGTGGCGACAATCCCCGAACCTGTTGGTGGACACCTGAGGTGAGGAATGCCATCAAGCTGAAGAAAGAGTCCTATAGGACCTTTTTGTCTTGTGGGTCTCTCGAGGCAGGCCAAGCGGAATGCGGCTTCGGTTGTTGCTGAGGCAAAAACTCAGGCATGGGAGGAGTTTGGAGAGGCCATGGAGAACGACTTTGGACGGCTTCGAGGAGATTCTGGTCCACCGTCCGCGTCTCAGGAGGGGGAAGCAGTGCAGTGTCAACACTGTATATGGTGGGGATGGTGCGCTGCTGACTTCGACTCAGGACATTGTGGGTCGGCGGGGGGAGTACTTCGAAGACCTCCTCAATCCCACTAACATGTCTTTCAATGAGGAAGCAGAGCCTGGGGACTCTGAGGTGGGCTCTCCCATCTCTGGGACTGAAGTCACCGAGGTGGTCAAAAAACTCCTTGGTGGCAGGGCCCCGAGGGTGGATGAGATACGCCCGGAGTTCCTTAAGATTGTTGTAGGATTGTCTTGGTTGACACGTCTCTGCAACATCGCATGGACATCGGGGACAGTGCCTCTGGATTGGCAGACCGGGGTGGTGGTCCCTCTCCAACTACAGAGGGATCACACTCCTCAGCCTCCCTGGAAAAGTCTATTCGGGGGTTCTGGAGAGGAGGGTCTGTCGGATAGTCGAACCTCGGATTCAGGAGGAACAGTGTGGTTTTCGTCCTGGTCGCGGAACAGTGGACCAGCTCTACACCCTTTGCAGAATCCTGAAGGGTGCATGGGAATTTGCCCAACCAGTCTACATGTGTTTTGTGGACTTCGACCGTGTCCCTCGGGGAATCCTGTGGGGGGTGCTCCGGGAGAATGGGGTACTGGACCCCCTGATAAGGGCTGTTCAGTCCCTGTACAACCGGTGTCAGAGCTTGGTCCGCATTGCCGGCAGTAAGTCGAGCCCGTTTCCAGTGAGAGTTGAGCTCCGCCAGGGCTGCCCTTTGTCACCGATTCTGTTCATAACTTTTATAGACAGAATTTCTAGGTGCAGCCAGGGTGTTGAAGGGGTGCGGTTTGGTGGACTCAGGATTGGGTCACTGCTTTTTGCAGATGATGTTGTACTGTTTCAGGTCGTGATCTTCAGCTCGCTCTGGAGCGGTTCACAGCTGAGTGTGAAGCGGCTGGAATGAGAATCAGCACCTCCAAATCCGAGATCATGGTCCTCAGCCGGAAAAGGGTGGAGTGCCCTCTCAGGGTTGGGTGTGGGATCCTGCCCCAAGTGGAGGAGTTCAAGTATCGTGGGGTCTTGTTCACGAGTGAGGGAAGAATGGACCGTGAGATTGATAGGCAGATCGGTGCAGCATCTGCAGTGATGTGGGTTCTGCATCGGTCTGTCGTGGTGAAAAAGGAGCTGAGCCATAAGGCAAAGCTCTCAATTTACCAGTCGATCTACGTTCCTACCCTCACCTATTGTCATGAGCTATGAGTAGTGACCGAAAGAACGAGATCGCAAATACAAGCGGCTGTAATGAGTTTCCACCGCAGGGTGTCTGGGCTTTCCCTTAAAGATAGGGCGAGAAGCTCAGTCATCCGGGAGGGGCTCAGAGTAGAGTCGCTACTCCTCCGCATCGAGAGGAGTCAGATGAGGTGGCTCGGGCATCTGATCAGGATGCCTCCCTGGTGAGGTGTTCCGGGTACGTCTACCTGGGAGGAGGCCCCGGGGAAGACCCAGGACATGCTGGAGAGACTATGTCTCCCGGCTGGCCTGGGAACGCCTTGGGATTCTCCCGGAAGAGCTGGGAGAAGTGGCTGGGGAAAGGGAAGTCTGGGCCTCTCTGCTTAAGCTGCTACCCTCACGACCCAACCCCGGATAAGCGAAAGAGGATGGATGGATGGATGGATGGATGGATGGATGGATGTTTTCACTGAAGTTTTACAGTAAAAGTGTAAGTTTAAAAAGTATTTGCGTGTTAATTTCAAGGCCAAACAGAACGAAAACATATAACGCAACATATACCTCTAAAGCAACATTTCAACAATTTTCTTTCAATTTATTATGTTTTTCTATTTTTACTATGGTTAATTACCCACTGTAATGTAAAACTGTTAGTTTTATTATGCATATGTAACAATTTCAATGACAATAACAATTTGGTTAAACTTTAAATCCGCTTCCACATACACAAGCGGCAGATCCTCAAAGTGGCTAGCGCATAGCTCCCACCTGGGGGTTGGCAAGCGAAGCAAGCAGGGGGCAGAGCTCATTAGCTACTAAAAGAGAAAAATTAGTATGATGAGGTCAGATTTCACATCCCAATAATTGTGTTCTGCCAGATTTGATGCAGCTGGATTTTAGATTGTAGTACAGACAAAATAATTAAAGCAAGTAAGAAGAGCTAAACTGAGCCAAATGACACATCCTCATAGTGAAAATGTTTTAAAGTTTTGAGACATACTAACTAGTTCTCATAAAGCTTTGCTTGAATCTAGAAACTTTCTGTTTGTTAAGGCTTAAAAGAACACATTCCAAGTAATGTATGCCCTCTGCTGAAGAAACTGCATTAATAAACCTTTGTGTACAATATGAGTCCATCCACAAGTGCCAGTAATATCTAGCATGAAATCTTTTCTTTTACACTTTTGTATGCTTCTCCAACCTTCTTCTTTTACATTGACCAGTGCATCTTTTCTGCACTCCAAGTAGACCTTCTTATCGCTGACATACAGCATGGCACATTGACTACCGCTAAAAGTGCTTGATGTAGCTATTAAACCCCCCCAAAAGTGTACAGACATTGGCAATACAGACAATAATTTCTGACAAACCTTATTTACAGTCTTAATAGCGGCTGCTACGTTAGATCTTCTCTGAAGCACAGTCTGAATGTGTATCTTGCAATTTACTCATTTTCATTGAACTGTTGAAATGCCTAATTAGTTGTGAATAGAAATCATCTGAAAGCTGTCAGATAGAAGTAGAAAGTTTATTGCCAACCTTTTTCATTTTTAATGGATTTTTTTTTCCTTTTCCGGCAAATGAAGAGATTTTTCCAATTAGCAGAGATGAGTGACATGCTCACAAAGGGCTTGAACAAAATGCAAAAATGCTGAATAACTTATCATCTAACTATGCATAAGGTTTAGCAGGTATTAAAAAAGGTAAAAGTGAGTAGCAGGCAAGACAAGAATTAGTAACACTGAGAGGTCTATATTTGAACACAGTCAATAAAACCTAATAACTTTTGCTAAAAAAGATAAAATGTAAATGTGAAAGAGCAGAGAGCGAGTGAGCTGTACTTTGTAGCAGACATGAGCTTGTTTTAGTGTTTCATTCCTACAAATGGCCCATTCCAATGCCTATCACAGACCAATGAAAACACTTAAGGTTCTTAAGGTCTAATCAAGTCAAAAAAAGGGCCAATGCCCACTGTATCTTAAATGTGACCAGGGTTAGTGAAGTATGATCTAATAGTAGAGACATGCCAGTACATGTTCAGTCAGGTTGAGGAGGACAATGTGTTGCCACACAATGAAACAGCTTGGGATCCTCGTTGGCAACCCCCCAGACAGACATGCGCTCCAGTCCCACCCTCTGGCAATGACCGTCTATCTGCTGCAGCCAGGTGTTATGTGAGCTTCCCCTTGGCCTGGACCAGCCACTCGAGTCCTCAACAAGCTGGATCACCCTCGGGGAATCACGCCACATGGCCGTAACTCCCTTACAATGCAGGTAATGTGTCTCATTTGGGACTCCGTGACCAACCGCTCATTCAACACAAAGTCAAGCCAGCAGTACCCAAGGATTCTCAGATGAGGCACAGTACTATGCCAGTACCACCAAGTTAAAAGAGAAATAATAAAGACCAGAAAAGACATGATGGAAACTAAATGCTGACTTGTTGCTCAACACTACAAAAACCTGGTTATGTCAAGGGAATACAGAGTAATAATGAAGGAGTAGAAATTTTTAAGAGATGTCAACACTCTTATCTCATGGAAGCTGCTAACAAATAGGAACATCTCATCATATAGGAAAAGGGCATAACAATCCTGTTCAAGATAATAATTTACTGAGGTGCTGCATTTAGAACAAATATTCATATAGTTTATCATAAGTGAGTGTGGGCATGGGCACTTGCGTGTTTGTGAGTATGCCCTGTGTGAACAGCGCATCCTAAAGGTTGGTTTTTGCATTACATCCAATGTTGCCAAGTAAGCAGTAGCTCCCCAGATGGATGAGCAGATTAGCAAATGGATGCCAATGGATGGAGGAGAACCAAATGAGACTAGAAGAACTGAAGTTATTTAAAAAATACGGCACACTCTTGCCTATTTGATCAAGCATAAAAAATAGGCAATAAAACAATAAAAGTCCCAAATAACTGTGAAATATGGCTGATAACATGATATAGATAATTATCTAAGATTTTATTACAATTATTTTTAGATTTTTGGGCGATTCACTGATGAGTGTGAAGTGGCTAGGATGAAGATCAGCACTTTCAAGTCTGAGTTCATGCTTCTCTCTTGGAAATGAGTGGATTGCTCTCACCAGGGTGACAACTGTCTTTAGCAGAGGAGTTCAGGTATCTCAGGATCTTTTGGATGAGTAATGGAAAATGGGAATGTGAGATTGACAGGTGCCGAACCGCTCTGTGAAGTGAAGTGGGAGTGAAGGCTAAAGTCCAAACTCTTGGCCTACTGATCAGCCTACATCCTTATTTTCACCTATGGCTCATGACCAAAAGAAAGAAATGAGGCTTCTGTCCAGGAGAGCTGGCTCCATGATAGGGTGAGAAGCTTACTGGTTCAGGAGAACCTCACAGTAGAGTTGCTGCTCTGGTGAATCGAGAGGAGCCAGCTGAGATGGTATGAGCATTAGAGGACCCTGTGGCAGACACAAGACATGCTGGCGGGGTTACATATGTCAAATGGCTTAGGAATGTTTGGAATTCCATCAGGAAGAGCTGGAATCTATAGCTGGGAACAAGGGAGTTTGGGCCAACATGACTGACCTGCTTCAACCCCAACCCTCACCAGAAAAAGTAGTTTCAGAAAATGAGATGGGATGACATTTTAAGCTGCTTAGTAACTATAACCATGAATGTGCATGGCTGCCTTTTTTTGATGCCAAATTTGCTGTCATTTTAAAAGTGTCATCTTCCTCGTTTAAAACCTGAACTCCATTTTCACTTGTTTTGCTCTGTGATGTGTGTGAGCCCCTAAATATTAATCAACAGCTGCACAAAATTCAATAAAAAATTTTGTCAGAAAGTGTGATCATGCGGTTGAGTATTCTGACAAATAAAAATGCATATACTTATTTTTTGTTATATTTTTCAGGTCACGTGGAGCTTGTTCTGTCCTTCTACTGTGATGCTTGACTTATGGTTTTAACATTTAAATAGATATTGTTGCAAGTAATTGGCAGCTGTTTCCTTTCATATCAGAAATAATGGAAAATAACTGCCACATGACTGACTTCCTTTTTGCTATTTTAATGGGATTAAAATTGATATTTCGAAAGCCTTTTCTCTGTCACTGACACAATATTAGCTGCCTCAGATGCTAATCAGGGTAGAACTTTATGATGTTTACCAGCTGCAGCAAAAAGGCAATGACTAGGATTTTTCTGTAAACTTGAAAAACAGAACAGAACAAAAACCATTTTGAGTACCCAGTCATTTCAGTCTTACATCTTATTCCCTAATCACACGCTCTCGTGCTGTTACATCCCATGCTATGAAGAGTGAAGTTGGTTTCCTTCACAATGCAGGTCCCTACTTCAGCCCACATGCACATAAGGCCAATGATGGCTGACAGAATTTCTATTTATCGTGTGACTAAATAAGTGAAAGTCGTGGACAGCTATCAATTTTTGATGTGTGGCTGTGGTGTTATTATTTGATTCCTTCATTATGTAATATTGTAAAAGAAGATTAAAGACCAAAATAAAGATTTAGGAAACCTTACAGAAAAACCTGTTTAATGTAGGCCAAAAAAGACACTGAAAATACAAAATAAAAAAAACAAATTTATGATGCCTTGAAGTCAGTGCTTCTGATTGTGAGCCCCGTCATTTACAAATGCGGGTCCAAGACTGAACACTGACTTCTGGTGTGGCAGAATCGTATATATCATCTGTGGCGGAAGATGAGAAGATGTTACTGACAGTGCCAGCTTACGGCTTAGAGTTGTAATGGAACATGGATCACAGCCTTAAAGACATTTCTGAGAATATCTCTTTTTTATAAAAAGAAAATATTGAGATGAGACTATTGTCTAGAGATTTTTTCCAGTCCCGTGAGATGAGACTATTGCCAAGAGATTTTTTCAAGTCACGCCTTCCTCTCTACCATTTACAGTTAATAGCCCACACTGATGGTCCTCTCACCACTCATTCATGTGAATGGTTTTATCAGACACAGTTCTGCACTCTCTGCTCTTAAAAATTTTAACGTTTTCCTCATTTTAAGTTCCCTATAAAAAAAGACTTATTATGTCAAAATCTTATTGAAGAATTTCATCCCAAAGGGTTATCAACAGAAGAAATGAGTACACGGGCAATCCTAGCACCAAGAAACAATGAAGTCAAATGAATTAATGAGAAAATTTTCAATTTGTTACATGGCAAATTGGTCAAATGTGTATCAATAGACTATGCTGAAACAGTTGGTGGTGATGGTGCGGAAGATGAAAACATCAACTTTCAATTTCCAATAAAATATCTACAACCATTAGCACTGTCCGGTCTTCCACCGGCCAAATTACTGTTGAAAGAAGGATGTATCGTAATGTTATTGTGTAAAGGTAATGTAGTACATCTTCATTAGACACCAGAGGAGATCTTGATATGCCATTCGTATTAAAACGTTTACTGTTTCCCATTAGAATAGCTTTTGTTATGACAATTAACAAATCACAAGAAGAAACATTCAAAAAAGTCAGTTTATTTATTAGAGAGAAAGAAAGGACTCACAGGCAGTTATATATTGTGCTGTCACAATATAAGTCTAAACACGGAATCAAAATTCGATGTGGTATTGACAAAATGTTAATTAAAAATTGTTTTACAGTAAAAGTTTAAAAAGTATTTGCGTGTTAATTTCAAAGCCAAACAGAATGAAAACATATAACACAATGGATATCTCTAATGCAACAGGAAGCATAATTTTCTTTACTTTCTTTTCTTTAATTTATTACGTTTTACTATTTTTTTTACTATGGCTAATTACTCTATGTAATGTAAAATAGTTAGTTCTATTATGTATATGTAACAATTCCCATGAAAATAATAATCTGTTTAAAATGTACATCAGCATCCCCATACGCGACCGACAGATCCTTGAAGTGGCTAGCGTGTAGTGCCGATCCGGGGGTTGGCAAGTGAAGCGAGCAGAAGGCAGAGCCCCCTAGTATATCAAAAAAAAAAAAAAAAATTAGGGGGCAAGTAGAAACGATTTTTTGTCATAGCCAAAAGGAAACCAAAAATGAAACATCAGGGACCAGAACTAGAAATTTGTTACTGGAAAGTCAATAAGTAAAATGCTTTTAGAAAATTGCAAATGAAACTGTTATATATATTTTTTTATCCTCAAACTTTTTAACTCGTTCAGATAATTGTCGCCTGAGGTTGTGACCCTTGAGTGGTGTCACAATAAGAGACTCCAGACATCGCAATAAGGTTTGGGGCAGCCACCGGTATATTGTAGTCAAGGCTGCAAAATTTATAAAAATAGCTTAGGGTAGTTTACACTACTGAGTCCAAGACAGAACTGCTCACCAGAGGAAGGGGAGCGGCTTTTATGGAGAGTTGACCGGAAGTGATGTCGCCCTTGATGCGGGGACCAGAAGTGATTGCGTCCTCAGGACCAGGACTGGAAGTATCTTCCTCTGGGCTTCGGCACCTGGTGGGATTTCCCGGAAATGGTCTGTAGGGAACTGAGAAAGAGAGCCAGTGCACCTCTCCGCTCCCTGGTCGGACAAATTGTTATGATTAAATAAGCCCTTCAGCTGCCTCCCACTCACATGTGTGTGACAGTGGTCAGGACCCGTGTCACAATAACTGTGCTGTAACTCAAAGAAAACACAGATGGTGTCGTGGCAAGATGTGAAAAATATTACACATTACCAATTTACTTAAAATGCAAAAGGCTTATTTTCATAATTCTTGGGTCCCTAAACCCCTAACTAGAAATACAGAGTGTCTCAAGCAATGCAGGCAGAGCTGCAAAAATATATAAAACCAACAGAGACATCTCACATTTACTTGTACTTTTGATGCTTAAGAACAATTTATATCAGATATTTTAAAATTTCTACTTAAGTACTTTTCTCAGGGCAACTTTTACTTGAGTCATTTTTAAGAAGAATATCCTAACTTTTACTCAAATGTGGCTGTGAGTTACTTAACAGAAGAGTACACAAAACCATATTTTCTTAGTTATACATATCATTACCATGCTCTGGTGTTTAAAATCCTGAGAGCCGCTGAACCCTAAACATGCTGGAGTGTCACAACTGTTCAATAACAGAACTCTTGGATTGTGTGACATGATGTTATTTTTCACCCTCCTGCGCACTCCAAGAGCACCTGGGAAAGACGAGAACCAGAAAATTTAGAGGGCCTCTGCTAAAAAAGGCAGAGAGAGAGAGAGAGAGTCCTAAAATCTGCAGCTTCATCTATTCTACTAAATTCTAAATCCAGATTTTCCCAGTAGAGCATAATGGGGATCATGCAATGAATGATTATTTAATACAAGCGAAGTATAAAATTATTATTCAAAGCTGGTGTTGTGTATTTCTGGCAGTTCTGTAACCAGAATTACCTTTTCCAACTTTAAACCTGGTCCACTTGCACACATAGGGCTAATATGTTGTTGTGCATGCTTTACTTAACTGCAGTATCAAACTAGCAGTAAAACATAAGTGAAGGTCAGCTGCTTTAGCATATCGACTAATTAGCATTCAAGCTAAGAAACATTTTGGCTCGATGAGCCAGCTGGGAAATGACAGTTAGAGAAAAGTGATATATGATGAAGAATTCATATATTATATTTTTACTACTGACATTTTATAGACATGTTTCACCACAGAGCAAGCAAGTCATTTGCAGTTATATTTAGCAGTTAAATACTGCTAAGTTTAAAGGTATAAGCATATGAATATTGCAGCACTTTTGTTTTCCTTTTTGTTTATTCATGTGTGCATATATTTTTAATAGGTTAAAAAAGTGAAGCCTTGACAGAACATCCTGATTATTTGTGCATTCTCCTGGATTCTACTTAAACTGAAAAAATCAGCCTTCTAATATACTGTATATACTGTACAGCATAATTTATTGTACAGTATATTATGATAATCATCGTTACATTTCAAAAATATATATTTTTTAATCTTGATAAATATTTTTAACCATCTCAATCAATCAGCATCGAAGCAGAAATGATTGATTTATAATTGTTCAATTCAGCACACTTGTCTGTTAACACAAATAGCAATGTTCCTCCAAACATACAATCAAGTGGCTTCAACTCAACATCTATAGCACGCAGACATGTTCAAGAGATGTTTTAATGTTGTTCAAAATAATAGAAGAACAGACAAGGCACAAAATCTAACAGGCATTGACTGTCGTATCATAAAAGTTGGTGCCAGATGTGGTGGATCCATCATTTCAGAAACAACTGCCCACTACAGATTTTTCAGCCACAATGGCTACTAGGGTTACCAGAGAATGGTACAATTCTGTGGGAGGAAATACCTTGGTAATTAGACAGGTCAGAGGATAATACAACAGCATTTTACAACAATAGTGTGTAGGAGACTAACTCTAAATGCACAACATGTTGGACCTTGCAGAGAAATGGCTGTGGCAACAGAAAGTCACTTCAGGTTTCAATTCCTTGGGAAAATAATGCTACAGTGTGCACATGATCACCAGAACCAGATAAATTAAGATATGAACAAGCTTACCTGAACTGGCAAATCTCAATTTCTGATGTCACATGCAGATGACAGGGTCAGACTTTAGCATAAAAAGCAAGAATCCATCCTTCTTGATGTCAATAGTATAGACAGGTGGAGATACTGTGATGTATATGAAGAGTGAGCTCTTGGTATATGTTTGGCCTTCTAAAATCAGTCGAGCATCATTTGAATACTACATCATACGTAAGCATTGTTGCTGACTCTGTGCATATAGAAATCAATATAAAACATCTGTTACTGTGTGCTGTGGCCAACAGTTCACCAGGAATGTGTGGCAGGCTGGCTGCCAGGCTGTCATTGTGGGGCGGCGGTAGAGGTCACCGTCGCAGTACATCATAATCTGGTTTGTACCTCTTGTCATTGTAAGTGGCGGTCCTCCCAGGCGAATGTTGCCATTGGCGTGTCAGCTACACAAGCCTGTTCAGCACCACGATCAGCTGGGGGATTGATTAGCTGATGCTGGTACCTCACATTTATTTTCTATCACTTGTATCAAAATCAGAGTCGATCATGTCAGTGTCCAATTCAGCGATAATATGCATAACGTTGTCCAGGGAGTATTTTGTTTTACACATTCGCTTCGATCTTACGCCAAATGTTGATTGCCATTTCTGACATTGTTTGTTCCACACTAAACACACACAAGCACAGGGGATCTTGGCCAGACCAATGAAGCTAACTTTCTTTTTAACAAGGACAGTCCAACTTTCACATAACGGTGGGGATTATTCATTGTTTACAGTTGATTATCTCCGTCAACCCCTCGTTTTGACATCTGCCCTGAAAGAGTTAAATAAACACTTTTGCACCAATCTCTACCAAAATGCACACACCTCCCTCATTTGATAATGGGAAGACCATAGACTATGTCCCATCCTAAACGTTTTACCCTGGGGATAACTTTTTTTCCCCCTTTAATACAGTTTGAACAAGTGAAAAAACACAAAAGATGGAAGTCAGGCGAGCAGACAAATGGACCAGAGCTTAAAATTACTTAACCTGGGCAACATCCATCATATACGAGTTAAGAAATCTTAGTTAAAAAGGAGGACAGACAGAAAAGAGATGTAGCTACATTTCTGACTAACAGACCGACCTGAAGAGAGTATCCCACTGAGCAGAATTCCCATCCTGCATTTTGCAAAGTGCAAATCCTTTGGAAGTACAAATAAATTATTGTGATTTCAATGCAAGCACATTATTTTACTGAAAAACAAAGGATATAAAAATTTGCTTAGTCAGTGTTTTGACCAAACCCAAAATAATTCAAAAAATTGCAAGCACTCTTTAAAAAGGAGTATATAATTAAAATTGATGTTTCAGCTTACTTTAACTAATGAAGACATTGATTTATGGATTATTATGCAGTTTGTAGTTAATATACTGTATATACAAGCAGATGTCAGAAAGATGGAAACAAAAAAGAATACTGAATGCTAATGTCGCTACACAAGTAAGTCCAAGTATGATGAGGCTGGCTGGCCTTTGGTGCCCACACTTCTATATGCCGTAGCCCTCAGTGATGTTGGCACAGGCGTGTCAGCAAATTCAGTCAGAGTGGAAGCAGATTATCTTGCTGATGTTTTACAAGGAGCCATTTATAAAGTGACACCACAGCCAAGGTGCACAGCATAAAGCACCTATTGCACTTGGCCTTAGGGAAAGGCGCCAAGCTAAGGTGAATCATCCTTCACTGTGTAGTCTGTTCCTTAATTTTAGATAAAGCAAAAATGGCTAAAGTCCAGTTTATTTTACAGTAGCTGGTTAAAATGTCTTGCTTTTCATCATAATTCTTTTTTTTTTAATTTTTACTTTAATGGCAATCATTAGGTTAACTGAATCTCAGTAGAGCAATGACTACAAGATGCTAGTTTGTTACCAAAATGGTGCCACTGGCACACGGGTGGAGTTTGTCATTTAGGCTTGGGCAGGTCAGTTGAACTATAAGAAATAATTGCATTTTTTAGAGTCATATTTACACCACATCCCAAGTCACATATCTTAAACTGATCATACTGTAACACAAAGTTACACTATAACCTAAACTTCACTTGGAAAAATATGTTTAAAACTTTGAATTTATGAAAAATTACATAAGTTCCATTAACAACACGAAAATGATGTAAAACTTTTTTTGTGCTTATTGTACTTGTGGCAAAGTTAACACTTTCTTACTGTGACCAGTTCAGAAATGCATGCATGGTGTAAAATTTAAGTGTTCTGGGATTGGGTTAACTGTCTTAAAATGCACGGATTGGTTAGACAGATTTGTGATGCTGCATTTGGTCCTGATGTATATTGTGACAGATAGGGGGTGCTGTCGCTCCCTTGAACCCCTGTCCACGACTCCAAACACCAGGTAAAAGTCCAATACTTGACTTTATTAATTCGCCACAGTGCACAAAGCACCCTCTCCTCCACTATTCTCATAAACAATCACAATACTCAATCACAAATACAATCCTCCACTCCCAGACGCGTTGCCACCCTTCCACCCAGCTCAGCTCGCCGTCTGGGAGCTCCCATAGTCCTTTTATATCTCCTGACCCGGAAGTGTTCCCCATCCCCAGTTAATGTGACTCTCAATCACTTCCAGGTCAGGTACAAGTACTTTTCTTCACCCTGGAAGCACGTCATTCCCCCTGTCCACGTGTGCTACCGGGGCGTAGGGAAAATACTTGTTATTCCTCCCTGCAGCATCCCCTAATGGCCCCCATGGCATCCAGCAGGGCTGCGTATAAAAACTACATTGTCCATGATGCCCTGCTGGTCTTCTGGGGACCTCCATACTGCAAGGAGGGCTCCACCTGGCGGCTTGGGGGTATTGGCCAGGATAAATGGCCAGCCATCCACCACAATATATATATCTGTGTGTGTGTGTGTGTGTGTGTTCACCCTATGACTGGCTGGCACCCTGTCCAGAGACGTTCCTGCCTTGTGCCCAATGTTTGCTGGGTTAGCTTCCGGCTTCACTGTGTCCCAGCTCCGGATAAGTTGGTTTAGAAAATGAATGGATTGATGGAAAGTTAGAGCATTTTTAATTTTTTATTTACTTCATCAAAGACACATTTTTGGTTATTTAATATTTGTCACAGTGCTGTGTGTGAAGTGTGACTGAGGTTTACTCAGATCAAAGCAGGACAATTAAGCATAAAGTACAGATGTACATGGATGCCACTTTGCTGTCATTTAAGTATCTGCCTGAGGGTCTCTTTAGCTGACAAGCGTCAATCTGACATGTAAAAGAGAGAAAAAAATCTGCAACTTGAAGGGCCCTTTCTCGAGCTAAAGTTGAAAAAGCAAACTAATCTGTAATTTACACAGAATGTTTCTCTGTTCCAAAGGTATGGGGTGTGCAAGAAAGACTGTAATGGATTAGTTAAATGATAAGATTCATTGATTATTAGCATATTTAAATTACCTGCGTCCTTTAAACATTTGAAGAAAAAAAAACTTTTTATTGGAGATTATTTTTACTAGCATAGTGCATCGTGGGTGGGCCAGGCCTCCCCGGACCCCTAATAAACTCTATATATGCCCTGCCATTGTGCATTTAACCAAATCTCATGATTCTCATATAATAATTTCCTCTGTGTGTATTAATTATTTCCTCTGCTGTCTGTAAATGTAAGAAGTGTTACATTATTACTTAAACAGTCGGGATTGAAATGAATTCTCCGTAATTAACTCATCAAGTAGAATCCAATAAAAACACTCTGTTATTAAATGTCAGTTTTTTCGCAAGGATAAGTAAACATTCTGCTTATCACTAAGACACCACTGACTTGGGTTAATCAGGTTCAATAATTGACTGCCATGCTAAGGTAAAGCACAGAGATAACTAAAGATGGAGAGTTGTACGATGCCTGCTTTACAATATTAATAGTAATAAATTGGCTACACAGCTATATTCACTTACCCACTGAAGCCACTCATTACTAATAGTGAGTTGACTTCTGTTGAAACCTAACTTGGCAGAATAGGAAACAAGACCCATCTTGGATGAGAGCTACAAAAAATTGTAAAAAGAATCTACTATATAATAATACATTAAAGTCTGTCTGTGTGTGTGCATGTGTGTCCGGTCCCACAGAGAAATATGATTGGTCAGTTTGGCTTTGCTGACGTGAATGGAAGAGGAAACATGAGTGAGAGACACACGAGGAGGAGTAAAGGAGTAGGAGGCACACTGAGAGTTGCCTTCAAAGACATGAAGAATAAAAATGAACAGCAAACGAGCAGGGAGCCTCGAAATGAAAGAGTCTGAGTCTGAATACATCTTTGGATGTTAGGGGGGTTAAGCAAACAGCCTTCTTCTGATAAGACATTTGAAATATAACTTGTTGCTCCTGCTAGGTTATAACACGTAATGCATACAGAAGTTGACGTAATGTACTTAGTTATACTTGCTGATCATGGTGCCAGAGAATGGCGATGTGTTGCAAGTCGACTAGTACTTGTAAATAAGATTTTCACTTTACTCTGTACATCATCATGACACCAGTTGTGGAAGAATGTGTCTTCTAATTCTTCTTATATCTATTATTATTTGTTTTTTAAACATCCAGCTGGCATTTTCTGTAGGAAATGTGAATTATCCCTGCCTAGGTATGGTTATACTTGGTTTTTTAACTTGTTTCCTCTCCATCTCTGCTGTAAGACAATACTTCATTGTGTGAATTCTTCAAACCAGCAGGGCTGACATCCTGGTTTTATCTTTAGTCATGCATCCTAGAATGTTAGCTGTAATACTGCTAAATAAACTGTTATTTGTAAAAGCTAGCAAATTTTTGTTTTGCATTGTTCAGGAGGTAGTAAGCAGAACATGCACTGTTTCGAGTCCTAAAAATGAAATATGTAGTGCTGGCATAAGAAATTCTGCTTTACATAAATCAGATACGTTTATAGGGGGTTAGGGGTTTTATAAGCCATGGACTAATCAAATTAGATGATTCACAACTTTATTAACAGTTTTTGTATCATATAAGTGCAATAAAAGCCTATTTTTCTTAATTAATATGGTGGCTTACTTTCAGTCTAAAAGTTGCTGTGGCGGAATGCATTGATTCAACGCTCTAATAAATTACTTTAATATCATATTACCATTTTTTTTTTGCACTACATGTACATTCAAAAAATATGCAGGTTTTGGTAGATAGATAGATAGATAGATAGATAGATAGATAGATAGATAGATAGATAGACAGATAGATAGATAGATAGATATGAAAGGTTCTATAAGATAGATAGATAGGAAAGGCAGTATATAATAGATAGATAGATAGATAGATAGATAGATAGATAGATAGATAGATAGATAGATAGATAGATAGATAGATAGATAGATAGATAGATAGATAGATAGATAGATAGTGTGGTCCCCGGCCGGGGCTGGAGCCCAGCCGGGACGCCCAGGAGGACGTGAGGAGGGCTTGTGCCTCCTCCAGACCGTGAGGGGGCGTCCGTCCTGGTTATGCAGGAGGCCTCGGGTAAAGGGCTTGGAAGCCCAGCCCTGTAGGGACCCGTGGCCACCGCCAGGCGGCGCCCCAGGGCCTTATTATTCCAGGGGCCCAGCACTTCCGCCACACCAGGAAGTGCCGGGGGGAAGACGAATGGAAAATAAACCAGTGACATGAACGTGTCTGCCTGTCTGTGTCCGGGGCGAGATTCACAATGGCGCCCGTCACTGGTTTATTTTCCATTATTCTTTTACAATTCCGCTCACCAACCCCAATACTCCTTAGTCCAGGCCACTCCAATGCCTTCTCTTTTCTTCTTCTCTTTTCTCTCACTTTCTCTTTCTCTTTCTCTTTTCTTCCCACCACCTCCTTCCTCCTCCAGACGTTGCCACTCTTCCACCTGACTCTTGTCAATGACTGGAGGGAGGCGGCCCCTTTTATAGGAGCCCGGATGGGCTCCAGCTGCTTCCGGCAATCTCCCGCGGACACACCCCCGTGTGGCGGAAGTGCCGGCTGCGCACACGGAAGCCGTCCGGGTGTCCCCTGTCGTCTTCCCCCCGGCACTTCCTGGTGCGGCGGAAGTGCCAGGCCCCTGGAATAATAAGGCCCTGGGGCGCTGCCTGGCGGTGGCCACGGGTCCCTACAGGGCTGGGCTTCCAAGCCCTTTACCCGAGGCCTCCTGCATAACCAGTACGGACGCCCCCACTCGGTCTGGAGGAGGCACACGCCCTCCTCTGGTCCTCTAAGGCGGGATAAACCGGCATCGGGGCTCCGCCTGGCGGTGACCCCGGGCCCCTACAGGGTAGGGCTTCCAAGGCCTCGACCCGTGGCTCCCAATAGAACCAGGACGGACGCCCCCTCGTGGTCTGGAGGAGGCACAAGCCCTCCTCACGTCCTCCTGGGCGTCCCGGCCGGGCTCCAGCCCCGGCCGGGGACCACAATAGATAGATAGATAGATAGATAGATATGAAAGGTTCTATAAAATAGATAGATAGATAGATAGATAGATAGATAGATAGATAGATAGATAGATATGAAAGGTTCTATAAAATAGATAGATAGATAGGAAAGGCAGTATATAATAGATAGATAGATAGATATGAAATGTTCTATAAAATAGATAGATAGGATAGATAGATAGATAGATAGATAGATAGATAGATAGATAGATAGATAGATAGATAGATAGATATGAAAGGCACTATATAATGGATTAACTTTAAAAATATTGTGTATGCCCTCTGATGCTACTGTTCTTCTCAGGGCAGCTACTAGGAGATGTCATTATACCCTAATCTGAGTTCTGATCACACTCTCTTGGGGAACACCATATGACAATACAACGTGAAATTAAAAATCATATATTCAGGCCTATCATAAATATATCTTGCATATACTATAAATAAAATAAAAGTTGTCCAAATGATGAATGCTTTTATCTGAGTCATAATGCACCCGTGGCAGAAAAATTCTCTTTAAAGCAGATTCTTTCAAAGATGCAGCCTATGTTACTCTTATTTTTGTCAGGATGGGTCGAGCTGCAGATCTGACATGCTTTGATAGACTTTGTGATCTACTGCTTTTCAAAAGCTGCTTTCTGGAAGGAATTGCCAGCCAAGTTGAGCATCAACCTGAATGAGAAACTGTCACACAAAATAACACAACGGCAGAAACCAAAGCTTTCCTAGCTTTCGCTAATTCACCCCCACATTTCTTATTTTGGAAACTGGCAGCTAATGTTCTATCAGTACATTACAGCTTCTTTTTTGGGATCATGTAATCAAAAAGAATGGAATATATTCACGGTATCTGGTATTGACTGATTTTTGCAAGTAGTCTTTATAAATGTGCACTGATCATTTCATAAGAACGAACTTGTAAAGAACATCATGCAATCATACTATTTTTTTGTTTTACTTTGAGATTACATAACTCATGCATATACTGTGGAACTTCATGATAATTTATTCACCACGTTTAACCACAAAAGAAGATCCCCAAATCACATTTTTAAATAACGTTAACGTAAAAAGCTACCATATTTTCAGCCTGTTTGTCTCTAATGCTGTTGTTCTGTTAATCACTAATGGCAGACATATACAGGATTTAAATGGCAGGTAAAAGGTTCATAATCAAAATAATTTAGCAGCTGGTCAACAACATCTGTGCAGCATATAATGGCAAAATAGGTATGGCAAACTGGAATTAAACAGGGCTTGTCTTACAGCAGTGTTATAGCACACAAAACACTGAATTCTGCATTCACATTTATTCAGGCTATAGGCCCTCTTAGGCTGATTGTATGAGCATCTTACTCGGTCAAGTATATGCATTATATGCATCGCAATTTCAACTGTTGGGTAGGCAGTAGAATGACTCCATTAAACACTTACATTTCTGTTTCACAGTGCTTCAAACCTATGGACCTGATCCAGCAAATATCTTCTGCTCATTCTGCAAGAAGAGATCAAAACATATGGCTAACAGAAAGTTCCAGCATCTCAAATGCTTATGTCATATATAATAGTGTCTGACATGGCCGATGTGTTAAATACTACTGCCTGAGGTGAGGCAGGGGCAGGTCTACCATCAGGGTATTCTGGGTGTGCGCCCAGAGAGTAAAGGCCACTATACACATATGGAACAAAACCAGAAAAGTCTTTAGCTTTAAGGCCTACCTATACCAGGTTGGACCCAAAATATGGCTTGGGATCTTAGTTCCACTTACCCACTGTGAGAATCAAAACTCCTGCTCAAAACTAAACCACCATTTTTTTCTTATGTCTCCCACCAGTAGAACCATCTCACAACTATAAGCTCAACCTGACACTGACCAGAAGTGTCTTTTAAGGCTGGGATACCTGGTGACCACCTAAACTCCTGTTATATGGGGTGAAGCAGAACCAGATACTTATTTGTCTTGCCTGCACCATAGAGATGCAACAGGAAGAGGACCCCTTGCCAGGATCCCTTACATGGTAACCACATATTACCCTTTAGTAGTTTAGGGTATATATGTAAAATAAATCAAACTATTTATTATTCTTAGGTCTTGCATAACCCAAATCGGTGGTGCCCATTCCTCTTTACATTGGGTGTTGCTGCCATTTTGGTTTACACCCTGCCAGGCAGTACAAAGGATTCAGATACTGAGCCCTACTGCACCAATGTACATTGGTATCAAATGACAGCTGAACAACTGTTGTAAGCAAGAGTAGCTGTACTCGCTGAATGTTACAGTTACCACCTTTATCTTATGACAGTTCACAACACATCAATTTTCACATGATACATAATATACTATAGAAACTGCAAAAATCAATCAAACTTTATTAACTATAGCAACATTCAACAGAATTATTATAAATGGCAGCCATTAAAGCTTTTCCTAATTAACACATTTCAACTCTTGTGAGGAAGACTCACCAACACCTCCACTTCACAGATATCTGAGGAAAACTTGGATTTCTCCATCTGTCCTCACTAACTTGTAGAGGTGCCCAGCAGAGTCTTTCCTCACTGGATTCATAACATCCTGCTTTGGCACCTGCTCAGCTCCAGATCACAAAGCACTGCAGAGGGTGGTGAAGGTGGCACAGCTGCCACTTGTTCAGGGCATAAATAACACACGTTACCTTAGAAAGGAAAACAGTACTACTGAAGACTGCAGCCATCCTGTGTGGTCACTTTTCTCTTTTGAGCCATTGACAGATTTAGGGACTATCTATAGTTAGAGTAAGTTTACTGAGCTGTCAGTCAAAATAATACTGCATTTATTTTTGTTATATAGAATTTTATATATACAATGTGTAGCATTCTATGTGTTGTTTTGTCTGTATTTTTTGGTATTGTATTGTTGTTACTATCTTGAAGAGACATGCAAGTAAGAACTTCATTGTACTATGACATCATGACAATAAATTTGAGCATAATCTTAAATGCATATGACTGCCGCAGGTGTGGTGGATGACTCACAGCTTCAAGAGAAAGAGTTTCATTCCTAACCAGGTTTCTGACTGGGTGGAAAACACTGCGTTTTCTTATGGCTATTCCAGTTTTTCCCTCAAATCTAAAACATATGTCCATTAGGTAAATTGGTGAGTAGATGTGGGTGTAAGTGTGCTCTATAGCTCTATAGTCCAATGTTACTCTAGTCAGGGTGATTGCATATGACAGGAGTGTCATTATAGTACACTATGTTAGTATTCTTTTAGTAAGTCTGATGGATTTATTTTAAATTTCATATATATTGTCATAGTTCAACCCAGATTTTCCATTGAGACAACCTAGGAGTAAAGTGATGCTGAAGAGCTGAGGTTCTCAAACCTTTTAACTATTAGGAAATAACCAGAGTCTTAACCTTAGCGCATTTATGTATTAATTTTGTTATCCACTGAGTTAAATTTTGTACTGATTTCTTTTTATTCAGAATGTGTACATTACATTGATGTATTTATGTGTTCTTTATTTTATATACCCCACAGTGACCACAGATGATCTTAATCCATTATCAGCATCTATATATATAATTCACTAAGGCAAGACGACCATGGAAAGCACGCCGGAAGGGGCGTGGATTCACTAAGCCGCTGACAAATGAGACAACTATGGCGCACGCAGGAAGGAGCCACGCCCACTAACTCCAAGTCCATTGGATACGACAACTCACAGAGCCACGGCCACCAACTCAGACGCAACGACACAGAAAAAATGGCGTCATTTATATTCATCTGTCGTAGAGGCAACATGCGGCTCCGACCCACGCTGACTGTTCATAGAGGCATGTTTCTCACGGAGGTGAATCGCCATATGCAGTGTGTAAAACGGTTTGCGAGGGTTATTCCTTAGGATCCTTAAAACATTCCTTTACAACTAAGGTTAAAACACAATGAAGTAAGCAGTCTTTAAAAACCGAGTTTTCGGTTACGATGCACCATAGCACACTGTTTTACAAGCTACATGCAGCAAGTCGCTTCCGCGACAAACATGCATCTTCTTAGATGCTCCTGCACTTTGTACACACCCACCTCGCTACCGGTGCCTCTGTTTCATTACCGTCTCACCTGCTTCACCAATGCAGACCCTGCAACAGTCGAGACGCTCTCTCAGCAGCTGAACTTCTCTGTGCCCGACCGGTTCACACAGAGGCACCACACGACGCGGCAGGACTATCTAAGAAGGGGCATGTTTGTCACGGATGTAAATCACTTTATGCGGTGTGTAAAACAGTTTGTTTGTCGCGGATATGAATCGTTGTATGCAGTGTGTAAAACAGTTTCCAAGGGGTTTCCCATGGTCTTAGACCCATCTAAGAAAAATCATGTCACAGCTGTGAATCACTGAATGCAGTGTGTAAAACAGTTTGTTTGTCGCAGATGTGAATCATTGTATGCGTAGTGTAGAGCAGTTTGCGAGGGGTATTGCATTGTCTTACAGTTGGTGGGCGAATCTCTGTTGGTTGCTCTTGCGAGCGGGCACATGACCACGCAGTGTGTGTGCTTCGAGAGCGTGGGTGGACGCGACAGCACCATCTAAGAAGATTCACATTTGTCGCGGATGTGAATCGCTGTGTGCCGCGTGTACAACGCTGTATTGTATGTTACCCTCTCCAGAGTTAATCTTTTCATTCACCTACAGTCGTATACACAATAAAGTAAGCAGTCCTTAAAAACCGAGTTTCCGGTTACAGCGCACGAGCGCGTGACCATATCAAACTGTTTTACACGCTACATACAGCAATTCGCATCCACGACAAACATGCGTCTTCTTAGATGCTCCTGCACTTTGTACACACCCCCCTCCCACCGTGGTCGGGTGTCTTTGTGGAGTATATATAGAAAGGCAGCCGAAACCGCAAAGAGCAATGAAAAGTCTATGTGAGTCACAGGTGCATCTGGACTGTGCAAAGACAATGAGCGGGCAGTGCATACTGGACGAGAAATCAGCAGACTAGCATGATGGAGGGAGCAGGGTGGATGTCCTTCTCCTCTCTTCCCGTTCCACACTCCGCGCCTGAGCGCTGCACGGACGATTGTGTGTTGGTTTGTTCCGTGCATTGTTACAATGTTGCTTTTCTTGCTGCTTTATTACATTACCAATTTTTCAAATGTTAATTTTCTCCCAGTGCTTAAAAATCATTAAAAAAAACGGCCTGATTATGCGGCGTATGGTACGCCTCGGGTTGGCTAGTACCTTTAAATCCTACAGGACCCACGGCCCTCTTTATGGGATGTACTCTTTATAAATTCTTCCTGACTTGTTTGTACTGATTCGATAAATAACCGAATAAACATTCCTAGACTGACTGGGAAAAGTAATACCTTTGTAGCTTATGCAGTGTTCTAGTGACATCTATATGTATAAAATTGTAAGGGTTGTCTGTCTGACATGCAAAACCTCACACACCCATGGCCTATGAAGCCTGATAATGGTCTCAGACTGACAGCTTATGCCATGACACATACAACATCACCCATGACTTGGATGTCCTTCTCACGGCCACCAAACATGTGAAAGCACAAATTGCCTTATAGGAAATGAACGGGGGCATACAAACAGAACAGAGGCTCAGGCACATTGCATATCCGCGGCATTGCTGACACAAACAGAACCCCAGCGGCAGGAGAGGAACAGCAGAACGTCCACAAAACAACTCCCAGAGCGAAGCCAACTGATACACTTCATCACAGTGAGGGACACTACGCAAGGCAAAGACCAAGCATAAACTGAGACACACAAAATGCAGGCGGGACGAACACTGACTGTTTCCTCTACAACTTTACACTCTGCTCACAAAACAAAGGCAAACACACTGTTTGGCCAAGAAAGATGGCAGCATTCGTAACCCTTCCTCAATGTCAACCTTAAACCAGGAGCCAATTCACTGTTGACTAAGTACAGATGATAACACGGCAAGACACTGTAACATATACCAAAGTGAAAGAGCGGCCTGAATTTCCAAAGGAACTGCAGGAATAAATGGTTTAGAACACATAAACAGTATCAACAGTTCCTTATCTTTTGCATCCAAATGAGTGAGCCTCTATTGATAATCCCACCTGACACAGTGCATACAGTATATCTTCAAATGAGTTCAGAATGAGAAAAGCAAACACCTACACCTGCTAGACAGCTTCAATTATTTATCATATACACAGCTGTTCAGATGAAGCAAACACTTTCATGGCCTGAAAATTCAAACATTTCTCTTTATTTGCTTATAAAAATCAAGGATTTCAATATTGAACGTGGAAATGGTAGGGAGCCATTTATAGTCTATACTGACATGCTGGCGATTCCAGCAAAACTGAGTCACAGTGAAAGCTTACAAGTTTGCTTTGTGTTTTCAATGTTTTTTTTTTTCTTTTTTCAATAAAACACTTCTTTCATTTTGAAATTTCACATTACACCGACTCTGAATTTTTCTACTGTATTCATTCATTTGATGACCACATACAGTAAAAACCAGTGAAACTGAGTCCACGTGAAAACTTACAATTCTGCTATGCAAAAATGTTCCCCAAACTATATTTCTTAACCAGGTCCAATTTACCCAATAGATCCAATAACACACATTTAATCTTTGTAAGTCCCTGTTGCAAATGTAAAATACATGGAATGCATTAAAATTGAATCACCTGCAATGCAGCATTTATTTATGTTCCTTCATACATTCTGACCTAAAAAAAACCTACTAAATGCTACAGTAATGATACAATGATTTTCTGTTAAAAACACAATATTATTTACACTCTCTTAAGAAATGAGGTTCATTCTTGTATTAAATACAGCTCAGAAAGAACAGTTTTGGAGTAAGAGTTAGTCACATCAAGTGAAGGTCTTACCGCAAATGACTGACAATCACTCACAAAATCAGTAATAAAAGCTGAATGAAGCACACATAAAGAACAGTAGGAGCCTTTCAGAATTCTCTTTGCCACTTTATCATCTATAATCAAAAAATTGTCTGGTAGGCAAGATGTGTTATGAAGTGTTCCGCGCCTCTTCAACAATAGACATCTTATGGCTTTTAAATGAATGTATTCTGGATTTCTTTCAGTACAATCAATCAAGTATTTTGCACTACAAGTATTTTTTTTCTTTTAAACTGTGTTATAAAAAAATGCCTAACCAGTATAAACAACATTAATATTTTACAGGGTGGACTTGGGTTCCTTCCTTAATTTGTCTACTGTGTCATTTATCTATTAATCAAAAATTGATAAAGTTAAGTGAACATACTATATTATGCTTATTGAAAGGGGACCCAAAAATTCCCAGAATCAGTCAACAGCGGAGGAGGGTCTAGTTGTCAACTATATTATGTAGGTATCACATGCCCACAGTCTTATTAATCAGTCGATAAAATGGGAATGTATGGAGTTCATCGAGATGTGCATTTCTGACATCTAAGACAACAACAACATTCATATAGCACATTTTCATATGAAGCTCAAAGTGCTTTACATGATGAAGAAAGTGAAAAAAAATAAAATAAACAAGAAAAAAGCATTATGGAACACTAATTAACATAGAATAAAAAGTAAGGTCCGGTGGCCAGGGAGGACAGAAAAAACAACAAAAAAAAAAAAACTCCAGATGGCTGGAGGGGAAAAAAAAAATCTGCAGGGGTTCCAAGGCCACGAGACCGCCCAACCCTCTCTAGGCATTCTACCTAACATAAATGATCTCAATCAGTCCTCATGGTATTCAGTTTTCACATGGAAGAACATGTCTACAACGTGCAGGCGACTTCAGCAATTTTTTATACAAGTCAGAAAAAGCATTCCAGGTCGTATCGAACATCAAGACAACCATGATCACATTTTTTCGACATTTTTTATTTACTTATTATATAAGTTTATTCCCAGTTAATCAACAACATTACACTGAACTGCTGAGGCGTCCATGCGAAAGTATCAGGAAAAACGTGTAGAGCAGTGATGCACAAAAAACTGCATTTTGCACCTTAATTGTGTAGCTGCACACACCACATTACCAGTCAAAGAGCTTTTGACCAAAAACAATGTGGTTGTTGCTATACACCCCTCAAATTTGCAAAATCTTGCTCCCAAAATTAAAACTGAGAGTGAAGGGAAAACAATTTGCTACCGTGTTAAAAATCCAGGAATACCTCACTGACAGCTCTAGACACAGTAACACAGGATGAGTACAGAAAATGTTTCCAAGAATGGAAGAAGCTCTGAGACAAGTGCACTGCATCTCAAGGAGAGCATTTTGACAGTGACTAAAATGGAATTGCTTTAAGTTATATAACTATTTCTTTTACTATTTTAGGTCTTTTACTATTCTGGGAATAATTGGGTCCTCCTTTGTATTGTCCCGAGTGTGAGTAGAGTTTCATGCGTGCTGGAAAAGGAAAGGCCAAGGAGAAGAACAATCACTATCTAACTTTTCATTTCCCTTTTTAGAGTGATGACCCCAGAAGACCATTGTCGTCACTTCCACCTTGACTTCACAAGCTCCACCTCTTCTATTTCTTCCCACATACCCTGAAGTTGGTGTTCATTCTGAGACCTGCTTTTGAAGAAGATGGTGCTCCATTAGAAGAAAGATTCTTTCTTTCTGCTAATAAAAAGCCTATGAGAAGTGGGGGTATACATTAGGAATGGACTGTGAAGGACTTGGTGTCTCATCCAGGTTTGATTCTCAATTTTTCCCCTGTGCTGCAGGTATAGGTATCCACTCTTCATGACCCTGAACTGGATAAGTAGGTTACAAAAAAAAAAAAACTATTTTTGTTACTAAAAAATGTTATGTTGTGTGTGTATATTTGGGGAATGATGGAAGACAGCAAGTATTCATGTATTTACAACTAGCCAACGGCCACCGTAGCATACGACAGTGTAAGAATAGGAAAGGAAAACGGTGAGAAAGGAATTCAGAAGTCAAGAAGAAAGAAATACTTCTTGAAAGACGCAGTTGTGAATAGGTGTTTTTTTGGACACATCAGATAATGAGTCGAAAGATCTAACCATAGAAAATGCCATGTGCAACAATAGTTTTGTTGCATGTAACTTGGACTTCCTGGAAATATGAACGGTAATATGATAATTTTGCCTATATGTACATTGTTATTTTCAGCCTTTGCTTGCAGTGCGTCTGATAGTCCATTGTATTGTTCCACGCGCATTGTTCATGTAATCTGAGATAGTTGAGAAGCGCGCCCTCTGTTTTAACATATGCGTCTGTGACGTACTATTGGAATAGTGCAAAATACTAAATGTATTCCTTATTAATAATCTGTACGCGTAAAATTGGCATTTAGTAAGCCTGAATCGGTTGGCGGTTCTTTTATAGGGAACATGTTGTAAATCTTTGTGCAGCCAATGTCTCCATAAGGGAATAAAAGTGGGTAAACCATAGGATCACAATTCATATTGAGCGTGGAAATCTGTTTACAGGAGTTGTCTCTGGGATAGATGCAAATGTCCCTTTCGGCAGGGGGTTTGCCATCTTCTCCGATGAAAATCGCTGCAACATAGGTGTGACATGTCGGGGCATTGTATCGTCATAAATCCTGCCCAGGGTTTTCCTTGTAAACCATTCATGCAGATGCTGTTGAATTCGACTGAGCGATTTCATCAACAACAACAACAACATTTATTTATATAGCACATTTTCATACAAACAGTAGCTCAAAGTGCTTTACATATTAAAGAATAGAAAAATGAAAGACACAATTATAAAATAAAATAAATCAACATTAATTAACATCGAATAAGAGTAAGGTTCAATGGCCAGGGGGGACAGAAAAAACAAAAACTCCAGACGGCTGGAGAAAAATAAAATCTGTAGGGATTCCAGACCACGAGACCGCCCAGTCCCCTCTGGGCATTCTACCTAACATAAATGAAACAGTCCTCTTTGGATTTAGGGTTCATGCATGTGTTTGTATGATTTTGCGAAGGGGTTGATGGTTCTGAGCATGGAATCTTGCTGGAGAAGTAAATTTTTGCTGCATGCAGAGTTTGCTTTATTTCGTAAGCGTACTTCAGTAGCTTGCGCTGTGTCAAAAACATACAATTGTCCATATCCTGTAGAGGTAGAAATGTTGCGTATAGTGGAGAGATTTGGTGATAAATTTGCCCATGTATTTTAAAACAGTATGGTCCGTGGCCAGGAGGTTGAGTTATCTGTGGAAAAGGACGAATAGGAATCGAGAAATGCTGTGTCGGCTGCGAGTGGGCGGGACCAGTTTTGAAGTGGAAGCAGGACGAACCAGAAGAGAAATATATATAAGAGATAAAGCAAAAATACTTTAGTACATGATTTTGTACGTTATTAATTTAATTTATTAAGTTATTTTCAGCACACCTTTATGTCATCTAACAAATGAACGAAGTAAATATCACAGTTGTGCACAAAGCTAATTTGGTAAAATTTTAAGCAAATTTTATTTGTTTTAGTTAGCACTGCCCAGGTCACATCCTTCAGGACACACAAACCCATATGACTAGAACTATGCCAGACGATCATAACATGACAGGGATGCCATCTCCTAAATCATAAAGTGGAGATTCACCTTTCCTTATTATGAGTTTACTATAAATCATACATCCTCTGACCATCTGGAGTTTTTACACATTAAGAATAAAGTTCTACATTGTCACTTGTACTCATACTGTGTTGTGTAATGTAAAGCCTAAAATCACAAGTAGGACCCCTTGTTTTGCATGCAATACATATTCATGCACTGATTGAATTTCATATATACAGGCAAGGAGAAATGTAATTTATTGAAAATTACCATATTATGATAAAACAACAATATTAGATTCATTTTTATACCATAACGCTTTAGAAATTAATTATATACCAACCTAGCATTAATCATAATGAGCAGCGGAGACCATCAGTGATGTTCTAATCTAGCATGATGGCACAGTAAATTATCTGAGATGATTAATGACGAGTATTACTGTGCAGTAAAAATTAAGTGTGATAAAAAGTGATATGTAATATGTCTAAAAGTGTCATATACAGTACTTGGATTTAAAAAACAAGCGACTTTCCTAACGGAATTCTTCCAAACAATTCCATTAACATATGAGATCTCATTTATGAAACAAGCATGTGTAACTGCAAACTACATTGTAATGAGTGAGAAAAAAAAACACACAATTTGTAAATTTTGACTACAATATTTTAATGCAGGGTTTGGTCAGTAGTTGGTGCTGATGAGTGACAGTCCTAAAAGTCTTGGGTTTGAATTCTCTGTGCAAAGACTACACATTCACCTGGGTCTGTGGAAATGTTTCTCTGGTTTATCCAACTTTCCTCTCCATTCCTAAAGAGAATTGTGTTGATCTAATGAGAGACTTCAACTTGGGCACGCATGACTGAGTGAGTGCTCCCTCCATGGCTATTCTTGCATCCAAGGCTGTCAGGACAGGCACTGGTGAGCAATAACCCTTAAAGATTAAACAGGTTTGATGACTGATACTTACAAAACACATACAAGTGAAAAAGATGTAAACATAATGTCAGTTGTGGGTAATACAGTATAATTTTGGGACACACATGTGCATGTTTCAGTTTTTCTAACATAAACAAATGCCTTGATTGCATTTAAATATATATATATATATATATATATATATATATATATATATATATATATATATATATATATATATATATATATATATATATATATATATATATATAGTGGACATGTTGGACCCAAACACCAACAGGCTGACACAGAAAGTCTTCAATAACATACGTTTATTACAACCCGCACCCCCCAAGACAACATACACTGCACAATCACCTAAACACAGTCTCTTAGGACTCATCTCTGCTTCTTTGGTCGCCTCCAAATCCTCACTGGCAACCTCCATCCTTCTCTTACCTGACTCTGGCTGCCCGATTGTAGTGAGGTGGCCCCTTTTAATCAGTCTCTGGATGTGTCGCGGGTGGCCCCTGATTCTGGTTGTGTCTAAAGTGCTGCAAGGGAATTCAGTCCTCCTTCTGGCAGCACTCCCAAGTGTGGCGGAAGTGCTACATATTCAAGTCCAGGAGCTATCCAGGCACCCCCTGGCGGTGGCCACCGTGGAGCATAGGGTTGTATCCCCCATCTCAGTGGCCCCCGTACAACCCAGGGTTGCTGCCCCCTGTGGCCCAGGGAAAACACTGCCTTCCTTCCGGTATTTCTGTACGTCCGGCATCCCGGTGGGGCAAGGTCTCTGGAAATCTGTCACACTGCCCCTCCCCCAGCTGAATTCTGTAGGACGAAGCAGCCCGTCCCGCAAAGGGCTAGTTCCTTTCTTGTAAGGGGGGGCGCATTGAAGCCCACGGATTTTCTCTGTAAAGGAATAGTAAGGTGCAGAGACGCTGCCGTGACACCACTCCCGGGCGTCCTCCGCAACTCTAACGGCATTTCCATGTATGGTTAGTCCCATGGCACTCCTATCACCGGCACCTTCCCCTCGCTCATGCCCTCAAGGTAAAACAGCAGATGGTGTATGTCTGCTCCGCCATGTTCGCAGCAGACTCCATGGAGAGTCAGCAATCCAACCATGTGAGCTTGCGCGCTCACGTTTCACCTTGTCGGGAGACCCTCATTTTCTTCCACGGGAGCTCCCTTTCTTTTGGGGTGCCACCACCACTTGGATCTCCCTACGGAACAAAGGGAAACCTATGCGGTTTGCACTACTTTAAACTGCTACAGTGCACAATCACCTAAACACAGTCTCTTAGGACTCCTCTCTTCTTCTTCGGCCACCTCCAACTCCTCACTGGCAAGCTCTGTCCTTCTCCCACCCGACACCGGCTCCTCGATTGGAGTGAGGCGGCCCCATTTAATCAGTCCCTGGTGTGTCGGAAGTGCTGCAAGAGAATTCAGTCCTTCTTCCGTCAGCACTCCCAAGTGTGGCAAAAGTGCTGCATATTCAAGTCCAGGGGCTATCCAGGCGCCCCCTGGCGGTGGCTACAGTGGAGCATAGGGTTGGTTCCCAGGGGTGCTGCCCTCTTATGGCCCAGGGAAAACACTGCCTTCCTTCTGGTATTTCCGTACATCCGGCATCTCAGTGGGGCAATGTCCCTGGACATCTGTCAAAATATATATATATATATATATATATATATATATATATATATATATATATATATATATATATATATATATAAAGCTCAAAAAAATAAAGGAACAATTTTTAAACAGAGTATTGCATCAAGTCAATGAAACTTCTGGGATATTAATCTGGTCAATTAAGTAGCAGAGGGCGTTGTTGGTGGTGGTGTTAATGAAATTAACAACAGGTGCATTAGAGGGGCAACAATGAGACGACCCTCAAAACAGGAATGGTTTAACAGGTGAAAGCCACTGACATTTTTCCCTCCTCATCCTTTCGGACTGTTTTTTTTTACTAGTTTCGCACATCATTATGGTCAGTGTCACTATTGGTAGCATCAGGTGATACCTGGACCCTACAGAGGTTGCACAGGTAGTCCAACTTTTTCAGGATGGCACATCAATACCTGCCATTGCCAGAAGGATTGCTGTGTCTCCCAGCACAGTCTCAAGGGCATGATGGAGATTCCAAGAGATAGGCAGTTACTCTAGGCGAGCTGCACAGGGTTGTAGAAGGTCCTTAACCCATCAGCAGAATCGGTATGTGCTACTTTGGGCAAGGGGGAACAGGATGAGCACTGCCAGATCCCTACAAAATTACCTCCAGCAGACCACTGGTGTGAATGTCTCTGACCAAACAATCAGAAACAGACTTCATGAGGATGGCCTGAGGGCCTGACGTTCTCTAGTCTGTCCTGTGCTCACTGCCCTGCACCGTGGAGTTCGATTGCCATTTGCCATAGAATTCCAGAATTGGCAGGTGCACCACTGGTGCTCTGTGCTTTTCACAGATGAGAGCAGGTTCACCTTGAGCACATGTGACAGACATGAAAGGGTCTGGAGAAGCCGTGGAGAACATTATGCTGCTTGTAACATCATTCAGCATGACCACTTTGGTGGTGGGTCAGTGATGGTCTGAGGAGGCATATCATGGACGTACACACAGACCTCTACAGGCTAGACAACGGCACCTTGACTGCCATTAGGTATCAGGATCAAATCCTTGGACACATTGTCAGACACTATGCTGGTGCAGTAGGTCCTGGGTTCCTCCTGGTGTATGTCAATGCCTGACCTCATGAGGTATGCAGGAAGTTACTGGAGGATGAAGGAATTGATACCATTGACTAGCCCCCACACTCGTCTGACCTCAATCCAATAGAACACCTCTGGGGCATTATGTTTCAGTACATCCGACGCTACCAAGTTGCACTTCAGACTGTCCAGGAGCTCAGTAATGCCCTGGTCCAGATTTGGAAGGAGATACCCCAGGACACCATCTATTGTCTCATTAGAAGCATGACCCGATGTTGTCAGGCATGCATACAAGCACGTAGGGGCCATACAAACTACTGAGTACGATTTTGAGTTGCTGCAATGAAATTTCGGCAAAATGGACTAGCCTGCCGCATCATTTTTTCAATTTGATTTTCGGGGTGTCTTTGAATTCAGCCCTCTGTAGGTTGATAATTTTAATTTCCATCAAATGATGTGGCATCCTGTTGCTCCTAACCATTACCCAGTCCATATCAGTAGAGATAGCCAGCATGATTTTTTTCCATTGAGATCTGATGTGTTTTCAAAATGTTCCTTTAATTTTTTTATTTTTATATATATACAGCCAGGCTGGATTCCAAACTGCCCTATCAAAATGTTTATTGTCTACTGAAAGACACCAGGAACAGACAGTATCTTTAAAAAGGAATTTTACTGGACACTGTACATATAACAGTAATCCATCTTAATTAAAGGATATGTCCATGTCTGTATGTCCATACGGTTGCTAAATTGCTGTAATTCCAAAAGATGGCGCATCACAAAAATTGTTAGTAATAAAATGCATTGCATTTGTCATTCCAATAGATGACGCATCACAAACGTTAATTTTATATCTGCCTTACCTAAGTGTGCATTGTTCATTTTTGATTACTGTTTATGCATTATATTGCTTATCTAATTTTAATTTGATTTTCTTTGCATGTAACTACATCTCTGACATCTTGTAAGGCACTTTGAGCTACATCATATGTATGAAAATGTGCTATAGAAATCAATGTTTTTGTTGCAAACATTAACACTGAGGTCTACATTGATTGCTTAAACTTCACCTCGTCTTAGAATGATAGCACAGCTAGTGACCCCATAAAGTGGCACACCCGCAGACACTGTAGCCCACCAAGATCTGCATCAGACACCCATGCCATAAAGTCAGTTTAGTACTCTACATAAAATGTTAAAGCTTGTCAGAGGCAACCGATATGAGTGCAATTTGTGTTGTGAATGACTTTTTCTTTTTTTTTTTAATTTATTTTATTAATTTTATTGGAATCCATACAAAGCAATAAAGTTTTTACAAAAAGAAAATTTAAGTTAAGATCAGATCGATCCCCACCCCTGAGAGAGAGAGCAAGCTAAACGGCGTAAAATTTAAGGCTTGTAAACATACCTAAATTAATAAATTCTCTGTGCTTTATGAACTTATTTTAAAATATTACTGATTAGATCCTGCCATGTTTTGAAAAAAGTCTGTACAGATCCTCTAACTGAGTATTTGATTTTTCCAATTTCAAATTATATAACACATCGGTTTCCCACTGACTTAAAAAAGGAGAGTTTGGGTTCTTCTACTTTATCAGAATAAGTCTGCGTGCCAACAGTGTAGTGAATGCAATCACAATTTGTTTGTCTTTCTCCACTTTAAGCCCCTCTGGAAGAACCCCAAACACAGCTGTTAATGGGTTAGGAGGGATTGTGAGTCCAAGGCTGTCTGAGAGGTAATTAAAAAGTTTTGTCCAGAATAATGTTAATTTGGTGCAGGCCCAGAACATGTGACCCAGTGAGGCTGGGACTTGGGTGCAACGTTCGCAGGTTGGATCATGTCCTGGAAACATTTTTGAGAGTTTTAGTCAAGACAGATGTGCTCGATATATAATTTTGAGTTGTATAATTGTATGCTTTGCGCATATGGAGCTCGAGTGAATTTTCTGCATTGCTACTTTCCACTCCTTTTCTGATATATTAATTGAGAGATCTTTTTCCCAGTGTCCTCTTGGATCTTTGAAAGGGAGGGATTGTAAAATGATTTTATATATTGTAGATATGGAGTCTAAGTCTTTAAGATTGAGCAATATTTTTTCCAGCATGGATGAGGGTGCAAGATGAGGAAAATCTGGAAGGTTCTGTTTAACAAAGTTCCTGATTTGAAGATAGTGAAAGAAATGTGTAGCTGGAATGTTAAATTTGGAATGTAATTGTTCATAGGATGAATGACTTTTTCATTTAAGAACATAAGAAATTTGACAAATCACAGGAGACCATTCAGTCCATCAAGCCAGTTTGTTTAGCTAAGACCTAAGCTATCCCATTATCTCCTTCCTATTCTTCTTAAAGGTTGTCAAGGTTTCTGATTACCAGAGCCTCACAACATTTTGTGCAAAGAAGTGCTTCCTGGCTTCTGTTTTAAATGCGGTCCCCCTTAATTTCCACTGATGCCCTCAAGTACTTCATTTAACCCTTAAGAATATCCTCTACTGAAGGAAATTATTGTTTTGAAATTGTATGATTCTTTTTGAAAATTTAGTCATATCATTCTACTACAGAGTTTTATGAATTATGTTCATGGGATGGACAGAATACCTACATTAGTTAATTGTTTCCAGTAAATGAAAATGATACCATTCCCAACTGCACCAGGCTAAACTTGGACATGTTTATTCACACTGTCAATATTTTTTCTTTGATGTGCTACTGTTATATCTGTTGTGATCCAAAATGGTTTATGCATTTATTGTAAATTTTAGGTAATTTTTTTTTCTGCTTTGATTTCTTTAAACTGGTGTTTTACATATTTATCACATTAATATTGACACCATTCATGTTAGCATCACCCCTCTTTCTAAAGGCTTTTGTTCTGCAGTGTGGCAGCACAAGTGTTCATTTAATTTTTTGTCGCAGTATCATTTGAAAACACAATATTATTTTTTGCTTGCATGTGGAGAACACTCATATATTCTTATCTGTCCAAACTAATTGTGATTCTCTCATTAGAATTAAAATACTGGAGGAGTGATAATGACCTTGTTCTTATCCCCAAATCTTCTTAGTAGGAGGACATTCTGGAAAGAGTAACAAGCTGCTATTTGATATCATTTCAGGGAGTCTAAATGTAACTTTTGCTGAATCAGCACATGCTTTACGTTATATGCTAACACCGTCGTTGGTACATTATCCTGTGCTTGCTATTCCTGTATAAGAAATAGGAGGGCATTTATGTGTTTTCCAATTTCTCAGGATGCTCAAACATTATTTACTTTTATTTCAAATAGTGTTGACTGTTGCACACCTAACACCTGAAGAAAGTGGCTGAAGCACCTTCTAACTAAAAATGGCAGCATATGGTCCCAAACCAACAGAACAGGGATTATATACTAACTGTAACTCCCCATTATAAATGAATGGATTTGAAGCTTTGGCAGGTCAGTTACAACTATCCCGGCCATCAGATGGCAGCAAACTCCCTTATGCCTGAATATGAATGTCGCTTTAGACATAAGGATGTTATGATTTTTACACTGTTGGATTATTTAGAATGTGTTTCACATTTGGTTTGTCATTTTGTATCTATTTCCTTTTGATTTAAAACTGTTTTATATTTCATTTATAAAGCCATTTTTTGTTTTGTCTACATCCACGTTTGTCTGCCATGTTGTGCATTTTCTGAGTGGTCACACTTCATTTCTGTGATGACAGAGCAGTGCAGCTGTCACGTGAGCTTCACATTCATCTTGCCGTGGTGTCACCTTCTATCACCTTTACATCTTAAAGACATGGAGACATTGTCATCTAAGTTTGTAGGCAAACTCTTGAGAATCATTTGTACAACGATTTAGTGATATTTTCCCCATTATAGACTGCTTGCTTTGTACTTCTCTGTTTTGATTGCTAAATAACGTTTAAGCTCTGACAAGTTGGTCGATTTGTTCTTTTGGTTTCGGGCTCAGGCATTATTTTAGACTTTGTTTAAATTACCATCTTCTCGTTATCCTTTTAGTTAAACTGTAGCCATTTCTTTGGATCATATTACAAAGGTAGGAACTAATCTTAGACAAGGTATCACCTCATTACAAGCACAGCCAAAAACAATAGCATCTCCAGAATTTATAAAAACGTTTTAAAGATCCCAGGGCACAATGGGGAAAGAATTTTTCACTTAACATTTCAGAAAAGATGTGGCTCCATATGTGGAAAGCATGCAATTATTCAACTTAAAATTTTCTATAGAGCGCATTTATCTCAATTAAAATTATCCAAAATGTTTCTAGAGCAAGATTCTACCTCTGCACGCTGCAGTTGAGCTCCAGCCTTAATGGGCCACATGTTTTGGACAAAAATCTTTGAATGCCTTGGTGTCACAATCACTCTGAACCCATTAACAACTGTGGGCTTAAAGTTGAGCTTTACCTCACTACTGGCACAGAGACCTACCTTGCTACACTGGAAGAATTCCCACCCACCACCTTTAAGTCAGAATGAGGATCTGTTCAAAACGTTTAAAAAATATGTCATGATCTAATCAATAGCATCTTATATATAAACGTCTACGTGTGGAAGTGTGTGTGTTTGTCCGACCCGGAAGTGACAGGTGGAGTCGGGTTAAGGGCTCCACCTCCGAGGAAACAGAAAACTCGCTTAGCCGCTAATAACACAAACGAGGCCAGCATGTCGGCAAAATGAAACCTCAGAAGAAAGACAAAGTCACTTAGCCGCTAACATCGGCAAAACAATATACCTTTTACTTTTCCTCCCACCGCTAATGCACAAGCGAGGCGAGCACATCAGCAAAACAAATCCTCCTAGGAGAGAGATGCCCAGAGTAGTTCCTTTCAATTACCTGAAATCTCTACATTTCAATTTTTTTCTGACGATTTCAATAGTTTCTAGGACCCTGGGCTTTTTATGGCACAGGCTCACACAGCTAGTTTTAGAATAATCTTCTATATTGGGGAAAAGGACACTCTTCCTTCCTTGTTGATTCAAAAAATTTCTTTGTTGGTTGTCTCTCCTCTCTTTCTTTCTTTTGGGTGGGGGTTGAATTTTGGTTTTGTTAAATTTGATTGTACGGAATGTTATTTGCTTTTAATTAAAATTAATTAAAAAAAGCAATAGCACAGGAGAAATATATACATGTGAGTACAAAATGATCCAGCAGCATGTATTTGGGCTTTCAAAGAAAACTGGAATACAGAAGAGACATGTAAACTCCACATAAATGATGCATCAGTGCAAAACCGAACTGGTCAGCCGCTAGTGTGCTAGCACTTTTCTAGCATCTATAGACTTTAAAATGTATAAACACACAATGATAGAAAAATATTTAGGATTTTTTTTTTCTTTGATAGGAAAGATTCCGTGTGAAGAATAAAGCCACTGAAATTAGGCCCGTCGACCACAAGAGAAAGTTTGTTATTAGGAAATTTGACAGGTTGATGAAGAAGGCCTTGTTTTACACTCTAAGGACATATAGTCACACAGACTGGCATCTCTAAATCACATCTTGTGTGACTTTGTGCACCCCTCATAACAGACTAACGCCCTTTTAGGATAGTGTGTTGACTTACATCCATTACTACAATGGTAGATATTGTAAAGACCACTACATAAAAATTTAACTAACTGAATAAATGAGTTGAAGAAAAGGTCTTCTAGGATTGAGCTGCTCATTTTTATGAGAGTCCCAGACCTCTGAAATCCCAGTTAGACCTCATTTAACTATTGGTGTTGGGTTGTTCGGCTTCTTTTCCTACTACTATGAAGCCTAGTCTCTTCAGGATATACACAACCTAAGTGCAGCAAACCCTGAAGTTCGCAATACACTCTGTCCCAATATTTTCAATTGATCAGACATGGAGGCTTTAATAAAAGTATGCCACAGAAGTGCTCGATTTTTAAATTAAGCATTTGTTAAATATATCTTGAGTATAAAATGAATTAATCGATAGACTACACTGATTGTGGCACAAGTTGTACATTTCTGTTTAATATTTTGATGGAGCAAAATTCAGAGCAGAACAGCAGGTACGTGCAGGGTGGATTGGGGAAAGGAGGTCTTATGGGGCCTGAGCACCTGCCCTTTCTGCTTTAAGTAGTGCTTTTCAGCTGTTTGTGCCCTACATGAAGTGATTATTTAATTATATCATTGTGAACTGTATGTCAAAGTCTCTGAAATCAAAGAGACAAATGAAGAGTGAATTAATATTTTCATTTTGAATTCTCTCTTATACTTTGCTTACCTTGTTAACACAAATTCAGTAACTACCCCTTTTCAGATTTTCTGAACATGCCTGATATTGTAGATGCTGGATGTTTATAGAGTCCCCATAATTTTAATGAATCAACAAAGTGTGTTGGAGGATGGCTTGGAGCCAGAGAAAACTTGGCAAGATCTGTCCTGCACCCTGCAAGCTGATGAGCCCACTCCCAGGAAGACGCAGTTAATGTCAGTTAAAAGGTATGTTGTGCAGCAAATATAAATATACTGTCACACCTGTGCGTCACAGGATCTCCTTACAGGCTCTGTTGTGCTGTGTAATAACCGGCCAGGATGAAAGGGGGTGCTATAGCCAAAATTGTCATCTCCTTCTCCCTCCATAGTGCCATGAAACTACCCAGTAAAAGCAACTGGCTCCACCCCTTCCAGTTTACTCTCCATAAAAGGCTGAGCTTCCTAAACTGCTTTAATGTGCTTTTTAGCCCTGATTTTGTAGGATAGTATTTATTTTTGTCATAATTTTAGACATTAAATGGGACAACCAGGTTGGAGGCCTGCTCCCTTTTGTGGAGCTGTGATTCCTGTACACGGTCATAATCTCTCTTTCTCTCTCTCTCTCAATATATATATATTGTGGAGCCAACCCGGAGACAGACAGGCGGACATGTTCTTAATCACCATCACACGTTTATTATTTACAATATTTACACAAATATACTGGACAGACAGACCCCAGTCAATGGTCACTCAGACCTAGTCACGTGCACAAAACCCCAATACAAAGTCCTGGCCACAAATGCCTTTCTTTGGGCCGCCTCCACACCTCCTCTGTGCTTCGTCCTTCCTCCTCCCGACTCCAGCCCTGAATGAATAGAGACAGCGCCTTTTATATGGTTACCGAATGAGCACCAGGTGTTCCCGGCATTCCTCCCTTGGCCATGCCCCAGCGTGCCGGAAGTGCCGGCTGTCCTCCCGGCAGCTCCCTGGGTGGCTCCCAAAGTCTTCCCCCTAGCACTTCCTGGTGTGGTGGAAGTGCTGGGGCAACAGGTCCCCAAGGCATTGGGGCGCCTCCTGACGGTGACCACGGGCTCCTACAGGGTGGAGCTTCCATGCCCTGTACCCGTGGCCCCCAAAACAACCAGGAAGGCAGCCCCCACGTGGTCCCAGATGGGCGCACGCCCAATTCCGGTCTTCCAAGGCATCCCGGCCAGGTCATCGCCCCTGGCATCCACAACAATATATATATATATATATATATATATATATATATAAAATTCAACATCTGTCAGTCTGCCTGTCTGCTTTTCACTAGAGAACTACTTCACAGATTTAGATCAGGTTTTTCTCCTAAAATTCACTTGAACATTCCGGCTGATTCTGCAACATCTCTCATCGTGCTAATTATTAGAGTTCGATTGCGGCACTGATTTATTCACGCAAATCCAAGAGACAGGCTGCGGACCGAGGGGAGGGGGAGGTGGGACCTCAGGAGTAGGGAGCCGAGCGTGCCCTCCTCACTCAAGTGCCAGCCTCTGTTCGATTCGCATTACCTCTCACCACGTGTTGGAGCATACCTTGCCTCTGCTTAGCTAGCAATACTTTTTTGTTCAGGAGACATTATCATCTAGAGATTGTTAAAGAGCAACGTTTGACATTTTTGACAGAAGGATCACAACCATGTGTGTATTAGATTGTACCTGCTCATTGGCAGAGATATCATGGCCACGTCTTCTTCTCTTCTCTTCACTGAGTCAATGGAGGCACTGATCAGGGCGCTCGAGAGACTGAGCAAGGAATCTGAGTGTCTGGGCTTCTGAGTGTCCTGGATAAAAACCAAAATCCAGGCCTTTAATGACTTCTTGGGCACAGCCATCATCAGTGTGTCTGTTTGTGAAGAGATTGTCGACCTTGTCGAGAAGTTTACTTACCTTGGCAGTGACATTCATGTCTCTGGTGACTCTTCCTATGAAGTCAGTAGACGAATTGTAAGGGCATGGGGGGTCATGAGGTCACTGGAAAGTGTTGTGTGGCGCTCCCGATATCTATGTACCGTATGAGTGTACCTACCTCCCACTTGGCCAGAGATACCTTGCCAACTTTTTACATTTTTGGCAAAAAGACCACAGCTACATTCTCTCCCGTGATAGCAAAACCAAAAATATTATACAGTATATCAAGAGGCCCTTGGATATGAAAGCTATCAATATAAATTCTTCTCAATACAATATATTGCATTTTCAAAGTTTGTCTTGTTTCATTACTGCGTGGGCGAAGCTGCGGAGGACAACTAGTACATAATAAAAATAACTTATTTATACTTTAAATGGTTATGCAGACATAAACATTATTTGATTTAAACCTAAATTTATCTTGCATTTATACATACAATACACATAAAACTACTTTAGCATGAGCTGTAAAACAAAGTTCTTTGGTAAATATCCTCAGACAAACTAAAAAACAAAATATTAAACCAAATGAACAATTCTGGCAAGAACACATCAGCAGGCTAATCAATTTTATTAACCTAATTTACCCCTAATAACATCAGGTCGGGGTTCCTAATGTCTTAATTTTTTCCTTACTTGGTACTATTCTACCTCTCTATGATTCTCTGTGTATTATGTGTATGAAATTTACTTTTAACCAATTTCCATCTATGTCCCTGTGCACTTGTTGAAAAACTAATTTTACAATAACAGCTTGGATTTCCTATACTAATTCCCTTCATACTTCTGAACATTTTAATTATCTCATTTCTTCATCTCCATTTGCTTAGACCAAAGGACAGGCACATAATCTTTAATAAAACTAAGAACTTGACAAAATATTCTAGTTACAGAGAAAGAGACAACTGGCATATATGGGATTGTATTATTTCTTGGACATATTTTTGTAAATAACATTTGAATAAGCTCCACCTGGTATTAAGTTAGTGGCATTGTGGGAGAGTTTTTGTGCTTCAGCATCTAGGGATGTGGAATGTAACTTCACAGGTGTGGAATGAACCTGCAATTTGCACTAGCAATGTGAAAGGTTGAAAAATACCTGGGAGAAATAATTGAACTCACCTCTACTCACAGAACTTGCTTTGAAAGCAAATGTCTCAGTCCAAGAAGGTAGAAGCCCCAAGTAGGTGTGGAGCTACTCACAGCCTCCTGGCTGGGTGCTGTGAAGCTAAAGATAGAGCTTTGTGTTGCAGAGAGAAAAATTGATTGAGTGTTTTGTCCACTAGATTCTGTACTTGAAATAATACCATCTAGTGATTCTGTTCTCCTACTGGTAAAAATCAGAGCTTACATAAGGAAGGAAACAGATACCTAGAGGGACATGAGGTGGAGGAACCAAGTTGAAGTGCTGCTAATCCAGATCACGGAAATCTAGCAGGCCTGGCATGTGGATGTAGTCGCGATGCCTCCTCATGCCTCTTTTGAGACATATACAAGGCATTGTCCAGTAGAAGAATACATCATAATAATGCTAAAAATACATTTGATTTAAAAGTACCTTTGAAGGTACCCAAGGACACTGTACAACAATACACATAGAATCAAATAGTCTAAGGAATTCCCAAGCAAGCTACTTCTGTGAACTTCACCAGGAAAAGCAGAATGATTATATAAGATAATAAGAGAGCTTGGGTGTGGACTGTCTGTCTGTTAGGATGATGGAATATCTGAGTGCTGCTGTCTTGTTGAAAGTCGTCGATCCATAAAAGCCATCTGGACTCAACCTAAAAGCCACAATCGCAACAATAGACAGTTTATCCTCTCTCTTGTAATACCAGAGACTCTTGTTCTATCAATATTCTACCTTCTTCTGTTTTGATTACTGTTTATTTCAAGAATTTAAATCAGCATAAAAATTAGTTCAACTTTTCATCTGTGTTTGGTCTAGTAGCATAAAATAACTAATTTTCCATGGAGTGTGTGCTCCAGAAGATACAGATTTAAGCCTTGGCTGATGATTCCAAACTAGGTAGCATTGAGCTCTGATTGAGGATATGGAGATATTCAGAGAAAGAAGCCAAGAAGATGGCTCAGTGGTGAGCGACCGGGTCCATTGCCCAGCCAGGATACCCCTTCTACTTATGTTGCAGGGGAGCAGCCATGGGCTCCTCAGTACCTTTCCCGGGATGCTTGATGGCAGCCTCCCTGGCTGACGATGGTGCCTCAGTTTCCCCGCAGGGCTCCATGGGAGATGGAGTTCTCCACAACCCTGTGGGGATCTGGGGTGGCTGCCAGGGGGTGCTGAATGGATCCCGGAGCCAGCTTGGTAAACTCTACAGCCCCGCCCGAAATTGCAATCAGGAACAGGTGGTCAAGCACCTGGAGCACTTCTGGGTGGGCTATAAAAAAGAACAGCAGCCACCACCCAGAGCCAGAATTGGAAGGAAGAGGACGAGGTTGCCTGGGAGGAGTGGTGGTACCAGAAGAAGGGTTGTTACTTGTGTTGTTACTGTGCTTGGGACTGTGTTGTGGATGCAGGGTTGTTCACGGGGAAGATGTGCCCTCCAGCTGAAGAAAAATAAAAGTCCTTTGTGTTTTTACACATGCCTCTGTGTCAGTCTGTGCCAGGTTGGGTGCTGTATGGCGCCTTTATTCACAGCTCACACCTAAAGAGGGATAACTATACCTGTTAGTCAGGCCTAAGTAATTATATGGTTAATTGTTTTACTAACGTTGTCACCTTCTGATCAGCTGTACTAAACTTTTTTGTTTAGACTGTTTAGAAGGGTGGGACAAAGCCAATTGGCACCATTAACAATTTAAATGAAGAAGTCCCTGAAGGAAGAGCCACAGCTTCATGCTGTCTGCTAATATCACTAAGAGTATAATTTCATTTCTCCTTCTCAAAGGTGTCATGTTAGGAAATGAACAGTGATCCTTAATTCTCACTGCTCCATTTGGTCTGCGATTTTCCACAGTTCTGCTACCCACTCACCTCCCCTCAGAAAGTATCCCTCTTTGTTTTTCTGTTTCAGAACTATCATTATTCATGGCACAATGTTAATGGATCTGACATGCCTAAGCAAACACTTCTATTTTTATTTGCACTTTAAACAATTGCTGTAGGAGGCAAATTAAATATTTCCCACAAGGATCCTGAGCTCCCTGCCTCTGTGATTCAAGAAACATGTTATTATAGGAAATAACACAGCAGAACGTGTGTAGGACTCTATGACATTACACTGCTTAAGTGAAAATGTGAAGTGGCAATGAGTGAAATGTAAAAAGTGAAGAAGCGTTCAACAGTGGGCCAAAAAATTCTGTACTGGATCCAAAGAAAGACTCAAAATGATCAAAGCCATAGAAGTAGAAGAGGAAAAAAATACTCATAATAATTAGTGGCTTTAACAAGGGAGACTGAACATTTATTGCACCATCTAGGCTGATCTTCAGCCTCCTCAAGTTATGGATTTAGTGTCGCACTCTAAAAATGGCTTTAGAACTTTCATACTAGCAGACCCCAGTAATATACAGTGTGGCAGTGTCACTTCCTCCACTTTGATTATTAACAAAGGTACCTCACAGTGTAATTTGCTGAGGACCATTAGCACTAACACCACTCGATTCAGTGACCTTTTTTATTCTCAGCTCATAAGGCTACTCAACAGTAATTCATACTGACAAATACATGATTGTTTCTTGGATCTATCAATTGACATTGTATTTATTGTATGGTGTTGTATTCATTATCTTTTGTTTGTGTTATACTACTATCATCAGTCTGTAGAAAACATAGAAGTAAGAATTTCATTGTATCATGTACGCATGACAATATATTTGAACTTGAAAATTTTGAGAGATACCCGAAAGGTTGTGTAACGGGAACAGAGTTACATCTTACCTGTTATAGGGCTATCTCTGTGAGTACGAGAGAGCAATTACAGCAACTTTGGCTACAGAATCAAGGATTTCACCAATGGATTAATGACAAACAATACTGTGGGAAGATGCAAGGTATAGCAAAGTGTCAAAATACACACATTCAGATCGTGCAACTCCTGTCAAAAGGAACAGACCGTATGAGATGATTAATTTCCAGTGCCTCTCATTAGCATCTTCTTCAAAGGCTTGTCTACATAGCTAGATTCCTTCTTCTTGCATATGTAAATTTAAAAGACAAATTACCCAATTACATTTACGGCTGACACCTTTATCCAAGGCAACCTGCAACATTTGTGATACAACTGGTTCCATTTCTTTTGGTTTTCCAATTGGAGGACAGGCAGCTCAAGTGACTTGCTCAGGGTGACGCAGAGTCAGTAGTGGGATTTGAACCCACAAAATCGGGTGTGAGGTCCAAAGCCTTAACCACTACACCACACTGCCTGCCCACCTGCTCTACTATCTTTTGCAGGTACCTTTAACCAATATTTATCATCATGTCAAACACATTCCTGTATGTCTCTAGAAACCTTGTGGAAACTAAACTACAATTCTGTCACGTCAATAGTCGTAGCTTAAAAAGGTCAATGTAAAGGTAGTTTTCAGTTATTTTCTTAATTTTATTTTATTACTTTTTTCATTAGCTTTTCACTAGTATCTACAGTATCTAGGCTATAAAAAGTATTCCTCTTCCCTTGGAAGTTTTCACATTTAGATCTTGGCAAAGGGGTATAAATAAATTGTAAATGTGAAACACAAAATAATAGGTTGCATAAGTATTCATTTCCTCAAGTTTCTATTTAGTATATGTAACTTTGTCAGCCATGACAGCCTTGGGTCTGTGTGCACATATCTCTCTCTATCATCCAATTTTTCCCCGTTCTGCTTTGCAAAATGGCTCTGTCAGGTTGCTCGGGGATCGTGAGTGTACAGCCTTTTTTAAGTGCTGTTATAATTTCTACATCAGATTGAGATCTGGACTCTGGCTCAGCCACTCCAGGACATTAATATTATTATTTTTAAGCCATTCGTGTGCAGCTTTGGATTTATGCTTGGGGTCGTTGACTTGCTGGAAAACAAATCTTCTCCCAAGGTGCATTAAGTCACGATAAAATGTTAAAACATCCAAGGGGATGAGTATTTTAACATGCACTGTATATCTGTTTTATTTTTATGGCGATTGATAAATATATAGACATATACATACAGTATATATTGTCATTTCCATGTGTCTGTGGATCTCTCTCCTGACTTATCTTGGGTAAGCAGTTCCACCCTGGGGCGAGAGGGAGGGTGCTGTCACTAATGGTATCGTGTCTTTCTTTTCCAGCAGCCAGGAATAGACACCCAGTGAGGACAACTGACTCCGGCCTATAAAAGTGAGATGCTCACAGAAGGTGACATCTCATTTTGGACCCTCACTCGTGAGAGAAGGAGTTCCAAACAAGATCTGACCAGTTAACGATTCCCGTTTAGTTCAGTTTATGCTTGTTACTGCACCACCACACTCTGTTTCTCTTTAAAGTTTCAGTATATTATTAAGCATTTCTACAGTCCAGTTGTCATACCTCACATTACTACTACATATATATTTTTTAAGCTAAGTAGTATTCTTTTTTGTAAAGAAAATTGAGATGCATTCAATATTGGAAATGTATACACAGTACATTTATAATAATAATTATTACCTTTATCCTAGAAAGCTCATGATAATTGTATCTCCCATAATGATGATGTAGCCCAGTGCCTTTAAAGTTCAGTCCTGGGTGCACCCTGTGGCTGCAGGTTTTCATTCCCACCAATGTCTTCTTCAAACTGGACTCCTCCATTGATTAAGCAGGTTGCCTTTTCCCAGTTTCTGTGTTTTCTTGTGTCAATCCAGAAATTACAAAATTGTTATGGTAAGTCATTGCTATATGAAGCAATCATTTATGAGTGTTAGACAAGAATGCATTTACTCTTTGCATTTTATAGTTTAAAATTTTGTTCTTTTTTGTTTTGTGCCCTCCCCCACCATAATCTATCGTCTGTGGGGGAGGAGCAAAATCTTTAGATTCGTCAAAAATTTCAGTCTCCATTTTTCAATGGATCTCAACGTTTTAGGGATACATCGATATCTCAATGATGGGTGTGTGTCACAGTTTCTTGAGAACAGTCTAGATCTATAACAGCTGGATACAAAAATGAAAAACTCAAAACTTAAACATTTTATGAGATGATGATGTGCTGATTAGTTTTTGAGCCAAATTGTGCAACACAAAGAGGCACTCTAGAGGAACCCTCAAATACTGTAATTCTGCATTTAATTATGAATTTGTCTCATCAATTGCTATTGTAATGACCTATTTTATGATCAGAAAGATCAGCATCAGAGCGGTAAATAATTACTGAAATCTTATTGAATTGTTTGGGAAACATGGTTCCTAGGGCGCGAAGCCTACTGACGCTCAGATCTGAATTTTTATAATGTTTATGTTATTTTAATAAGTACTGAAGTGGACGTGATGCAATGTGCCCTCAGGTAACCACAGTTTACACTGGGCTTATAGCAGTTCATAGTCAAGCATCAGTGGATGACAGACCATGAGGCACAGTACCAAATATAAAAATGAAAACAGTTCCTTATTTACAGTGACAAAAGCAGTGTTGTGTCATCATGAAGAATAACAATAAATGAAAATACCAATTCCTGCTAACAAAAAGCAAGCCTTCTTCTTCTTCTTACTTCCAAACCACAAAAGAAGAAGAGAGAAAAATGGGTATAATATTCACAAACTTTCAACTTCCAGAAATTCCCATTCTATCTGTCTAGGGCTTTCTCCTCGTTTGTGAACTCTTGCTCTTCTTTATGAGTCTAACTAGCAGATGCAGGCAGAAAGACCAAAACTAGCACCAAGTACGCAGATTTACAACTAAGGGATCATGGTGACTAAATCCCTTGTGCAGATCCCTATCTTTCTCCAAACACATGCCATCTTCCACCTACTCAAACTCTACTCTTTGAACAGGTTTTTCCTCTTGGGTGCTCACATACAGACCCCCAAGCTCTCAGACACTCTCTCTTTTCTTCAAGAAGGCATACTTTAACTCTTTACTCGGGACTTTAAATACTTTTACGGCTCCCTCTCTAATCACCAAACTCACTTTTATTCGCAGCCCTCAGTTGTATCGGCCGTGAGCACCTCTTCTATCCCAAAGATCATACATCTGCTACACCACTGGTTTAGTGAAACCACTCATCATCACAGCTCCTCCTCAGTCCAAAAATGTAAGCACTGCTTCATAAAGCTACAGGTATTTACATACAAAAAACAACATAAACAGTTATACTACTCTATCATGATGTTTCTCATTACAGTGGGTAACATTGAAGTAGCTGCTGCCTTTTAGCATTCAGTGTCATTTGCAGCAGTGCTCTATTCATTGTTGCTTGTCAGTATTTGGGTACAACTAACAATGCAAACTGACCAAAAAAGTAAATTATAAAGAAAATAACAAAACAGAATCTACAATTAAAAACTATGGCAAAAATTACAAATTGAAAGCACACTAAATCAATTAAAGATAAAAAATCTCTCACTGATGGTGAAGTTGGTTAGCAGAAAAAGCAGAGGGTCCCAGGACTGAACCTTGAAAGTCCCTGATTAGCCCATTGTAGAGTCTGATGAAAGATTTTTTATTTATAAGATAACATCTTGAGGAAGGGGAAGGCTGCAGAACTACCTTTCAAACAAAATATCTACCAGGGAGGGGAGAAAATATTGTAAGAAATTCATCATAGTGGATTCCCAATTACGTGGGGCTACCAAGAACCTAACCTTAGCAATCTTTAGAAACCTTACCGTGCTCTTAATGCACTCACGTGGTATTTTATACAGTAATAAGCCACCATGTCAGATTCAAGCATGGAAAAATATAATAGTATCAGACTGGGATGTGACATCTGAGATGCAAAGGTGGTGTCACTAGTATTGATTATTTGCTGTATCTGAAATTGTGCAGTGATCTTCTTTTTATATAAAGGGCTTTTTGATGGCAGCAGTGGTTAATGGCACTATATGAAAAAGACTGAGTGAACTGAGAATAACGAGAGACGTGCCAAACTGGCAGTAGAAACAATCCCTTTAGGGGCGTAATGCTGAGCAGCTGGAGGTCAGCAAAGGTAGCTGTTGATGCTGCAAGGATAATTGAGCAGTACTGGCCTCCCTCGGTCTCTGTAAACAGAAACTGGTCATCTGAGGCGACTGCTCATATTCAAGCAGAGGCCTAAAGTGAAAAGAAAGAAAGAAAGAAAGAAAGAAAGAAAGAAAGAAAGAAAGAAAGAAAGAAAGAAAGAAAGAAAGAAATAATGCTTTTCCAACACAGATAAAATTAGAATTGGACAAATTGGCTGCAAAAACAAACCTCGGCTAAGAAGTTTGTTTCTTGTTGAACTAGGTAAGTAGGTATGCGTAAGTATGTACTTAAGATTTATTCATTATATATGTCCGAAGAAACTTATCAGGAAAGCCTGATCCATCACAGGTTTAACTCTGGACAGACTGGAAGCTGTTGTGGAAAAGATGATGGTGGCAAAACTGGATGCCATCATGAAAAGTCTCCTCCATGAGGCACACTCCTGGAACATTTTTAGCCTCAGGCTCATTCTTGCTTGGTGTGCAAAGAGCTACCTTGGGGGGTCTTTTCTGCTTGTTGCTATTGGGCAATTCAACGCTTCCTAGCAACGTTCCAAACTTAAAACTCTGCTATGTCTGCGCACATATACATTTATTACTTCTTATTTATTTATGTATTTATCTATTTACTGATTATATTATTATTCCTGTTAATCTGTAGTTCCATCCATCCATCCATTATCCAACCCGCTATATATTAACTACAGGGTCGCGGGGGTCTGCTGGAGCCAATCCCAGCCAACACAGGGCGCAAGGCAGGAAACAAACCCCGGGCAGGGCGCCAAGCCCACCACAGTAGTCTGTAGTTTCTGCATTTAAATATCCCCTTGGGATTAATAAAGTTTATCGAGTCTAATCAACAGCTTCAAGTTTATAATGCAACCAGAAGTAACTCAGCAGCCATGACACTGGCTCTGTACAGTGTTTGTGATGATATGTATGTTAATGAGCGAAGCCTACTGGCCATCTAAGGCTACGGCAAAGTTGTAAAGCAGGGAAGAATGGGATTTTGCAGAAGAAAATTCACTTCTGTTGTGGATAAACTGATTTTATAAAACAAGTTTAATATGGCTATTTTTCTCATAATCTATAGATGCCTACTGTATATTCACATAAGATTTCTGCATTAGACTTGCTATTGTTGAATTATAGTATTTTTATTTATTTATGTGTTTGTAGGCTAACAATGTACTTCTATTTGTGGTGTACCATCTGTTGGAGTCCACTTTATTGTGCCTCCAAATAATAAAATACATTAAACTGCTCAAACTATTCAACAGATTGGATCCTCTTTAGAGCTGCTATACAAATTCTTGTAAAAAATATCTTGATATTGTCTTAAGATAACATTATCAAATCCACTTAATCCACTATCATTTTGTTTATAACATTTTAGTGTACAAATGGCAAATCTATATATTTTTTTCATTTTAATTTCATGCATTGTAATACATACTATTCCTCACTACAACTGCAAAATTAATTACAATACAAAGTAACAATTAAATGAGCAGCAGATGTACTCCTTATTAGAAAAAAGGGCTCATGCTGTTTTCATTAAAGTCGACAGAGTGGCACAGTGATTAACTAGGATAACGCACAGGTCCAGAATTCACCACTTGACTCTCATCCCAGGAGCTGCCTGTATGGAATTTTCTGGTTGGTCAAGTGCGTATGTTGGTGTTTTCACAGGGATCTCCAAATTTATTCCAATATCCTAAAACAGGACTGTTAAGTTAACTGACTCGACCCTGTCCTCCTGTCTTGACAATGTTTGTCCTCTCTCTTCCAGGCCTAAATAGAAAAGACCCTACCAGTCCATTCTTGCATCGTTTTCTTTTGCCACCATCAACACTAAAATAAGATTCTATCACACTAGAATTAACAGCTCCACCAACACATTCTCTCTTGATTCTCTGCTTTCACTTCCCATCTAAACCCCCACCACCTCTTCTCTCATCCTCCTTGTCTGCAGATGGCTTTGCCACCTTTTTCCAGGATAGGATGGCTGCTATCAGCGATCAGTTTTCACCCTAACTGCCACCCATTATGTCTCCTCCCTAGCAACACCCAACATTCTCTCCACTCTCTGCCACTGATGCTTCTGATCTCCTCTCCAATCGCCCAACACTACTTGTACACTTGACCCTATCCCCTCACATCTTTTTCAGGCCATCTCCCCATCACTCATCTCTACAATCACACACATCAATAACACTTCACTCAGCCATGGCACTTTTCCTACCATCTTCAAACAAGCCCTGATAACCCCACTTGTCAAAAAAACAACACCAAGTTAACAATTTCAGGCCTGTCTCTCTCCTTTACTTTCTTTCCAAATGCGTGAATGTGCTGTCTCTAACCAGGTCTCTATCTTCCTTGTACAGAATGGATTGTTTGATACCAACCAGCCCAGATTGAAAAGGAACCACTAAACTAAGACAGCTCTACTGACTATGGTCGACCAGCTATGATTTGCTAAAGCCACCAACATGTCAGCAGTCCTGATCCTCTCAGACCTCTCCTCTGCCTCTGACAGGCAACCATGACATCCTTCTTGCCACTATCTCTGACCTTGGCATCACGGGGACTGTTCTCAGATGGTTCGAATACAACATCTCGGGCAGATCCTACAGTTTGTGTTTGCAAGAATAATTGTCAAAGCCCCATCAGACATGCACAGGGGTGCCCCAAGGATTGGTGCTGAGCCCTCTACTTTACTCTTTGTTCTCAGCCTCTCTGGGCACCATCATCTAATCCCATGGGTTCTCGTATCAGTGCTGTGCCGATGATACACAGCTATACCTCTCATTCCCTCCGGAGGACAATACAGTATCAGCTAGAGTCTCTGCATGTCTTAGTGATATCTCAACCTGGATGAAGGGCAACCATCTACAGCTCAGCCTGGCAAAAACTGAGCTTCTTGTGATCCCAGTCAGCCATTCTGTTCAACACTCCATCTCTGCACAGCTTGGACCACTGTCGCTAACACCTGCCAAGTCAGCATGCAACCTTGGGGTAGTGATTGATGAGCAGATATTTTTTTCTGACTACATTTCTACTGTTTCTCATGCATGCAGGTTCACACTGTACATCTGTAACATCAAACCTTATCTGACAGAATATGCAGCACAACTTCTGGTCGTTGGTCTTATCATGTCTGGACTACTTCAACTCACTTCTGGCAGGAGTACCTGCGTGTGCTATAAAGCTGCTGCAGATGGTCCAGAATGCAGTGGCCCACCTTGTATTTAACCAGCCGAGACGTGCTCATGTTGCTCCACTCTTCATGTTGCTACATTGGCTGCCTGTAGCAGCCCACATCAAGTTCAAATCCCTGATGCTTGCCTACAGAATAATCAGTGGGTCAGCACCTGTGTATATGGAGGCACTGGTAAGGTGCTATGCCCCTTTTTGACCACTCAAGCCTACCAGTAAACAGCATTTGGAGATGCCACCTCTGCATGGTATCAAGTCAGTCTTATTCTCAGTCTCAGTCTGCAAAAAGACAATTTCCCTTCGGGGATTAACAAAGTACAGTATCAAGTAAAACAAACAAAACAAAAAACTAAAAAAAAACCCTGTAAGTTCCATGAAATGGCAAGCACAAGAAAGGAAAACGTAATAGTTTTTCCCTAGTTCTGGATCAAACATGTCCAAAAAACAGAAACCACAGACAGTACATTAGCATAAGTTCAAAACCAGGATATCCAAAAACGAAAGTGATGAGCATAGTTCAAATGACAGTAGTAAATGTAATGCCAAAGATGGCAAACTAACTGCTGCTTTCCAATAAATGCTGCTGGGGGTGGTTCCCCAGTTGCATCATTAGAAGGCCTGGCCCCTGAGGCTCCACATACTGTGGACAGGGAAGAAAATAAAGGAAATTAAACACATACAGTACATTAATATGATACAAAAAAGCAAAATAAAATAACACAATATCGAATAAATACAACAGAAAAAGTTCAAAAACACAAATAAAAAGGAAAAATACTAAGTAATAACGAAAAACAAGATTAAACAAAAATTAATGACACTTGTGCTGGACCACGAGAGTATGTTGGGCTTTTACACCACCAGTGCCAAGACTGTTTAAGACCAAGACTGAGAGTCTTGGGTCTGACAGCTATCTAAATGAGAGATATAGGTTGACAAAAACTAACATTATATGTAATGAGATGAAGCCCATACATTGCCAGGTCAACATGCTGCAACAAAATATATGACCGCTGTGAAAACAATTTGCAGTGTTTTTGCATCGGGTCGATTACAGTGCTAGTGATCCATGGAATCTGGGAAAGGCATCTGTGTGCCTGCAAACATATTGAAAATCCCTTGTGGTAAAGCAGTTCCCTACTTTTGAGGTGTTTTCTGTCGATTAAATTCATGTAATCAAGGAGTTACTGGTAGGTGAAATGCATTTATCTTTAAGCAAAGCTTTATTGGTGATCAGTGATGTTCTTTATTCTTCTCAAACATCACTGATTCAATGGACAGCACTCATTTGTGAATAACAGCACCGCTAAACCCATTACAGGCTGACTGTATAATCCAAAAAATCATAATATAATATCAACGTACAGGTCAGTCTTTTTATAATGACACTGATGGGTATGCCCAGTTGAATTGTGCCATTTGCCATTTTGATGTAAGGCAAACTCCTGAGCAAAAGTGAAATTTGAAGTTCACCGGGGCAAGAAGCTGCATCTTTCTTTTTCTGTTTTTTATGCTAGAGGGGAAATATATGTTTCAATATGAAATGCTTATGCTAATAATTCTGGAGTATGTTTTTGTATTTAGTTTTTACTTACTGCTAAGTGCGCTTCAACCCATTCACTCTGCTACAAAATACAGCAGTCCTTTAGGTATGACGTAATAGAAAAAGAGTCAAAGATTTGAAGATAATCAGGTCTAAACAGAAAGTCCTAAGGTGAGGGCAGAGTCACCATCAGACCCTTCCATGAACATAAAACACACATTTTTGAGGATGTGGAAAGAAAGGCCACAACAGGAAAGTGTAAATTTCGCAGGAAGAGATTCTCTCCCAAGGCACTGGAGCCGTAGCAAGAACTAGTTTACAAAGTCAATGGAAATGCAACACTGCAATGAATAAATGAATGCTTAATAAATAAATGAATGAATGAATAGGGGTAAGTCCTAATGAAGTGCTTAAAAAAGATAGCGCTGTTACCTTGCATGTTTGAAAAGCCTGCTTACTACGTGTGTGTATGTGGAGTTTGCATCATCCGCCTGTATTGCGGTGGATGTTTCTCTTGTTTTAGGGTGATTGGTGAATGTAAATTGACCTAATATCAGTGAGTGTGAATGTAATCGTAAATGTGTCACATGATGGACTAGTGGATCCAGCTTCCTTTTCTAAAGAATTTAGGCCCCAGAAAACAGTTCAGAATATGCCATGTTGGCTCACACATTTGTTTTTTTGGTAATGTATTCACCGTAGTGATTGAGGAAAACTTATCTCACTGAACAGCACACAGAAATACAGCAGGCTATATTGTAATTATGGGAGCCCTGCTGTCTGTATGCTCCTACACTCAGCATAGATGAGAGATGTAGTGTAGTTGAGAAAGAAAAAAAAATGAAGGCAAGAAATTTCTGCTGAGTAAACTAAAAATGACAAAGGAAGCTATGCTACCGGATTCATCATTTACAGCACCTGAAGCAAAGCAGGCAGCAGTCATGCAATTCGACACAAAAGCCTTGGAGGGCAAATGTGAACGACGATCTATTTCACTTCAGAGGGCTCACTTTCTCTCCGCTTGCTTCTTGGTTCATTTGAAACAGCTGGAGGCATTGGAGAAAAAAAAAATAAGAATGAAAAATTGATGCCATCTTGCCCCTTGCTTAAAAATATGGAAAGCCTTCTCTGTTTATCACTCATTCTGATGTGCATTTTTCACAGCTTCTTTAACCATGAGAAACAAGAACAGATTTTTTTGCAGAACAATTACAAACAAGATTAAGAAGAAACCACAGATACTCTTTTTCTTTTACTAACACTGTCAGAATCCAAGCGACCATGGATTGCAGCATTTTGTTCTTTCCCGACATTGCATTGATCTTCTGGTGCTTCTTAAGCTTCTGAATATTCAGATGCATTTTGTGTCATTTTTGTGTACTCTGAGTTGTTATTTCAATTTTGTTTTTAATTCTCTTTCTATCATTTCAGATTGAAAGAAGACTACAATAGAAGCAAAAAAAAGGAAAAGGAGGGAGGATTGGGTTTTTAAAAGCCTTTTTAATGGTTTGAAAAGAAGAAAAAAGGGGTGCCAGCTTTACTTAAAAGGATCATGCAGCTACCAATCTGGTGGCAGTAGTGTCTTCTCCTGACCTCAAGTCAGACACTTTCATCCACCAGGAAAACAAATAAACACACACCTTTTCAACCTTTAACACAATGCACTTAACTCAATAGCCTCACAGACTAATGATGCCTGTGTATAGGTATAGGCCTGAAAACTACCATTAAAGAGTTAATGATGACCACTAGAGGGCCATGGCATGAAAAATGCAGTTAGCTGGGCAGGGCTGGATCATGGTGGCCTTGGGGCACTTATGTGCTGATACAGTGCAACCTGAACACCCGTAGTCTTTGTGAGCCTGGGTGTCAGCCCATTGCATTGTGGGATAATGGATGTGTTGGTGGAATAATGTGTGCACTCCAGGGCCTTCTTAACAGCATTACAGGCCCTGGGGCAAAGCAGTGTACTGGGGCCCCTACCAACACAACCACTCAGCAAGTCACAACATATATAGATTAGCATGGGGCCCCTAGGACCGTGGGGCCCCCAGACAACTGCTTAGCATGCCCATGCGTTAAGACTGCCCTCGGGCAATCCTGACCCAAACAGAAGGATCTAAGAAATACAAATCAAAATTGCAAAACACTGCAATTAAGTCAACAATTTCCATGGTTTACAGATAGCTATCACTCTCCATTAATAACTACTCTTATTATAGGGTAAACATATTAGAAGCTGGCCTCGATTAACAGTATTCAATACTACTGACCATTTTTCTTTCTTTCTTTACTACCACTAATGTTGGCCTGGTTGAACTCCCCCCTGTTTACAGACATTCTTCATGGATTGTCAGATAATAGCACAATTCATGGGCTGATTACTTAGAGAGTTGGAACTTTATTAACGAGGTTCATTGCAGTGTCTGCCATTGATTACTGTGTCGACACTAATGTCAAGCTGGAACCCCAGGGTATCTTTAGCAAAGCATTTTGGTTTTCGTTAGGGGCTATTGACATCTGTATTTACAAATATAGACTTGGTATGGACAATGGTATGAATAGTACGACAGTTCTGAATGGCACACTGCAATGGTGGCAGATGTTGTGGTGTAAGGAAACATTATCTGCAGTGGTCTGTTGTTTCTGCTAATTATTAGGGTATACAGTATATTAAGGAGTTCCACCATCTGATCCTGGATTAGCGATTTCCTTTTAGGCAATTCCTTTTTTACACTTTTCAGCATTCTGTTACTTTTTTATTTTTCAGAATAAATATTTTCCATTATAATGATTCTTTATGGGACTTGTCTCTACTAGTCAGAGTTTTCATGTTTTTATTTCTCTCTAGTAAGGCAGCTTTGCATATTCTGGGACCTTTACAGTCTTTCTGAACTTTCAAAACCAGCTTTCCATTTTGGTGCCTTATAGGCAGGAATTCAGCAGGTAGTCAGGGTCAAGCTGTCCTGAAGTAAGCCTCTTCTGGGTGGATGGCCCATTGATCCTAATGAGTGCCAAGTGTTAGTTATTTTGGTTCCACAGTTGACTTCTCTAACTCTAGTGTTCAAACACTAGCTATTGCTAGTATACTCTGGGAGAACGGATATAGAAACCATTCAAATCCTGGATGCACCCTTTTTTTATCTCACTTCTCTCTCTGAAATGGCCAGCGACCTCATTTGTACTGCATGATGTCATCAAGGAAAGCATGGCTGGGTGCGAGGACAGATGAGCGTTGTTTAATAATCCACATTTCTCAAGCTGCATTAAAAGAAGCACTAACAGAGCACAGATGAAAATTTTCATTAATGAACATTGGAATGCATGTCTGAAGTCTCTTCTGTATACAGTCACCATTGTTATCTATAATGTGGTCACATGAAGAGATGAATTGCCCCTGTATGTATTAGACTCAGTGTGTGGCTATGCAAAATGGACCATAGACTGGAGCTTATCAGGTGTGTGCCGACCAAACTGAGCCAACAAAAGCCAAGCTGCTGGACTGTAAAACTGCTTATCTGTATTAGCATACAGATGTGTAGTAACAAATACAGAAGCAGGCATGACAAAAGTTAGTTGACTACACAACCAGGCAGCAAGAATAGCTACAAGAACAAAATGCATACAGGGGAAAAGACACATGAAGAAGGAAAAAAACAGGAAAATGTCTATAAGCTGTAGATTACAACAGAGGCTTTATGTATAAAATGTTGTTAGATTCCATACTAAAATTTTATTTATTTTATTAAAAAAAGGATCAATAAGAATGTATGTAGTCCAATGCTCCTCCTTGAACCGTCACCTTATCGTGGTGGAGGGGTTTGCGTGTCCCAATGATCCTAGGAGCTATGTTGTCCGGGGCTTTATGCCCCTGGTAGGGCCACCCAAGGCAAACTGGTCCTAGGTGAGGGATGAGACAAAGAGCGGTTCAACAAACCTCCAATGAAGAGTAAAAACTTTGGACAACGTTTTCCCTTGCCCGGACGCGGGTCACCGGGGCCCCCCTCTGGAGCCAGGCCTGGAGGTGGGGCTCGATGGCGCGCGCCTGGTGGCCGGGCCTGCACCCATGGGGCTCGGCGGGCACAGCCCAAGAGGTAACGTGGGTCCTCCTCCCCATGGTCTCACCACCTATGGAAGGGGCCAAGGAGGTTGGGTGCAGTGTGAGTTGGGTGGTGGCCTAAGGCAGGGACCTTGGCGGTCTGATCCTCGGCTACAGAAACAGGCTCTTGGGGCGTGGAATGTCACCTCTCTGAAGGGAAGGAGCCTGAGCTAGTGCGCGAGGTCGAGAGGTTCCGCTAGATAGAGTCGGACTCACCTCGACGCACAGCTTGGACTCCGGAACCAATCTCCTTGAGAGGGGCTGGACTCTCTACCACTCTGGAGTTGCCCCGTGAGAGGCCGAGCAGGTGTGGGCATACTTATTGCCCCCCGACTTGGAGCCTGTGCATTGGGGTTTACCCCGGTGGACGAGAGGGTGGCCTCCCTCCGCCGGGTGGGGAAGGGTCCTGACTGTTGTTTGTGCATATGCGAACAGCAGTTTGGAGTATCCACCCTTTTGGAGTCTCTGGAGGGGTTGCTAGAGGGCATACCTTCTGGGATTCCCTCGTTTTGCTGGGAGACTTCAATGCTCACGTGGGCAATGACAGTGAGACCTGGAAGGGCGTGATTGGGAGGAATGGCCCCGATCTGAACCCGAGCGTGTTTTGTTATTGGACTTCTGTGCTCGTCATGGATTGTCCATAACGAACACCATGTTCAAGCATAAGGGTGTTCATATGTGCACTTGGCACCAGGACACCCTAGGCCTCAGGTCGATGATCGACTTTGTGGTCGTGTCGCCGGACTTGCGCCATATGTCTTGGACACTCGGGTGAAGAGAGGGGGAGCTGTCAACTGATCACCACCTGGTGGTGAGTTGGCTTCGATGGTGGGGAAGATGCCGGTCAGACCTGGTAGGCCCAAACGTGTTGTGAGGGTCTGCTGGGAACGGCTGGCAGAGTCCCCTGTCAGAAGTAGCTTCAACTCCCACCTCCGCAGAACTTCAACCACGCCCCGAGGGAGGTGGGGACATTGAGTCCGAATGGGCCATGTTCCGTGCCTCTATTGTTGAGGCGGCTGACCGGAGCTGTGGCCGCAAGGTGGTCGGTGCCTGTCGTGGCGGCAATCCCCAACCCGATGGTGGACACCGGCGTGAGGGATGCCGTCAAGCTGAAGAAGGAGTCCTATAGGACTTTTTGTCCTGTGGGTCTCTGGAGGCAGCTGATAGGTACCGCAGGCCAAGCGAACGCGCTTGGTTGTTGCTGAGGCAAAAGCTCGGGCATGGGAGGAGTTTGGAGAGGCCATGGAGAACGACTTTCGGACGGCTTGGAGGAGATTCTGGTCCACCGTCCGGCGCCTCAGGAGGGGAAGCAGTGCAGTGTCAACACCGTATATGGTGGGGATGGTGCGCTGCTGACCTCACTGACGCTAGGGTCGGTGGGAGGAGTACTTCAAGACCTCCTCAATCCCACTAACATGCCTTCCATGAGGAAGCAGAGCCTGGGGACTCTGAGGTGGGCTCTCCCATCTCTGGGACTGAAGTCACCGAGGTGGTCAAAAACTCCTTGGTGGCAGGGCCCCGGGGTGGATGAGATACCGAGTTCCTTAAGGCTCTGGATGTTGTAGGACTGTCTTGGTTGACACGCCTCTGCAACATCGCATGGACATCGGGACAGTGCCTCTGGATTGGCAGACGGGGTGGTGGTCCCCTCTTTAAAAGGGGACCGGAGGGTGTGTTCCAACTATAGAGGGATCACACTCCTCAGCCTCCCTGGAAAAGTCTATTCGGGGTTCTGGAGAGGAGGGTCCGCCGGATAGTGAACCTCGGATTCAGGAGGAACAGTGTGGTTTTCGCCCTGGTCGCGAACAGTGGACCAGCTCTTCACCCTTAGCAGAGTCCTGGAGGGTGCATGGGAGTTTGCCCGACCGGTCTACATGTGTTTTGTGGACTTGGAAAAGGCATTCGACCGTGTCCCTCGGGAATCCTGTGGGGGTGCTCGGGAGTATGGGGTACCGGACCCCTGATAAGAGCTGTTCGGTCTCTGTACAACCGTGTCAGAGCTTGGTCCGCATTGCCGCAGTAAGTCGAGCCCGCTTCCAGTGAGAGTTGGACTCCGCCAGGGCTGCCCTTTGTCACCGATTCTGTTCATAACTTTTATGGACAGAATTTCTAGGCGCAGCCAGGGTGTTGAAGGGGTCCGGTTTGGTGGACTCAGGATTGGGTCACTGCTTTTGCAGATGATGTTGTCCTGTTTGCTTCATCAGGCCGTGATCTTCAGCTCTCTGGATCGGTTCGCAGCTGAGTGTGAAGCGGCTGGGATGAGAATCAGCACCTCCAAATCCGAGAGCATGGTCCTCAGCCGGAAAAGGGTGGAGTGCCCTCTCAGGGTTGGGGGAGAGATCCTGCCCCAAGTGGAGGAGTTCAAGTATCTCGGGGTCTTGTTCACGAGTGAGGGAAGAATGGAGATCGACAGGCGGATTGGTGCAGCATCCGCAGTGATGCGGGCTCTGCATCGGTCTGTCGTGGTGAAAAAGGAGCTGAGCCGTAAGGCAAAGCTCTCAATTTACCAGTCGATCTACGCTCCTACCCTCACCTATGGTCATGAGCTATGGGTAGTGACCAAAGAACGAGATCGAATACAAGCGGCTGAAATGAGTTTCCTCCGCAGGGTGTCTGGGCTTTCCCTTAAAGATAGGGTGAGAAGCTCAGTCATCCGGGAGGGGCTCAGAGTAGAGCCACTGCTCCTCCGCATCGAGAGGAGTCAGATGAGGTGGCTCGGGCATCTGATCAGGATGCCTCCTGGACGCCTCCCTGGTGAGGTGTTCCAGGCACGTCCAACCGGGAGGAGGCCCCGGGGAAGACCCAGGACACGCTGGAGGGACTATGTCTCCCGGCTGGCCTGGGAACGCCTTTGGGATTCTCCCGAAGAGCTGGAAGAAGTGGCCGGGAGAGGGAAGTCTGGGCCTCCCTGCTTAAGCTGCTGCCCCCGCGACCCGACCTTGGATAAGCGGAAGAGGATGGATGGATGGATGGATGGTAGTCCACATGTCCCATCAAGTTCCTTTATAAATCTCAAATAAACTTAAAACTATGTGCTTGCGCACAAACCTCTAGTGATTCCCAGTTACCTCTTTCCAGCAATCACATATGGCTTTAAAAAAGCCTTTTATGAACAATTATCTGATGACAATATAAATGTAGCCATGCTCCTGAGTAACATCTTTACTACAAACCATGGAAACACAGAGGAAAAAAAGACAGAAAACATAACTCTGGTAAATATGAACTGGAGGTATTAGTTCCCAAACGAATATATGATAATATAAAGCAATCGTCAATGTAGCTGAGACAACTCGCAACAATGCCACCTGGCAAGATTTCAGCATCATATATTAGTTGCATATTAAACCCAGCCACAGAGAATGTACAAATCAGTGTGTTTCTTTATGCCGGTCCCAAGCCCGGATAAATGGGGAGGGTTATGTCTGGAAGGGCATCTGGTGTAAAATTTTGCCAAATCAATATGCAGACATGCAACAATACAGTAGAAAATATTAGTTGCATGTTATTTGAATGAAAGTGTTTTCTGTTTATAAAAGCAAATTAATCTGTCATGGTGACTTTCTTGTAGCATGTGTGCAGTCACTTGTATCAACTACATTAGGAAAATCAGCAATTGCTGCAAACTGCTTTTTGCTCTCAACTTCCTCACCTTGACCAGAAGGAAATTCAATGTATCAGGGTAGCATCTGAATTATACCATCCAATACAGTAGGCATGCCATGAGATTTCTTACAGGTTAGCCAGTTCCCACTCTAAAGCGTTGTGATGGACAGCCAGGTCCCATGCCCGGCCAGGATGCCCCTGCTGCATATGTTCCGGGGGAGCCACCATGGGCAGCTCAATACATCCCCCGGGACGATTGGTGGCAGTCTCCCTGGCCGATGTTCGTTTCCTAGTCTCCCACATGGCTCCATGGAACATGGAGTCCTCCACAACCTGGGAGGGAGCTGGGGTGGCCGCTAGGGGATCCTGCAGAGACTCGAGAACCTGGCTGGACGAGTCATCAGCCCCACGCAGAGGTGCAATTGGGACCAGGTGCTCAAGCACCTGGATCACTTCCGGGTGGGCTATAAAACGGGCCAGCCTCCACCACTGAAGGGCCAGAATAGGGAGGAAGAGGACGAGGTTACCTGAGAGGAGTGGTGGTGCAAGGCGGAGAGTTGTTGCTTTTGTGTTTAAGTGCTTTTGGGACTGTGTTAGGCCTGTGGGACACGGGGAAGACATGTGCCCACGGGTGAAGAAAAATAAAAGCCTGTGTGATTTGTACACGTGCCTCTGTGTAGTCTGTGCCGGGTCGGGCGCTATATAGTGCCTTTATCACAGCGTCCATGGCCAAATACCCTATGTTTGTTAAAACCTGTAATAGATCAGGGAGGGTGTGATTTCTGTGTTCTGGGTCTCTATAATATGGGAACCAGTTCAGCATACAATTCCAAAAGGAGAGAACAAAGAAGTCTAAATCACTTTATAAGCCAGTCATCTTCAGGAGTCTAGAAATCATTGCCATCTCTCACTCCTTGCATAGCCTGCTTTTGTCGATATCCTCAAAAAGAACTAACGCAAGCACTTTGAGCTACTTTTTGTATGAAAATGTGCTATATAAATAAATGTTGTTGTTGTAACGCTGCAAAAGCCAGTTATATCATACAACACACATCACACATTTTTTATAGACAAAACAGATAGGTTTACACACTAAAGAAATTACCATTAAGCACATGCATTAGGCGTTGTTACCTGTTAACACTGAAGACAGCTATGTTGAGAGAACATGTCAATTAACTATGATACTGCGTAATTAGTTCAAGAATATCAGAATGTGATTGATGCATCATTGAAATACACAATGAAACAAGAGTTTATGTTCACTTCTTAGTCCTGCCACCTAGAGTTACTAAAATGGCAACACCAAAAATGTCTGCGTATGACTTATGGGGAGAGGTGAGAGTACAGGGTGCAGTGTGTAGGTGGGTGCAAAATTTGCTCAGACAGAGGAGGCAGAGGGTGAAGGTGAAAGGAATCTTATGAGAATTTGGTTAAGAGTGGTGTCCCAAAAGGGTCAGTGCAAGGGCCGATACTACATATACTGTATATATACATACACAGTGTACATTATGGGCCACCAGGGCGAGTACAGCCACTCTAACCTGACACAGATGGGCAGAGACACGAGTGTTGCAAAGCACACATTTTTATTTCCATGGGGAAGTGCTTTTCTCTCACTCCCCACAGCAACACAGTCCAAAGCACCAAGCATAAAACACATTCTTCTTCTTCACCCTTCCATCCAGCTGGCATAATGGCCGTGGCATCCGTCACTATATATCTATGTGACCTATACTATAGAGTGGGGATTGCTGGGGACCAAAAAGGTAGACACAGTAAACATCACTAACCTCAAGCCTTGGTTTGATCATACACCACGGCTTAGGGGTGGCGACTGCAGCAGTGCTACCAGGGAGTAAAAACTTCATCTCCCAGCAGTCCCTTCAGTGGTTCTGATTCAACGCCTGCCAAGGATGCAGGGGCTGCTGGGGACAAGAAGGCTAGCGCAATATTTAAAAGGAAACCTGTTTATACAGAGGGGGAGGTTGTGTTTTCTGGAGTTACCCGTCTGTTTTGTCTTCCCGTTCCTTACCTTTGGATTACTGATCTTGTCCTGGATTATCTCCTGTTCATGTTTATGGACTGCCTGCTGTGTGAAGACTGAAATGGACTGTTCGTTGACCTTTGGAGAAGGAGCGCTCCTGTTCCTATCTCTCTTCATCATCAGGATATACCGGTAGGACTGTTCTTTACATTTACTTATAGCGAGCCTTACTCTGGATTATTCAACCTCCATCATTTCACTACATTGGTTGCCGTTTCCTATGTACTTTGTTATGGACTTCATCGTGAGTAGTTTTTGTTAGTTGTATGTTGTTTCTGAGTTCATGTTTATTTTGTAAGGGAACTGGGGTGAGATTGTTTTAGTTTGTGTAGTTAGATTTCATTGTTGTTAAAAACATTTGTCAATTTCTGATTCATTTTTGTTTGCTTCTTTGACTCTGTGAAGGAGTTTGCGTGAGCCGGGCCAAGGCCGGGTAAGCTTAGGGCCCTCACCAAAAATAAATAAACAAATCACCATCAACACAAACACACACACTGGAAAAAAGGGAAGTATTCTAAAACTTTATATATATATATATAGTAGATGCCACAGGGGCTGAATGGGCATCCCGGCCAGAAGAGGGGATGGTTCCTTACCCGGATGGTAGGCTCCTAATAGAGAGATGAGCATCCCAACTGGGGAGGAGAAAAGGATCAGACCCAGAAGGAATGAAGGACCGTAAGAGATGGATGGACAGCTCACTGAAAAGGAAAGATGATGATGGGGTTTTTTTTCTCCCCCAGCAGACTTGATAGCAGCAGTCCAGTGGGAAGCCAGCAGGGTATGTCAGGAAATGTAGTCTGGCAGGGCAGCCCCGCTGGGGTCACTGGGTGTTGTGAGAGGGTGCTGTAGGCATGCTCCCTGTTATAATGGACTTCCATATGACCCGGAAGTGCTTACATCGGGCAATCGCCCTGGCGAATAAAAGGGACTGCACTCCCTTATCCAGGCAAATCGGAGCTGGGAGGTGGAGAGGCAACACTTGACTGGAGGAGGGCAGTGCAGTGGTGACAGAATTAAGGATAGAGAGAAAACTTGTTTATTTTGTGCTTGTGATATGTGGTGGAGGTGAATTGATAGATAGATAGATAGATAGATAGATAGATAGATAGATAGATAGATAGATAGATAGATAGATAGATAGATAGATAGATACTTTATTAACCCCAAGGGGAAATTCACATACTCCAGTAGCAGCATACTGATAAAAAACAATATTAAATTAGAGAGTGATAAAAATGCAGGTAAAACAGACAATATCTTTGTATAATGTATAAACTTTCCATTATTTGAACCCAGGACTGTTTGTGTATTTGTGTTTGGGAGTTTGGGACTTGCTGATGCCTCTGTATCCTTCACAATACACAGGAGTTGTAGTGGACTTCCAGATAGTGTTCAGAAGACATTAAGAAGGCTAACAGAATGTTTGATTATATAGCACGATGTGTAGAGTAAAAGTCCAAGGAGATTTTTATAAGGAAAGATCAAGTTAAGCTAAAGTCTTAAGATTAATAGGAGACATAATTGATATGTTTAAAATTAGGAAGGGAATTAGTACAGTGGATAAATACTTTTACTTTAAAATGAGTCTAATGAGAACACGGGGACACAGGCGAAACCTGTTAAAGGTAAATTTCGCTCAAACATTAGGAAGTTTTTCTTTACACAGAGAACCAGAGACACTTGAAATAAGCTACCAAGTAGTGTGGTAGACAGTAGGACTGTAGAGACCTTCAAATTTCGACTCGAGGTTATTTCGGAGGAATTAAGTGGATAGGAATTGGCTTCAGCATAACTTTTATACATTAGGCCCCACTACTTTACAACAAAGTGAAAAAGCCAAAAGAAAATTCAAAATGTATGGTAAGAATAGAAACCAGAGACACTCAATATGGAGGCTGCTGCATTTGTAAACTAACCCATTGCTCGAGCTGCTCCACCATCACAGCTCCCTGTTTTTAGTTTCCCAGGCTCCACACTTGACACAAAAAGGAGGTGAGCCAATGAAACACAAAATGAATGATTGGTGTTCAGATTCATCCTGCTTTTCACAGCATCCTGTTCAAGATTGCCTTGTTCAAGACACCAGCACAAGTGATTCTGAAGTGGACTAAACAGGTTTGATAATGATCGTTTGGAGAATCAAAATATGTAAAGGATTAACTTATTTTTCATTGTAAAAGCTACAGTCAAAGAAAACAAACAAAACAACAAAAATGTCAGTAAAGGAAAACCTGCTGGGGATTCTAGGTACAGGCGCAACTGCAGATTTGCTTGTATTAACCACCAGCTGGCTTAAGGCACTAAAAACTTGATCAACTAAAAACTTTAAATGAGCTCACAGAGAGTTTCCAAGGCAGTGAAATCTAAATGATGCAGCCGGCAGTTAGAATTTAGTTGTCAGACCAGCCCACCCCTTCCCACCCCCAAAACAGGCAGTTATATAAAATCTATATAAAAGCCTCCCGGCAATCTGAAAAAAAATCTAATTCTTGAATTCAAGACCAGGTAGTGTGTTAACAAAAAATAAACAATACAATAGAAATTTTTTGAAACATGGTTAATAGATGAGAAATGCAAGGGATTCAATATAGAAGCATATCAATTATTTACAAGAGAGGAGAGACAGAGTTTGGGAAGACCAGAAGATGCTTGCTATGAAACAGGCAGATGTCACTGACCTCCAGATCCTGGCAGACATTAAAAAGCCACTTCTTTGTAATTGATAATCATCAAAAGGCAGCAGGAAGATAAAAATGGATTTCTTATTGGGATTTCCACTCTTCACAATACAAAAGTGCAGTTCAGGCAGGCACGCATGATAAATTACTTCCTCTTGACGCATTTCTGAGTCTCCCCCACAGGCATCATTTGCCAAGATTTAGCTACTGTAGGAGAAATAAACTGACTGAGAATATCCAGCTCTGGTAGTGGGGACATAATTAACGTTGGGAAAAATCTCAGTGTAGTAGCAAGGCCACCCCTAGATGTGGTGACAGGGTCTTCTGTACTAATGAATGGAATATGATCCCTGTTGCCTAAACAAAGCCCTCTCACATATAGTATCATACACAGTTTTATGTTTAAATATTTAGCATCTCAATGGATATTATCTGTAAAGAAATTACACGTTTTGAGAAAGGTGGTCTCCTTATATTGCTGAGCGGGGTCTCTGTGGTTATCTAAAAAAAAAGAGCAGGAAAAGCACTTGCCTGGCTTATTAGGGAAGCATTCATGATTTAGATCTGTGAACATACGGCAGCAACATAACATGTCAAACGTGCTTAATCCAATTCGAGGTTGTGCAGGACATGGCATCGGGCACAAGCAGGAATCAACAGGGACTGGGCATCAGTTCACTCATAAAGGTTGTTCCAAAATTCAAAAGTGCACATTTTCTTTGTGTACGAGCAAGAGGAGTCTTTAGTTATAAATTCAGATTCCTCGGTTTGGATTGTAGTTACTGCTTGCGTGGAGTTTATTTATTATATAAACAATCTAGTATTTCTCTCACTTCCTAAACATTTGTTAACTACATAAGAGTGTACTGGCAACTGTAAACTGACCCAGTGTTGAGGGGTATGTATCTGTGTAAGTATACACTATAATCGACTGGTGGCCTATTCTACACCAACGACTGCACCTCCAGTTATCCATCTGATAAAGTTTACTGATGACACCACCCTGAATGGCCTGATACAAATGAGGAATGAGGTGCCATATTGGACAGAGTAGTTGATACACCCTCACCAAAAGGTGGATTTACTGTACATGTGCATCAATAACCCAATTATTCACAGAAACCAGGTTTCTAAAATGCCATGTAAAACCCTAATTCTGATTAGAGAAACCTGATTAATAGAGGTAGATTTCTCAGTGAATACTCAGATTATGTGGCCATGTAAACCCATAACCGGATTACTCTTAAAGGTAGTCTGTACATGTCCGTTGCACTCTGTCAGCCTGTGCTTGTATTTGTTTCACCAGTGATGTGCGGTGAGGTTCATGGCTGGTGAGGCACTGACTCCCTCAGAGTCAGATTTACAAATATATGAACCAAAAAGAGTGGCTTATTCACTATTCAATTGGCAGCATGCACATTGACTACTGGTTATGATTCATATCTCATCAGCATTCTTTACACACATGTAGGTAAGGCATATATTTGCCTAAGAAAGAACGTTACATTTATAGTGCCGAGAGAGAGCATTTGCTCTGCACCCTCCATGTGTTCTAAATTTGCTTTTGCAATTCCAGAATTCATGCTCAATCAATACAAATGAAAGTATAGAGTGTTGTACAAAAAAATGGATTTCAATTTTGACCTTGATTGAAATATTTAGTTATTTTTAAAAGCTTTAAATTCTAATGCTTTAATCAATTTCAATACAGACTGTTCAACAGAAGGATAACAGGAAAAACAAAAGAACATTTTGTTTAAGGTCAAAATTTAGTTTATAAATAGTGGATATTTTTTTCTTAGTCTGATCCCATTTTTTATAAAATTGAAAACCGTTTATGGTTTTACCTTTATTTGTATTCTTCTCTAAGAAAATCTCCATCACTTTCTTGTAAAAGTCCTCCTTATTTTCCTTCAGTTTAAAAAGTCTAAATCTTCTGTTTTGAGAAGGGTCTAACTGTAGCCTGTAATACCTATGACATGGGTCAGGTAAAGCCCATAACGACAGTCACAAAATGCCCTTTGACTCAGATAGCCCTCCCACAACCCTAATCTTAACCATAGTGTAACGGGACCCTCATGTTAACCATAGTCTAATGCGATGGGTGTCACGTGACTGACATTGAGGGCATTTTGTGATGTTGGGGCATTACATGACTAACCTCATACATACTACGGTCTGCAGTTACACTTTGTTTTCCATCGTGGCAGTCAGTCAGAAAAAAAAATAAAAATAAACAGACCTTTGCAGTGCACTTGACTTTCTGATATCACCAACTTATTGGCGCCCAGAGCCTCTGCGTAGAAGAACTGCAGCAACAAGACTCACATCCTCCCCCTTCAGTGCGGAATGGTACTGTCTACCTCACCTTGTGCCTTCTCACTGCGGTTTTATGTCTGATCAGCAAGATTAAATATGTCACACACATTCATTAAAGATATTAGCCAGACAGTGAAAAGTCAGGGTGTATAATAAACATTTCTGCAAACATTATATTGGTGACATACAGAGGGACAGCAACAGGCACGAGCCAATTGCATACATCAACCCAGTGTGTGAGGGATAGAGCAGTCCGAAGTGAGGCCCAGCTTGTTGCTTTCGCACCTCGCGTTTCTCCTCTATATTTAAACAGGAAATGAGCATATTCAGCGATTTTCACTATAAAAATGATCAAAATTATTGGAATCATATATAAAACACAGATCAGTGGAGAAATTTATTTTATGTTATCATTATTAGTTTTTATGATGATGATGATGCCTCCACTGACCTCACATCCCTGTACTTCACCCAAACTTTTGGGAGCCACGGGCAGAAGTGTCCACAAAATACATTTCAAGAGGAAATTGACTGGCCAATCACATTAATTCCTTATTCTGGCTGAAATAATCTGACTTGATATTTCAGAAATTGCTACATTTGTGTTGATGAGCTGAATGTAGTGCTAAACTCAGCAACACAATCTTGAGAGCAATATGGTGACACGTTAAGGTAATGTGTGTTACGTAATCTGATTATTTAAAGTAATGAGTAACCAACGTAATACTTATCCTGCTGAAGTACACATAACTGCGTTATTATTATTATTCCAGTAGCAATACATGTAAGGCAAGAAGCACATGCATGTCTCAGTTGTTCATCCAAGCAGAAAAAAGTTTGCCTCTTGCAATCCGGTAACAGAAACCCTTAAATAAAGCATCAATTTGACTAAACATATTTATAAAATACAAGAATATTATCAGAGGCATAATGCTTATTTTGGGCGGCACGGTGGCGCTGCTGCCTCGCAGTTAGGAGACCCGGGTTCGCTTCCTGGGTCCTCCCTGCGTGGAGTTTGCATGTTCTCCCCGTGTCTGCGTGGATTTCCTCCGGGCGCTCCGGTTTCCTCCCACAATCCAAAGACATGCAGGTTAGGTGGATTGGCGATTCTAAATTGGCCCTAGTGTGTGCTTGGTGTGTGGGTGTGTTAGTGTGTGTCCTGCGGTGGGTTGGCACCCTGCCCAGGATTGGTTCCTGCCTTGTGCCCTGTGTTGGCTGGGATTGGCTCCAGCAGACCCCGTGACCCTGTATTCAGATTCAGCGGGTTAGAAAATGGATGGATGGATAATGCTTATTTTAAAATTCACAGTGGCTGATGATGACATTTAACTCTTTTTTTGTGCAGTTTATTGATATTGCAGCATTTTGACAAAACTGAACTCCATCATATTAATTGCTGGATTTTTAACAAACCAGGTATCTGCCTTAACTCGGTTATTCACCTTAACCTGATTATGTGTGTGCATATAACGCACTGAGTCTCAACTTAAATATACTGAAAACAGTGTAAATGGTTGTGGATTTTAGGTGACGCTCTTCCAACTTAATTAGTTCCAAATGGTGCCATTTTCGGCATGGTCGACTCATTTCTATTTCTTGTCACTACTATTAATCACAGTCTCAACTTCTCTTATCAAAAGCCTAAAAGGTTTAACTTATTTCAATCAGTGCTGGTTCAGCTTTATTGAGCTGCCATTGAAAACATCCTCACTTTCTCCATAACTGTCTGGTATACAGTGAATCTGTTCACTCAAAACATAGCCTGTAGCATATCTTTCAGACAAGCAGAAAGGATTGTGGTCTGAAACGGGACTTTATTGATAACCTGTAAGCATAACAGGTCCACAAACATACTGGAAATATAAAACTAAACACTATAGTCACCTGCTAGCCATCTCTCAGTTGTTAACACTACACAAAAGTTAATGGCCACTTAAAGCAAGAATGACTAGACACGTAAAGAATTTCTTTCCTACTGCAGACACTCTGGTTAAACATTGTCTCTGATTTATGCCCATTTCTAGATCTCCAAAATATATAAAGGCTTCAATCACATTTGTCTATGAGGCAAAATCAAAGGGACACCGCATTCCTGTAGTCATAGTGCCTGACTATCTACTGAGGGTTGCCTGTATGACATAATACACAGCACCAGAGACAACTCCCACTGACATTACTCCATTACACATATCATATGTCGAGCATTTTAATTCCTCAGTGTGTAACTTCTCCAAGGCTGTATTCTCTGCTTTTTCAAACCAAGAACCTACATTCAATGCCTTGTGACCAACATGAATGACTGTATGTAAAAATGTTGCAACTTCAGGCACTAGCACTGACTGCCTATGTGATCTTGACTGAACTCCTTGAACTTTCATATTGTAAAAATATGAAGACCACTGACCTTGGGTTTGTGATTTGTAAGTCAGCTAAATAAACAAATATATCTACAGTAGTACATATAGCAAGAAATTTGTGGACTAATGCAAAGGGCTGAGGGTACAAAGGGAAAAGTCTACTGAAGATTAATTTCCTTTTGCACTGTTGAAGCACTGGAAAGGATTTAATATTTATGATGGGTGACCCTAAAATTCTCAGACAAGTCAAAAGCACAGGAGTAGGGTGCACTTATCAAAAATGCCGGTAGGCTTCATATGCTTCTAAGTCAGTCCACCGAGTGGCATCATGCAATTTGGTCAAATGCGTATTTCTAGCATTTATTCTACAAATCACATAGGTGATCGTGGCAATTTTTTTTCCAAGCCACCAGGACAGATTTTCAAGAGACAACAATGACTGCGTTTTTTCAACACTAACGTTTCATTAAGATTTTCTTCCACAACAAAAAAGACTGCTAATTGGTGAAATTACACTGAACTGCTGGGAAAACACTAGAGATTAAAAAAAAACAAACATCCAGAGCAGTGCCACAAGCAAAACTGAATTTTGTACCAGGACAGTGCACCTGTGCACACCACGCTGTCAAGCAAAGAGTTTTGGATTAAAAACAGTAGAGTTGTTGCTTCACATTCCCATATTTACCAGATCTCTTTGACATTGTTTTGTTCCCGAAATTAAAACTGAGAAGTAGATTTGCAGCCATTTTAGAAACACAGGAAAAAAATCCAGACATGGTAACAGAAGATGAGTATAGAAAATGTATCCTGGAATGGGACAAGCTCTGTGATAAATGCATTGCATCTGAAGAAGGAGAACATTTTTAAGGTGACTGAAAGGGAATTGCTGGAAGCTTTATTACAAGGGCTATTTTTTTAAACAATTGTCTGAATTTGTGTGTTCCTCCTCATATATTACAGATTGTTGAATAGATTAGAAAGTCAAAAGGTGAGGAAAAGGAGTTCTTCTAGAGATTTTCTTCTGTATAAATTCACAACCAGAATGAAAATAATTTTAGTGCATATCAAGTCACTGTCCAGAAAGAAAAAAACTGAGGGCAGCCTTAGTAACTTTCACTGTTTCTTGAAAGATGACATTTACTTAAGTCCATTTTATGATGAGACGCTTTGGTGGCAATTCTAAATCAACATTGAGTCCATAAGAGTATCAAATACCGCCGCTAGCATTCTCCCATGTAATAATGCAGAGACCTGCACCAATGTCTGAGAACCCCAGCTCTTCTCCAGCTCCCTCTGCTGTTCATAGATTCAATTATTCATCAAGTCATCCGGTTTATTAATGTGTGGCTAATTCATGAAATTACACTAAACCAGGAAATACAAAGAAGTAGCGTTCATGGTCCTAGCCTAGCACAGAGGTATGCCAATCACAGAATCCAATCATATGCACAAAGTCCAAATTCTTGTGACTCTTTGTGAGATAAGAGAAATTGATAGAGAGGTGGTATTGATAATGAATGGGATATTTGCATTTCAGCCAACATTGACAAAAGGGTCAACATTTAAAAAAAACAGAAATATTTGCTTTTTTACCCCAACTCATTAGAAAAATATACCCAAGTACTTTAATTTACTTTATTTGCAACTTACAATTTATTTTTCACATACCCCAACTTACTCCATGTTTTTATAGGGTCAGAACGCAGGGTCAGCTATTTGCACAGCACCCCTGGAGCAATGGCAGGTGCATATATTTGGGCACTGTTGTCATTTTATTGATTCCAAAACTTTTAGAACTAATTATAGGAACTCAAATTGGCTTGGTAAGCTCAGTGACCCCTGACCTACATACACAGGTGAATCCTATAATGAGAAAGAGTATTTAAGGGGGTCAATTGTTTCCCTCCTCCTTTAATTTTCTCTGAAGAGTAGCAACATGGGGGTCACAAAACAACTCAAATGACCTGAAGACAAAGATTGTTCACCATCATGGTTTAGGGGAAGGATACAGAAAGCTGTCCCAGAGATTTAAGCTGTCTGTTTCCACAGTTAGGAACATATTGAGGAAATGGAAGACCACAGGCTCAGTTCAAGTTAAGGCTCGAAGTGGCAGATCAAGAAAGATTTCGGATAGACAGAAGCTTTAATGGTGAGAACAGTCAGAGTCAACCCACAGACCAGCACCAAAGACCTACAACATCATCTTGCAGCAGATGGAGTCACTGTGCATCGTTCAACCATTCGGCGCACTTTACACAAGGAGATGCTGTATGCAAGAGTGATGCAGAGGAAGCCTTTTCTCCGTCCACAGCACAAACAGAGCCGCTTGAGGTATGCTCAAGCACATTTGGACAAGCCAGCTTCATTTTGGAATAAGGTGCTGTGGACTGATGAAACTAAAATTGAGTTATTTGGGCATAACAAGGGGCGTTATGCATGGAGGAAAAAGAACACAGCATTCCAATAAAAACACCTGCTACCTACAGTAACATATAGTGGTGGTTCCATCATGCTGTGTGGCTGTGTGGCCAGTGCAGGGACTAGTGAATCTTGTCAAAGTTGAGGGATGCATGGATTCCACTCAGTAGCAGCAGATTCTGGAGACCAATGTCCAGGAACCAGTGACAAAGCTGAAGCTGCACCGGTGCTGGATCTTTCAACAAGACAACGACCCGAAACACTGCTCAAAATCCACTAAGGCATTCATGCAGAGGACCAAGTACAACATTCTGGAATGGCCATCTCAGTCCCCAGACCTGAATATAATTGAAAATCTGTCGTGTGAGTTAAAGAGAGCTGTCCATGCTCGGAAGCCATCAAACCTGAATGAACTAGAGATATTTTTTAAAGAGGAATGGTCCAAAATACCTTCAACCACAATCCAGACTCTCATTGGAATCTACAGGAAGCGTTTAGAGGCTGTAATTTCTGCAAAAGGCGGATCTACTAAATATTGATGTCATTTCTTTTTTGTAACAGTTTGTCCTGTTTCACTACTACATGGGCAGAGCTGCAGGGGAAAGCTAGTAATATATTAAAATGGAAAGAAGTTCTCCACACACAAAAAAAAATATATCAAAAGAAACAAAACAAAAATTGAGTTTGATCCATTTTACACACATGTCTAACATATTCATTTTGTTCACAATGCAAAATGTGCCACCACCAACAAACATTTTCATGGGCCTTTGAAATCTTTTTCCATATGAAGGTCATCTAATGCATGAATTCCTCCTCCATGCTTGCTACCTTACCCTCCTAATGAGCTGTCTCCCAGATCAGTTTATAGTGTGACAGAAAATCACATACTGTATAACTTCAACAAGAGGAGCAGGAACTAGAGATCACCCTCCAGCTGCTCCAGTTTCCCCCTGGTGGTTCCATTGCGTATTACAGGATAATATTCACAGAAAAAGCAAGGACAACTCCTTTACAAAAGGAAGATGTAATGCATAACCTGAAGAACTGCAGCACACTGCAGAGTCTCAATGGACTAATTTCGCAGGAAGTGTCTGTCAACTCTTCAGAAAGATTTATGGAGCTGAACAGCCAACTGTGTTACTCATTCAACAAGCAGAATTTCATCCTCAGCTCAGTTCCTCCTGAAAAATGTGGTCTGGGATTTCATTTAGGAGTAGTAAAACATCCTATCATTGTTTGTTCCCTGAATACGTTCATCTAAATTTAAATGTGTAGTGAGTTCTGTAACCAAATGGAGATTGTTTATGAGAAGAAGGACAAAGACGGGTGTTTCTACAGACAGATTAAAGGGAAATAAAAATAGGAACAGCAGTTCCTTGCAGGCAGCGATGATTGTCCTCCACAGAGCACACTGTGCAGCAGAATGGTCGATGAAACTAAGTTAAGTTTAACAGACATTGTCACAGCTCAGGCAGGTGTTGCCAGGAGGGATGTTTACTTTCTGATATTGGTTATTGTGCATTTTCTTTGGGACTTATTCATCTTTTCCAAGGTTTTTGAAAGCTGCTCCTTTTTTATTTCACTTTTATTTGTTTTTCCACATTTCGTTTAATGAACTTATTTGACAGCTATTTCACAACACATCTTTTTTTTTTTGTTTGTTTTACAATCTGGGGCTCACATTTTGTAGCCCTTTAATAAGATGGGTGCCTCCGTTACTAAAACATGCCCCCATCACGTTACTTCACCAGAATGACACTATATTAACCGGTTTTGCATATTATCACTTGTCCACATTTGAGGACAAAATCCTAAAATCTTTTGCAAGTACTTTAGTTTTTTTTTCCTGGTATAAGGAACATTTTCCTCCATTCTTTAAGAGTTTAATCAGTTTTATTTACTGGGTTGTGTTACAGTGCATCCGGAAAGTATTCACAGCGCATCACTTTTTCCACATTTTGTTATGTTACAATCCTATTCCAAAATGGATTAAATTCATTTTTTTCCTCAGAATTCTACACACAACACCCTCATAATGACATGAAAAAAGTTTACTTGAGATTTTTGCAAATTTATTAAAAATAAAAATATTAAGAAAGCACATATACATAAGTATTCACAGTCTTTGCCATGAAGCTCAAAATTGAGCTCAGGTGTATCCTGTTTCCCCTGATCATCCTTGAGATGTTTCTGCAGCTTAATTGGAGTCCACCTGTGGTAAATTCAGTTGATTGGACATGATGTGGAAAGGCACACACCTGTCTACAGTATATAAGGTCCCACAGTTGACAGTTCATGTCAGAGCACAAACCAAGCATAAAGTCAAAGGAATTGTCTGTAGACCTCCGAGACAGGACTGTCTCGAGGCACAAATCTGGGGAAGGTTACAGAAAACTTTCTGCTGCTTTGAAGGTCCCAGTGAGCACAGTGGCCTCCATCATCCATAAGTGGAAGAAGTTCGAAACCACCAGGACTCTTCCAAGAGCTAGCCGGCCATCTAAACTGAGTGATCGGGGGAGAAGGGTTTTATTTAGGGAGGTGATCAAGAACCCGATGGTCACTCTGTCAGTGCTCCAGAGGTCCTCTGTGTAGAGAGGAGAACCTTCCAGAAGGTCAACCATCTCTGCAGCAATCCACCAATCAGGCCTGCATGGTAGTGTGGCCAGAGAGAAGCCACTCCTTAGTAAAAGGCACATGACAGCCTGCCTGAAGTTTGCCAAAAGGCACCTAAAGGACTCTCAGACCATGAGAAACAAGATTCTCTGGTCTGATGAGACAAAGATTGAACTGTTTGGTGTGAATGCCAGGCGTCATGTTTGGAGGAAACCAGGCACCGCTCATCACCAGGCCAATACCATCCCTACAGTGAAGCATGGTGGTGGCAGCATCATGCTGTGGGGATGTTTTTCAGCGGCAGGAACTGGGAGACTAGTCAGGATAAAGGAAAAGATGACTGCAGCAATGTACAGAGACATCATGGATGAAAACCTGCTCCAGAGCGCTCTTCACCTCAGACTGAATGGTTCATTTTTCAGCCTGACAACAACCCTAAGCACACAGCCAAGATATCAAAGGAGTGGCTTCAGGACAACTCTGTGAATGTCCTTGAGTGGCCAAGCCAGAGCCCAGACTTGAATCTGATTGAAAATCTCTGGAGAGATCTTAAAATGGCTGTGCACCAACGCTTCCCATTCAACCTGATGGAGCTTGAGAGGTGCTGCAAAGAGGAATGGGCGAAACTGGCCAAGGATAGGTGTTCCAAGCTTGTGGCATCATATTCAAAAAGACTTGAGGCTGTAATTGCTGCCAAATGTGCACTGACAAAGTATTGAGCAAAGGTTGTGAATACTTATGTATATGTGCTTTCTCAGTTTTTTTATTTTCAATAAATTCGCAAAAACCTCAAGTAAATTTTTTTCATGTTGTCATTATGGAGTGTTGTTTGTAGAATTCTGAGGAAAAAAATGAATTTAATCCATTTTAGAATAAGGCTGTAACATAACAAAATATGGAAAAAGTGATTCGCTGTGAATAATTATCGGATGCACTGTATATCATATTTTGACCCCTGCTTACCTTATGTTAAAGATTAAATCTAGCAGTCCTTTACCTACTCTTGCCTTTGTGACTTGCTAGTTTTAATCTGTGGAAGTGTGTCTGTCTGTCTGTCCGGCCTGTAAATGCAAGGCTACAGCATGAAGCTCAAAGAAAGTGACTCTGTCGCTAAAGTGAAACCACAGAGAAAAGAGAGAAACTCACTTAGCTGTTAATACATAAACGAGGCGAGCACATCGGCAAAACAAAACCTCCGAGGAGAAAGAAACTGGCATAGCCACTGATAGACAATGGAGGCGAGCAGGTCAGTAAAACGAAAACACCGATAAAAGAGCTTAACTGCTAATGCACAACTGATGTGATTGATTGATTGATTGAAGTGCCAGAATCCATGGTTTCTAGGAGCCCAGGCTTTTTACAACATGGGCTTAGACAGCTAATGGATAATAATAATAATAAGCTTTTTATTTATAGAGTGCCTTTTCCATGCTGAAAGTTCTTAATGACTCCAGCTTCTATAAACAGTAATTCCAAAAAGGATGTCACCTTTTTTCAAAGAAAAAGCAGACAAAGACAGTTGGGAGAATCAATTTATATTAATTTTTATATGCCCAATAAGTTACTATATTTTACAATGCACACCTTCTTGAGGGCTTAACTGCTGGGACTCTGTCTGCTAAATAAACAGCAGGATTTCAACAGGTCTTCAAAGGCCATGACCACAGGACACAAGTCTCTAAGTGCGTCTGTCTGTGCCGGCACATCTGATATTTTTCTGAAATGGTGCAGCAGGCTCCACAGCACTGAATTGATTTTAAAGCACTGCAGTCATAGGTATTTCACCAAAAAAACAAGAAGAGTTCAGGTGGGAGACAATCTCCAAAAATACCAGATATCTCTCCAGGAAAGCTAATAATCAAACTACTCAATTTAAATATATGCATGGGTTTTACAGTGCCTACAAAAAGTTCTCACATCCTTGGAGGTTTTGATATTTAGTTGTGATGCAACATTAAATCACATTGGATTTAATTTGGCTTTTTTGACACTGATCAACAGAAAGAGATTCTTTAATTTCAACGTGAAAACAGATCTTTGCCAAGTGGTCCAAATTAATTACAAATATAAAACACAAAACAACTTGTCAAATAAGTTTTAATGTCCTTTACTATGACACCCCTAAGATCATGATCCGAGGATCCAATTGATTTTGGAAGTCACAGAGTTAGTTCAATGGAGACACCTGCCCTGGGAAGAAGACAAGAAAATATTCACTGAATATCCCTTGCTGTCCAGTTAAATCAGTAATGAAGAAATGTAAAGAGTATGACACAGCTGTAAATCTGCCTACAGCAGACCATTTTTAAAATTTCATGATCATAGAAGAAGACGACTACTGAGGTGAACCTCCAAGAGACCTAAAACTCTGAAGGAGTTACTAGCTAAAGTGTTTAAGATTGGAAAGAATACATAGAACTGTTGCTTCACAGGTCACAATTTTATAGGAGAGTGGCAAAGAAAAAGCCATTGTTAAAAAAAAGACAGAGAGTTTTCCAGAAGGCACACGCCAGACTATGAAGTAAGCGAAAAGAAGGTTCTTGGTCTGATGAGAACAAAATTAATCAGATTAAATGTCATGTTTGAACACTGCGTATTAATAAAAACAATCTTCACCATGAGGCATGTTGATGGAGGCAGCATCGTGCTGTGGAAATGCTTCCCTGCAGCAGGCTCTGAAAGACTACTGAGGGTAGAAGGTAAAATGAATGCAACAAAAACTACTGAGGAATCCTGGAGGAAAACCTGATACACACTGCTAGAAACCCATACCAAGAGAAAAGAATTGCTTACTTTCAAGGTAATGACACCAAGCATAAAGCCAAAGCTTACATAGAAATGGCTTTAAATCGATGATGTTAATGTCCTGAGTGGCCGCATCAGAGTCCACATCTCAATCCATCTGAGAATTTATATCTGGAATTGACAAAGCATGTTCACTCATGGTGCTACCAAACAGAGTTTGAGCGAGTTTGCAAAACCAGAATGGGATCCAAATGAAACCTGGCTCTGCAGACTTAAGGCTGTCATGGCTGACAAAGGTGCATCAACTTAATACTGACTTGAGGGGCGTTATCAATCATTTTGTGTTTTATATTTGTAATTAATGTAGATCACTTTGCAGAGATCTGCTTTCACTTTGGCATTAAAGAGTCTTTTCTGTTGATCTATATCAAAGCATTAAAGTAAATCCACTGTAATGTGATGTAGAAACTTCAAGAGGTGAATACCTTTTCATAGGCACTTGAATGCTTAATGGACCTTTACCCAGAACTTCTTTCTCATCTTTGCTTCTAGCTTGTTTATGTTACTGTACTGGTTTTGTCTTCCTGTTCTAGTTTTTTGGTTAACACTTTTTTTGTTATAATTCCTTCTGTAACACAACTTCTCATTGTACTGGACCCCTATGAAACAAATGATACTTAAATAAAATAAGTCTGATGTTGTTTTTAGCCTTGTATTCATTGCCTCTGCTTTACTGATCCCATACCGCTGATACTAGTCTATGGGAGACAGGCTCTGAATTCTGTACGCACAGCAATACATTTGAATTTGAACTTGTTGGGACAAAGTGCATCCAGGACTGAGCGGATGCAGAAACACTGCTCATACGATACACAAGAAAAGACAAGTTCCCTTTCCTCAGAAGTGTTTTTTGCTATTTATAACACATTTGATTCTTAATCAATCTGGGAAGCCATAGGAAGCCAATTTATTGCAGCTCAAAAACAAAGAAAATGAAGACAGCCCATGAAAGTAATATACAGAAAAATATATAAACCTGCAGCACTGTATCCTAGAAAAGGGTAAATCCACTGAAATGCACACTTCAAATACCAGAAGGGTAATTAGATAGGGGTTTTCTGTATGAGACAATCCCTCCCTGTATTAGGAGCTCCAGCCTAGTTCTAGTATAACAATTATTAACCAATTATATAATCTAGAAATTCCATACTGAACACAAAAAAGGTTTCCTGCTACATGGTAACAAGTTAGCAGTACAGCAAGTCACAGAAAACAAATGCCTAACTGAAGACTTTAAGTATTATTCATTAAATTCAGTACCTACAAAAATATCAATTATAAAATCATGCCGAGATGCACATAGTATCATTTTTATGCACAATTTAAACCTACTGGATGATTCACTCACCAAGAGTAGATTTCACTTCAATTGATCACGCAGTACAACTTCCTCGGGGTGCAGTAGTCCAAAAAAATGTGCTACAGGGCAGAAAACATATTTTGATTAAATGAACATGAAATCTAAACTACAGGTTAATTTAATTTAAAAACAAATTGCAATATTATAAATTTCACTATGTATTATTTTTATAATATACCTGAAACGTTTAAAAAGATAGCTCTATTTTAAACACTTGTTCAAGGTAGATTGTTTTTAAAAATTCTAATATATGGCACTATGCTGGTGAAGAACTACAAAACCACATCTGCAAACCAACTTAATAGACTTCTGGGGATGTGGAAGAAGGATGGGAGTTTCTGAAGGAAAACCCTCACAAAGAATGAAAGATTGTGCAAACTCCACACATTTAGTGACTAGATCTGAAAGGTACATCCAAGATGCTGGATTCATGAGATAGCATTGCTAATAACTGATTGACTGTGGCCCTTGTTCCAAAAGATTGCAATAAATTTGATTTTGTTTTAGGACAAGCAATTATTTGGGACCTTCACTAGATGTCAGGTTACAGCTCAACAATATAATGTCCCAGGTTACACACTGTGGCCTGTGGTGGTTTCTTGTTTTAACTGCCTCCATGAGGAGCCAGTCTACTGAGTTAGCTCTGTTCATGGTTGTTGACACATTACAGATGGCTCGACCTACCAACATGTCATCTATCCTTATCCTTCAAGATCTCTCCTCTGCCGCTGACACAGTCAACCATCAGATCCTCCTTGCCAATCTCTCTGACCTTGGTATCACTGGTACTGCCATAGGGTGGTATGAGTCCTACCAGTTGGGCAGATACTAATATGTGTCCTGGCAAGCAGAATTGTCAAGCGTGCACCAAGCAAGCACAGGTATGCCTCAAGGATAGGTGATGGGTCAACTTCTCTTCTTTCTATGCTGATACACTGCTGTATCTCCAGAGGACCACATGGTATCAGCTATAATCTCTCTGCATGTCTCACTCATACTGCAACCTGGAGTACTAGACTACAAGACTGAGCATCTTGTTAACCCAGCTGGTTAATCTGTTCAACACCCAATCTCTGTTCAGTTTGTTTCACTATTACTAACACATTCCAAGTCAGTAAACCATCTTGGGGTGGTGACTGGTGCAACAGCCTTGCAGATTCACACTATCCAACATCCACAAGATCAGACTGTATCTGATGGAGTATGCAGCACAACTCCTGATCCAGTCTTTGATCTTGTCATATCTAGACATCTGTAACTCTCTGCTGGCAAGAGTACCTGCATGTATTACCTAGCTGCTGCAGATGATTCAAAACGCAGTGGCATATCTCGTGTTCAACCAGCCAAGGCAGGTACATGTCACTCCTCTTTTTAGGTCACTACATGATACTTCATACTTTCCTACAGATAAGCCAGTGCGTCATCATATTTATACACATATATATGGAGACACTCTCTCCTAGCTCGTGGAATGAGCTGCCCATCCCGATTCCAATTGCTGACTCCCAAAAGGTTTTTTTTAAGAAGCATTTGAAGACTCTCTTGTTTGGTGAATTTCTCTCTAACTGATATTAGCTTTTGAAAACTAGGAATTTTAACTAGCTATATTTTGTTCTGAGCACTTTGCTTTTGATGATCAATTTTATAACCTTGGCAGTTCAATCCACACTAGTGAATTACTGTGTGGTTCTGAGCAAATTGATTAATCTGTGCAGTCATCAGATGGAGAAAATGGAGATGTCTGCAGTACTGTACTGTATATAAAGCATGCAATTCTCCTTGGGATGGTGATTACTAGGGAAGGTGATATATTTAAATAGCCTGTTTTGCCTTAATGCCACTTCCATAAACTAATACATGATGAAGCAATTTTGGTACAAGAAGGGCTTTAAGTATTTATGGGACAGTGACTGTTAACTTTACACACTGTTTACAGCTTATTTTTTCTCATTGTCTGATGACTAAGTACCACTGGGCTACCTGAACAGCAATGTGTTACTGGATGGGTAGCAGGGTCCCAACATTATGTTTGCTGCACCTTCACAGGCTCTGACTGGTCTTCAGGTAGTTCCCTATGACATCTCACCCAGTCAATGGCACCCTCAGCAGCGGCGGGGTTAATGTCACCTGATGGATCTTTTATACCTGTATAGACTCTTAATTTTTAAAAAAAATATAACCTGTAAAGACTCTGCACATATTATTCCCAAAATAGTCTGCCACCAATGCTGATAATTTCTCTTTCTTTAAAAATGAACTTCAAGTCACGCATGCTCACCTGATCGCTCATTTATCCTCCTACTTTCCTACTAGATACTTCCTAGTCCGAAACAAGGATATTAATTTTTATTATTATTGCTTTCCTTTTCTGTAGATATGCTCTTTTGTTTTGTATTTATAAGCTGGTGTTAAGAAGTAGTATGGCTTTACCTAGACCTCCTAGCTGTCACTCAAGTAAAACTGCCATTGTTGCTTACTTTAAAAAGCCCTGTGCTGCACACAAATGATGTTGTTTGCACTTTCAAAAAATATACCTGTCGTACATGGATCAGACAAAATCTGCAAGTGTGTTGTGTGTCTACACGGTCTAAGGAATAATCATGACAAAATCCTGGACAATTACAGGGATTTTATAAATACCAGCCAGTCTGCTGTTTCAGGTCTCAAAATGAGGACATCAGCCGGAAAACAAGGACCTCTCATCCCCCACTATCTATTCAATTATTCAATATTTTTAAAATGAATTATCAATACATCCACTCTGATTGTATTGTGGCAAAGAAAGAAGGCAGTCATGAACAGATTTACGCTGATCTGTGTCATATTTTTTCCCTTATAGATTCTGATGTTTTATCCACTAAGGCTACATACCCAATTCAAGTGCCTTTGAAAGTGTGAAAGTGGGAGTGCGGTCAGGAGAAAGCAGTTGGAAACAGGATGAAATTTAGTCAGGAGTGGCAAGAAGTAAGATGAAGTTATGGTGGGAGCAGGAGTGACAAATAAGTACAATGCAGTCCTCCAATCCAAAAGGATAAACATTTTAATTCATAAAATCTTTTGTCAGGTCGTGCAAATCTTGGGAAATAATAATTAGAGTTTGTGAACGTCTTTCAACATTCACAGACGATGGAACAAAAGGAAGCAGCATCATAAAATCTCAAATAAGAACAAAATTCTGCTTCTGCATGCTGTCCTATTCAAAACTTTGATAGTAATTAGTTGGAGTGAAGAAGATTACCATAAAGAGAATTTCTAAGAACTAAAGGACTATCAGGATTTTGGCAATAATTTGTATCATTAATTTGAGATTTCCATTAAAATAGATACTGTATATGCTAACAATAAAAGTGTATTGTGATTGTCATATTCTTTTCATTTTTCTTTAGTGTTTTGTGGCCTTTTAGAATGATATTTGTATCAGGACAGGTTAAGTTTAGGAGCATGCACTGGTATAACTCGTTGCCGCACTCACCACATGACAAAACAGCTTGAGATCCTGATTGGCAGCCACCCCAGGCAAATATGTGGTCTAGTCGCACCCTCCGGAAATGACCCTCTATCTGCCACAGCCAGGTGTTACGTGGGCATCCTCCTTGGCCTGGTCCAATAATGAGGATCCTGTGAGCCCTCGGGGGAATCGCGCCGCATGGCTGTAGTATAGTGTCATAACTGATGGTCCCTTACAATGCAGGTAATGTGCCTCATCTGGGACTCCATGAGCAACAACTCATTCAACACAAAGTCAAACCAGCGGTACCCAAGGATTCTCTGGAGAGACAGAGTACCAAAGGAGTCCAGTCTTCATCTCAGGTCACTGAATAGCATCCCTCGTGATCATATAGTTTCTGTTTTTATTTTTTTATTTCAGAGAATTAATTTTTTATTTCTGCAATTGTTTAAAATTTTGTAATTTTTTCACATGCCATACTGGAAACCCATTTTGTTTAAACATTAGTGTGACTATTTTAGAGATGTACAGCGTGCCCATTCTCTGTTACTCTGGGAGTGTGTGACACCTGATTGTATTTAGATTGTCACATACAATTCTGAAAAACCCAAGGCTTACATGTAAATTATGTTCAGTGTTTTGAGAGACTTAGCTTTGTTATCGAGAATTTCTGTTTATGAATAATGTTAAAGTTTTAATGACAAATTGGTTTAGTTTCTTGGTAACAACCTTGCCATGATATTTTTGATCACGTCTTTTTTCTCCAGGACCTTCTCATAAAATCGTTGGCTCTCTCAAGAGCTGAAAAGGAAATCTTCCACTTCTGATTTGGGTATTTTAGTTTACTCAGTTAATGAAAATTCTGAAGGAGCCAAAGCAAATTGTTTATACTAATTATCAAAAGATACCAAAGTATATATCAATGTATATAGCATTTCTTTATGGTACTAATTTATATCTAACTAATAAGACCAAGCTCATTAAACAATCTAAAGGAAAGTTTAATGAGCAGCTCAGGTTTGCATAATCATGGAGAATTAGTGGTCCCAGACTTTTATGTGCTTAATTAGAATATTTTATTATATTTAAGACCAAGGCATAATTGATTCATGTGATCCTGAAAAATCTATTAGCTACAGATATGAATTAGGAACTGACTGAATTTAAGACATTAAGGTACCATCCATAGATGAAAACACCAGATGGAATGACCGAACACATAAAAGCACCTTTGTCATGTTTTCAAGAGCTTTCTTTGAAGATGTTTATTCCGTAAATATTCTCTAAATGTCTAATTTTGTGGGGTAAGCCCATAATTAGAAGTAAAGACTATTCTACCATTAATAACTGGCTAGACTTTCTGTTTAATCCAACTATAATAGACAGCACATCAATTGATGGGTTGTGGACTACAAATTTGTTTCAGCTCCAGATCATTCTCTTCTAGCACATTATTTCCATTTATATTAAAATTATATAGAACCTGTAAACACCTGGCATCTATAAAACCAGGCATGTGCACAGAGTTTGAAAGGGGCAGGTGCTAAATTCAGGTTAACAAGAAGCAAGGCACAAGAGAGAATTCATAATGAAATTAAATAACTCATTACAGGTTTGCCATTTCAATTATACAGTGCTTTGTCATGCTCTGAGTTGCACAAATAAAATAATGAACAGTACTTTTCCAAGCAGACTTTATTCTTGTATTTGCCAAAACAATTCTGGAGTGTTTCGGGAATGAGCAGAACAAAAAGAAAACTTAAAAATTCAAACAAAGCAACTCAGCTTCTCACTTCTCAGATTTAATGAAATTGAAAGGCACCTTCTTCAGAGCTGCTTTCTTCAAGGAGGACAGGGAGGCTACACATGAAAGATGGCAGCACCCCTGGAGGGGAAGGGCTATTTACATTCGAGAAAGAAACGCTTATAAAGATTTTTATTACCATGAGATATGAGACTTACATCTTATGGCAACTTTCATGCAGCTGATCCTGCATCCTTCTGCCTTAAGACACTGTGTTTTATTTGCAACTAAACCACCAGCAGAAATAGAAAGCATAACTTTCTCCAGTGCATATGTCACAGCTTGAATTTCAGTGTGGGGTATCTTGTATAGCGTCTATTACTTAAACATTCTGCTTAGCATAACTTAATAAAGTTAACTTACAATCATACTGCTGTTTCAAAGAAAATAAAGCTTTTATTATTGCCACATTTATCCTGTTGCGAATTAGACCATAAATAAAAATACATGATGATCTGTGTTTGTTTCGAAATAATGGAGATGTGTGAGTTTCTTACCAATTAGCTGTGATTAGTAATCACTTTAACTTGTGTCACACATCTGAAAGAGTGATTAACAAATAATAGCAGAATCAATTGCTTTTTAACGTAGCACCTTTCATAGTCCCGCTAAAGGAATAGAAGCTTTGCATTCATCAAATGTAATGGACATAGCCAGACTTATCTTTTTACAATCCATTTGTTTTCTAATTTGGCTTATTTGTAACCTGTCCCAACAAAACGAATTTCTATACATGTTCATTTCAAAATAAAATATATTTATTTAGTGTTTCAAAACTAAACTAGACAACCATGTGGCCCTGCTTATAATACTTTGAAGCATGAGGCAGAGAAAACTAATGCTAAGCCAATTTTCTTTCATCAGTATTTCTTCACTCTCTCCTTCTACCAGGAGGAAATGTTCAACCATCTGAATTGGTGCTACCTCTGGTAAACCACTAAGCGCATGAGCTTTGGCCCCAGATTCATTAACACACTGTAATTCAAAGCCATGCATAAGTATTTGGACCTTCTTGATTTTGCCTGTTGATACTAATTTATCTACATTAAATGTTTTCTAGTCTCAAACCAAAATCTGGCATTAGATAAAGAGCACCCGAGTGAACAAAAATATATTTTAAAACTTATTTAATTAATCTAAGGAGTTATCCAGTCCCAGCTGGCTTTGCTGAAACAGGGGATTGGCCCATCGTTAAAACAATCATGTCCAATTAAAAGCTTGATTATAGTCTGCCGAATGAACACAGCCAGGCTTAAATACTGCTAGCTTTGCTCAATATAACCCTCCTTTATTTTGACCATTGCTTACCATCATAAGCATTCAATAAGCATGTCATATTTATTTTTTATTTTACTTTTCTCAATTGGCATTCACACTACATAAAAGACACACAAAGCACCCAATCAACACAAACCATTAAGAATAAAGTCCCAAAGCATACAGTATAAAATTATCTATCCTTGCATCCATTATTAACCTGATTAATTCAGCTCAGGCTAATAAGAGACATGCCAGCCAGGAAAAATTGCTGGACACGGTGGCAGCTCATCACAGAGCACCCTTTGAACCCAGGACTTTGGTGCTGTCAAGCAGCAACACTAAACACTATGCAAGCATACAGAACCTTACACTTTTGAAAAAGCCAATGCCATTGTACACTTTCATACTGTTGCTAAGTATGATCTCTTAGCATATGCATGTGTCAATGTGAAGAATATGTTAGAAGGAGAATGCCTGAAGATAGCATTAGTAAACGTTTACAGTTTCTTGATGGGAGACATTTACTTAAATCCATTTTTAATGAGGCAGTTATAAGTTCAGACTTTGATGCCAATAGAGCATTGTGATTTGTAGTAATTTTAAATCAATTTTGAATGAGTCAACTTTGTAACATTATTTAATACTAGCTATGGTACCTGTTGAAGACAGACAAAAGAATAATTAAAAAATATTTGCATAACATGTACTTTACGCTCCTTTCCTCTGCATTCCCATGTGTCTGAATCTCTCTTCACTGGCACTCCCTCTCTCTACCATGTTCCCATAAAGCCTGCTTCTCAGACTCTTATTATTTTCAAGTTGCCTCTCTCACCTCTTGTCCAATTTTTATACTCTGTGAAAGCGACTTTCTCAGCGTGTTCCTTTACTCTTCCTCGTGCATCTCACACACGCTGTTCCCCTTTTATCATATCACCAAAGCCAAACTGACAACTTTCTGTCTTCTCAGATTTAATAAAATTGAAAAGCACTTTCTTTAGAGCAGCTTTCCTCAAGGAGGACAGGGAGGCTACACATGAAAGATGGAAGCACCCCAGGAGAGGAAGGGCTAATTACATTTGAAAAAGAGGCACCTATAAAGATTTTTGTTACCATGAGATATGAAACTTAAATCTTAAGGCAGCTTTCATGCAGCTGATCCCGCATCCTTCTACCTTAAGTTTGTAAGACACTGTGTTTTCTTTGCAACTAAACAAAAATTGAAAACACAGCTTTCCCCAGTGCACATGTCAAACTGACTTATCAGATGGCTCTGAAGGGACGTGAACACACAGACCTTAGGGCTTCATTACAGAGTAGATCACAATTGGTGCTGTCTTCTGTAACATGGAGAACTGAAGAGAAGACCCCAATCAACCCAGCATCCCACTCTAGATTCTCTCCACAGTCAATGGATTTAATTATTCAACAAGCCACCAATTATGGGATTCATGAAACAACACTAAACAAGGAAACAGAAAGAAGTAACATTCATTATTCTAACCCAGCAAGGTCTTACCACAATTATGGAGCCGAACCATTCAAAAAAGAACAAATTCTCAACACATTACAGCAGACGAATTGATAGATAGGTAGTGTGGATGATGATGAGGAGACTTGCATTTCAGCCAACAATGACAAAAGCATCAACAATAAACAATACACAAATATATGCTTTCTTATCTTGACCTATTATACAAATATACCCAGGAAATGATGGGTATTTCTGGTTAGTCACTGATGAGCTTGTGAAAACCCTTAATGGTTTTGCCAGCCACTGATATTGACATCAAAGTGGGAGCAAACCTAAGATCGATCGGGAGGTAGTCGATTACATGGCAACTCACCCTCTCCCAATCACACTATTCAATTTAGAGTCACCAAACTGCCATATCTCATCGGCTTGTGTTATAATGTTGAGCTGTGAACTTGGACATCCCCTAGAGCATGAAAGGTATGGAGATCCAGATGTGCTTCTGGTATTTTGTTATACATCTTTTATGAGCGTTCATATTGGCGTGCAGAGTCACCCTCAGTAGACTCCACATCACAGAGCATTATTAGATGTTATTTAACTCCCTCCACACTAATAAGCTCACAAACAATCTGAGTTAATGACAGACCCTACCCAGACCGGGTGTACGGCACTAACCTCTATGACTGTCAAGTTGTCTGTTCATAAGACAGGATTTCTCAAACATGGCCTGGTGTTTATGTCTTTGGCTGAAGAAATTTACAGGCAATTAGTACATCTCATAATATTTCCCTCAGGGACTGAGCCAATGACCCTTGTCATTTATTTACTTTTATACATTGTACACGTAACAATACTTCTACTACTTGCACATGAGCTAATTCTAATTTAGATTTTTCTATTTTTGTTGCATGCACAACTTCCCCTCACTGATACATCTGTAATGTTTCTTTAAAAAATGTAAAGTCTAATTTTAATTTTAAAAAAGGAGCATTGTAAGTACTTCTTCAGTTTCCATCCCATCACAACTGAGGCAAGCACAGATTTCAAAGGCTCTGCCAGAAGCAAGATATGATTTTCCTCCTGCCTCTTGAATTGCCCACATTAAACCCTGCTGGCAGTGCACTCTCTCTCTCTCTCTCTCTGCGTTGTGAATGTTCCAGCACACAAAAGCAGAATTCCCCGAGTGTGCCTTGGACACACATTGCATAATACAACATTATAATTATGATTGGTGTAATTGGAGGCCATCGAGCTTAAACGCAGCAGACTGTTATTTGGCAATCATCTCTTTCAAGCCTCATTAAACACAGCTTTGCACACAAAATAAAAGCTTTAACTGAATGAGTTACCTACTAGGTAGAGAAACACTTCCACTGTTACACCTCTTCTACCGAGAACTGCATGGCAGTGAATGAATGAATGAATAAACATAAAGCCGTCGGTTTTATTGACAGAAATTTGCAGATCATTGTACAGCGGTTTACTGACAGAGGAAGGCTGCAGCTTATAAACAGAAACCTGACGTCATTCATGCTTTTGACTTGCAATTGCCTTACTGTGTCATTCATGACTGCAGCTTTAGCAGAGAAAGATTTAACCTGAATGTAACCATATTTTACACAAAAATTATTATTCTGGAAGTGTTTGGGCAAACTCTAAGCACACATACTGTAACTTATACAGATAATTAAATACATTTTTTAGAGTACCTTTCAATGCAAATGCTCTCACACACAGAAGAGACCTTTTAAATGCTTTTTAAAACTGTTTATGGATACTAAACACAAACACTACCTTATGTCAACCTATCTAAATAAGTAACACAAAATGTGACCAGAAAGAAGCGCACAAAAAAAGCACACAGGAAATATCCACATAGAAAAAAGCACACAGTCATATATGCGCATGGGAAAACAGTGCACACAGAAAAATGCGCACACGGGAAAAACCGCACATGGATAAATGCGCACACGCAAAGACGTATATGAAAAGAAGAAAAAAAATGTATATTATACATCGCAATAAACAAAATTGTATAATTGTTCACTAAACGTATTTATAAGCTTGTATGTTTTAATTTGTGCTAATTGGGGTAGTGAGCTGTTGGATGGTCCATAAAATAAAATAGTCATTAATCCTTTTATTACTGTCATTGTTGTGCCTAAATTACCATTTCTAGGAAATTTACAATAGTTTTCAGAATTTATATTATACCTTCTTATTTCACAGATAGGCAAATTAGGGTTTTATAATTTTGATTACGGCAAGTAAGTAAAGGTCGTCCTATAAATAGGCCACACAGTTAAAGAGTTTTTTTAATCTTCCCTAACTTTCGAGCAAGGCAAGTCGACATTTTTTTTTTTTGAATAAGCCAGATGGAGTTTTCGACCAGTCAGAAAGGCAAGCAAATTCTCGGTTACAAGGGATTTGAATATCTGCGTTTTCGTACAACAAATAGAATAGATACTTGGAGGTGCCGTGAGAATCGATCAACAAAGTGCCACTCCTTAATGAAAATGAAGAACGGAGACATTGTACAAGAGCAAACCAGTCATTGTTTTATTGTAGTAAAAATGTCTAGCAGTATAGGTGGAGTTTATTTTATATTTAAAATAGTTATATGTTGCCGCCGTGTGCACTTTACCATATGCATATTCTTCCACATGCAGTTTTTCCCGTGTGTGTTTTTTTCCGTGTATGCATTTTTCCATGTGCGGTTATTTCCCGTGCACTTATATGACTGTGCTCTTTTTTCTGTGTGGATATTTCCTGTGCGCTTCTTTACGAGATTCTAACGCAACATGCCCTGTCTGCATCCACTTTCATGGCTTTTGTTAAAAAAATAAAAACACATTTATCATCATCTTATGGCCATGTTGCCTTCCTGTCTCTATCTTATGAATGAAGGTCTATTAGCTCTTGTGTACAGCCCATTTAAAATTCAGACTTACTGTAGGCATTTGATTAGTGAAACTCAGAAGGAGAACATCAGAGGTGAAGTCAAAAGGCCTGAGTCTTCCTAATGGTGCTGCCACCTGTCAGCGGACATTATAACATTATTATATCATCTAAAAACAGTGAATACAGATTAAAGAGGAATGTACCACACAAGGAATGATAATCAGGGAATCCCTTGGGACTTACTTAAATTTATATTAATGGCATTGATTCTTACATTGATAGTACACTTGAGGAATTTGCAAATAGCATAAAAACTGGAGAGATAGCAGATATTAAAGACAGGTGAACATACAGAGAGAAATAGTGCTTTACAGAGGAAAAAGAAACATTAGTTATACTGTAACTATAACATAGCGAACCTACAGGAAGAAACTGCTAAAACAACAGTTTAAAGTTAAAACATTTTTATCATCTAAGTAATGTGCACTATCAGATTAAACGGCAAATGAAATGTTGGGTTCTGTTGAAAAAACTGCTGAATAAAAAGAAGAGACATTAGGAGCAGACTATATTATGTTCTAATGAGACTGTATCTGCAATGCTGTGTTTGCTGTGATTAAAGACTATTTTTTATTTCATTTTCCTCATCAGATTTTTTTTAATACATGTTCCCTTTATGTGAAGTTTTCTTTACTATTTCCACCTTGGTTGCTATACTTGCATGACCAGAATTGTGTGACATATGACAATGACATCACAATGGTATAAAGGTCATTGTTGTGCACTTCCAGGTGTTAGATATTTTGTCTTAGTTTATTTTTTGCAACCTTCCCTGGCTCTTTTAGTATACATTTGCATTTGATTAGGCTGTTTTCTTCCCTTGGGATTTTTGATGATGACAGTTTTTCATGTTATGGCATAGTTTTGTTTTTGTGGAGTATTTTGAATGTTCTCAATGGCATTTTTTGAGCTCAAATTTTCAGCAGGAAGTCTTCTGAGGTTGTGAACCATCAATCGTGATGCAAGTTTTCAATCCTTTAATCGCCATATACAATTTCTTGTATTAGGAATTTGTCATTTTTCGCATACCTCACGTTACTCTCCAGAGAGTTTTGGGGTCAAAGCACAGGGTCAGCTACAGGTCAAATTCTTTTACAACGAATATCGTTATGATGAAATTTTCATTACAGTGAAGTATTTTTACAGTCCCAACAGTTTCCCCATAAAACAGAGTCTATAAAAATCTTGTTACTATTAAATACGTTCAGCAGGTACTTTCATTACAACAAAGTGACCTTGAAGTGCCTGAATGAATGGCCGCCGAAGCAACTCCGAAAGATCTTGATGAGTGATTTGGCCAGCATTCGCACCCTGAAAGTGTATTATCATAAGGACATGCTGAGAAAAATTCTCATCAGCCTAACTTGTAAACAGGAGGAAATGAAAATTAAGGTGAAAGAAGCTATTGAAATGATTTTGACCTTTGTATTGCGCTCCTGGAGCATATTGCTGGCTAAGGGCCTTGCTCAAGGGCCTAATGGAGTAGCATTTCATTTGTCACTACTGGGCTTCAAACCAGCAGCCTTCAAGTTACCAGCCCAGGGGCCTCATGTATAAATGGTTCGTACGCACAGAAATGTTGCATAAAATCATTTCCACGTTCAAATCGCGATGTATAATACCTACACTTGGCGTAAAGCCACGCACATTTCCATAGTACCTCATACCCTGTCGTACGCAAGTTCTCTGCTCAGTTTTGCAGACTGGCGGCACCCAGCGTCAAAGCAGTGCTACTGTTCCTGTGTGGTAATCCTTTCCTTTCCTGACGCGGTTTTATAAATACACTGAAATTAAATTTTGTTTATTAGTGTAATGCATCTGATTGTAATTAACCTGTAACAATATATAATGGTCCAGAGAATAGCCATAGTATTCCAAATACCATAACTGCTTTAGCATTGTTACTCTCATTGCACCTTCTTCTTCTTCTTCTTATTCTTCTTTCAGCTGCTTCCATTAGGAGTTGCCACAGCGGATCATCTTTTTCCATAATACTCTCACTTCACCACTTGGAGTATTTATATCACTGTATCTGAGTGTGAATCACAGCAGCAGCTGATCGGAAAGAGAATTATCGGTATACATTATCAAGCCCACGCTGCCTCAGCCACGGCAAAACGTTTCAAAGCCTTTCCTGAATAGTCCTCGCAGTTCAGAAACAGTTTCATCCCAAGAACTATAAACGCACTCAATCAGTTGCTCCTTGTAGAACTATCTGTACTTATAAGTAGAACTACCTCACTGTAAACTTGCACTACAGTTATAATATTGCACAACCTGAGCCACTTTATAAAGCATGTATTTACATATGATGACAATATAATTTTTAAGATGAAATGCAGCAAAATATGTTTATTATATTATACAGATAAAACTTTAACTTCATTTAAATAATCTATATTCTTCACTGGGACTGGCATGAAGGATAGAATAATTAAACATGTACTACGAAGATATTTCAATGTTCCTTAAACTTTTTGAAGAATCGCCGCTAAGCTTACAGATGGCTTAACGTCTATTACAGAGCTGATTGTGTGGCGATTGGTTACTTAGAGAAAGAAAAGCAAGGACTGCAGGGGCGGCCACGCCAATATATATTGAATATAAAACAGAAAGAGAAAATAACGACACAGCTAAAAACACATCGGCAAATTTCGACAAAAGTTAAACGCTTGTATCATGAGCACGAGGCGGCTATGCAGTGTCCGCAATGGACGTGGCCATCCACCGTGCATAAGATACCATATTGACATTGACGAGTGAAGAGGCCACCGATTCTTTCTCTGCCCAGGGCCACCACGAACCTAGAGCCACCCATGAGTATTGCTGCAATAAATAATTTCACAATAATTTGCACAATCGCTGCGCTGTGAAACCCATGTTTAATAACGTGCTTTAACTCTTATCATCATGAAAATGATATCATGTATACATTTCAGTATTTTAGTTATTCAGAGAGCTGTAATATCATGAATGTAATGGATTCTGTGTCCAGTCGGAGGAAGAGAGCCGGTTTAAGAAGCACTAGTGATTCACACACATAGAGCACATAGAAGATCAAATACAAAACAAAGCATTTAACGTGCTACTTTAATTACGATGTGATTTGAGAAACTGGTTAATTAAACGATTTTAAGATGAAGTTTATGATGTTCTACTTTAATGACAATTTAAACTATATGATTAAAGTGGAAATTTCGAGATTGAAGTTGACATTTTGTGCTTTTTCCCCACTGTGTGCCTTTTTTTTCTCTGTACCCTAATAAGCTTTCATATGACATTCAGAAGGTGGGCTAAGACTCACCTTTTCACGGCAACTTTGATATCTGACAACTTCTTTTTTATTCCGGCACTGTGCAACTTGGTGAACGTGAGCTTTCAAGTTTCTCCAACATGCTATGTCACTCGATCAGCTTCCTTTTGTTGTTTATACCATGGTTTAAATGAACAAATAGTATGTTTTTCCTTGGCCTCCACTTGGTATTCACTAATATTCTTATATTTTCCCCCGTGCTTTTCCCGTTGTCTTTTCACAGAAAGCTGAGCTTAAGGGCTATTTATATTGATTTGCATATTCAAAGAGGAGTAATTCTGGGAGGAATTGGGGCGGTATAGGACGCACGTGCACGAGCGTTACTTTTCACACTGACCGGGATTTATGTAGCGGAAGAACGCGGAAGTTGGAAACACATACAGGCACACTAATATTTTGGGGGCAGTTTACAAGTACGCACAGATTCCTGCATCTGGATTTTTCTGTGCGTAAGCACATTTCGGCTTTTGTGCTTACGTCATGTAATAGTGCGAATTTTATGCACAGCGTTATGCATGAGGCCCCAGATCCTTTAGTCAGAAACTAACCACTCCTCCATGGGTTAAAAGTTCAATGAATAACGGCTACATACCTTCGTTTTTGTTTTTATTTTTTTCAACTCTGATTCTTCTTTTGCTTTAAAGTTTTGGTCGCTGTAATGGTTCTGGCATTTGATCCATTCCTGTCTTTTGCTCACATCTTTTTACTTGGTTATCTTTTAAAAACCTTTGCACTTTCCCACAAAGCATGATACCAGGTCATCCAGGGTTGTGGATTATTTTTTCAAAGAGATATAAATGTGACTTTGTTCTTCAGTTTTACAATTTTGATCTTTTTGCCACATCTTCTGTATTTTGGATTCATTAACTAGATTTGGTCTTTCAGGTTTCAACATTGTTTCTCAACTATGTTTTCACCTCCCTTACATTCATTTCAAATGTAATTATTTTGAATTAAATGTTATCTTTTTTGTTAATTGTTTTATCATAGTTATTCATTAGTTATTGTTTAAATTTTGATCTATCATTTTTTATATTTGCCCCTTAACGTTTAGCCTGAGGGGGTAAGGCCTCCTAATTATAAAGGTTTGCTGGACGGTGTTTAACATTAGAAACATTAGACAAATAGTGATAAGAAGAGGATAGTCAGTCTGACAAGTTTATCTATACCATTCACCTAATTCCTTTCGTAATTTTAAACTTTTCAATCATGTTCCCTCTTAATCTATATTTGCTTAAACTGAAAGTCCTGAACCTCCTTTAATGTCTCCTCGTAGCTCAAAGTTCCAGAATCAGCCTATTCGCTCTTCTCTGGGCCTTCTCTAGCGCTGCCATGTCTTTTTCATAATATGGAGACGAGAACTGTATACAGTACACCAATTGAGGCCTTACTAATGTGTTCAATAGCTTACATTTAAGCTCCCTTAGCTCCCATACATCATCCTATATAACCTAACATCCTAGGAACTTTCTAGGTTGCTACTGTACACGGTGTGGATGTAGATAGTGATGAGTCCACTGTAACTCCTAGATTTTTGTAATAAATTTCTTTCAAGTTTCAGACCTCTTATTGTGTACTCAAATCTGACATTGTTACTTCCTACATGTAATACTTTACATTTTCTTACATTAAATTTCATCTGCCAGAAATCTACCCAAGCATGTATGCTTTTCAAATCACTCGGAACAATTTAGCTGATTCTGCATTATATGCCCTTCCACCAAGGTTGATATCATCTACAAATTAAATTAACTTATTGATTATATTCTGGTCCAGATTGTTTATGTATATTAAAAAGAACAGCAGACCCAGCACTGACCCCTCAGGGAAACCACTTTTAACATCACATAATTCTGAAAAAATTCCAGTCATCATAACTCTTTGCTTCTTGTGTTTTAGTCAGTTTTGTAGCCCCCTACAGACCATGCCTTGAATTTCTGGGGACTCGCTTTGAGATGACCCATTGCGTCTCCTTGTCCCTATGTATCACCTCAGAATTATCAGAAGCACCATTCAGCTATGAAAGGTCATTCTTAGACCCACTTAATCATATTCAGTTTAGTAGGGTCAAAGGAACAAAACTTAGAAACAAGGCTGGAAATGGCCTGGGCAGTACACTAGTCCATCACAGAGTCCACTCCCACTCAAATCATAACTGGGGCCAGTAAATCTAGTACAAGAGTCTTTAAAGATTAGAGACAAACAAAACCAGTATTTGGACAAAATCTTACTGTGGGAATAAGCTAAAGATAAATCTACACAGTCAATGCCCAGGCGTAGGATTCAAACCTAGGATGTTTCAGCTATAAGATGGTTGTGTTACCCACTGCATGACCATGACTCATGGTTAGATTTAATATACTGGTCCAATTATTCATTAATTAAATACATCTCCCTGCTCAGAGGACACCTTCACAAAGCACGTGTGTGTCTGGTGTTAGCCAGACACAGGTAGATCCCGTGCTATGAAGCACATAACGTATTCTAGGAGCTTATGGCAGCCTAATACACCGTAAATAAAAATTACATATTTTTTTGTCCATTATCTAATTGGCACAGAAGTCTTTTCTCCTAAATTAAGATACAATGACTTCTAATTTAATTAAAATCTCAGGTGTTTACTAGTCTATTGAGACACCACAGGGACTCAACATGAAGTTATTAAAGGACAGCAATTAAATCAAAACACAATCATTTCCCTGCTCAGTAAAATTGTCTTCTGCATGACAGTCCTAGAACATGGAATATGGCACTTCTGGATGAGTATTACATAATCTTTTCAAATAACACTTCTGCATAATAATTTAACCAATAATTACATGCCAATGCCATGTAATAAAATACTACAGGACTTTCAAAAAATAACATTATTTTACCAGGGCTGTATTGAGCACACAAAGAACAACATGTGATAGATACTAAAATATTCTTTATAAATCCCATAAATGATAGATAGATAGATAGATAGATAGATAGATAGATAGATAGATAGATAGATAGATAGATAGATAGATAGATAGATAGATAATATAAAACTATACTTGGGAAATTATAAATCATTATATTTAATCAACACAATATACAAGTAGACACTGGTGTGTGAATTCTATTTAATTAAGCCCAAAGGTTTAATTAAATTATATATGTGACAATTATTTTCAGAGGATTATTTATGTAATTGTATTCTCATTTTCATTCTCTAATCATTTTTATTTACAATTCCGTTGCACTCAGTTAAATTAAGAGTTAATTTATTTCCACATATTTTGACATTTAGTATAATCAGACCTTACAGCAAAAGGGAAAATAAAGAAATAAAGTCGGAACAATATTGAAATTTATTTAATAAACAACATCATCAAACCTCCAGTTTCCCTGATTTCACAAATACTTAGCTCACTGCCTCCCCTTTAGCTTCAATGATGGCGACCGAAAGGCAAAGCTTTCATGGAATTTTTCGCCATAATTGTAAAGGTATTTTGCCTGTTCCTCCTAATTTTTTTTTATCACTTTAAATATACATTATAAATTTATAGAGATCTAAAGAATTCCATTTTTAGTTTGACACTGTTGACATTAGACTGTTGGTCATGTTTAAAATAGGTGAAAATTCCAAATTAAAAACAAGTTTCAATGCTGTGTATATTACATAGTGCAATGTGAAAGAGCCCAAGATAGTGAGATAACACTACATTGTGGTTGACTTATGTGTCATCAGTAAATGCCCCTAATGCAAGCATACATAACAACATAAAATACCACAACATTCTTAAACACACTAAACCCAATTCAGGGTAAATCAGAGCATCAGCCTAGCTTGGCAGTATCAGCTAAAAAAGCAGCAACAGACCCTGGACAAAGTGCCTGTCCACTGCTGGGGTCATTGACACATACAGGCACACTAATATTTTGGGGGCAGTTTACAATTACCAATTCACTGACCATGAGTCTTTGGGAGAAAGGAGGAAAAACCACACAAACACAGGCAGAACTTAACATGGTCACCTACTGGGTAATAGTAAATATTATTATCTAGAAGACTTGATGAACACACACAGACATTCATAAAGTAGTGTGAAATAGAAAAATACAGATACCGAAGTATGAGATTGGAAAATAGGAATTAATGATCAGAACTGAAGTGCGTGCTAAGCAAAATGCCTATAGTGCAAGTGCAAGTGCAAGTGCAACTTCCTGGTTTTTCCTAACAGACAAAAAACCACAAGTGACCAACTGATGAACTTTAAAACCAACTGATGAACTTTAAAAATGTTGATCCAAGCAAATTGTTGTAAAGATGTAATGTCTCAAAATTCTTGTGCAACTAAAGTCATAAGACAAAGCTTTGCCGTATAAAAGATTTAGGACACCGACTTCTCGGGGCAGATGTCCTAGGACTGTGCTTCTCTGTCATTCTTACCTTTGCCTGGTGTGTATTAATAAAAGATTTTTTACTAACTTTAATTATATCTCTCTGTCTTCAGTCACAAGAAACAACACTTGAGAAAAAGTGTCCACAGTAGTCACACTGTAATGTTTAAAATAACATGGGGAAAAACTGTCTGCTGATATGGCCTAAATATCAATAAAATACAGAGGAATGATTGAGGGCTTTGGAACGAGTTACTCAACTACATAATGATTTCATTGGATTTAAAAAGTCTACACACCTCTGTTATGATGGCATGCTTTTATGATGTAAAACAATGAAATCAAGATTAATTAAAATTAGCTATTTTTCCACAGTTACTGTTAAACTGCAGCCTACACAAAGAAAGTATGAGTAAATCAGAAAGAGTTTATGAAAAAAATAAAAAAAATTACAAACACCTGGTTACGTAAGTGTGCATTCACCCAGACCAGGGGTGGGCAGAGTCATTCCTGGAGGGCCACAGAGGCTGCAGGTTTCTGTTCCAACCCAGTTGCTTAATAAGAAGCACTTATTGCTCAAGTAACATTTCTGCTTCATTTTAATGGTCTTGCTCGTTAAGATTTTGAACCCTTATTGCTTATTTTAGGCTTAAACAGCGGTATTCTCTGTTTTTAATTGTTCCTTCTAGCACATAGACAAAAGAAACCAGCATTTCTTCATTTAGCTTGTTTGCATTTACACCTGTGTGTATTTATCGTGCACTATTGGGTTTACTTAAATACTTGGAAGAAAAGTGAAGAGAAAGAAGTGAAGGACTGAGAATTACTCATCCATTTTAGACTTCAAATCATTTGGATGATATTCTTAGAAAGAAAAAAAAATGTCGGATATGAGACCTGACCTGACATAATTGCTTATTTTAATCTTAAACAGCTAAATTCTCTGTTTTAATGGCTCCTTATTAACAATAAGATGTAAATGACAGCCAACAGTTCTCCATCTAGCTTATTTTCATTTACATCTGTGTGTGTTCATCATACACTTTGATTTAATTAAACACTTAATAGAAAATGTGACAGACTGAAAATGATCCTTTTAGGCTTCAAATCATTTGTAGCATATCTTACGATATAAGACCTTACATTGCAGAGCAACAAGCCATAAAATTAAACAAGGTCTGAGATTGACAAGGATTGTTTTCTAATTAAGCAATTGGGTTGGAATGAAAACTTGTAGCCACTGCGACTCTTCAGGACCGACATTGCCCACCCCTGACCTAGACTAATACAGTACTTTGTTGAAGCTACCTTTTAATGTTATTACAGCACCCTGTCTATGGTAAGAGTTTACTAGCTTGGCACATCTTGACTTGGTAATATTTCCTTCTAGGTTTGTTACACTACACTATGAGGGCATCTCTCCTGTGCACAGCCCTCTTTAGGTCAACGCACAAATTTTCGACCAGGTACAGATCTGGACCATTCCACAACGATGATCTTCTTTTGGTGAAGCCATTACTTTGTTGATTAAGATATATGCTTTGGGTTTTTGTCAGACTGAAAGGTGAAATTCCTCTTCATCCTTTGTTTTGTAAGAAAATTCACTGGTATTTGGAGCTATTCATGGTTTCCTCCACCTTGACTTTGAAGAAAAGCAGCCCCAAAGTATGATGTTACCATCACCATACTTCACTAGTATGATGATCTTTTAGGATGGTGCTGTGTTATTTTTGCGCCAAACCTACCTTTTGAAATTATGCCCAATTAGTTCATCATTGGTCTCTTCAGCCCACAACACATTTTTTTCCACATAGATTTGGGAGTCTGGACATATCTTTTTGCAAATTCTAGCTGGGCCTGAATGTTTTTCTTTGTGAGAAAAGGCTTTTGTTCCGCTACCCTACCCTATAACCCAGGCATATGAAGTAGGCTGGAGATCGTTGTCACATTTAGGAAGCAACCAATACTTGCCAGAAAGTCTGTAAGCGGCATATATATAATGCCTTAAATAAGTGTTTTTCAGTGTTTTTGCTGTCACAACCGAGTTGTGCAATAAGTGCTGGGAGGGTGGTTCCCCTTTCTGAATACAGCGCAAGTATCTGAGCGGGCAGAGTGGTGTTCTCCCCCTTAGCAAATTGGTTCTATGTGATCACCAGAGTGACAGAGCATTAGATGTACTGTAGATGAATTAAGCGCGAGCATCAATGCTTTTGCTCCATGGTGAATCAAGCATGACCATCAGAGCAGAGGTTGGGGAGGTCGTCTGGGATGGCTGGTGATGTTGCTGCTGTGAACTGAACATAGTTATTAGAGCATTGTGTTGGTGGGCAGGATCTGTCCAAGGTTAGCCGTCCAATGCCACCATGGCTCACAGTTTGGAAAACACAGCCTTAGATAGTCTTTTGTACCCATCTCCTGATCAATACCTTTCAATAAATAGATCCTGTTCATGTTTCAAAAGCTCTAGGATATAGCCAAGAAAATGTGAATATAATCCAACAGGAGCACCTGAACTGTATTAGTAGACAACAGGGGTCAATTTAATCGATGGCATGTGTACTCTAAGTACGATTTAACATGAAATTGGTGATTGGTTGATTCTAAATGCAGTCACATCCTTAAATATAATAGGGTGTGCAAACTTATACACTCACATTTTTGTAGGCTAATTATTTTTATTTACTTTCTGTAAACAGTTTCTGATTTGTTTTCACCTTCTTTGTACAGGTTGCAATTTCACAAAAACGGAGGAGAAAATTCTGACATAATTTAACAATGGTTTCATTTTTGAATCACATAAACCTGCCATTTTAAAAGGGGTGAGCAGACTTTATATCCACAATAAGAACTCCTGCATTGTCTTTAATTTGCATCAAGTAGCTGTTTGCCTAAAGTCATTTGACACAAGCCCTACATAAGAGATTCAGTGAAGTCAAAACAAATGCTACAAAGAAAAAAAAAAAACAAACAATGTGGGCTGTCTAATGCCGCTATCTTCATTAGCCAGTGACCCTGTCAAAATATCTGCTTGAACATCCACACATAGAGTCTCAGGAGAACATGAGGTCAGACACTCCTGCTTTGTTAGCTTGCCATATTTAAATCTCTTAGCATATGTTAACACCAGCTGAAAGAAATATTCTTAATGACACAGTGTATCACACACCCTTCCCTAGGGTAAAGAGAATATAATAATAAAAATACTTTATTTATAAAGCAATAATGGAATAATAAAAGGCTATATGGTGGGAGACTACAACTTGAAAGAAGGGTGCAGAAATATTTGATATGAGAAAAGTCTACAAACCCTTGAGGCTTCTGGTTCAAATCTCCTGGTAGATATCTAACTGCATTTATAATATATAGGAAAATAATTAAGGCAGGTTTTAGGAAATAATTCTTAGATGAGTTGATTTTAACTTGTTGACTTTTGGTTGCTTGTAACTTCGGACGATTGCATTGAAAACTGTTTACAGAACTCATTAAACTGACAAAAAGTTTAGCAATACTTCTAAATGAGGGTTATTTACATTCACTTCATGTCTATTTATAAGGTTCTTACACTATCCACGGATCACATCATACCGGTTCAAGAAAATACACAGAGGAGACTAACAAAGGGGATGCCACACATTTAGCACTCATAAGAGGTAAGTCTAAACACAAAAAATCGGGAGTGGTCTCCACTAGACTTTCTCATTTACTCAGATGGATATTTGAGGAGTAAACCACAAGACAATAATTATATATTTATATTATGTACATCAACAACAAATCAAATTAAATTAATAATATATTAAACAATTACTAAAAAAGTAAAGTTGAATAATTTGAACTCTGCAGCTGCATGAATAAAAATAAAAAAATTGAGTATGTGTTCAGGTACCACGTCTGGTTGGTGGATTTGGCCCAAAAGTTAACACAGATCTACAATTTTGACGTAACAACCACATGCCAAATTTCATCCATCTATCTCGTTGCATTTTTGAGTTATCGTGTTTACACAGACACATACATACAGACATAATTCCAAAAAACGATATTTTTGGACACAGGGAGGTCCAAAAAAATTTGAGATTCATCAAAATCTCGAGGTTGAATTTTTTTCATGATTAGTATACTTTCTCTGTATTTCGTATATGAGAAAGTAAGGAAGGTCTAAAACGTCAAGATTCATCAAAATGTCGAGGTCGAATTTTTTCATGATTACTATACTCTATACTTTGTATACGAGAAAGTAAAAATAACCTTATAGAACTGCTCACAATTGTATACCTGCATCAAAATAATACATTTTAAATTTGAAATGTTAAAACCAAAAGAAGGCAAGCTAAATAACAACATGCAGGGTGCCATGTGCAAAGCAGCTCAGACTGCAGCTTGTCACAGGTTCAGTGAAACCCTAGGATTTCAGTAGAGATTACTCTCTTTAACCCAAGGGTCTTGTGGTGCAAATCTAAGTGGTGTGGTACCCTCACTCTCTATCAGCCCTGAACTCCCTAATCTGGCAACACATAATCACCATGACCTACAGGCCAAGTTCTCAGTACTACTACCATTGATCTAGATGCCTGCTGCCACATGCCCATGGCAATGTGGAAAGGAAAAGAAACACACAAATAATTAACTTCAATGTGCCTTGACTGGTCCTGGGAGTACATCCAGAAAGACTTGGTTAATTATCTAATCAAGTGAGGTTTATAAATAAAAATAATGAAAATAATTCTAAAATATGGATACAAAATAATAATTAAGAACTTCATGGCTTTGTTATGCTGAACTGCCTGCTTTTATGAAATCGTACTCCTCTGTCTTTTTTGAAAACCAATTCAAAATAGCTGATTAACCAGTTTTATGGGGAAACATATTTTATGCACATTCATACTACACTAATTCAAAGAGTGACACAGTATGCTGTTTAAATGAAGAAGTCCCTGAAGATAAGACATTGTCAAAAAGTCATGCCACGTTTTCTAAAATGGTGGAGCCCATAGTAAAACAAATAGACATTACAGAACAATGCTAAAATGTATCACATTGAATTTGATTTGTCATAAACAATTATACACATAGTACAATACCTAATGAAATGCTTACAGTCCCCTGCAAAAGTAAGTAAAAAAGTAAAGAACAGCAAGGCCAATTAATTTATATTTCCTGTGCACTGAAGACATGTGTGCATGAGATCAAAAGATGAACATGGGAAGAGAGATCAGAGTTTCAGGTTTTATTCTTGCTAAGCTGCTTTGTGACTAGGCCATAGTTAATCAATTAATGACAAATATGCATTCTGCATGGGGTCCTTCGCGAGGAAAACCATTGTGAAAGTATATTAAACAAAAATTTGAAGGAAAGAGAAATTATAAAATTTTGATAAGCTTAATCTAAATAGCTTGAAATTAAGTAAAATGTATTATTTTTAAATTGCATCTTCTTAAAAAGATAGACAGACAGATAACAGAAAGCAATATAAAAAACATATATACATAAATATATAGCTTCATACACAGATAAATGTGAAGGTACCATATGATCGATAGACTGACAGAAAGATAGATCGGCTGAATTCAATGCAACGTTTCAACTCTGTAATGCTTTCTTTTCTTCTCTCTGCACTATTAATTACTGTACCTTTCAAAAGTTGTTACTAAGCAGATGAGTAGAAACAATGTTGACCTCGAGCCTGCCAAAAGATCAGTTAGACTCATTAAGGCAATCTGCTGTCGATTGTGTGCAAAGGCCTGAGCCCAAGCATTCAGACAATGAAAAAACAATATATCCAGTTAAATATACTGCAGGGATCAAGTATCTGGCATCTTCTTTGATGTCTGCTGATCCGCAGTCTTGAGTGACAGAGACAACTGGGAAGGACTACAATGCATACTAATGGAGATCTGCAAAAGCAAATGAGTCCTTGACCTCAAGATCAGGTGGTGAGTATGGCGAATATGCAACATTCTGGGGGCCTATACTGAGCCACATGGGAGCTAACAAAAGGCTGCCAGTGTGTTAAAATGTCAGATACGATCATCTCTCCACTTGTCACTAGCAAGTGAAAAGGTTGTTGGCTTTAAAACAGTTTTATTTTCAACTTCCATGTCCAGTTTTTACCTAAACGGAATTGAGGTATTAGATGTACTGTCGATGTAACGAACAGCAAGCATTAAGATTAATTTGTGGCCAGAATAACCACTAGCACAATTTTACTTCCAATGGAAAACAGGCGAGAAGTTTATTTAGCCGCTTTATGCCATATGAGGTCACAGGGGACATGAAGTCTGACCCTTTGGAAACAGGTGCTGGTGTTCAAGCTGAATGGGATGTAAGGGATGCCATGCTTACTCGTAGCTAAAAACAAAAAGTCTAAAGATGGTCTGTCCAGTTCATGCAGTTAAAAAAGCATACTCGGAGAAAAGTTCTTTTTAACAAGAAAAAAAGCTTTTAGCATTCGTTTTTTTGTGGCCTAATTTGTTGGCATCACCTGTCCTAGTAGATTAATAGCAGGGTATTTGAGTTTATAGATAATAAGGTGTACTATGGAGGTAATGAAGTTTCTCTGAAACTGTTCTGTATCTCTTCAAGATGCCTTTTTCTAAGGGCTATGGAAGTTTTTTTTTTCATTTTGGCCTGATGTGCTGTACGTTATATACAGCGCATCACTTTTTCCACATTTTGTTATGTTACAGCCTTATTCTAAAATGGATTAAATTCATTTTTTTCCTCAGAATTCTACACACAACACCCCATAATGACAACGTGAAAAAAGTTTACTTGAGGTTTTTGCAGATTTATTAAAAATAAAAAAACTGAGAAATCACATGTACATAAGTATTCACAGCCTATGCTCAATACTTTGTCGATGCACCTTTGGCAGCAATTACAGCCACAAGTCTTTTTGAATATGATGCCACAAGCTTGGCACACCTATCTTTGGCCAGTTTCGCCCATTCTTCTTTGCAGCACCTCTCAAGCTCCATCAGGTTGGATGGGAAGCGCCGGTGCACAGCCATATTAAGATCTCTCCAGAGATGTTCAACCGGATTCAAGTCTGGGCTCTGGCTGGGCCACTCAAGGACATTCACAGAGTTGTCCTGAAGCCACTCCTTTGATATCTTGGCTGTGTGCTTAGGGTCGTTGTCCTGCTGAAAGATGAACCGTCGCCCCAGTCTGAGGTCAAGAGCGAGCTGGAGCAGGTTTTCATCCAGGATGTCTCTGTACATTGCTGCAGTCATCTTTCCCTTTATCCTGACTAGTCTCCCAGTTCCTGCCTCTGAAAAACATCCCCACAGCATGATGCTGCCACCACCATGCTTCACTGTAGGGATGGTATTGGTCTGGTTTCCTCCAAACGTGACACCTGGCATTCACACCAAAGAGTTAAATCTTTTTGTCATCAGACCAGAGAATTTTGTTTCTCATGGTCTGAGAGTCCTTCAGGTGCTTTTTGGCAAACTCCAGGTGGGCTGCCATGTGCCTTTTACTAAGGAGTCGCTTCCGTCTGGCCACTCTAGCATACAGGCCTGATTGGTGGATTGCTGCAGAGATGGTTGTCCTTCTGGAAGGTTCTCCTCTCTCCACAGAGGACCTCTGGAGCTCTGACAGAGTGACCATCAGGTTCATGATCACCTCACTGACTAAGGCCCTTCTCCCCCGATCGCTCAGTTTAGATGACTGGCCAGCTCTTGGAAGAGTTCTGATGGTTTCTAACTTATTCCACTTACTGATTATGGAGGCCACTGTGCTCATTGGGATCTTCAAAGCAGCAGAAATGTTTCTGTAACCTTCCCCAGATTTGTGCCTCAAGACAATCCTGTCTCGGAGGTCTACAGACAATTCATTTGACTTCATGCTTGGTTTGTGCTCTGACATGAACTGTCAACTGTGGGACCTTATATAGACAGGTGTGTGCCTTTCCAAATCATGTCCAATCAGCTGAATTTACCACAGGTAGACTCCAATTAAGCTGCAGAAACATCTCAAGGATGATCAGGGGAAACAGGATGCACTCAAGCTCAATTTTGAGCTTCATGGCAAAGGCTGTGAATATTTATGTACATTTTTTTATTTTTCATAAATTTGCAAAAATCTCAAGTAAACTTTTTTCAAGTTGTCATTATGGGGTGTTGTGTGTATAATTCTGAGGAAAAAGGCTGTAACATAACAAAATGTGGGAAAAGTGATGAGCTGTGAATACTTTCCGGATGCACTGTAGTTAAAAAAACATGAACACCCCTCCAAAGTACAGAGTTCAGGTGTTTCAGCCATGCAATCTCCACTGAAAAATATTGTTAGGAGGAGTAGGTCACACTAAAGGGCTCAGTGACTTTAAACATTGTATTGTCATAGGATGCCACCTTTGCCACACATCAGTATGTGAAATTTACGCTCTGCTAGATCTGCCCTGGTCAAATGTAAGTGCTATTATTGTGAAGAGGAAGTGTCAAGGAGAAACAATAACTCAGCCATGAAGTGGTAGACCATGCAAACTCACAGAACAGGGCTGCTGAGTACTGAAGCGTAAAGCACATAAAAATCACCTATCCTCTGCAGCTTCATTCGCAAGAGAGTTACAAACTGCCTCAGTAAGCATCACTGGCATAAGAACTGTTCATCGCCTAAGATCACCATGCATGATGCCAAGCATCAGCTGGAGTGACATAAAGCACTCCATCATTGGGCTCTGAGCAGTAGATCCGTGTTCTCTGGAGTGATGATTCACACTAATCTAGGTTTTGTGAATGCCAGGAGAACACCACCATTCAGATTTCATAGTGCCCACTGTAAATTTCCGTGGAGGTGAGATAATGATCTGGGGCTGTTTTTCAGGGTTTTATGCTAGGCCCTTTGATTCCAGTGAAGAGTACTGTTAATGCTGCAGCATACAAAGAGATTTTAGACAACTGTGCACTTCCAATTTTATAGCAACCTGTTCAGGGCGGTCCTTTTCTTTTTCAGCATGACTGTGACCATGTGCACAAAGCCAGGTCTATCAAGACACGCAGGAGCTCAGATGGTCTGCACAAAGCCCTGACCTCAACCCTATTGAATCTTTGGGATGAATTGAATCAACAATTGTAAGCCAGGTCTTCTCCTCCAACATCAGTACCTGACCTCACAAATGCTTTTTTTGCCTGAATGGGCACATATTCCCACAAGAGACACACCAAAATTTTGTGGAAGTTGATTTTAGAAGAGTGGAATTGCCTGTTAATTGCCTGAGGGGTGGGAATATGCAACTCTATTTTAATGTCCATGTTTTTGTAATGGGATGTCCAACAATTTCAATTAGGTGTGATGATCAGGTATATATTATCTATCTTCTAGGAACTGTGTGTGTAATCAGCATATGTTCTCCATGTGTTTTTCTCCAGGTCCTCCTCCCACATCCCAACAACGTGCCTGTTATGTTAACTAGGTAAAATAAATTGTGTTTGTGTGGGTGATTGTAGGTGTGAGTGACCTGTGATAAACTATTACTAAACTGAAATAGTTACGGATAAATAATTTAAGACAGGATGTAGAAATGAAGAATTGCAACTACATTTTAATAGATCAGGCCATATTTATCTATTGATAGCACTGAAATGATCATGAGATTTATACATTACTAGCTGAAGCCAGCAGTAGCATACGGCGGTGTAAGAATAGGAACGGAAAACGGTGAGAAAGGAATTCAGTACAACAAAGGCTTAGGAAACCACCATCGCAGTATAAAGAAAATAGCAAGGAGCGAAACCAATGCCAATGGTCGAGAGAGTACCTTCCTGTAGCAGGCTACGGAGAACATAGGCATACTGTATGTAGATAGATGCCACATTCACTGTGTTGCCCAGTCGACGCAATAAGTCAGCGCATCCGCACTATTACGAGTGGTAAAAGTGCCACTAAACTAATAAAATTAAACTAATACATTTAGACGTGGAAAAATTGTTTTCTGATGAAAAAACAATAACGTTTTAAACAGTATCGTTTACATACAACAGATTTTGGCGAATCGTTTACATGCAATTATTTATATCCATTTATACTCGAATAATGCCAATTATTAAATAATATTAATAATAATAATAATAATTATTAAATAATTCCTCCCATATAAGTAACATTTCTCGGACTGCTTTCTTCCATCTCTGAAACATTTCTGGACTTCGTCCTGTTCTTACGCAACACAGTACTAAAGTATTGGTTAATGCCCGAGTCACCTCACGTATAGATTACTGTAATGGTATTCTATCTGTCATCCCACAAAAACGTATCCATCGGTTACAATTTATTCAAAATTCTGCTGCCAGGATAATAACCTGCTGTTCTAAATCCACTGAACATACTACACCTACGTCTCTCAACTTCACTGGCTTCCTGTTAACTACAGAATACAATACTAAATACCACTCTTAACATTTAATGCTCTCCACAACCTCACTGATCTCCTACAGACTGACACTCATCTCGCTCACTCTGATTCTCATCTGCAGCTGTACTTTCTGTACCACACATCAAACTCTGTGCTATGGGAGCTTGGGCGTCTTTCATAGTGCTCCTCAACTCGGGATTTCTCTTCTCTCTCATATACATCAGCTCGATTCAATAACACATTTTAAAACTGCCCTCAAAACTTATCTTTTCAAAATGATATACCAATTGTGAATTTTGCACTGTTACTGCCAGTTATCTTTGTTTGTTTGCTAATTATTGCTGTTTGATCGAGAGCGACAGTGGACGCGGAAGTAGGATTAGAAATGGCGGGCAGGGCTCTGTCGTTCGTATCCCATGGTCTTAGAGTTGGTGGGCGGGGCTCTGTGAGTTGGCGGGCGTGGCTCTCTGTCTTGCGTGCGCTCTCTTTCTTGCTTGCCCTTAGTTAGAGTTGGTGGGCGGGGCTCTGTCGAGCGTATCTCATGATCTTAGAGTTGGCGGGCGGGGCTCTGTGAGTTGGCGAGCGTGGCTCTCTGTCTTGCGTGCACTCTCTTGTCTTGCTTGCGCTCACTGTCTTGCGTGCCCTTAGTGAATTATATATATAGATACTTGTAAAGAGTGTAAAACTATTCTTATTGCACTTAAAACGTATGTATGGTATTTGTGTTTGATCCATACAACTTTTAAAATAATTAGTTTAATTTACATAGGACATTGTAAATGTATATGATGGCTTTTTGGGTTATGGGGCACAAAAGCGTCACTTTGGAAAGAAATGGGGCATATGGTGGTGCAGTGACTAGAGCTGCTGCATCCTGAATCCAACGGCATGAGAGTCCGTATACAATTTGTGTGAGTTTCCCTTCATTATCATTGTTTTTTCCTTCATGTACTTTGGTTTTCCTCCTACAGCTCAAAGACATAGATGTTTCAGATAACTAGCAAGTCCAAATTGTCTCTACATGATTGTGATAGTGTGTGAGTGGTTCTTGAAATGCTTATTCAAAGAATGTTTCCTGCCTGGCCCCTAATACCTCTAGACCAGGGGTGGGCAAAGTTGTTCCAGAAGGGCCACAGTGGCTGCATGTTTGTGTTCCAACCCAGTTGCTTAATAAGAAGCACTTATTGCTCAAGTAACACTTCTGTTTCATTTTAGTGGTCTCGCTCGTTAAGATTTTGAACCCTTATTGCTTATTTTAGGCTTAAACAGCTGTATTCTCGGTTTTTAATTGCTCCTTATTAGCACTTAGACAAAAGAAACTAAAGAATTTAGCTTGTTTGCATTTACACCTGTATGTATTTATCATGCACTATTGGCTTTAATTAAATACTTGGAAGAAAAGCAAAGGACTGAGAATTACTCATCCGTTTTAGAATTCAAATCATTTGGATGATATCTTTAGAAAGAAAAAAAATTTCGGATATGAGACCTGACCTGACATGCCGGAGTTAAAGAAGTAACAAGCCATGAAATTAAATTATTGGCAAGGATTGTTTTCTAATAAAGCAACTGGGTTGGAACAAAAACCTGCAGTCACTGCAGCCCTCCAGGACTGACTTTGCCCACCCTTGCTCTAGACAGTGGGGAGGGCACAAACCTGAAACAAGTGGTCTATTATGCAACTGCCATAAACAGTTAGGCAAGGAATTACTATGAAACACCTAACTGTACTTTTTTGAAACCATTAAAACATTCACGCTTGGGAAATACATTCCCCTTCATCACTAACATCAGGAACATAGCCAAAGCTGGCTAAAAAGGTCAGATGATGGCTTTTTAATTTCACTACCTCTTTTTAGTTACTACTGTGTATGTGGAAAAGAAAAGACAGGAAGTATCTTCAATGAGGCTGTGGTGATTTTGCAGGTCACCCCTTGGTAAAGTCCTGTGTTGTCATGCAAGTGACAAGGATACAGCAGAAGCATTGTTACTGTGGGTGCCATACTTACAGTAAGCACTCGCTTTACTTGCTTGAGTTGGTTTAGGTGGAATAGTCAGAAGTTCAATGAACACGTAGAAGCACTTACTGCAATTTGGGCTGATGACAGTATAAAGTAAAGTGCATTTGCTTGTTAAATAAAATAAAGAAACCAGTGCCATGCAGTATCTGAGAAGATAAAAAACATTAAAAATGAAAAAGAAGTGAAGATAAAAACATGTAACCATGAGGGTTAGTGTGCAAATATCTATGAACTGCGTTTGGAGTAATCAAAGTGTGGATATTGCCTTCTTTAACATTCATGCTTCTGATGGAAAAATACACAGAGCTTGTCGTGAGCGTTGACATAGTTCCAGGTTGTAGTAGAAAACTGGTGCTAAGAGTCCCAAATATAATGTCAAATAAATAAGAGTCTCAGATGGAGACCTATGAAATAAGGGGAGAATTTGCAAAACCTTTAGTGAAAAACACTAAGAAACAAGGAAAAACTATGTTTAAAGTTTTAGGAAAAACAGGTCCATGCAAAAGCCTTAATTTAGATAAAATGTGCTAGCGGGGATATAGCAAGATCTCAAGATTTAAATTAATTTGCACAGAGGCGTAATTTTACCAGTGAATTCCTCTGCATGCCAGATTAAGCTAGAGCTATTTTTACTGATTGTATCAGAACAGTTTAAATACAGCACCTTGGAATTGTTATAAATGGAAAGATACAGATCTCTTTCAATACAATTTTGGTTATATAACTGAAAAATAAAACAAGATTATTGTCACTTCATCTTCCTTTAGATGGGAGGATCAACGTTGTCAAGGTGAACATCCTCTCAAAACTCCTAGGTATCCTTCAGAGCATTCTTATATGCAGTATATCAACTGTTCCTTCTTTAAGAAGTTAAACTCATTTGTAACATCATTTATATGTAATTCAAAGTGACCATACATAAAAAAAAAGCAATTTAGTGATAGAAAGCAGACGGTGACATGGCACAGCCTAAGTTTCAGTTCTGATACTGGGCTCAGGACCTGCTCTACCATCTAGGAGCACAAGATGGTTGCCTGGGGCAGCATTTTGTTAACTATAATTGACGTAGCCATTGGTGTTGAGAGTGAGTAGCTTTGGGTGATCTTCGGCACCCAGCTCCCAATTTTCTCTGCAGCCAACTTCCCCAACACTCTTCAATTTGACATCTTTGTGTGACCCGCTTGAATCTCTGAGAGAGACCTCACCCTGCTCCACAATCTGCAATAATAAGTACAGCAATTGCCTTTAACACTCCAGGGTTTGGGTGTAACAGTTTCACCTTTGCTTTGGACAGCAGGAAAACTAGACTGTGGTGCAAATATTCATATAATAAAATACTGGAAATTAGCGGAAGTCCATAAAAGCATGGTAGCTTCCTCGGTTAGCCATGGAATGGAAATCTTATTCTAAATCCTGGTACAGGAAAGAAGGGAAAGGGATCTTTAAATTAAAATGTCAGTAAAGGAATGGAATTCAGCAAATATTAAAATACTTCCTAGTTCAATATGCAGCAAGCATGCCATAATTCAAATACAAGTTGTTAGTCATTCGTATATGTTTTGTCTGAAATTGTCTACAATGTACCCAAGGACAAGATCAACCTGTTAGCAATGTCATCAAGCATCTGAATGACAAGCTCACATTTCGGGAATGTCCTGTACTTAAACCATCTGGGGAAAAAGTGTTTGTACAACCCTCATGTGTAAGGGTGAGTCAAAAATGATCCACACTCCGGTTATATTAAAACTTCTGTTGGCAGCACTGACTTATGAGCGCTTTCCGTACGAGGTCCCTGTCTCGTCAGTCACTGCTATGCAGGTAAGGACGTGTTGCATCAGATCATTTGTAACTATGTTTAGAGAAACAATGGTTGTCCCACTTGTGATTTGCAGGAGAGAAAAACAATTTGCAGGGATTAGTTTTTTGTGGTCTGAGGGTGTGCCTGGTATCGAAGACTTTGTGCACAGTGTGGAGAAATTGTCTTGTTGTGAAGAAGTGTGTATGAATGGGTAGAGAAGATCAAGGAAGGTCGCACAAGTGTCAGCCATGAACATTAGAACAATCTAGACGAGAACAAGCCATTCAGCCTAACAAAGCTCGCCAGTCCTATCCACTTGTTTCCTCCAAGAAAACATCAAGTCGAGTTTTGAAAGTCCCTAACGTCTTACTGTCTACCACACTACTTGGTAGCTTATTCCAAGTGTCTATCGTTCTTTGTGTAAAGAAAAACTTCCTAATGTTTGTGCAAAATTTACCCTTAATAAGTTTCCAACGGTGTCTCCGTGTTCTTGATGAGCTCATTTTAAAATAGCAGTCTCGATCCACTGTACTAATTCCCTTCATAATTTTAAACACTTCAATCATGTCACCTCTTAATCTTTTGCTTAAACTGTAAAGGCTCAGCTCTTTTAATCTTTCCTCATAATTCAACCCCTGTAGACCTGGAATCAGCCTAGTAGCTCTTCTCTGGACCTTTTCTAGTGCTGCTATGTCCTTTATGTAGCCTGGAGACCAAACGTGCACACAGTACTCAAGATGAGGCCTCACCACTGCATTATAAAGGTTGAGCATAACCTCCTGTGACTTGTACTCCACAGATCGTGCTATATAACCTAACATTCTGTTAGCCTTCTTAATGGCTTCTGAACACTGTTGGGAAGTTGATAGCTTAGAGTCCACTATGACTCCTAAATCCTTCTCATAAGGTGTACTCTCGATTTTCCGACCGCCCATTGTGTATTCAAACCTAATATTTTTACTTCCTATGTGTAATACTTTACATTTACTGACATTAAATTTCATTTGCCACAAATCTGCCCAAGCCTGTATGCTATCCAAGTCCTTCTGTAATGATATAACGGATTCCAAATTATCTGCTAATCCACCTATCTTGGTATCATCTGCAAACTTAACCAGCTTGTTACTTATATTCCCATCTAAATCATTTATATATATTAAAAATAGCAGCGGCCCTAGCACTGACCCCTGTGGAACACCACTCTTAACATCGGCCAGTTCTGAAGCGGTTCCTCGCACCATCACCCTCTGCTTCCTGTGTTTGAGCCAATTCTGCACCCATCTAAAAACATCACCCTGAACTCCCACTTCTTTTAACTTGATGCCCAACCTCTCATGTGGCACCTTATCAAATGCTTTCTGAAAGTCCAGATAAATAATATCATAAGCTCCACTTTGATCGTATGCTTTTGTTGCAACCTCATAGAATTCCAACATGTTAGTAAAATACGACCTCCCTCTTCTGAACCCATGCTGACTGTTCAGAATAACTCCTGTCCTTGCCATATGTTGCTCAATCTTATCCTTAATAATTCCTTCCATTAATTTTCCTGTGATGCTTGTTACGCTTACTGGACTATAGTTGCTTGGATCTGCCCTGTCACCCTTTTTATATAATGGGATGATATTTGCCATTTTCCAGTCCTTTGGAATCTCTCCAGTGCACAGTGACTTCCTAAAAATATGTGTCAAGGGTTTATATATGTACACACTAGCCTCCTTAAGAACACGAGGATAAATATTATCTGGGCCTGGTGATTTGTTTGATTTCATCTTATTTAATCTGAGCAGCACTTAAGAAGAAGGAGCTGGGCACCCATCCATGTTCACAACTGATGACAACATTGAGCGTGTACGTGAAACGATTTTGTTGAATACACGAGTGAAGTAGATGATGTGGCAAATCATCTGCAAATCAGCCATGGCAGTGCCTATACAATAATCCATGGCAGACTTGGGTTTCAAAAGAAGCCCTACAAGGACGAAGATTCACGTCTGATGAAGAGGTGAAGATAGAGGTGCATTTGTGGACCGCAGCTCAGCAAAAAACATTTTTTAATGAAGGAATATGAAAGCTTGTTGACAGATGGGCAAAGTGTATAGAAAAGCAGGGAAATTATATCGAAAAATGATGTATTTGTCTTTTCTGAAAGATGATTAAAATTAATTCTGGAGCCGGAGTGTGGATAATTTTTGACTCATCCTCGTAGTTTTGGAATTAAAATCACATTTAAAAGCAATATTTGGAGTAATACCATAATATCATAAAAAAAATGTTTGTAATATCCCGTTCCATATTATTTGCATGAAGACAAATTTTGCAACTGGAAGGGTCCCAATCCACCTTGTTTAACCTCAGAAGGAAGCAATGTTCTTCATTACCACAAAATGAAAAACAAAATCAAATTGTCTTTTAATAATGGTCTGTTCAAATGTTTTTAGAACCTGGCAGGACCTTATTAATGCCATTCTAAAATAAAGTCAGGGTTGCACTGAACCTTTCCATCATGTTTTCTGTTGCATCCTATATAAGAACCATTTTATTTGGGGTTCTGTGACTGCATACTGTAGTTGTCCTCAATGGGTGGGGCACACGACTATTTGCTTACTATGTTATATCCATTGGATTGATCCTTGTTATTATGCATTATTTCTTAAATAAACAAGAAAATGGGTGAAAGAAAGTGACAGGTGCTGCATTTATGTGATACAGATAAAATAAATTAATTAATACATGAAATTGTGAATTTAATATCTGTAAAAAAAGAGATGAAAAAGGTTACACTTTATAATAAAGTTTCAAAACAGTAATATTTTCATGTAGAATTTACAAATTGAAAGAATGTCCATTGCGAAAATGCCAAGAAAGGCTAACAAATGCAAAGCTGAAAATATCACTATGGCAAGACATTTTTATTTACACATCTGAACAGTTTACTACATTTTCACATGATTCAATAAAATTATTCTTATACAGAAGTGACAAAACGAGGTCAAAGATTTATTTCTGGAGCTCTCTTGGACAGCAGTACAGGGGGAGTCCAGCTGTCCAAATCGTGCACCTGCCTTTGGGTTTTATGCTCCGCTTGCTGCCAAACCAATGAAGTATATTAAATTCCTGTGAGTGGCAGGTTGTTTATTAGCACCTTGGGAATGACAGTGCCTTGATCTTTCGGAGATCAAATTCTGTGATGCAGTATTATTGGAGTTGATTAAAGAAACAGATGTTTAGTCTGAAAGAGTTTAGTGGTGGAGAATTGTCAAGGAAACATCTAGAAATTTGGTACAGAGTACCAAATTAAAAACAAATAGTAAAAGTACTGAGCTTGAGGACAATCCCTCTTAAGATACAAGACTACAGATGAGAGGGGCATTGAGGGCAATCCATCCATCAATTTAAACAGCTACTTCGTTTATTTTCGGATTGTAAGGTGCAGGAGACCATCTTCACACCTTGGCCTATGATAATTGGACTTCACTGTACTCTCTCTGTCAGTAGCCAAACTTATCAGAAGACCTCTAAGAGAGTGCCAGCAACTTCATGTAAAACCTATGAGTACATGACGGAGCCATAGATTGTATATTAAATTGTACATTACATATACATTACCTTGTATATGCAACATAATACCTAATACATATATGAACTTATGTTTCATCTTGAGATTCAGGGCCAGATTTTGGTGATAACTGTAGGAATAATCAGGTAGACTAGTGTTTCCTAACCTTTTTTCTATGGTGGCACTTTTTGTAACCAAAAACATCCCAAGGCACACCACATTTGTAACTAACCAAAAACACATTATACAGTATCTCATACACATGCTCAACTGTCAAAAGGGGTGGGACCACCAAAGAAACTGGTAAAAACGCAGCTCCAGGATCACCATTTGCAGACAAGGAACTTAGTGAGCACTGTGGTGGCAGAGCTCCTCTCTGCTTCAGAGGCAACGTGTATGCCCACTCTCCACCAGCTCTGTGCAGCTCGACTGGCGACCACACATTTAGGGCAGGTGGACTCCAGTAGCCAGGAGATATGTCCAAAATGCTGCAATGCAGCGATCGCAGAGCTGCTTTTATGCCAGTTTCTCCAGGTGAGTCCTATCCTTCTCAGACAGGTCTCAAACTCCTTCAGAGCTTAACCCTCACAGGTTCAGACCCAATTGCACTACACTAATATTTCAACAGCATGCCTGAGTAGTCTCATAGCGCACCACTGTGCACGGCCCACTGATTGGAAAACACTGAAGTAGACTGTGGGTTACATAGATCCATGCACTCCACACATTTTACAGACAGTTGTGGAGAAGAATGGCTACACCTAACTGGATGTCTTTAACCATTCTGTTCAAAAGTCTCACACAAATAAGAAAATCATTTAAATGTAAACACAATATTATCCTAAAAATTTAAGAATTGATACTAATACCGTAAGGGAACATGATTTTATTTTTGTATCAGGCCCTTTGAAGTGTTAAGAAGATAATTTGGTGATAAGAATGTTAATAAAAATGCATAAACTGTAAGTTCTTTCTAATTTTTATTTACTTTAACTTTTGACCTCTGTAAAAGCAGCTTGTCTAAACCACACAGAAGGAGGAACTGTTAGCATACAGAAGGCAGAGAAGTTAAGATGGTAAAAATGAAACTTTCTGCTGCAAAAGAGAAATCTAGCAAGCAGGTATGCCAAAAAGTGTGGACCACCAGGGAGCGCACCGCCACCCAAACCTGACACAGACAGGTGAGCGACACAAGTTTAAGCACACACATTTTTAGTTTTATTTTACCCTTAGGGGAAATGGGGCACAACACAGTCCACAGCACAATGCAACTCTCTTCTCGTCTTCTCCCACCTGACTCTGGCTCTCGGAGTAGTGGCTGCTGGCTCCTTTTATAAGGCAGCCGGAAGTGCTCCAGGTGTTTGTTGACCCACTTCTAGCAGCACTTCCAGGTCTGGCAGAAGAGCTGCCCATAAGAGCTCAGCAGCATCAGCTGCAGCACCTCCTGGTAGCGCCCACGGATCCCAACAGGGCTGTATCACACTCCAATCCCATGGAGTTCTGCGGGAGTCTGCCCCTTTGCTTGCCTTATTTGCTCTGTCTGCCATCTGGAATTTAAAGCACAGGAGATGACGCCCCTCAAAAGAGGAAAGTGAAACACAGTAGCAATGAATTTGGTCTGTAGTCCCAGATGCAAGTTCACTGCGACTGCAGGCTGCATTTCCTTTTCAGACAGATCAGGGAAAGGAAAAGAGGACAAGAGTTGGGGTGGAGAGTCTACATAATTAGCAAAATCCAAATAGATTATTTTATTCCCACATGGGCCTATGTTTTGAGATAGGATCACCTTAACCCCTCCCACAATAAAACAAACACCTTGAGCATGGGAAAGATGATATATAAATAAAGTATATTATTATTATTATTATTATTTATTAGTATTAATATTAGTATTATGATGATGATGATGAAGTCAAAGAATGACTGCCCCAGTTCACAAATCCAGCCCACAATGAAAAAAATTTACAACTTTAAAGTTAGAGATATATAAGGAAAGAAGACTTTTTAATGCATTCTGGTTTAATCAAAACAGAGAAATGAAACATTTATACAATGGCAAAGCCAGTCCGATATTAAGTGTGAAAAATAAGCACTTTGTTACCCATAGAGTTATTTTCAAGGCCCCGTTTCAGAGACTTTTCTCATTTTTTGTGTTTTAAATCTGCTATAGTGAAATACTACCACAGACAAACGAAGACTGGCAGGCACTTTGATTGTTTTATGGGCAGCCTGTAATTGCATTTGTTAAATTGAAGCGGCTATTAATTATTTGCTGGACTGTTCATTTACTGTATTGGAAATGGCTTCTCCAGTGCTTCTGTTTGAATATAAAGTGTTTCTTTTTTTTCCACCGTATCTGTGACAGGTTACTTATGAAGTAATAAATCAAGCAGTTCTGAGAGATTAAATTAATATAATTTAATTCCAAGCATTTAATCATCTATTCTTGCATTCATGCATGCTTTATACCACAGTATTATTCTGATTTTGCTTGGATTCGCATGTCCTCGAGTAAACTCATAGTTTGCATAGCACCAAGTATAGCTATCAATTCCCTAGGGTGTACACACTTTACTTGATTGACTGAATAATTGGATTTGACCCCAAAAAGCTCATCTCCACCTCAGGAATCCAGAAATGAGCACCACTTGGCCATAATCTCAGCTAAACATCCATCATTCAAGGCAAGCTAGAGAGCAGAGAATTAAAAGAAGTTTAGAAGAGGACTCAGTAAGAGCAAATATCCTAACCTTAAAAGCCAAATTTGATTTTCTTTAACAGCTTTCTGAAATATTTACAGTAGATCAACAGATGTGTAATTGACATATATTGTGACTATCAAGGTGCCACACTGGTTACACCGGGTGCTTCACAGCTATAGATCATTGGGTTTAAATCTTAGACCACTCCCTTTATGGAGTCCCCATTCATCCACCATACAAGCTGAACCTTGCAGTTTGTGGGGTGGCCCATAGGTTAGCCCTACTCCCTGTTAGCACCAAGTTTGATCAATGTCAATGTGGAGTTTGAATGTCCTGCTCATGGATGTGTTTTTTTTTTTTTTCATCTCACCAGAAGGTCGAGTTTTTTTTTCTTTTAAACATCCCAAAGAAATGGATGATAGGCAAGAGGGTATCTCTACATTGTTCCAGCATGACTGGATCAGCACTCTAATTAACAGGAATCCCATCTGGGGCTGGTTACTGCCTTGTACCTGATGTTGCTAAATAGATGGATGTGGTTCTCTGTAGTCCCTGAATCTTCAAAAATATCAGATGTTTTAGATACCAGTTTATTAATGCCTGGAGCACACACAGAAACATACTAAGATTAGAAGCGTATGTAAATAAGTGAAAGGAATCCTGAAAGCACCCATAGCCAGGTTGCTAGCCTATTGTTTAGAATCCTGAACATGCTACTGTATTTAACCAGTAAAGATACAACAGGAATATACCATTGTGCTCACACAAACCTGTTCCACCTTTCTAAAAGACATGACTCCTTTCTGGATTTTTAAGTAACATAGCAGCTAAAGGACTAAACCTTAACTAATGACACTGGCAATTCAGTATCCACATAAAACCCACTGCATAATCTCGAGCTCTCTTAAGTGGCCATTTGTAAACAATTGAAATGTACCCTGATATGTACGTCTAATTCATCATAGACGTCAGTCCAGTAATTAAAATTAAAATATTCTCCTATAGAGTTCTTCCAATTCACGTTTTATTATCCTTGTGGTCAGCAGGGTGTACTCTTGCAGAAACCCAAAGAATAGCAAGGACATAAAAATATAAAGTTATCAAAACACATAAGGGGACCAGTCTTAAAAACAATATGTGAAATGTGGAGAAAAAATACATTTTGAACAAAAATCTTTCTCACCTTTCTAACTTTTGTGACCTCTTGTCATCCCACCAGATAAACACTTGTCTACTCAGCTCCTGACTCGAAGTTCACTGCCCTCATGACTGGAAGTAGTTTCTAAGCTGCAGGTCAGAATGTCTTCCAAACCACTTCTGTCAGAGCTCCTTCTAGCAACTCCAGGTGTCAATGCCATTCCATGTCATTCCATTCTATGCCATTCCCCAGAAATGTAATCATCATATTGGGAATCAAGAAAACATGTTATTAGGCAATAAGTCTTTGATTTGCTATCTAATGGCATGGAGCACGTTTTTTTTTTACTTTTTAATCTGAGGATCCAAATAGAAAACCTGGTACTATACTCAGAACCAAGAAGATAATTATGACAATAGTGACAGCCATACATAAGCAGGTAGCAGTGGCAATCCATCTTAATAAAAGAACAAGTGTCTCTGTGTGTGCCTATGCATCTGTGTGTATGTTGTCACAAACTCGACAAAAGCCACAGAAACGGTTTAGGGTAGCCACCTGTATATTATTTCTTTGCTGCAAAATTAATTTAATTATTGTACTGAAGTGTACAGATTGGAGTCCAGAACAGAACTGATTTGAGAAGGACAAAATGGCGGTTTTAAAGGCAAGCAGAGGAAGTGACGCCATCAATGGGGTCAGAACCGGACGTGGTGTCATCAAGGTTGGGACCAGAAGTGACACCATAAATTCGGTCGGGACCGGAAGTGACACCATCAATGGGTCGGAACCGGAAGTAACATCATTAGGGCCGGAACTGGAAGTGGCATCATCAGGGTTACGCAGAATTTCCCTTAACTGGTCTGCAGAGAAGTGAGATAAAGAGTGAGTGTTTACTCCGCCACCCCCTAGAGTGCTAGAGTTAGGAAGAAAAATTTAAAAAACAGGCAAAAGGTGTAGAACTATCAGACCACTTTTAAAAAAATCCACCTTGGATCCAGAAGTACTTGCAAACTACAGGCCCATTTCTAACCTCCCGTTTCTTTCAAAAGTTCTGGAAAAAGTAATTGCTGCACAGCTTCAGTCTCATCTAAAACAAAATAATTTGTTTGAGAAATTCCAGTCTGGTTTCCGCCCCTGCCACAGCGTGGAAACAGCTCTGGTTAGAGTCAAGAATGACCTGCTGATGTCGGCTGATGCTGGTTTTCGATCGCTTCTCATCCTGTTGGACATGTCATCGGCCTTTGATACTGTTGATCATAACATTCTGCTTCACAGATTACAACACACTGTTGGACTCTCTGACTCTGTTTACAACTGGTTCTCATCTTATCTTACTGAAAGAACAGAGCATGTTGCCCTGGGAGAGGCTAAATCCGCTATACACAATGTCACCTGTGGTGTTCCTCAGGGCTCTGTGCTCGGTCCCATTTTGTTTATATTGTATATGCTTCCCTTGGGCTGTATCATCAGCCAGCATGGTATTTTATTTCATTGCTATGCAGATGATACTCAGCTCTACCTCAGGATAAATTCAACCTCCTCGTCTACTCTGCCATCATCCACTTTGGCCATCTGTTTGGAGGAGATAAAGTCATGGATGAAGCAAAATTTCCTGCAGCTGAACAGCTCTAAGACTGAAGCTATTTTAGTAGGCACCCCACAACAGGTTAGGTCATCTAACATCACCAGTATTACCTTTTCTGGTCAGGATATTCCATTGTCAACATCCGTTATAAACCTTGGGGTTAAAATGGACTCTCATTTGACGTATGAAGCTCATGTCAAACATCTGTGTAAAACATCTTACTTTCACCTCAGGAATATAGCAAAACTGCATCCAGCACTCACGTTTGCTGATGCAGAAAGGTTAGTCCATGCATTTGTCTCCTCCAGGCTGGACTTCTGCAATGCACTTCTCATTGGGACTACTGGAAAAACCCTTCAAAAGCTGCAGTATATTCAGAACAGTGCTGCTAGGATCCTGATGAGAGGGCGTAAATACGATCATATTATGCCCATTCTTAAATCTCTTCACTGGCTCCCTGTTTCTTTTAGAATTGATTACAAGGTTGCCCTTCTTACCCACCAGTGTATTTATGGGGATGCCCCTCTCTACCTCAAAGAACTTATTTCCTTACATACGTCCACACGCAACCTTCACTCTGCATCAGTACATCTTTTGAAAGCTCCTAAGACTAGACTTTATACCATGGGAGATCGAGCATTTTGCTCAGCTGCACCCAGACTGTGGAATGCTCTCCCTGAGTATCCGAGGATGCCACAGACTGTTGATGCTTTTAAATCTGGTCTTAAAACTTATCTTATTATTAATTTTGTATCACTTTGAGATTTGTTTCAAATATAAAGTGCATTATAAATAAAATGTAAATGTATTAGAACTAGAAGTAAAAAAAAAATCAAAAGTGATAATGGAAATACCAAATAAGAGCCTAAAGATAGAAAAATTGGCCTTAACAACCATATGTTGTCCAGTGTTATACACCAGTATCAGCCACATGAGTGAGGGTGAAGTAGTATTGCTAATGACTGATAACTTTGTGTGGCAGGCAATGTATGAGTAAAAAAAATGATAGATGTGTGAACATTGGGAAACAAAAGTCCCAACATGACTAGGCTCGAGTCACTAAACCAGGTCAGGGCAGTAGTGACTCCTGCCATACTTTCCCAGCAAAACACTTAAACTATTAGGGTGTCAGTTTGATGGGTGATGCCAAGGAAGCAGAGAAAATACGCGGCTCTGTCCAAAGAGGAAAAGGCCGACGTAAGGGAAAGGAATCAGGTGAGTATTATTATACTAGACCAAATGAACAACCCACGTATCAAATACAAAACATGAATTCTACTGTACATTGATTACTTAGATTTCAACCTGTCTTAGACTGGTAGCACAGCTAGTATAATAAAATAAAAAAAAAAAACAGTACATTTTTTGTTTCTTTTTCTTGCACTTCTGTCACATGAATATTACTAAAACAAAAAAGTGGAAAGCAAATGTATTGTTACTAAAACTAAAAAATTATCATTCAAAGCTGAGAATACATTCCTGAGGGAATTGTAATGCCAGTGTAAATGCTTAGTGTAAGCTGACAGAAACATATTCTTGGGGTGCAGCAGAAAGATGTGATGATTTTTGAAACAACAGCATGACTGGTAACTTAACTTAGTCATGGCGTTGGATAAAATAGTCTATAAAAATGATCTGATGCAGTTTATTACCCTTGTCTTAAGTTTTGTTTTTTAATAAGGTTTTTCACATGTGCGCCACCACTAATATTACAACACTTTTTATAAACTAGTTTGTAGATACTTCAGCATATCTCAGTTTTCACCTAGCAATTCAATAATCTCATTAAAAAGTAGCTAAATTATTTATAAAAAAAAAAATCGAATGCACTATTGTTAAAATGGGTGCCTGATAAATATTGATGACGAATTTGGCGAACAGTCCACACTTTAAAATGTTTAATGCTGCCAAATGACATTTTGCTGAATGTCTTTCAGCTTGTCTCAAACTTTTGATATTTTCTGCTGTGCTTTCAGTTCTCAGTGGTCCTTCACATTAGATTGAAATTTATCAAAGCACTTTAAAACAGTTTTACAAGAAGGAATTCTTCCTTGCCAATATATGTTAAACATCATAGAACATTTTCTTTGCACCTGAGATATATCACAGACCTCAAGAAGCATTAAGTTATGCATATTTTATAATCTACTATCATTTAAGTTGTTTTTTTAGCATATTTTGTTACTGAGGATGTACACTCATGACAGCTAATGCAGGTATTTTATTAATTTTACTGAGGGTTAAAATGTTATAAATTATGCATATCTTAGGAATGTTGTTGTTTTCCTTTCCTTAAGAGAGTAAATATATTTTGATAAGCTGTGCATCTGTATTTATAAATGTTTGTCTTTTCCTTTCTATTCATGGCTTCCACATGTCATATTTCCTACTCCATCTTTGGGTCCTGAACTGGTCAAACTAAAGTCTAGGATACAGGCTGTCTCTGAAGGCATACATGCTCAGTAGAGTTTTGTTGGGACTTACTATTATGTACTTCGGTAATTACTGTATGTAAGTGTTATTGCAGAGTTGCTTGTGTTTAACTAACAGTACTGAGTGTATTGGGTAAAAATATTAATTGGTAGTATATTGAGTTAAGATGCTTTGATATGGATAACTAATGATTGCTATACAGTTATAAATAAAGGAAACTCCATTGTGTAGGGAGTGAATGGTATACTCCTGAGGGAGGAGCTACAGGTATATACAGGTATATAAGAAGCTCAGTTGTAGAACCTGGAGAGTGAACAATATTGAATTAAAAAAATATTAGAGTACTACTTGATTTGGTGTCGGAAAAAAATTGATAGGGTTAAACAAAAATTGATTAAAAACTTTGCTCAAAAGCTCTCTCATTTTGCAATTTAAAAGTAACTAGCTGAAATACCCAGCGTTGCCCAGGAGGAAAATAAAGAGAAATATTGAGATACATTTAATAAAAAAACACAACTTTTAAAATAAAAATAAATTAAACAATGAAGACTCCCTAATGTGCTTGTCTTGAGGTCTTGTATGTATGTTATCATCCAGTTGACGCTCGGAATCGGCCAACTGTATTTAATTTCAAAAGCAACAGGCAGGTGGTGGTGCTCAAGCCACCCTCTGGTGGTCGTTCCGAGTGTCACCTGGATGATAACATGCATACAAGACCACAAAGTCACCGCCCACCCTACCCAGAAAAGGGTGGGTTAGGGCTGATTTTACCCTACAGTATTTTTAGCCGACCAATGAGAAACATGTGTACCAAGTTTCATGAAAATCGCTCCAGCCGTTCGGAAGTGATACTGGAACATACATGCATACACACAAACATACACTGACTTTTATATATACACTCACCTAAAGGATTATTAGGAACACCTGTTCAATTTCTCATTAATGCAATTATCTAATCAACCAATCACATAGCAGTTGCTTTAATACATTTAGGGGTGTGGTCCTGGTCAAGACAATCTCCTGAACTCCAAACTGAATGTCAGAATGGGAAAGAAAGGTGATTTAAGCAATTTTGAGCGTAGCATGGTTGTTGGTGCCAGACGGGCCGGTCTGAGTATTTCACAATCTGCCTAAGTTACTGGGATTTTCATGCACAACCATTTCTAGGGTTTACAAAGAATGGTGTGAAAAGGGAAAAACATCCAGTATGCGGTAGTCCTGTGGGCGAAAATGCCTTGTTGATGCTAGAGGTCAGAGGAGAATGGGCCGACTGATTCAAGCTGATAGAAGAGCAACTTTGACTGAAATAACCACTCGTTACAACCGAGGTATGCAGCAAAGCATTTGTGAAGCCACAACACGCACAACCTTGAGGCGGATGGGCTACAACAGCAGAAGACCCCACCGGGTACCACTTATCTCCACTACAAATAGGAAAAAGAGGCTACAATTTGCACGAGGTCACCAAAATTGGACAGTTGAAGACTGGAAAAATGTTGCCTGGTCTGATGAGTCTCGATTTTTGTTGAAACATTCAAATGGTAGAGTCAGAATTTGGCGTAAACAGAATGAGAACATGGATCCATCATGCCTTGTTACCACTGTGCAGGCTGGTGGTGGTAGTGTAATGGTGTGGGGGATGTTTTCTTGGCACACTTTAGGCCCCTTAGTGCCAATTGGGCATTGTTTAATGCCTGAGCATTGTTTCTGACCATGTCCATCCCTTCATGACCACCATGTACCCATCCTCTGATGGCTACTTCCAGCAGGATAATGCACCATGTCACAAAGCTCGAATCATTTCAAATTGGTTTCTTGAACATGACAATGAGTTCACTGTACTAAAATGGCCCCCACAGTCACCAGATCTCAACCCAATAGAGCATCTTTGGGATGTGGTGGAACAGGAGCTTCGTGCCCTGGATGTGCATCCCACAAATCTCCATCAACTGCAAGATGCTATCCTATCAATATGGGCCAACATTTCTAAAGAATGCTTTCAGCACCTTGTTGAATCAATGCCACGTAGAATTAAGGCAGTTCTGAAGGCGAAAGGGGGTCAAACACCTTATTAGTATGGTGTTCCTAATAATCCTTTAGGTGAGTGTATATACTGTAGATTAATATATGTAAAAATGGAAGTCTATTCAAAGCCTTTATTAAGTATTTTAAGGACTCAGAAATGTATACTACTTTCTAGAAGTTTTACAAATTTTAATGTAAATAAGGAATTGATGCTGAAACCTCCAGCCAGCAATGGCAGTAATGGATTATTAGATATGATCCTAACCTGCCAATATTTGTAAGAAGATGATCCTGGAGAGTGCAGCTGTTGTTCCTATATTAAAAGCTAATAAGAATCAATCAAACCCATCCAGTTACAGACTGAAGTCTTAGGTATGTAAGATAATCGAATGATTAAAATATTTTTTGGAAAGTAAATAATGAAACATTAGCTGTACATCAAGCTGGATTTCGAAAAGGGAGAATGACAATGGACTCGGTTTTGAGTTTGGATATTTGAAAGGCTTGAGTTAGTTTTCTTTGATATAGAGAAAGCATGTGATATGTTATGGAAAAAATGTTTATTGATCAAACTTGAAAAACATGAATAGGTGGGAGAAAGTTTAACTGGATCAGAGATTTTCTAGATGAAAGGAAAATAAAGGTCATGGCGAGATCATCATTTCCCAAAGAAAATGATATAGAGAATGGGTCTCCACAAGGAAATGATTGTAGTCCTGTCCTGTTTAATCTTATGGTTAATGATGTCTTTGATAGTATTAGTTCAGATATATCAGAATCATTGTATGCAGATGATAGTGCATTATGGAAAAGAAGCAGGTATATAAAATATATGGTATAGAAAATTCAGGATACCATTAATTACTTAGAAGGATAGGGTCCTCAGTCAGGGTTTAGAATATCAGTAAGAAAAACTCAGGTAATTTGTTTGCTAAAAGATACTTTATTCCTTTAGTAGATTTGAGGCTGTATGGTGAATCACTTAAACAAGAGTCACAGGTGAAATTCTTAAGAATGTCGAATGGGCACAAAATTAACGTGGAAGGTACATGTGAATAAAATAATAGAAAATGTTCTCAGGTGTTTAGTTGGGTGTGATTGGGTGCAAATAGTAAGTCTCTTAAATAGTTGTATGTTGCAGCTATTAGAACTATAAGTGATTAAAGGTGCATTGCCTATGGGACAGAATCACAGGCAGTATTAAACCCCTTGATAAAATGCAAGCCCAGGCTTTGGGAATGTGTAGCAATGCTATGCAATCCTCTCCAATATCAGCAATATTAGTAAAAATGGAGAAGATGCCTTTGTATTTATGCTTTTCGGCAGTTGTCTACTGGATTAATGTGAGGGAATACAACAGGAGACATCCAGTGTCAGCAACACTAGAAGACTGCTGGGAACATCATAGTAATAAGATAAGATGGATGGTTGGGAAATGAATGGGAAAACAATCTTGGTGTGTTTAAACAAAGGCTTGGTCCCAGAGTACCTATATTGGCTCTTCCACCTTGGTTTTCCCATTGCCTATGGGAAAAAGCAGAATGTGCTTCACTTGTGCAAATTGTTAGTCAATATGTGCAAAGGCAATATTTTGGATTCTTGCAAATTTATGCAGATGGTTCAATAGAACCAGTGACTGGTCATACAGGGGCTTCATTGCATGTTCCCATATTTCAAATTAACATTAGGAAAAGACTGACTAATAGCTTGTTAGTATTTACCTCAGCGATGGTGGCAATATTATTAATTATTGAATTGGGATGGGCAGAAGTGGTCCACCTAGTGCATGTACTGATTTGTTCTGATTCAATATCTGCTTAATGAAGTATTAAGTCAGTTAATTGTAAAAGTAGGCCAGATATATTAATAGAGTTACAGCAACAGTTGCGGAAACTGATGTGTCTGCTCATGTAGGCATTCTGGGAAATGAGGTAGCTGATAACTTGGCTAAGCAGTCACTCAGTATTAAGAACATAAATGTAACAATGCCATTGCATAAAGGGGAATAAAAAGCCTTAATAAAAAAGCATCCTTTAAATCAATTTGGCAACAGAGCTGAAATAAAGGTAAGAAAAGAAGGCATCTATATGAAATTCAGAAGGTGGTGGGAAAGAGCAAAGTAGGAAGTAGTAATAGGAGGGAGGAAGTCATAAGCACACGATTATGTTCTGGGCACAAAGTCTGAAATTATTCACTGTTTAGAATAAACAAACATGACACAGGGATATGTAGAAGATGAACTGAAGAAGTAAATCATATAGTAAAGGAGTGTACTGCATAGAAGGAGAAAAAAATACATCTTTTTTTAAAAACTTAAACCTGTGGAACAGGAGGCTATTACAATAGAACACATATTAGGACAATGTTGGTAGTACAGCTTCTCAAAACACTGTATTTGAATTTTTAAAATTGTTTTTTTGATATTGTTTAAGTTTTTTTTCCCCCATTCCCCATACCCAACACCCCAGAAGGTAGGTAGCAGTAGTGCACCATTTACGTTGGTCTGCCAACTGTCACAAAAACCCAAAAGAAGAACAAGAAGAATCTGGAGAGTGTGAAATAAAAAGACATGTAAAACTGAAAAGACAGCTAATTGTGAAACGGAAGAACAATGTTGGAAATGGTTATGAACATTTTCCGAGTGTCTGTCATTTTTTGTTCTATTTTGACTGTTTTTAAAAATAAATATTATGTGCATATAAGTGCTGTTTGGGGCTGTGTCGTCTTTTAGAGTGACTTGTGAAGTAAAACAATCTCACATATGGGGGCAGCGGAGGGATTGGTCAGCCACAAACATTTCTTGCAGGAATAATGGAGAGAAGAACAAGACTTTGTTCACAGGGACAGAAACAAGAAGTAGAGAAAGGAGGAGGAGATATGGGACATTATGAAAGAAGATGTGTTTGCAGTGTTGGAGGCACTCTCCCAGTGTAGTTCTCCACAATCTCCGCCAAAGACACTTGTACCTTTGCCAGAACAAGAAAAAGAAACGATTGGATTAATGAGAGACTTTCTCATCTCCCAGCAGAAAAGAGGAGAAGCCTGTGGCATGAGCTTCATGGTCTTAGACACTCTGTTGTTCATAGGCTGTGGCCAGTTCCATCAGAGGAATGTAGCTACAAGGGGGTGAAGTTTGATGTGTGAAGATACTAACAGAGACTCATTGACAAAGTTTTGAGAGCTTCAAGCACAACTCCAAGGGAGACATTGATGAAAAATATCATCTAGTACCACATCAAGGAGGAAATGATTGAAATTATTATTCTAGAGCAGCTGCTTCATGTTGTGTCACCTGACAGTCTGACTTGAATGAAAGAACATAAACCTACCAAGGAAATGATGGCAGCAAAAATGAGCACTGCAGCACATTAATGCCCACCGTGAACATCTGCAGCAATCTCGAACAATGATTTCCAGAATTACCAGAGGCAGTAACAGAAACAACATTATTAACAAAAGTGGCTTTGGAAAATGTAACATTGTCAAGTGGAAAGCATACTTCAGGTGAGAGATTTACTGTATTTGTATTTATTGTCAATTACCAGGCCATGAGGCTTCTGTGTGCCCTATGACAAAATCCCAGTTTAACAGGTTATTGTCATGTATCATGGTGACAGAGTTAATCCAGGATGAGGATTAGAGCATAAAGAGAATCAGTTTGTGTATTATCCTGTTAAATGAATGGTCAGACGTTAAATGCTCTAGATGATATGGGAAGTTCATTATTATTATTATATAATAAGTGTTATATACCAGATGGAAAGTTAGATTATTCCTGTCATATAGTGTACAATGCATGTGTGGTGATCACAATTAATAATGTATGGCCAAAATAGTTGTGAGAATACTTCAACAATAATGTTTACCAAATGTTGGAGTTGGGGAGTGTTTACCAGCTAATACATTTTGGTGGTTTGTGATTATGCAACCCAATTCCCTAAAGCTTTTCCCCTATGGTTAATCAATACCCCAAATGTCATCAGTGATTTGGTGCAGTTGGTATTCCAGATGACTGTTGGTATTGGTGCTATTTTGGCACAGGGTAAGGAGTGTGAAGAGCAATCTATCCAGTACTTGAGTCTCAACATGTTACTCAGGGTATTCAACAGTGGAAAAGGAATGTTTAGCTAATATATGGGCCCTGGACAGTTTATGTTAATATGTGTTAGGGAGAAAGTTTAATTTAGGCTCCAGTCGACGAAGGATCACAATTCCTGGAGAACCTGATGGTCCTTGACAATGCACCTTTTAATTTTCAGGTTCATGTGATGATGTGGGTTCTGCTCCATGCTCCCACCACCCTTTAGGGAGCCTCTTGAACCCGACACCGTCAGTAATGTAACAAGGTGAGCTGGACAATGAGGACACCAAACGAAGCAAGGGGAAGGTGCAAAGTGCAAAAGTGATTTTATTAAAAACAAACAAAACAAATCCAAATAGTGTTCAAAAGAAAGTTCTTAGTGCTGCAAAATATCAATAAATAAATAATCCATTATAAACAGAGAGAAATGTTGAGGTTAAAATAATCCAATAAATATTCCATTTAAAAATAAGGTTAAAAAAACAATGGCAGGAAGTAGTCCTTTAAAAACCCGGTGCCTTCTTTAGCTGGCGGCTACCCCTGCTTCTCCCATCCAGGCCCTGCAACAGGGGAGTCGCCCTACCTGCAGCTGACCTTCTCCTACTGGTCTGGTAGCTTTCCGACCCCTGGCTTTGTATGGCTCCACCAAACCGAGACTCAGGTTCTCCAGCGACCAGGGCGCTCACACTGGGGCTTCAACCTCCCAAGCCTTATGTGACAAGCCATCCTCGATCATGGTCACTCCTGCTCCTCTGAAAAACTCAGCAGGAATGACCCAGTCCATCTGCCCCCAAGTACCGGCCAAACACCCCACTAGGGCTCACTTCCCAGCTGCCAGTCAATATTACAGTTTCAGTTCAGTCCCTTCACTTTGCAAACTCACATGTATATCCCTTTATTATGCATGTCTTTCCTTGTTAGTCATCTCAGTTTGATTGTTTCGCTGGTTGTGAAAGGGGAGATGGTTTCATGGGGAGTATTTATTTCAATTTTGTAACATAAAGATATAAGCCCTCTATGATGTGTCAATAGCATCATTTCATATACTACTGCAATAGATAATATGCTAAATAGAAAGTGGTATATCACTCGGCCCAGAATTCAAACTTGGACAAATTTGACTAACTTTACTACATAAGCATGTGTCAACCTGTTGCAAACAAACCTGTGACAAAATTCTTAGTTTAAAAAACATGTAGGCACGTTCCTCCTCACTTACCAGTGTCTGAAATTCACCAGGGAGCCATGCGAAAAGATTGAGGCCAAAAGCCCCTAATTATTAATTGTTTATTAATACTGCCACTGATGGCATAACTATTGGACCTATGTGGACTATGCTATTGGACACTTTCCTGGGGACTATGGAGAAGACTTTGCAATTATGGTCCCCGCAAGGCCTTCTTTCACAACCTGCTTTATTCTACCTAAAGTTTATTCCAGCAAAGACAAGTGCAAGTCAACAACCAGACTCATAGGGGATGTTAGTGCACTACAGGGCACATTCATGCACTTCCTTACTTATCCACTCCCATGGGTTTTTGTTACAGTTGCCAGTTAATCTAATGGACACCAGTACAGAACAAGAGTACACTGCAGTAGTATCCAGTTCTGACGCTGACAGGAGAGGACTGCAGTTCTTTGTGACCCATCCCATAAAACAGAACATATGTAATGAATGAATAAAAGACTTCATTCAGTGATGGCCAAGACTAAAACAAAACTGTCTTGCTATCTCCTCTGTAGCCAAATCTTAGACATATCCCTTTCCACTGTTTTTCAATATGCAGAATAATTTTCTAGTCAAAAGAATATTTATGCAAAGATATGAACCAAGTCAACCCAGACAATTACATTTTGCAGTTATACCTGTGTCATGCCAGCCTCATTTAATGTATATTGTGCCATTACTTTTGTCAGATGGACGGCGGAGGCATCAAGATTTAATGCAGCAATTCTACTAGGTCTACCAGATGCTGGCACTGCTAAGACAGCAAATCATAAGGCAAGTCAGGATTAGGCGCCAGAGCTGGCGAAGAGAGAGCAGGCGAGTGCTTTATCAAAAAGTCAGCATTTTTCAAAGGAAGCGAAGTGTCCCACATACTCAGTGTGGTTAAAAAAAAAAATGATGCCCTTCATTGTGCATGTAGTGTAACCAGACAGATTACAATTAACATATTGGTTAAATATACAAATTATACACATTGTATATTGCAATTTTTGACATAATGTTTTTAACTATAATTTTATTTAGCTAAATGGTGTTTGAGTGAATAAATATAATGTTTCTTTTAATTTATCTTATGATTTAAGTGATTCAACACTAATTGGCATTATGTGAGAAATTAATTTTCCCCTTACAGTTAATTATTATCATATCACCTTTAACTGCAACCAAATGCCTCCTATACATCAACAGCAGTCTTGCATATACAGTAGCTGTGGAGGAATTTTAACCCACTCCTCCTTGCAGAACAACAAATAAGGTCATGTATATATACATACAGTACTATCACAGACAAACAGTATAAATATACATTCAACAGATGTACATACATTCTATTGCATTGATATGTTATATCACCAAAAAACAGTTGTCCAATTTGCTTAAAATGTGACATAATCAGTTATTTTAAGGATCAGGTTTCAATGGACAATGTCATGGATGGCGTTGCATCTCATCTGGGATGATAGGTTATTCCTGAACCAAATTGTGAAGAAGGATGAGTATAAGCAATTGAAGTACATCCCAAGACAGGAGTTCAATGTCCTTCTTCTTGCCCAGGAGGCTTGTATGGAAGGATAAAAATAATGGATGGAAAGATATCCTATCTGGAATGGATGTCCATGTATCTGAGTGAGTAGTCATATCAGAGGAGACTCAATCCCAGAAATGGATAGACCTAATCAGGATGGGTGCTGCTCTCTGCCTCAATTGGGAGGCTGCCAAGGATAACATTTGCTAGATGGTAGCTGGTGTGGCTGCTAGGGACCTGTAGTTCTGGATGGCAGCCCTGTTGAGTTCCTTGGGTGTCGACAGAAGGCACCCTTACTTAATGGCTGTTCCTCCTAAGCTGGATGTCCAGAGTCTGGTATTGAAGCAGCCACTTTATTATATTCAGGTGAGTTAGAATCGGGACAGGAGAAAGATAATGCCTGCTTAGAAAAGGGTAGAAGTTTGAAGGAAGGAAGAAAAAATAGTGTTTGGGAAGAATTGCAGGAGAAAATTGTGATAAAGTATTTTGTATAATAAAGATAGCTTATTTGAACTTGGGACTGTCTTTGGTGTATTTGTGTCTGGGTTTTGGGATCCTGAGATGCCTGCTATAGGCCACAATAGGATTCAGCCTTGTGCTTGTAGCCCCATGTTTAGGGTCCAGTTTCTCACAACCCAATCCTGGATGACGAGATTTCAAATTTTGTCTTCATATTCATTCTTGCCCTGCAGTATATCTCAGGTGGTTTGACTGCCTTATGGTTTACTGCAGAAATGCTCCACTATTGCCAGCAGGCCAAGACTTGTTGGTGTTATTATATGTAAACACTTTTCATTTGCTTACAGTGATGCATGGTTTAAAAATGATTTTTGAATATTCCCCAGTAGCATTTTCTCTTTTACTTAAGCTTGGTGTTACTGCTCTATCCACCTCTCTGTAAGAAAGAAGATGGTAGCAACTGAGGAAATCGGTACAAAGAGAGATTGAGAACTCTAGAATCCACAGAGAGTCTGTCTTACGAGGACACACCTGTCAGTATTTAGTGTGTGATTTGTACTTTTTCTTTTTTGTTTTTCAACTTCTTAAGGTCAACATCATTTAATTGCTATAATCTGTTTTTAGGCACATAAGCAGCACACTGCGTAAAATATGACATCATGGCAGTGAGTTATGATCAGACAATGTGTCAGTGGGCACCCAATCTTTAGTTAAACAAAGTGTCACACACACGCAATTAGGAGGAAGCTAACTGGACCAAGTGGTAATTATCTGCCAGGCCAGGGAGTGGCAGGGTACACTAAACCTTATTCTGTTATCTCTGCAAACCAAATACGGGAAAACCTGCCTGATTTAACAATGATGTCACTTCTGTTTCCGGCGCCAAAAATGATGTCACTTGCGGTTCAGGTGCCAAGAATGACTTCACTTCCGGTTCCAGTACCAAGAAAAATATCACTTCCAGTTTCCAGCCTCAGATGATGTCACTTCCAGCCTCACCATTTAAAGTCGCCATCTTCTCCACCACCAGATCAGTTCAGTCTGGAACTCGACCCATGCACATCAGTGCAATTTCAAAACCCTTTTTGCTGCCCCAAACCTTTCCAGTGTGTTGAGACTTGTTCTTTTACACAAGACTGCTCAAAAGCACCATTGATTCTTCAACCACATTTGTTTTACTTTTTAAACTTGTATATTGATCTCTGACTTAATGCTTTGACCCAGGCCCGTCTGACTATTCATGATGAGTGAAGCACGAGTTTAGTTTCAGACAAAGTGTCCCAAAATTGAAGCTAAATTAAATTTTGCATTCGATTTCACTATTGTTAAAGGAAAACTCGGTAAAATGCAGCACTGTAATCCTTTCTATTATTTCTCTGTAGGAAAACACCCCTTGCTGTTTCTAGCAACCGCCCTTTCCTGTTGATTTGTACCCATGAGGCCGAGGAGTTGCACACTTTGAGCACCATGGAGAAATGCACCATTGTTTCTGCTTCTAAAGCGTTTTTGGAAATGTGATCGCCAAGATTGTGAACATAATTTACTCAGCGATCACAACACATGTCTCATGCATGACAGGAAAGGAGTACAGTTTTTTTTATTTCTTCCCGCTAGTGTTATTTAAATAGTAAATGAATGGCAGACATACGCAGAATGAGCTGAGGAAAATGCTTCCAGACTAAACACCTTTAATGTGGTGTTAATGATACAATTTTCACTGGTTGCGAAACACCACATGTTTAGCAATTTGTTTTTGTGAAGAGAATTTCAATTTTGGTAAATCACTGGCTCATCACTACTTACAATTCTTAAGAATTGTCCTCATGAGTACTCTCCACTGCTCTGATCTTCACTTTGAGACAGTCCTACTTTTCTGATTAAATTGGAGGTGACAACGCTTCAGAGGGGCAGGCAGACATTCCTCGGGGATGTTCCAGCTCAAGGAGGTCAAAGGAAAGGCTATGATCACTTCAGCCAAGTGAGGCACATGGAGGAAGTAGCAGAACAGATAGAACACTATCTGAGATCACTGAAAGGGGCTCATCTGGGCTTTCTACAGTCTTAAATGACGGAAACCTCATCCAAAAACTTGGTAGATGGGACATTAATTCAAACTCATTTCATGTGCTTTGTAGACATTTACTGATTTAAACATTTCTCATACTGTGAACTAGAAGGAAATGGCTATGGTGGGATCTTGTGTTGTATTATAGTCAGCACCTTCTAAAGGCTACTTATGCTTTCCTTTAGTGGTGATTTATAGTCAAGATTGAACTGTAAGATGAATATGAAAGATAGTGTTCATGAAGACTTGTACTTTGTGCTAATGTCTGGCATAGCTACATGCTACAACTATTTAAATGGTCTGCTAATTTTAATGCTGTCAAAGTGGATTTGTGTCTTGATGTCTTATATTGACAGGTAGGGGTCAAAGTCAGTTATTGTGCGTTGAGGTACTATATGCCATGACAGCTCCTTGGATGTGTAGAAACATAGAAGATCCATCTAGAATTCTGCTGGAGGGATGTGGCAGGCTTCTTCAACAGTCAATCACCTTGTCTTGTTAATGGAGGCATATTGATCCACTTACCTACTTTACGCTGATTTCAGATACAATGCTATCTAATCAAAAAGTGACATTTATATTGCACTTTGAGTGTGCACCGTTACTAATTTAATGCTACGCTTTGATCTTTTAGGAAAAATAAAAAAACCTGACCTGAATCGCTTAAAAATTATCCAAAAAATGAACCAGACTAAAGCTGGATTCATCAGATTGAGTATGAATTAAAAGCAAAATTGCTGCTGCTCTCTCTGGCCTTCTTCTAGTGCATGCACTACAAATTTTAGAGCAGCACAGTGACTAGTGTTGTTCTATCAGTGGGCACATGGGTTATCTTCATGTTATCTGCAGGTTATGTCGCTTGGCATGGTAAGTGTAGTGAATGTGCCCAGAGATAGGCTGAACCCGTTAATCTTGAGCCAACTCTGAACTGCTTATAGAGAGGTTTAGAATACACACTTGTATGCTTCAAGACAGATGATGTAGACTTTGCTGGCCTTTCTGGTCTTGATTCCTAGTGCAGGTACTTTGTCAGGAGTCCCTTCATCTTCACTGGGTTTTAGAGATTTTACTCTGGTATTACATTTTTTCTTCCACATCCCAGAGAAATGCACATTAAGTAGAAACTCTTAAATGACTCAGTGTCAGTGTGTGTAAGTGTGTCTTGTGATGGACTGGTGCCCTGTTCAGACTTGTTTGCTAACTTCTGCTGAAACAGGTGACAGGGTCTGCCAATCCAAAATGGATTTAATAATTGATGTGAAGGGAAGGGAATTTTTGTTAGCTTAGTATGCTGAGGTCTTGTTTCAAACAGCCGTCGAAATGGATGAAAGAATCTTACAGATCAAGTTCTACACAACTCTGATATACATGTATTTTTGTGATATTTAAATGTTCTTGGTATATCATTTTACTGTAAGGCTGAAGTTGTATTTTAAGTGAATTTTAACAGTCAAATGTGCATAGCGCCTTGATTTCCTTCATATAAGCAATGTTCGAAGAGTGCCCATGTGACAGTGCTGCCATGCTTGTGATGTCACAGCAGGATGCATATAAATATTGCAGGGTTTGCATTTTTAAGATTTCTCTCTGTGGATGAAAATACTGTTTCTCCTTAATGCTAATTAGCTTCATTTTCAAGTAGGCCCTAGCATTGGGTTTTGGCATTCTGATTTTGGCCTCTTTTCATTAATTTTTTCACTTTGATCCTGCCTCTGTTTTACCTTTTTTGATCCTGCAGTTCCATCCATTGGGACTTCCTGGCATTTTGACCTTTGCTAGCCTTTTGACTATTATTTGTCATCTTCTAATCATCTCTTGGTTTCTTCCCACTTTTAATAAACCACAACAGTCTATGTGTCGCAACAACTATTTTGTTAGGAGAAGCTTTTTTAATAACGGTGGATTCTGAAAATATTCAGACCCTTTCATTTTTCTACATACTTTACTGTGTTGTTGAATTCATTTTAAATTGATAAATTTGCAATTTTTGCCCATCAAACAGCACCCATGGTGACAAAGTGAAAACATGTTTTCAGAAAGATTTACAAATTTATGAAAAATCAAAAACTAAAAGTGTTCAGGCCTGTAATTCCGTACTTTGTAGAAGCCCCTTTGGCAACGATTACAACTTTGATTATTCTGACCGTTTGTTGTGGCACTCCAAATTGTGGCCAGGTGCATCCTGTTTGCTTTAATTCTTCCTGAAATTTGTCTAAAACTTGACTGGAGGCCACCTTTGACAAACTGAACTGACTAGACATAATTTAGAAAGACACACACCTGTGTATATAAGGTCCCACAATTCACACTGCATATCAGGACAAAAAAACAAGCCATGAAGTTCAAGGAAGTCTCTATAGACCTCAGTGATTAAATTGTGGTGAGGCATAGGTCAGGGCAATGGTATTAAATCATTTAAAACTTTTGAGTGTTTCCAGGAACACAGTGGCATCAAGTATTGTGAAAAGGAAAAATACAGAACCACCAGGACTCTTCTTAGAGTTGGTCATCTGGCCAAATTGAATAACCGAGTAAGAAGGGCCTTTGTCAGGATGGAGATCAAGAAGCCAGTGGTCACTCAAACAGAGCTTCAGTCTTCTGTTAAGATGAGAGAAGCTGTTAGAAGGAAGCCCATCTCAGCAGCACCCTATTAATCAGGCATTTGTGGCTGAGTAATGTGAATAAAATCAGCTTCGGACACACAAAAAGGTTTTTAGTAGTCGCACTGATGTGCACAGTTTGAGTTCTCAGTATAAAGTGATTTCTAAAGACAAAATGGCATGTTTATAGCCCAGGTTCCGGAAGTTATGTCATCTTGGATGCCAGGACCGGAAGTGATGTTTGAAGATGGTGCCGGAACCGGAAGTGAAGTCTTTCGATGTCCTAGGAACCGGGAGTGATGTCTTTTAGGTGCCAAAGCTGGAAGTGACATCTTTTGAAGAGAAATCAGACAGATTTTCCTGTATTTGATCTGCAGAGAAAACAGAGGAAGGTTTAGCACACCCCGCCACCCGCTGGCCTAGCGTGGAATTACCTTCTTTCAGTCCACTCAGCTTCCTCCTATTGGCACATATGTGACAGTGATTAGACCGAAGCCAATCTTGAGTAAAAATGTATAACAATCTGCTTGGATTTGGAGAGCATGAGGAAAATATTCTTTGATCTGATAAGACAAAAACTGAACTCCTCTGGTAGATTTCCAAGCACTATGTCTGGTAAACACCAGGCACTGCTCATCACCTGTCTAGTACCACTCCTATAGTGAAGTATAATGATGGCAGTACCATAGTATGCAGTGCTTCTCAGCAGCAAGGACACGGAGACAAGTGAGAATCGAGGGAAGGGTGAATGCAGCAGCGTACAGAGAGGTCCTTGTAGAAAACCTGCTGGAGATTGGACGTGACCTATGACTAAGGCAACTATTCACCTTTCAGCACGACAATGTGACCTGAACCATACTACCAAGACAATGTTAAAGTGGCATCAGGACAAGCCTGTGACTGTCCTTGAGCGGCACAGCCAAAGCCCAGACTGAAATCCCTTTAAATATCTGTGGAGTAACCTGAGGATGCCAGTTTACAGGTACTTCCCATCCAGTCTAATGAAGATTGAGAGGATCTGCCAGGAAGAATGTGACAAACTGCCCAAATCCAGATGTGCAAAGTTTGTTGAGACTTACCCAAAGAAGACTCTAAGCTGTTTTGCTGCCAAAGAGGCTTCTACAAATATTGAATTAAGGGTGTACAGAAATGAGAGATTACACTTTTTGACTTTTAATATTTTTGCAAACCTTCTGAAACATGCTTTCATTTAGTCATTATGGGTTACTGAGTGTAGATTGAAGGACACAAATTTAAAATCTATCAATTTAAAATTAAATCTACCAAGCTATTCAGTGTGTAGAAAGTAAAGGGGTCTACTGCCTGATTCCACCATAGAGCACCAGCATTTACACAACAATCCTATATGAGAACATGCTTCATATGAATATCCGTTTTGAATGTCATGGTCTATGGTCTACTTTAGCAGTCTTCACTTTCACCATCAAACATGTTGTCACTTTCAAAGCCACTGAGACCTCTACTTTCCAAAATTATAGCAAACAATAACACAAACAGAGAGCATGCTGGGATGAGTCTCACTATTAGTGTATCACTGCTTTAAATTAGTGGTTGTTTCAGTAGTATGTATGTATTGTAAATTGTATTAGTGTCTTTTTGTTAGATTTTAATATACAGTAACTTGTGTTTACTTTTGGTTATCATTTATCATATCATCATTGCCATTTTCCACCTGGGGCCAAATAAAGTTCTATCTTTGAACTGAATTGAACTAAGAAGCTGCTGGACATAGGGTTTGAATCCCAGGCCAAATTTCTATGTCAGAGTTACATGTTATTCTTCCTTCCCCTTGGGATTTTCTCCTGGCAATCAAGCTTTATTTTATAAATCAAAAGGAGTCTACATTGGCCTAATATGAGTAATTTTTATTGGATTATTTTTAGTTTCTTCCTGTTGTAATTGATGAGCACCTCGGTGTTCCTGAACAAGCTGGAATGAGGTAAGTGATACCACTCTGGGGTGAAAGGGGGCGCTGTCGCTAATGGTATCTTCTTCTTTCTGCAAATTCCAGAGAAGATGCCCACTGATGTCCCACCCTTCCCAGTTTCTCTGTTACAAAAAGCAACGAGCCAGAAAGGTGGAGACTTCATCCTGGTCAGGAGTAGAGCATGGAGCAACTAACAGAGCAAGCAACATTAGGAAAACAACACCAGGCTGATAAGGTTTCAGTGTATTTTGAATTCAAAGTTTTTCTTTATTATTTTGCAAATGCCTGTTTTTGTTGGAATTTGTGTTCAATTAATTGGGGTTACTGGGGTGAAACCCCAACTTTTTGCTTCCTCACCGATGGTCGCACAGTTTAGGCATCGATTTTCCTGTGGTGTTTCCTCCCTCAGGCCAATTTTACACTTGTTAGCTGGCAATTCAAAATTGGCTTTGTGGGAGTATAAGTGTGAATTTATTGCCTGTGTGGACTGCACCCCCCATATTGGCTTTCCAAAAACTCTTAAATGAATATGATTCATGGTTATGGTTTTATGGATGGATGGATGAATTAGTTAATTCAACAATTAATAGACTTAAATTGCTTCATTTAATCAAGTGTGTAAGCATTTGTATTCAGTGGGTTATCTCCCAGCTTAGACTTATTCTTCTTCATCAGTTGATGCAGGATTTTACATAGTCCATTACAGTATATATAGATGTATAAATTATAAAACTAGAATAAAAAAAATCTTTTGGTGGGGTGTAGGAGGAGGTGGGTTGAGTGTATCGTGTTTGTGGATTATTTATATCATGTTCTTAACTGTGGGCGTTTTCGATTTTAAGAAGGCACTTTATTGTTTAAATCCTTTAATTCTTTGTTAGTAATGTAAACAGGCCAATTATTATTTTACTTATCCAATTATAACACTAAACAAAATTTCATTTGAAGTATTTTGAAGTTTTTGTCACATCTTTTTGCAAACAGTGCAGGTAAGGCAAGGACATAGAAAGCTTTATTAATAGCAAAACTCTGCTAGAATGTTCAAAACAAAGTGCAACGAACAACACATTTGTTTCAGATGTGCCTCTGAGGGAGGAGGGACACCAAAGAAATTGATCACATTCCACTGAGCAAGTCAAGAGCGTTCTCAGAGAAATCCGATCTGTGATAGATAAGAGGAACAGAGTGGGTGTTTCGAATGCCAATAGGTTTGGTGTCTCATGGTTGTAGAATGCAGATTAATTACATTGTAACTAAACAAATAAATAAATAACAAAAGATACAAAAATATGAAAATAAAGCTTCTTATGAACATAGGAGGGTTACGGGAGAAAAATGGAAAATAAAAATGCCTGAAATCTCATCTCAAAAATCCATAATATGCAGCTGCTTACACAAACTACAAAGCTTTAATGTGAATGCACCATTCTCTTTTCTCTATTATCCTATATAGATATTCTTCTTCTAACTCTTATGTTTGGCTTCATGCCTTCATTTTCAAGGTGTTGCTCTAACATTTCCTTTGTCAGCTGGAAAATGTCAGCCTTTGGCATGACTATAAATGCTAACCAGGGCTATTGTCAACTAGTGACAAAAAATGTACTGCAGATACTGGGAATAACTCTTGTATGACATGGGGAATTTTTCCCATTACTAAACTTCAGCCAGGTCAAAACTTTTAAAGAATAAACAAATTAGTGGTGTGTTGGCTGGTGCTTCTGTCTCATTAATCTAGAGTCCTAAGTTTGAGACCCACACATTATCCTTCACTGTGTGTGGCATTTGCATGCCCACCTTTGTCTGTGTGCAAAAGCTTCTGTGTTAGGCATATTGGTGATTTTAAACTGGCACCAATATGGATGCGTGTGTGCCCTACAATAGACTGGCATCTTGCCTAGGGTTATTCTCCAAAGTTTTGCCTAGATAAACTCCTGCCTCCCATGGCACTGAATTTAATTAAAGGGGATAGAAAATGTATGTATAGAAATAGATGGATCCATCCAATTACTCAACCTTTAAATCTAAATTAGGATCAAAGGTAATGAGCAAAACTGGACATAAGAAACACTGAATGGGGAGCTAATTCTTTACAGTGAACAAAAACATTGGTATATTATTTCATAGATTCAATGGTGATAGGCAGCAGTGTGGTGTGGTGTTACTGCTGACTCCATTAACCACCCTGTTCAGTTTTCGAGGAGAGTACTCCAGGTTCTTCTCAAATATTACCTCATCTATCTGAATTAGGCTAGTAAGTGTGCCCTATGATGGACTGGAATCCCTTCCTGCATTGAGTTTTGCTTTACACTTAGTTTTGCCAGTATAGTCTTTGGCTCCTCGAGACATTTTAGTGGAAAAAGGGTTTGCAAAATCATTACATATTAATTATTTAATGAATTAACTCATAATTCAATAAACAAGTACAAATAAGTAAAGAAAGAAGTAATTAAACTTATTAAATTTCTTATTTGAGCAATCAAACTATTTATCCAGCCATCCATTTTCATACCTATCCTGGTGGTGTTGAACGCAACGCAGTAACTTACTCTGAATGAAGAGTCAGTCTGTTACAGGAAATACTCATTGACATTAAACCAACATAGAGTCAGCAGATAACTAGAACTATATGGTTCAGGAAGAAAACTCACACAGATCTGTGAGGAATATGAAACTCTTTACTAGTGCTGATTGGCCAAATTTGCCAAAGCTTTTTCCACATTGAATATGCTGTGGGTGGTAGGGGACCTTGTTCACCAAATATTTTCATTGAAATTCCACGTGCAGCTGGGTTAAACAAACATTTTTTTTTCTTATCAGCACCCCAGGATGTTTTACAAGGTCAATGTGCCATCACAGATCTGTAGCAGCCATGCACAGAACTTTCATGCATGCGCACTGCAAGTTCGTTGCCAATCTCTTTTGCACAAGCATCGTATTAATTCCCAATCAGTACTTTAGTATTTTAATTTGAGGGGTACATTAACTAACCATAATAAAAATATCATGAGTACCACAATATAACATATAACACTAATCTCTGTGGCATTGTACAATTAGCCATGTGCCGCAACTACCAGTCAAAACAAGCCTTAAACCATCAGAAAACACAGGAGACCCTGTGAAAATAATAACAACGATTTAGATTTATCACTATTTATAAAGTATTTCTTTCTTACTGATAGAAGAAAAAAATCTGATGCCTTTGCACATATACATGGAAAACAAAAACATTCCAGCCGAGCCTGGAGCTGCAACTTCAAACAATTGAATAAGCCAGTCCCGTACCGCAATTTTGTGGCACAACCAATGTGTACTTTAATATTGCAAATCTGTGAGCGCATATGGCCATTTGTTGTATTTTGCTTGTGGTATTTGTTCTGTCTGCACATGGGGCACGGTGGCATGGCACTTGGCACTGGTGCCCAACAGCTCAGATCACATTTTTGCCATAATAATCAGTCCAACATAATTGGCAGATAGTTCCTTAGCGCTCATTGACACTTAAAAGACCATCGCATCATTTTAATCCACTCAAAACTAGTTCAGTTCCTCCCTGTCAAATTCCTGAACATTTCAGTGATTTTGCCAAACTCACTCCGAAAAGAACTCTGTGGGGTTCACTCATCACTATCAATTTCATCGATTTAAACACAGTCTCACAAGAAATCCAAAATGTAGTCTGTGCCACTAAAAGGATGTACTTGGAATTTTAAATCCTTTAACAAAAAGCATGGTCCTTTAAAAGAATGATAAAGACATAAAAGTTCAAAAAGAATTGTTCTTAAACATGTCTACTTTTGTAAAAGGCAAGGCTAACACCAAAATGACCACTTTTGCAAACAAATGTTCATGGAGGTAATGGAAGTCAGTGAAACTACCCCTATTTGGATGGCCATGGAAGTGAAATTTTGCCCAGATTCCTTTTTATGTGTCTCAGGTTAATTCCCAGTCATAGTCAGTATACCAGCAGTCCCATGGTCCACTATCACTTAAGATTTGGCACTACAACTACAACATATCTGAAGGCAGAGATACAGTACTTGAACCGGGGGTACCCTGATATAATAACCACATATTTCAACCTATTCAGTGTTCAGCTTATGGAGATCACTAGGTTTCCAGTCCTTCTGAGATCTTTCTAGAGATGTCCTCATGTGTTATCAGTGGCTGTCTCATAATTATGATATCCAAGACACACATTATTTTTTCTAGATTCAAGAGAAAAGCCAAGCAAAATGACACCTTTTATTGGCTAACTAAAAAGATTACAATATGCAAGCTTTCGAGGCAACTCAGGCCCCTTCCTCAGGCAAGTTGTAATACAGAAACTGAAGTTTCCTGTGTTTATATCCACACACTAGGACAAGAAACAACAATGGTAGGTTCATTCAGGCTAAGATTAATTTAACAGGAGATAGAAGAACAATGTATGGTCAAGATCTTTAGATAAGATAACTGTCCAACAAAGTCTTTTGAAGTTTGTGATGAGTTTTTCAAAACAATGCAGATCTGTAGTCAGGTTGTCTGTGTCAGTCTGAGAGATGCAAACAGTCCTCATACCTGGCTATAAAACTCTTGTCTCTGTTCAAGCCATGCTGTAATGTATTAAATTTTAACATGAGCTTAACTTCCCATTCTTTTCTCTCTTGATGCGTTTTGAAGTTGCCCATAAGCACTGTGACTTTAAAGTCTCTCTCACAGTGTCCATGGCTGTTGAAGTGGGCTGCTACAGGAACATCTGTGTTGCCATGTTTAATGTGGAATCTGTGTAAATTCATTCTCTGGCGGAGTGTTTGTCCAGTTTCTCCCACATAGAGTGTAGTGTCAGGACATTTCATGCAGAGAATTAGGTAGACAACATTCGATGATCTGCAGGAAAATGATCCCTTTATGTGATGTTCAAGTCGGGAGTTTGGTATAATTATACGGTCTGTATTGTAGATGTGGGCACACGTTTTACATCTTTTCTGTAGGCAGGGAGATGTGCCATTTTCTGTTGGTTCATTTAGGGAGCTTCAGACAATTAGTTGCTGAAGGTTTGGTGGTTGTCCGTATGCCAGGAGGGGAGGTTCAGGAAATACATTTTTTAGTGTTTGGTCGTTGTTTAGTATTGGCTGAAGTTCTTTTATAGTTTTTCGAAGTGTTTCAAGATGTGGGTTGTAGGTGACAACAAGGGGGATGCGGTTCTTGTTGTCTTTGTTTTTATATTCCAGAAGGTTCTCTCTGGGTATGTTGTTTCTTGTCCTAGTGTGTGGATATAAACACAGGAAACTTCAGTTTCTGTATTACATCTTGCCTGAAGAAGGGGCCTGAGTTGCCTCGAAAGCTTGCATATTGTAATCATTTTAGTTAGCAAATAAAAGGTGTCATTTTGCTTGGCTTTTCTCTACATTCATAATGGCTAACACGGTACAACAACCTAGTACTACAGACATTCTAGATTCAAGTAAGTTTTGTGAAAAACAATATACCTGATATTCCTCACCTTTTTCTGAAAAAAATAAAGAAAAACCATCCTCACATGCAATATTTTGAATGAAATGTCTGTCTTCATTGGTAATTAGTTTTCCTTGTTTTTCTCTATCATCCATCTATCCATCCTCTTCCGCTTATCTGAAGTCGGGTCGCAGGGGCAGCAGCTTGAGCAGAGATGCCTAGACTTCCCTTTCCCCAGCCACTTCTTCTAGATCTTATGGGGGAATCTCGAGGTGTTCCCAGGCCAGCCAGGAGACATAGCCCCTCCAGTGTGTCCTGGGTCTTCCCTGGGGCCTCCTCCTGGTTGGACGTACCCGGAACACCTCGCCAGGGAGGGGTCCAGGAGGCATCCTGATCAGATGCCCGAGCCACCTCATCTGACTCCTCCTAATGCGGAGGAGCAGCAGCTCTACTCTGAGCCCCTCCTGGAAGACTGAGCTTCTCACCCTATCTTTAAGGGAAAGCACAGACACCCTGCGGAGGAAACTCATTTCAGCCACTTGTATTCGTGATCTTGTTCTTTCAGTCACTACCCATAGCTCATGACCATAGGTGAGGGTAGGAACGTAGATCGACTGGTAAATTGAGAGCTTTGCCTTACAACTCAGCTCCTTTTTCACCACGACAGACCGATGCAGAGCCGCATCACTGCGGACGCCGCACCGATCCACCTGTCGATTTTACACTCCATTCTTTCCTCACTAGTAAACAAGACCCCGAGATACCTGAACTCCTCCACTTGGGACAGGATCTCGCTCCCAACCCTGAGAGGGCACTCCACCCTTTTCCGGCTGAGGACCATGGTTTCGGATTTGGAGGTGCTGATTCCCATCCCAGCCGCTTCACACTCAGCTGCGAACCAAATCAGAGAGAGCTGAAGATCACGGCCTGATAAAGCAAACAGGACAACATCATCTGCAAAAAGCAGTGGACTCAATCCTGAGTCCACCAAACCGGACCCCCTCAACACCCTGGCTGCGCCTAGAAATTCTGTCCATAAAAGTTAGGAACAGAATCGGTGACAAAGGGCAGCCCTGGCGGTACCCCATACTCGAGCCCCCACAGGATTCCCCGAGGGACATGGTCACACGCCTTTTCCAAGTCCATAAAACACATGTAGACTGGTTGGGCAAACTCCCATCTACCCTCCAGGACCCTGCTATGGGTGTAGAGCTGGTCCACTGTTCCGCGACCAGGACAAAAACCACACTGTTCCTCCTGAATCCGAGGTTTGACTATCCGACGGACCCTCCTCTCCAGAACCCCCAAATAGACTTTTCCAGGGAGGCTGAGGATCCCTCTGTAGTTGGAACACACCTTCCGGTCCCCTTTCTTAAAAGAGGGGGACCACCACCCCAGTCTGCCAATTCAGAGGCACTATCCCAGATATCCATGTGATGTTGCAGAGACGTGTCAGCCAAGACAGTCCTACAACATCCAGAGCCTTGAGGAACTCCGGGCGTATCTCATCCACCCCGGGGCCCTTCCACCAAGGAGTTTTTTAACCACCTCGGTGACCTCAGTCCCAGAGATGGGGTAGCCTACCTCCAAGTCCCCAGGCTCTGCTTCCTCATTGGAAGGCATGTTAGTGGGATTGAGGAGGTCTTCGAAGTACTCCCCCCACCGACCCACAACGTCCTGAGTCGAGGTCAGCAGCGCACCATCCCCACCATATACAGTGTTGACTCTGCATTGCTTCCCCCTCCTTAGATGCCGGATGGTGGACCAGAATCTCCTTGAAGTCATCCGAAAGTCGTTCTCCATGGCCTCCCCAAACTCCTCCCATGCCTGGGTTTTTGCCTCAGCAACCACTGAAGCTGCATTCCGCTTGGCCTGCCGGTACCTATCAGCTGCCTCCAGAGTCCCACAGGACACAAGGGTCCAGTAGGACTCCTTCTTCAACTTGACGGCATCCCTCACAGCCGGTGTCCATTAACAGGTTCGGGGATTGCCGCCACGACAGGCAGTGACCACCTTACGGCCACAGCTCCGGTCAGCCGCCTCAACCATAGAGGCACGGAACATGGACCATTCGGATTCAATGTCCCCCACCTTCCTCAAGACGTGGTCGAAGTTCTGCTGGAGGTGTGAGTTGAAGCTACTTCTCACAGGGGACTCTGCCAGACGTTCCCAGTAGACCCTCACAACACGTTTGGGTCTACCAGACCTGACCGGCATCCTCCCTCACCATTGAAGCCTACTCACCACCAGGTGGCGATCAGTTGACAGCTCCGCCCCTCTCTTCACCCGAGTGTCCAAGACATGTGGCCGCAAGTCCAACGACACGACCACAAAGTCGATCATTGAACTGAGGCCTAGGGTGTCCGGGTGCCAAGTGCACATATGAACACCCGTATGCTTGAACATGGTGTTCGTTATGGACAATCCATGACGAGCACAGAAGTCCAATAACAAAACACCACTCAGGTTCAGATCGGTGGGGGTTTAGGCATTCCTCCAAATCACGCCCTTCCAGGTCTCACTGTCATTGCGCATGTGAGCAAGTCTCCCAGTAGTACGAGGGAGTCCCCAGAAGGTATCCCCTCTCGCACCCCCTCCAGGGACTCCAAAAAGGGTGGGTACTCCAAACTGCTGTTCGGCACATACACACAAACAACAGTTAGGACCCGTCCCCCCACCCGAAGGCGGAGGGAGGCTACCCTCTCATCCACCGGGGTAAACCCCAATGAACAGGCTCCAAGTCGGGGGGCAATAAGTATGCCTACACCCGCTCACCGCCTCTCACCGGGGGCAACTCCAGAGTGGTAGAAAGTCCACCCCTTCTCAAGGAGATTAGTTCCAGAGTTGTGCGTCCAGGTGAGCCTGACTATATCTAGCCAGAACCTCTCGACCTCACGCACTAGCTCAGGCTACTTCGCCTTCAGAGAGGTGACATTCCACATCCCAAGAGCCAGCTTCTGTAGCCGAGGATCGGACCGCCAAGGTCCCCGCCTTCGGCCACCACCCAACTCACACTGCACCCAGCCTCCTTGGCCCCTCCTACAAGTGGTGAGCCCATGGGAAGGGGGACCCAAGTTGTCTCTTCGGGCTGAGCCCCATGGGTGCAGGCCCAGTCACCAGGCGCTCGCAATCTAGTCCCACCTCCAGGCCTGGCTCCAGAGGGTGGCCTCGGTGACCCGCGTCACGGAAACGGGAAAACGTTGTCCAAGGTTTTTATTCTTCATAGGAGGTTTGGTTGAACCGCTCTTTGTCTCATCCCTCACCTAGGACCAGTTTGCCTTGGGTGTCCCTACCAGGGGCAAAAAGCCCCAGACAACAGAGCTCCTAGGATCATTGGGACATGCAAACCCCTCCACCATGATAAGAAATTTTAAATTTTACTCTCAACATTGCTCTAGACAAAGTAACCTATGCTTAGACCTGTTGAAAAATACCTAAAATATCTGGTGTTTGCCGAGTGATGGAGATGGAAGAAATGGCACATGTGCTTGCATGGTAAAATGCAGTATGAAAATGAATACAGTAATACATTTATAAAAACATACATCTTCATCAGCCTTAAAATCTGAATTTTCTATACAGGTTGTCCAAATTGAAGTTTCTAGTGTGTGCTTATTACTACTGTAATGTTGCCTGAGTAAGCAGACAACTCAATGACTCATAGAAAGGTTGGGATACCACTCTGGTAACCCCTTTCAATTGTAACAAAAAAGATGGCCCACAACGGCTTAAACAAAAACACAATAATTTAAGGCTTTAGCACCTGAGTAGGTATGCAGGAGCTCTGATCTTTGCTAGAGTCAGTTTGCTATCTGATGATATCTTCTCTGAATGGACTGGCTTTCTAGGGCTGAGACTGTAAGGGGAGGGGTTTTCACTGGGTGAAGGTGTGGGGTTTCTCTGGGAGGTGGGGTGGGGTCAGTTGTTCTGCTTTTGATATGGAGAAGGAAGGAGAAGATAATGTTAGCATCAGCACTCCCTCTCATCCTGCTTACCTTACCAGTGCCAGGAAGGTGGTTGCCAGACACGCACATGTCATACTATCGACATGTTCACTGCATTTATTTTTTCCAGATGTTTTGTAGTTTTACAATATATATTGGGAATATATGTGTAAGAATTTAAATTGTGAAATCTAAGGTGTCATCATTTAACCGTACAAAGATATACGGATGTAATTGTAAAATAGCTTGCTGTTCTTTTAATGCATATGATGAGTTATATTGGTCTTCTTTCATATAGATCTATTTTGTGGGTGGGAAGAGGAGTTGGTGTGTCTTCTTTGTTCTGTTAAATAAAATAAAAGGAGAATGTGTAGTTGAGTAGCCTTGGAATAGTTAACTGATGATTAAGAGAACTGTAAATCTGCCAATTTTCAGTTTATTTTCTTTATCTCTTATTTAAGATCAGGGGAAAAAAAACTTCCGTGAAACACATGCCTTTTATCTCATGATTAACTTTGAAAGCCGTTTTTCTGTTATAACCATTGTTATGTTAGGGAAATGCTGGAGGTTTAAAACTACACAGCATAATGAGGTTTAGTTTACCCATAAAATTTAATGTCTTAGAATGTTAACCTTGATAGTCTACTTCTACAAAATATAATAAATCCATATTTGTAAAATTATAAACAATATTTGCATTTTCACAGTACTCCTGAAAGTCATTTGTATAATGTATGTAAACACATACTCTAATCAGAGCATTTAAGTCCTCAAGTATGAAAGAATTTTCGGTTATTCACATTGATTTATTGCAGGTCTTTAAACTCAACTGGTGCAAATGAGAAGGGATGTGTGCAAGAGTATGGCTACAGTCATCACGTTAGTCTGGTGCTCACTCAGGGGCTGATTTCTTGCCTTGCATACCCTCAAATCCATAATGGATTAGGTGAGAGATCGATTGAAATTTCCAGATTGCTAAGGGGCCACAGTTTTACTAAATGTGCCTCTGAAAGTAGTTATTCCTCACTGCTCCAGGCTGAGGGAGTGTTTTTCTAATAGGTCATTTCTTTTTCATTCAGGGACAGATTTCTCATTTTTATTAAATTAAAAAAATGCTAATGTAAATGATTTTTTGCCGTAGCCAAGTCTACTTTACTAAATAGTTCAAAAGGCTCCAGGTTAAAGATCCATAAGAGCCTTTTTGAGAGAGCGCCAAGAGATCAATTTAATGTTGTCTCCTCCACAAACCTTGCTTGATGTTTTTTTTGGACCATATATTAAATTGGCTAGAGACTATCAAAGCACTAAGTAGCATAGCTTGTTGATGCCATTAATACATTACATTTTTTTTTATAATCTCCTTCAGTCTCCTATTCAGCATTTACCTAACTTTAGAAAGGAATGCATTATGTCCAGGCTCGTTGACGGCTATTAATAATATTCACAGGTTAGTATGTGTTATTTTTACTATTACTTACTCATATCTAATGCTTTGTTTTTTGAATGTACTGTTTTGTTTATATTATGTGTGACATACTTTATTAATTGATTATGTTATTATTATCAATAAAATTTTGTTTAATAGTTTGGATGTCTGCTTGTTTGCCAATCGCACAAAAATGGCTAACCGAAATTTTGCATGCTTGTTGCCATTGGTCCAACTTAAAATATAGGCTATATGGCATATCAGGGTGAGGGATGGTAAAGGGGAGGGAGGTAACCCAATAAACAGTGCCACTGCAAGAATACAATTCCCATCAGCTAACAGGAGGGTGCAGGGGCTGATGGGAGGACACGTTTAACGCACACAAAGTTTTGTAGCTGCCAAAGCAGAATTTCAACAAAGACCACAGGTATATATGATGTTTTACTTCTCAACTTATTTGGAAAACAATTTTATTGTCTTGATGGATCACAGATTTGGTCTAATAGCATGTCTTTTTGTCTTATCGGGGGTTGTGTTCACATATGTTGAATTTCTAAAAGATAGTTGTACACTGTTTATTTGTCTCCCAGCATCATTGGATAAGTTGTGGATATTTGGCAATCTACAAAAAGTGTCATTTACATCACCACGACCATCTATATAAACAAGTCATAATATCTTCTCTATTTTGAAATTTGCACCTATAATTGATGTTATTTATCGATTATGCCCACTAAAGACCTCAATTATCCCTTCGATCACAACTTGCCTGTTTGTTGCCTGTGTGCGAATTTATTTGTTTGTTAGCTAACCATGAAAAAACGGCTGAACTGATTGTTGCCGATGCCCCAGCTTAAAAGTTTCAAGAGTTTTATTTGTCTCACACACATAGTTATACAGGTACAACATGCAGTGAAATGAAAAAAATATAGACTACATTGTTTTTCAGAAACTTCATTCTGAGGGGGTTTACAATGGGGCCCAACTCAAAAGCGCAATACTATTCCAAAACAGCTGAGATGACCTTGATTAAATTTTGCATGTATAATAAAGCTGAACCAACTTAGAATCCAGGCCACATGACTTCTCCAAAATTTGTTAGGGAAGGGTTGCTGCGAATGAGGACGATGGGGGCAAAAACTGCACCTCTTCAAAACAGCCAAGTTCAAATTCCTAAAATTTTGCATACACATTCCTGTTTAACCATCCATCCATTGTCTAACTCGCTGAATCCAAACACAGGGTCACGGGGGTCTGCTGGAGCCAATCCCAGCCAACACAGGGCACAAGGCAGGAACCAATCCTGGGCAGGGTGCCAAGCCACCGCAGGACACACACAAACACACCCACACACTAGGGCCAATTTAGAATCGCTAGTCCACCTAACCTGCATGTCTTTGGATTGTGGGAGGAAACCCACGCAGACACGGGGAGAACATGCAAACTCCACGCAGGGAGGACCCAGGAAGCGAACCCGGGTCTCCTAACTGCGAGGCAGAAGTGCTACAACTGCGCCACCGTGCCGCCCATTCCTGTTTATACAACTTAAAATCTAGACTTTAAAAGTTGTAGTGGCGAAAGGACACAAAAACAAAACCATATTATCATACTGAAAAATTCTGTCAAAGATGATGAATATGGCATATTGTTTAGGTTTGGCCACATTACTTTTAAAAGTAACTTAGTTACATTACTCATTATTTACAAAAAAAGTAACTAAATAATTATGCTACACTAGTCTTGTTACCCATCAGAGAAGGTAATAGAATAATTACAAAATACATGTCATCGCTTGGCCTAAGTGTACCTTCAGCGCCTTTCCTTGTGTTTGTGTGTGTGAATATCTCTTAATCGGCGCACTTCTCGAGCACATTCCCATAAAGTCTGCTTTTCAGGCGTCCTTCTCACTTACTGTTCACTTTTGTAATTGCCGTCTTTGAAGGCGACTCTCGGTGTGACTGCTGTGCCTGTACTCCTCCTCTTGGGTCTCACACTCACACTTCTTCTTTCATCGTGTCACCAAAGCCAAACTGACCAATCAGATAGCTTACAGGGACGGGACACACAGACTTTAGTGTTTTATCATACAGTAGATAGTTACTTATTTTAAAATAGAATGCACAGTGCTTTACTATTTCTTCTTTTGTAGAAGACATTTCACTAGTCATTGTTATTAAATGCTAAACCCATATATGAATCAGTATGAAACTGACCAGAAACACAGTCAAATATGAGCATTTTCTTGTGATTTTATAAATACTGTAGCACCCCTGGGTCCAGACGTGAAAGGAACGCACTCTTCAGGTGGCTGAGATCTGTCTGATGGGATTGGAATACCTGGGGCCTCATGTATAAACAGTGCGTACGCACAGAAATGTTGCGTAAGAACTTTTCCACGTTCAAATCGCGATGTATAAAACCTACACTTGGCGTAAATCCACGCACTTTTCCACGGTACCTCATGCCTTGTCGTACGCAAGTTCTCCGCTCGGTTTTGCAAACTGGCGGCACCCAGTGTCAAAGCAATAGTACTGTTCTTGTGTGATTACTCATTATTTTCATGACGCGGCTATATAAATACACAGAAACTAACCGCATATTGTTTATTAGTGTAATGCATCTGATTGTAATTAACTCGTAACAATATAATGGTTCAGGGAACAGCCATAGTATTCCAAATACCATAACTGCTTTAGCGTTGTTACTCTCACTGCACCTTCTTCTCCTTCTTCTTCTTCTTCTTTCAGCTCCTCCCGCTATGAGTTGCCACAGCGGATCATCTTTTTCCATATTACTCTCACTGCACGACTTGGAGTATTTATATCACTGTATCTGAGTGTGAATCACAGCAGCAGCTGATCGGAAAGAGAATTATCGGTATACGGCATTAAGGACACGCTGTCTCAGCCACTGCAAAACGTTTTAAAGCCTTTCCTGTACAGACCTCGCGGTTCAGAAACAGTTTAATCCCAAGAACTTTAAATGCACTCAATCAATTGCTCCTTGTTGAACGGTTTGTACTTATAAGTACAATCACCCCACTGTAAACTTGCACTACAGTTATAATATCTCACAACCTGAGCCACTTTATAAAGCGCGTATTTACATATGATGACGATATCATTTTTAAGGTGAAATGCAGCAAAATATGTTTGTTAAATTATACACATAAAACTTTAACTTCATTTAAATAATCTATATTCTTCACTGGGAGTGTCGTGAAGGATAGAATAATTAAACATGTACTACGAAGATATTTCAATGTTCTTTAAACGTTTTGAAGAATCGGCGCTAAGCTTACAGATGGCTTAACGTCTATTACAGAGCTGATTGTATGGCGATCGGTTACTTGGGGAAAGAAAAGCACTGACTGCAGTGACGGCTACGCCAATATATATTGAATATAAAACAGAAAGAGAAAATAACAACACAGCTAAAAACGCAGCGACAAATTTCGACAATAAATTATTTCATCGACGTGAAACACATGTTTAGTAACGTGCTTTAACTCCTATCATCATGAAAATGACATCACGTATACATCTCAGTATTTTAGTTATTCAGAGAAATGTAATATCACGAATGTAATGGACTCTGTGTCCAGTTGGAGGAAGAGAGCCAGTTTAAGAAGCAAGTAGTGATTCACACACATAGAGCACATACGAGTAGAAGATCAAATACAAAACAAAGCATTTAACGTGCTACTTTAATTACGATGTGATTTGAGAAACTGGTTAATTAAATGATTTTAAGATGAAGTTTATAATGTTCTACTAAATGACAAAATAAACTACGTGATTAAAGTGGAAATGTCGAGATTGAAGTTGACATTTCGTGCTTTTTCCCCACCGTGTGCCTTTTTTCTCTGTACCCTAATAAGCTTTCATATGACACTCAGGCAGTGGGCTACAACTCGGCTTTTCACTGCGACTTTGATATGTGACTTCGTTTTTATTTCCGGCACTGTGCGATTTTGTGAATGTGAGCTTTCAAGTTTCTCCAACACGCTATGTCACTCGATCAACTTCATTTTGTTGATTATACCACGGTTTATTTGAACAAATAGTATGTTTTTCCTTTGCCTCCACTTGGTATTCGCTGAAATTCTTATATTTTCCCGTGCTTTTCCCATTGTCTTTTCACAGAAGGCTGCGCTTAAGGGCGATTTATATTGATTTGCATATTCAAATAGGCGTAATTCTGGGAGGATTTGGGGCGTTACATAATGCGCGTGCACGAGCGTTAGTTTTCACGCTGATCGGGATTTATGTAACGGAAGAACGTGGAAGTTGGAGTACGCACAGATTCCTGCATCTGAATTTTTCTGTGCGTAAGCACATTTCGGCTTTTGTGCTTACGCCATGTTATAGTGCGAGTTCTACGCACAGCGTTATACATGAGGCCCCTGGAGAATCTGGCTTTTAAAAGCACCCCCCTGAGTACTGCACTTCAAACACGTCTCCTGGCTGCTGAAGCCCCTCGGCTTCTTGCATTACACCCAGTGCTCCCATGACAAGCATGGGTTCTCAATGACCCTAAACTTGGTGGAACAAATTTACCCAGCAGAACATACAAAAGTAAATATACTGCTCAAAAGAATTAAAGGAACACCTTTTAATCAGAGTATAGCATAAAGTCAATGAAACTTATGGGATATTAATCTGGTCAGTTAAGTAGCAGAGGGGTTGTTAATCAGTTTCAGCTGCTGTGGTGTTAATGAAATTAACAACAGATGCACTAGAGGGGCAACAATGAGATGACCCCCAAAACAGGAATGGTTTAACAGGTGGAGGCCACTGACATTTTTTCCTCCTCATCTTTTCTGACTGTTTCTTCACTAGTTTTGCATTTGGCTACAGTCAGTGTCACTACTGGTAGCATGAGGCGATACCTGGACCCTACAGAGGTTGCACAGGTAGTCCAACTTCTCCAGGATGGCACATCAATACGTGTCATTACCAGAAGGTTTGCTGTGTCTCCCTGCACAGTCCCAAGGGCATGGAGGAGATTCTAGGAGACAAGCAGTTACTCTAGGAGAGCTGGAGAGGGCCATAGAAGGTCCATAACCCATCAGCAGGACCAGTATCTGCTCCTTTGGGCAAGGAGGAACAGGATGAGCACTGCCAGAGCCCTACAAAATGACCTCCAGCAGGCCACTGGTGTGAATGTCTCTGACCAAACAACCAGAAAGACTTCATGAGGGTGACCCAAGGGCCCCATGTCCTCTAATGGGCCCTGAGCTCACTGCCCAGCAGCATGCAGCTCGATTGGCATTCGCCATAGAATACCAGAATTGGCAGATGCACCACTGGTGCCCTGTGCTTTTTACAGATGAGAGCAGGTTCACCCTGAGCACGTGACAGAAGTGAAAGGGTCTGGAGAAGCCATGGAGAACATTATGCTGCCTGTAACATCATTCAGCATGAGCAGTTTGGTGGTGGGTTAATGATTGTCTGGGGAGGCATATCCATGGAGGGTCACACAGACCGCTACAGGCTTGACAAAGGCACCTTGGCTGCCATTAGGTATCAGGATGAAATCCTTGGACCCATTGTCAGACCCTATGCTGGCACAGTGGCTCCTGGTGCACGACAATTCCTGGCCTCATGTGGTGAGAGTATGCAGGCAGTTCCTGGAGGATGAAGGAATTGATACCATTGACTGGCCATCAAACTTTCCTGACCTAAATCCAATAGAACACCTCTGGGACATTATGTTTTGGTCCATCCAATGCCACCAGGATGCACCTCAGACTGTCCAAGAGCTCAGTGATGCTCTGGTCCAGATCTGGGAGGAGATCCCCCACAACACCATCTGTCATCTCATTAGAAGCATGCACCGATGTTGTCAGGCATGTATACAAGAACACAGGGGCCATACAAAGTGCTGCGTACAATTTTGAGTTGCTGCAATTAAATTTTGGCAAAATGGACTAGCCTGCCACATAATTTTTTCACTCTGATTTTTGGGGCGTCTTTGAATTCAGGGCTCTGTAGGTTGATCATTTTCATTTCCATCAAACGATGTGGCATCCTTTTGTTCCTAACACATTACCCAGTCTATATCAGTATAGATATCCAGGAGGATTTCTTTTTGCCATTGAGATCTGATGTGTTTTCAAAGCGTTCCTTTAATTTTTTTGAGCAGTTTATATACTTATAAATTGTGTTCAGTTCTTATCAGTTGATTACATGCTACACACTGGCTTAACCTCTTCCTCACTAGCAGTCACCAGATGGCCAAAGTACATGTGTGCACGATGTTACTCAGACGGCAGCAAGCAACATCTTTGGAAAAAAATCTTTTTTTGGATTGGCAGGAATGGTTATTTTCTAAGCAATGCAGGTATTTTTACTTTAAGAAAACTGGCATAGTGTTATATTAGTTGTCAGATTAAAAAGTAATTTGAGTACATAATGCATATTACCTTCAATGCATTACCCCTAACACTGGGTCCTACTTAAAGGGGCTAGGGATCTGCACTGGCAATCGGAAGGGTGCCAGTTTGAATCCCATAAATGCCAGAAGTAATTCTACTCTGTTGGGCCCTTGAGCAAGGCTCTTAACCTGCAAATGCTTTGTTAATCTGCATCCAGCCCTGCAAACAGGTCCTCCAACTTGCAGGGAAAACTTGGGGGTTGATGGATTGGCACTCCAGCCACAGTAAAAAAAGAAAAACTCATACTGTTCCAGTTCATTCAGGTCCCAATCCAGGTGGTTCAGCACATGGTGGGTGCAGCAATGTGGTATCAGCGGATGCTCCCTACCATGTCATTGACTCAATAGAAATGAGAGGGGTGATAGGGGACCAATACCACAAAAACCATTACTCCATAACAACTGACTGGATGTTTATGTTTTGCATGTAGAAAATCTGAGCACATCTCACCAGTGTTCATTAAGAATTGATTTTAAATTACTACTAATGGTGTATAAAATCTTAAATAATCTTGCTCTGTCCTCTGTTTTGGAATGCCTGTCCCCCTACACTGCAAGTCGTAACCTTAGATCTTCAAATGGAGTTCTGCTTATAATTCTAAGAGCCAAGCTTAAAAGAAGTGGTGAAGTGGCCTTTTGCTATTATAAACCTAAAATCTGGAATATGTTACCAATAGAAACTTGCCAGCCCAATGCTGTGGAACATTTTAAAAAGCTGCTAAATACTCCTTATTTAAGTTTGTTTTTTTGTAGCTACTTTCCAGTTGTAGTTCTAATACACCATATGGGCATACAGTAGAATTGTCAAATTCTTTAAAGGATCTGCGATCAGTACTAATCCCTACTATTCGCTGCTGATTTTTCCAGTTCTTCTCTGCTGATGATCTGTACCACCATCACCTGATCAAAGCACCATGCACCCCCCTCAGATGATGGAATGAAGGTAGGTGTCTCAGCTGTCCACAAGACCAACTCTATCAAATCCTATCACGTGAATCATGAAAACTAAGAGGTATGATTTAGGAACAGTTATGTTAGATAAAATTATCAGTGGAGGCTGGGCAGACCTTTGGCCTTGGAACCCCTGCAGATTTTTTTGTCTTCATTCTAACTGGAGTCTTTTTTTTCTGTCCTGGTGGCAATGTGATCTTACCTTGCTTTGCTTTTACTTATTCTTTAATTTAATTGCCTAACCTTAGTTTTTCTTTTCTTGTATCTTTTTTTTGTGTAAAATGTGCTATATAAATACATTTTGTTGTTCATCATGATTGGAGTTGAATAGGGAGAACATCACAGAAACTGTTAGATTTGCCTAGCATACACGTTGCACCAATGATTCAACTATTCAACAAGCCATCCAGTTAATCGATGTGGGATTAAACGTATTTATGAAACCACACAAAAACAGGAAATACAAAGAAGTAGCTTTATGGTTCCATCCCAGCAAGCAGTTACCATAAATCAAAAATCTAAATATACTGTACACTGAAAGAACAAATTCTTGATTTACAAGGGCAGAGAAATTGACAGAGAGGTAGTGTGCATGACAGAAGGAACAACTGCATTCCATCCAGTAATGACAAAACCAGGAACATTTAAAAAACACATATATCTATTTTCTTACCTTAACCTATTGTACAAAAACTAGCTGTACCACCTGTCTAAGATGGGTTAAAATCCAAGTAATCAACCTCAGTGTTAACATCTGCAGTGAGTCATGCAATACATATGTCCCTGTTATATGCCATTTGGTATGGTGCTCGTAAAAGTAGTGTTAATGTTTGTGATATGCCATCTGTTGGAATGACAAATGCAATAGATTTTATTACTAAAATGTTTGCAATGCACCGTCTTTTGAAATGACAGAGACATAACAACTAGACAAAAACCCTTTTATTAGGGTGGATTCCTGAAACTTTGGCTAGTTTTGCAGATAGATAGATACATAGATAGATAGAGAGAGAAAGAGAGAGAGAGATAACATTCTTTCAAACTGAATTTAAAGTGAAAAGCAAATCTGAATGTGATGCATATATAATCACCTAAATAGCGTTCTCAAACCCATTTAATCCAATTTAGGGTGCGTTGGGCTCAAGGAATAAACTACCAATAGACAACGTGCTGATCCTTTGCAGGCACTACTAATACTGGGACCACTTTAGAATCATCACTTAACCTTCATGGATATCTTTGGGATGTTGGCAGCAAACCGTGTCCCAAACCTGAAAAGTCCACACAGATAATGAAAATTCAAACTTAAGATGATGAATACATTATACAGAAGCATGTTGCCCATAGAGAAACTAATAAAACAAAAATCCATTATTTAATTCATCAGTACCATTTTCTCCTTGTTCTGTCCCTGTTTTCTTTGTACTCAAAATAACTACAGCATATTCCCGCAGCAAAAGGTCCAAGGGAGAAAGCAGCCCTGAACGGGATGCCACTCGACTGAAGGGCACACACATGCATACTGCCACGCTCACTTACTGTCAGCCAATGTAGCATCCCTAGTAAAACTATCAGGGTGTAGTTGGACTGTAGAAGGACATGGAAGTCTCCAGAGAATCTCATAAATATAAGGAGACCAATCAATTCCTATTTCTAGTGCTGAGAGGTATAACGTATATATATATATACCATTCATTATACCACCGTCCCCAACAACCAGTTATTTGGTGTCACTTCAAAGATGGATTTCAAATCAGACTGAACAACTACTCCTATACCGTATGATGGGACAGGTCTGTTCTGCTACATTTTGCAAGTGTTGTTTGCAGAGATTATGAAAAAAGAAATAAGTATATATTGGTCTAAATATGCAATATTACAGAGGAGTATTGAGAGAAGAAACACATTAATGTTTCAGGGGGTGCAGAGGAGAAAAAATGCCTGGGGTCAGATTTATAAAACTTGCATATGCACAAAAGGAGGCAACTCTATTTGGAAATGTAGTCCACATATTTAAGTTGAAGAAATATCTAATCTGACTTGCACCCTCGCCCTTGCTGAGGAACTCATCATACTGCTACAGCTGGCAACTGCATTAGTAGCTTTCATTACAATTTTGTTCTCTTTTACCAAAAGCATTAACTCTACAGAGTCAATAGGCAGAAAGGAGCATGTTGGTGTTAGTAAATTATCAAATTCAAATGTATTCATTGTAAGTTAATTCATAGATCCAATCACTTGCATGTATTTATAACCTGCATTAACAGAAAATTGGTAAAAACGCAACTCGTATACATATAAATACGTTTATATCATGTTATTATAATTACGCAATAAAAGTGATTAACAGAAAATAATATGACAGTAAAAAGGCTATTAATATTAAAATTGAGATGAGGCATTCCTTGGGATAATAAACCTCTGAGGGGTCCAAAGTCAGCTATCATAAAGTCAGAGCGGTTAACTAGCAGCCCCCAGGCTTTATACAATACCATGAGTGAACGCTGGGTGATCTAATAAGAAATAGATTGAATCTTTGTATTGCCGAATCGAACGTCTCCCAAATCATTCCCACAGATAAACAAATGGCTGCTTGGAATGCACAAGTGATACGATTGCATGTGGAGGTTCAAAGACCTTAACAAAATCCAAATTACATTTTGATTTTCTTTCTGTTTTTTTAAATAGCACTTTTATCTAAAGTGAATTATAAACATGATGTTTTAATTGTTCCTATATTTATACAGCATGCACCCTAGTAAGTTAATCGAACTGCTCAAGGCCAGAGTACACTGCACATACAAATGAACTTCAGGCAGGTTTACAGAGAAGAAGGGAGAAGAGACATAAGAAACATAGAGTAAATAAATCTGTGTGCATGTTCAGTACAGGATCCTTTTGACCCGTTGTCTTCTTGTCAGCTATCCTCATTAAGACACGACAGAAGAAACTCTGGTGACTGGGTTGTACCCAAAGTGAAATAATTACTGGTTGAAAAAAGGTCTTTCAAAACCTCACCAGACACGTTGTTACACTGTCCACTGGTGGTGAATGCAAGAAGGAAGGTGGCTGTGCTAATTTCACTAACAATGCTACATAGAGTTACTGATCCCATGATCCTGCTTTTGGCTACGCTTCTCTTCTGTGCTGCTACAGGCTTGGATAGAAAATGTCATTGCCAGTGTCATAGTAGGCAATTTAAAAGATAATAATAATAAGATAAACAAAATGTACCTCTGAACTTCCAAGACTTTTTAGCAGCAACGGACAGATAAAATGAAAATCTGTATTTTATGTTAAAAGCCATGGGAGGCCGTTTCATCAGCCTAAGAATCAGACACTAAACTTTACTTGCAGAACAGTAATGGTTTGCCATGTTCATCTGCTCCAAACATGAGTGTTGTTGTTAGGCTTTGTCATGGCACCTAAGGAATGCGTTTATTGCATTTATGGCGATTTTTTGGATGTATTATTTATAGTTAAGTCAACATGTATTTGGATGCAATTTTTGCAATTTTCTCTCTCTATACCACCACAATGGATCTGAAATTGAGCAATCAAGATGTGACCAAAGTACAGACTTTCAGCTTTAATTTAACGGGTATAACAAAGGTATTGCATTCAGCTTTCACAATTTATGACCATTTTCCAGTTTTAGGATTAATCTCACTCTTGTAGAGTTTTTCAGTGTCAGGAAATTCATATATGACATTCAGTTTTTGATTTATCAATTCTGTGGTTTGCTGTAGAAATTATGGGTCATTTTTGCCTCCATTTTGGTTCATTATAATGGCCGCTATTGTGTGAATCAATGGGATGGGTTTATAGGTCAGTTGAAGTTCTCTATCCAAACTACGAATATGGATATTGTAAGGGACAGCCGGCAGCCCAATCTGGCCAAGACTCCCAAGAAACAGAAGAATGGGGGAACGCAACTTCTTTAGGGCACAGCCTCCCACAGAACGTTAGATGGCTGCTACCCAGGATTGCAGCGGTGCATCATGGGACTTGGAGTTCTTTACCTCAGCCCTGTTTGGTGCTATGGGTGACACCAAGGGGTGCTGAAAGGACTAAGGAGCCCTATGGCATGGGGTTTCTGCCTTACGCAGAAGTTCTTACAGACCATGTGGGTGGAAGAACGAAGCATTTCCGGGTTGGTCAACATAAAAGGAGCTGCCTGCTTCAGAGAGATGAGCCAAAGTTGGGTGGAAGGCAGATGAAGCTTGCTGGAATTAAAGGAGGAGACAGTGACCAAGAAACAAAGAAGAGTCATTGTGTGCTATATTGTTCTTATATCTTGTGGCTGTGGTGGTGGGAAATGCTCATTTGAAGGGTTTCCCACATAATAAAAGGCTCTTTATGCTTTTAACTTGTGCTCTGTGTCTACTGTGTTGGGTCTGAAAAGTTGCAACGCCCCCTGGTGTCCACAATATCCAAAAGTGAACAACCCTTTTCCAAATACTTTTGACTACTTTTTGTTACAGACATTTCCTAGTTTGATTTTGTGTCATGCTTTGGTACTTTGCTCAGTAGTTTTTAATGTCTTGGTTTCAACCCTTTTCTTAAGTTATGTGAATCTACCAGTTTTACCAGTAAATCAATTTTGTCAGCTTTCTGGCAGAATACAATGTGCATCAAAGGATTCTGCAAAAATAAACATCAAATGATGAAGTGTGCAATTGCATTTTATAAATAGGAGAAATAACTATTATGGCACATGTAACTTTGCCCACTGAGCCAAATGTATATGCCTCCCCCAGTTATGGCATGATGTTAAATCCAACTTGAATTCCTAGAAGAAGAGAAGATAACCAGCTAAATAGTACCAAATTAAAAAAATAATAATAAATGATAGTTAACACAAACAAGACAGTAGTGCATCTTTGTGTCTTTAATAAATTAATCGTTTCCTGGGTAAGATTTCTTTATCAATCCCAAGACTGTCGTGATTGTAATGGACAGTACTTTGTGTCCAGGAGCTTCTTTGCTTATCTCTGCATTTGAAGCTTACTGCCTTCTACTAGACTGTGGTAATCACAAGCACTGTCATGACCTGGAGTATATCCCTAACTTTCTACTGTTTCTCATTTACTACTAACAATAATTGAAACTTTGTTTTGGGTGTTTTAGATGTTAATGGAAATCTATTTGCGACATTCACTTTTCAATCTGATGATTTTAATGGCTTTTATAATTAAATACGTTCTCCTGCTGTGCCATCTTGTTTTCATTATAGACGCAGCTATCTTGAGTAATTAGGGACACATTCACAGTGGTCACACCAAGGAGCACTCATCATCCAAGTTTGTGGATACATCCTAAAACCTAGCATTTAAAAGAGCCTCTAGTTTTGAACTCCTTTCCGCCTCTCGATGAAGATTTACATCTAATGCTTTGGCTTTTATTCCTATTTTTGGTTCCAGACATTCTCTCTGTGACTGTCCACTTACAATTTTTGTTTCACACCCTGGGTTGCACTGCTAAACCTTGTCTTACCAGTTTTGACCCTGGCTAGTTATTTTCACTATTAAGTTAAGACACATAAAGTATGTGATGCACCTTCTGTGTACGAATTTTTATTGATATAATCGTGTTGTCATTTCCCTGCCATTTTGTGAGCTTTTCCACATTGTCACACCTACTTTATTTATGGTTGCTACCACGTGTTTTGTCACGTGATAAGTGATTTTATCACCTGAAGAGTACTTTAGATGGTGGTGTGGAAAGCTGGACATCCTAACCTTTATGCAGAAAATAAACAGTTTTACATGTCTCATGTTTTCCTTTTTGATTAGGGAAATTATTTCTTGGCTCAATGATTTGACTTTAAGTTTTGACTGAGCCTAGCATTTAAAAAATTGAATAGCCTCTGTTTTTTGCCTTTTGCATTAAAACTATCATCTCCCAGCTTTATTATCTCAAAATTCCAATTAACTTCCTTCGCGTAACATTTTTTTCTCAAAAAACACACGTAAAAAGCTTTGATTTTTTTTTGGATTGAAAAATGACATTTTTGTTAAATCTCATCTTTCTACTGTAATATGTGCACAACACTAAAAGTACAGAAGTGTAGAAAAATTAATAATGATACTAATGATAATAATAATGAATAATAATATAAGCAGCACACTGCACATGTGTGAGTGATACAAGCATAACTTTTGGATTCACCAGAATCACTTTCGGATTCATTGTCTGTTTCAATTTCACTTACTGAAGACAGATTCACCTTGTTATCACTGCTGATTAGAAGTGTTTGTTTCAAGGCACCATTATAGAGGCTAGGAGAAGACACGTCTACACCATTGCCTGGGTATTGCTCAGTCCTGATGCTTATGTAAGACACGCCTGTAAGACACGTCTATACCGTTACCCGCTGTTGGCACTTTTACAGCCTGAGTAGTCCTGGGGTCTTACATGAGACATGTCTATACCGTTGCCTGAGTGACACTCAGGAATAAAGCTTTTAACACTGTTTTTACACCCCAAGTTATGCTAGGGTCTAACGCTATCATGCCACCCTTAATTCAACAATAATATAAAATGATGATAAACTAGGGTAATATGATGGTGTATAATAATGATTGATTTCTCACAACTCCAGACTACTGGATTCAAATTGCACAGATTCTCAATGTCTATGCATGGGTATTTCTCCAGGTGCTCTGGTTTTCTTTCCACATCCCACAGATGTGCAGTTTAAATTAACAGTTGACTCTAAACTGGTCTGCACTGAGCATCTATGAATATGCTTGTAAGAGGCTTCATCCAGTTTTTATTCCGGCCTTGTGTCCATTTTTACTAGGATGTCCTGATCTGAATTAAAAAAAAAAAGATTTATGTAAACCATCTATTGTTCCATTAAATCTATACTATTACATGCTGCCACTTGAGGTATTGCAGGTCGAAGAGTCAGCCGCTTGTACTCGACTCATTCCAGAGGTCTTTGCCAACAACCTCCAAATATAGCACTACAGGGATGGAAATATCGGTCAGTTTCTGCCATTTATTTTATTACACTGTAATAAATACATTGTGAAGGACAGCCGGGTCCCATGCCCGGCAGGGACGCCCCTGCTACTTATGTTTCGGGGGAGCCGCCATGGGCAGTCCAATACCTTCCCCAGGACGCTTGGTGGCAGCCTCCCTGGCCGACGGTAATTCTCCAACCGCCCACAGGGCTCCATGGGAGATGGAGTCCTCCGCAGCTTGGTTGGAGCCCGGGGTGGCCGCTAGGGGAGGCTGTCTGCTTCCCACAGCCCAGCTGGACGAGTCTTCAGCCCCACCCATAAAAGGGCCGGCCACAACCACTCGAGGAGTCAGAGTTGGGAGGAAGGAGACAAAGCTTGTCTGGGAGGAGTGGTGGAGAATTGTGGTGTTTGTTAGCTTTGTGCTTGGTGATTTTGGGACTGTGTTTGGGCTGTGTGGCACGGGGAAGACGTGTCCCACAGCTGAAGAAAAATAAAAGTCATTGTACTTTTTATACGTGCCTCCGTATCTTTCTTTGTCGGGCCAGGCGCCTATATAGCGCCTTTTCTACAACATGTACTTTATGCATTCAACATTTCATTTCATTACTTACACAGAGATTTTAAATTTATTCAGAATATTTGTTAAAGCATCTGAATTAGAGAGATGGAGGTTGGCATATTTTCATCAGTTCATTGCAGTTCCATGTGTCTACCTCTGACAATCGCACGTACATCACACGCTTTTATTTTTACTTTACTCTTCAACAGTGGGCTGAACGCATACTGCACGGCTGTTAAGCACCTAACAGCTTATTACAAGTCTAATTAAGAAAACAAAAAAACATGATTATATAAAAAACACAGTGTGGAACACTATAAATATCTTATTGTTTCAAACGGAAAGAATGCAAGCAAAGCAGCCCCCAATTAAATCGACAGCAAACTGTGGAGATGGTTCATTGTTTGCAATGCAATTTCTGTTTTACAGAGTAAATTGTACAACCACAATGTTCTGCATATTTTAAACCTTCTGCAGCATAGAAAATAAAATAAAAAAGTCTAAAATCCAGAAAGCACAGAAAATCAGAATTCAAGAAACTCACCATTCCGAAGCACATTTGAATGAACTGTGGGTTGCCCCTGCCTTTATAGAGCTTAGGCCAGGTCCTTAAGGTGATGGGCAGGTGGTCCCACCTCTTGGGGGACCATCCACTAAACACACAGAGCAGAACACAGACATAGGCAATAAAGAAGATAATAAACAAAAGTAACATTTACATAAATCATAGACTCAAAGGAGGACCAAAAACAAAACATAAATCTGAACCTGAGCCTTGGGAACTTTGGCTGAAATACAACAGTTGAGCAAAATCAAAGATCTAAAGAAATTAAGAAATATCAGGAAGTCTTCTATCAAGAACTAGAACTAAATTTAAACACCAATACTGTTTTTACTAAAACCTCAGGTACAAACGGAATGTGCATGTTTCTTTTTATATGGTGTTTCTAGTGACGGCATGTCATAAATTCTCCGGTCGTTCTAGAATAGATCATTATGTCAACAGCTGACACGACCGGTGGCTGTTATGAGCTAAAGAGTTCTTGAGCACACAGAGTCCTAAAAAATACTAAAAATGCCAACTACAGGTGGAATAACTGTCAAACCTTGGCTAGTTACACAAAGGGCAATGAAGGACAAAATGATTTAATTTACAAAAAAACTGCATTGTATCAAGAACCTCAGAGGAACACAAAGGCACAGAGGGTAATGCCTTAAAAAAGGAAGTCCTAATACAAAATCCAGAGTCAAAGTCAAAAAACAGAGCTATAGGTCACAAAAATCCAGTTAATCACAAAAAACGAAGACAATCACAGTAGAAACTCTCCAATTCCGTGAGCACATTCACAATGAACCGCAAGGAACTGTGGGTCTTTCTCAGCCTTAATAAAGCTGACGGGAGTCCCTCAACCATGATGGGCAGGAGGCTCTGCCACTTGGTGGACCACCAGCAGAACATACAGAACTTTAGAGAAGATAGACAAATAGATAAAAAAACTAAATGAGTAATAATATCAAAATAAACAAAGTAAATAAAAAAGCAACAAAAATGCCATTTAAATCTGACTAAAATACAATAGTGGCACTCATAATAAAACAAATATGGCATCGCAAAAATTTTCTACTTTTTCATTTCACCATAAAATAAAAAATGTTAGTTTTGCACACCTTGAAGTTCAAAAACCCTTAAATGGATGGATACTCATTGGAATTCTTTCCAGGAAAAGCTACAATAAAATTAATAAAGGCTGATAATCATAACAGTGTGATGTCAAGGTCTTTGTTCCCTTTATAAACAAAGGCTGTAAGATCACATGTTCTTCTGTGTATTTCATCTTTGTTTTGGTTAGTTTTGCCATCTTCATTTTTGCAGAATTATGGTTTTGGTGCGTGATCTTCAGGAACTAGTTTTGGTTAGGCAGTTAATTGCATCTGTCAATCTGCAGACAGGTGACAAAAAATTAAAGAGATAGAATACCATTACCCAAATCAAAATTCTGAACAGAACTCAGGATGTCAAAATGCCTTAGGAAAGTAAACCATCACTTTCTGAGATTTTTTACATTGTATTATAACTAGGGTGATGATTACTTTTAACAAACATAAGGGGGTAACAACCAAGAAATAAATGTCAAAATTTTCTATCTATCTATAAAAAGTCAAATTTCCTCTGGGGGCAAATAAAGTTCTATCTAAATGAGGTTAAACTGAAAGGAGATTGAAAAGGGGATGTGTTGGGCATAAAAACCATTACAATAAACTGATAAAAAAAACTCAAATTATAAGACAGAACTCATAGTTGTTACAAGACATAACATATGTCTAATGATGTTTGTGAGAAAACAGAAGACCAGGGGCCTCATGTATAAATGGTGCGTACACACAAAAATGTTGCGTACGACCGTTTCCACACTCACATCGCGATGTATTAAAACTAAACTTGACATAAAGCAACACACATTTTCACGCCAGCCAAATCCCTGGCATACGCAAATTCTCTGCTCTCTTTTGCAAATTGGCAGCACCCAGCGTCAAAGCAATGCTTTTGTTCCAGTGTGGTTTCCCTTTCTGTTTTAGATCCACATCCCTAACGTAGCTTTATCATATACACTGAAATTAACTGCATATTGTTTATTAGTTCAAGGCATCTGATTGTAATCAACCTGTAACAATATAATGGTCCACGGAATGGCCAAACTATTCCAATTACCATAGCTGCTTTAACGTTGTTACTCCCACTGCACCACCCTGAGTATTTATATCACTGTATCTGAGTGTGGAATCACAGCTCTACAGCAGCTGATCGGAAAGAGAATTATCGGTATAAAGCATCCAGCACACACTGCTTATTTGAACTGCTCACATACGACAAATGCTTCAGAGCCTTTTCTATACAGACCTCGTGGTTCAGAAACAGTTTCATCCCAAGAACTATAAATACACTCAATCAGTCCATCAAGTGCTCCTTGTAGAACTGTTTGTACTTATAAGTTCAATTACCTCACTGTCAACTTGTGATACAGTTATAATATTGCACAAATTGAGCCTCTTTATAAAGCGTGTATTTACATATGATGAAAGTATAATTTTTAAGACGAAATGCAGAAAAATATGTTTATTACATTATACAGATAAAATGTTAATATCATTGAAATAATCTATATTGTTAATAATTAAACATGTGAGGACACGGTGTCACAGCGCTAGCAACGAGCTGCAACCCGTTCAGGGATTGTTCCTGCCTCACACTGTATTCTTCGTGGGGCTGGTGTGACACTGGAAGGATAGATGGATGGAATAATTAAACACTGGTGTTCTATGCTTACAGATGGCTTAACATCTATTACAGAGCTGATTGTGTGGTGATTGGATATTTGGAGGAAGAAAGGGAATGACAGGAATTGGGAGTTAGTATGTTTGAAAGAGACAGTACTGCTGCAATAAATTATTTAATCGAAGGTCACGCACGGTGCAGCAAGCATCTTGCGTGAGGCAGGATCAATCTCTGGACGGGGTGCCAGCTCATCACCATCACTGCGCCACCGTGTTCCCATGTTTTAACATGCTGTAATAAGTGGAGACCAGAGACGTGGAAAGGTTTGGGGCAGCCACCCGTTTATTACGGTTTCCCGGCTGCAAAAGTCTTTGAGGCATTGTTACACAGTTGTTTACACAACAGAGTCCAAAACAGAACTGCCTGCCTAAGCAAAGGCAGTGAGCTTTATAGCACAGAGGGCGGAAATGATGTCGTCCTCTGGGCCGGAACTGGAAGTGACATCATCCTTGGGGCGGAACGGAAGTGACCTCATTCTTGGGGCGGAACCGAAGTGATGTGTCCTTCCTGGAAATGGCGGCTCCTGGTGGGATTTCCGGGTAAGACCTGCAGAGAACTCAGAAAGAGCGTCAGTGCACCCCGCCCCCCCCTGGGCAGATGTATAAACAGTATTTCCTAAGCCCTTAAGCTGCTTCCCATGCACACGTGTGTGACAAGACTCCCCTCAGCCCAGACCCGTCGGGTCGGGCGACCTGCACCGAGAGGTCGTGGGCCCGGGAGAGGGCATCGGCGTTGGCATGAAGAGACCCCTGTCGATGAGCGGCGTATACTTGTACTGCTGCAGGTCAAGAAACCACCTCGTGACCCGTGGATTCGACTCCCTGTGAAGGGCCATCCACTTCAGAGGTGCATGATCCGTCACCAGAGTGAACACGCGACCCAAGAGGTAGTACCGCAGCTGAGTTACCGCCCATTTGATCGCCAGAGCCTCTTTCTCCACCGCCGCGTACCTGGTCTCCCTGTCCAACAGTTTCCGGCTCAGGTACATAACGGGGTGTTCAACACCGTCGGCGCTTTGGCTCAACACGGCACCCAAGCCTGTGTCCGGCGTCCGTCTGGAGGATAAAAGGGGAGAGAAGTTAGGGGAGATCAAGATAGGTGCTGAAGTCAGAGCCCTTTTAAGTCACTGAATGCAGCCCCGCTTTATCAGACCATACCACCGTATTAGGAGCTCTTTTCTTTGTCAAATCGGTCAAGGCGCGCTCTCTCGGAGAAGCGAGGCACAAACCGGCGGTAGTACCCGGCCAAACCGAGAAAGGATTGGACTTGCCGCTTGGTTTGGACGGGCCAGGCCATTATGGCTTGCAACTTGGAACACTGTGGCCTCACAGTACCCCGGCCCACTAGGTAGCCCAAATATTTGGCTTCCCTCAATCCAAAGAAACATTTCTTGGGGTTGATTGAGCCCGCCTCTCCCAGTGTCCGTAATACTGCTGTGACCTGCTGTATGTGTTCCTTCCAGGTGCTGGAATAGATGACAACGTCATCCAGATAGGCAGCACAGAGCGAGTTATGGGGCGGAGCACTTTGTCCACCAGGCGCTGAAAAGTCGCAGGTGCCCCGTGTAACCCGAATGGAAGGACACGATACTGCCAGTGTCCGCTAGGAGTGCTAAACGCGGTTTTTTCCTTCGCGGACTCCGTTAAAGGAACCTGCCAGTACCCCTTTGTCATGTCAAGTGTAGTCAAGAATTTGGCTGGTCCCAGTCTCTCGAGGAGGTCATCCACGCGAGGCATGGGATAAGCATCGAATCTGGAAACTTGGTTAAGCCGGCGGAAGTCATTGCAAAACCTCCAACTGCCGTCAGGCTTAGCAATCAAGGCGATGGGACTGGACCAGGGACTACTACTTTCCTCGATTACTCCTAGTGCCAGCATTCGCTTGATTTCCAGTTCCACTTCTACTTTCTTTGCCTCCGGGAGTCTGTAGGGTCGCTCACGGACGATCACCCCGGGTCAGTCAATATGTCATGCGCAATCAGAGAGGTCCGACCGGTTTTCACTTACCACCTCTGGGACAGAGCGGATAGCTGCTTCGAGCTCTTGTTTCTGCCTGGGGATAGCTGCTCGCAAATTAAGGGAACTTACTTCAGCGAAGAGAGCAGGGCTGTCGGAGGAGGGATCGGGACCCTCTCCTTCCACGGTTTCAGCAGGTTTACATGATATATTCGCTCAGCTGGTCGGCGATTGGGCTGTTTCACCAAATAGTCAACCAATCCCTTCCTTTCCTTAATTTCGTAGGGGCCTAGCCAATGGGCGAGCAGTTTAGAGTGAGAAGTTGGTACCAATACCATGACGCGATCCCCGGTTGGAACTCCGGAGAGTCGTGCCACGGTCATAAAGGCGGGCCTGTGCTGATTGCCTCCTCTATATGACTTTTAGAATCGGTCTTATTGCATCAAATCTATCGCGCAATTGGGGATATATTCCAAAATATTAGTGGAGGGCTGTGCCTCCCTTCCCAGCCCTCTTTTAAAATATCCAATAAACCCCGGGGTTGTCTTCCGTACAGTAATTCAAATGGAGAGAACCCGTAGAGGCTTGAGGAACTTCCCGATATGCAAAGAGGACAAGGGGGAGGAGTTGGTCCCAATCCCTCCCATCCTTGCTGACTACCTTACGTAGCATTTGCTTGAGAGTTTGATTAAATCTCTCCACTAGGCCATCGGTTTGAGGATGATACACGAGGTCTTTAAATGCTTTATTTTCAGTAACTTGGCAGTCTCCTTGAGCGTTTCCGAGGTAAAAGCGTTCCTTGGTCCGTCAGGACTTCTCTAGGAATGCCTACTCGCGAAAAGACTCCTACTAGTTCCCGTGCAATATTTTTTGTGGTAGCCGAGCGCAACGGAACGGCTTCAGGGAATCGGGTAGCATAATCCACGAGGACGAGTATATATTTATATCCTCGGGCTGAGGGTTCTAGGGGTCCTACTATGTCAACCCCAATCCTATCAAAGGAACGTCAATAAGGGGAAGGGGAACCAGAGGAGCACGGTCCTCCTAGGAATTTGCCGCAGTTGACATTCCGGACAGGAAATGCAAAAGCGCGAACCTCCTCATTAATCCCGGCCAGAAAAACGGAGCTTAATTCGCTCTAATGTTTTATCGGGCCGAGATGGCCTCCAAGAAGGTGGGAGTGTGCTAACTCGCAAACCTGCGCCGGTAGGTCCGCGGGATTAGCAACAACTTCCGGACCTTCCCCTCATGTTCAGCGACCCGATACAACAAATCATTATCAATGACAAAGTGAGGTCCCTGTGGCATGGGCAAATGCGTCGTTGGCGTTAACGAGAACCACTGCATTCTTTATGTGTTTCAGAGAGTCGTCATTCCACTGTTCTCTCTTGAAAGAAGCCGGTGTTGCTCTAAACTGAAAGTGCAACTCAGAGAGAGGGTCGGTCTGACCTCAAGGGGCGGAGATTCCTCCTCGCTGCGGGCGCTAGTGGATGGCGTAGTAGCCAGCGACGGTCCGGGAGTGTCTTCGTCACTCTCTTGGCCTACCGCCCCACTCCCTGTCGGCTGATTACACGGTGTGGAAGCAACTTGAGATGAATCGTTGTCATCTATAACGAGGCCATAAGTTTTCGGGGAATGCTTTCTAAACTACGCCGTTACTATCAGACCAGTCTCGCCCGAGGATTACGGGAAACGGAGGATCCGGATGCACCGCCACGGTAAGCTGTCGAAGGGTTCCTCCGAGACATACGTAACACCAGGCGGTATTGTATGTGCGGATATCTCCGTGTATACATTTTAGACTGGTCTTCTTTTTAATCCACTGTTGCGGTAGAATAAAACGGCGAGCAACGACAGACACGTTACTGCGGAATCGAACAGCGCTGTTATCTTATGTCCATTAATAAGAAGCTCCCCGTATGTTTATCCGCCAGGGATTGCTAAGGGCACACAAACAACCCGCCATTGTCCCCTACGGTCCGCCTTGTTCCCTGACAGGTCGCAAGCCAGACGGCCCGGCGACTTCGAACAAGCTCTGGAATGCGTGGAAGGGACTGCTTTAGTGGGACATAGCTCCCGGGTAGTCCACAGAGCGGCTGTTCTGCCCTCCCAGGTTTCACAGCCGGCCTCTGGGTTTGCAAGAGCTGCAGCAGCTCGTCCATAGAATGGAATTCGCCCCAGGCCGGCTGGGCAAATTCCTGGGGTAGTCTTTTTAGCAGCAGAAAACAGGCCACTTGCTGCACTATTTGTAAGGGGTTAACTCAATGGCGTAGCCACTCACCCACCTGTTGCCAGAGAGCCATAGCCTGCTCTGACAGCCCTTTGCTTGGGTTAAACTCCCAGTTTATGATTTCCTTCACCTGCCGGCCTGGGGACAACCCATCGTTAACTGGGACCTTGGTCCCGATGGGCAGCTCGGCTTTCCTGCCAAGGAGAGCATACTGAGCCACTCGTGTGTGTTCCCCAGAAGCCAGCCCACGCCTGTGGGTCCCCTCTACATTCTCCACGAGATGGGTGGTCCCCACCGAGTTATGCTCATGGAGCAGAGCCTGCACGCGTCCTTCCTGACCCTCTGGCGCACTCCCGCCCGAAACTCGGCCCGGTACTCACCCACCTGGTTCCGTGATAGTTCGTGTCCCGGGTTCATCGGGACACCATCCTGCCGACTACGCCACTGTAATAAGTGGAGACCAGAGACGTGGAAAGGTTTGGGGCAGCCACCCGTTTATTACGGTTTCCCGGCTGCAAAAGTCTTTGAGGCATTGTTACACAGTTGTTTACACAACAGAGTCCAAAACAGAACTGCCTGCCTAAGCAAAGGCAGTGAGCTTTATAGCACAGAGGGCGGAAATGATGTCGTCCTCTGGGCCGGAACTAGAAGTGACATCATCCTTGGGGCGGAACCGAAGTGACCTCATTCTTGGGGCCGGAACCGGAAGTGATGTGTCCTTCCTGGAAATGGCGGCTCCTGGTGGGATTTCCCGGGTAAGACCTGCAGAGAACTCAGAAAGAGCGTCAGTGCACCCCGCCCCCCCCTGGGCAGATGTATAAACAGTATTTCCTAAGCCCTTCAGCTGCTTCCCATGCACACGTGTGTGACAATGCGTTAACTCCTATCATCATGAAAATTATATCAAGTATACATCTCAGTATTTTGATTATTCAGAGAGCTGCAATATCATGAATGTAATGGATTCTGTGTCCTGTCAGCATAAGAGAAAGCCCATTTAAGAAGCACGTAGTGATTCACACACAGAGCACATAGAAGAACAAATACAATACAAAGTATTTAACGTGCTACTTTAGTTACGATGGGATTTGAGAAACTAGTAAATTAAATGATTTTAAGATGAAGTTTATGATGTTCTACAAAATAAACTACATGATTAAAGTGGAAATTTCTAGATTAAAGTTGACATTTCAAGCTTTTTTCCCACTGTGTCTCTATTTTTTTTTTCTTTTCTCTGTACCCTGATAAGCTTTCATATGACACTGAGACTGTGGGCTACAACTCACCTTTTCTTGGCGACTCTGATATCAGACAACTTCTTTTTTATGTTTGGCACTGTTCGATTTTGTGAACTTGCGCTTTCGAGTTTCTCTGACAGTTTGTCACTTGATAAACTTTCTTTTGTTGTTTATACCACTGTTTTAACCAACAAATAGAATGCTTTTCTTTTCCTCCACTTGGTATTTGCTGAAATTCTTCTATTTTCCCCTGTGCTTTTGCCATTGCCTTTTCACAGAACGCTACGCTTAAGGGCTATTTATATTGATTTGCATATTGAAAGAGGAATAATTCTGGGAGGAGTTGGGGAGTGGCAGCAGGTGCGTGCACATGCGTTACTTGCTGACCAGGATTCATGGATTTGAAGAATGTGGAAGTTGGCATACGCACAGATTTATGCATCTTGATTTTTTTGTGTGTACGCACATTTCCGCTGTTGTCCATATTACATGTTTTAGTTTGAATTCTATGCATGACATTATGCACGAGGCCCCAGGAGATAATAATCCCAGGCAAAAAATATGGTCAAGGGAAAATGCAAGGGTCAAAATTTTGCATCTTGTTTCGACATTTCTTTGGCTTTTTAAAATAACAGTGTAACATTTTATCACCATATTTGTTTTCTTATGGCTGCCATTTGTTTATATGTTTCCCAGGAAACAACTTAGAATCATGTGATGTCATCAAAGTGACACGATAAGATGTCACAAATGCTCTGTCTCTATCCGAGAATGCGGATAACTCCAAGAACTTTAGCTCTTTATAATATTTTAGTTTCTTTATCCTTTGATTCGTTGGCACGTCTGCTTGACATTGACTTTTTGTTTCACATTTAGGATTTAATGAAAGATTATTAAATTTCTGGTTTTGATCTTGGTTTTCACAACTTCTGCTCACACTCTTCATTCCTCACTGCAAATTTTTTTTTTATTCCCAGCAGTACAACTGCAGTCATGTTTACAGAGTCATATCCTGTAAATAATTTGTGAAAAAAAGAAAGATGGAAACAAAATTTTGCTTTCCCAAAGGAAATCAAAAAAAAAAAAACCCCAGAAACACAATCACTGAGTATAAAAATATGAAATATACAACAACTCATAAAGACATTTGATTACAATACTCAAAACAGGAGAAAAAAAGCCCTAACCAAAACCAAACAACCTTTTCTTTACTCAAACAAGACCACACTTACTCACCAGAGTGCTTTTGCTTTTGTATGCAAAATTTTGTAAAACACAAACTTAGTGGATGTAGCATAAAATTTGCAAGCCCCCCTACAGTAGCAGAGCTAGGGTCCCCTCCCTGAAAAAAGCTTGTACAATGGAACCCTGTTTTATCCTTCCAATATTTAGTATTTTCACACATTTAACAGTTTTTGGATGCAGCTTTTGGACATAACACAGCCATTGTCTTAAGTCTTTCAAGGCTACAGTCTCACTGCAGATAAAAGCAACTCAATCTTCATTTTTCCCTTGCATCTGATTTAAATTTTTTGGCTACTCTAATTGTGCAACTGGTCCAAATCTAATATAAGTACAGATGTCTATCCTAAATGTTCCCTGCATGCACAAATTGAATAAAACAGTTTTGTCAGACAGATGCCGATGGCTGTGCTGCTTTACATTGTTTTAGTGCAGAAAGTTTATGAATTTGTAAGCTCTTGATGGGAAGGAAAAGAAGCAATAATCAAAACCTCAGAGCTGTTGTGCATTTCTTACTGCTGGTCTTCTGGACATAGAAACAAGTGACCCAAAGGACTGGTGAGTATGTCATGGGACAGGTTTAGATGCAAAAGAGTTGTTATGAGAGCAATGTAAATCCTTTCTGAAAAGATCTGATTCTGTATATTTTTTAGGAAAATGGAGCTGTAGTGTGAAGGTAGCCTTTTTTGATTTAAAAAAAATCAAACACAATTGGTTGTAAATTGGTTTAAAATAGTGGACTTGCTCTCACTAACACACTGTCATTAAAGAAAAGAAATAACAATCTAAAATAAAAAAACCCCTAAAGACAATGAACCCACACTGGTAATAATGGAATTCCGAGAAATTACTGACAATGATTCCTGAATGAAATTTTTTTGTCATCAGTGAAAACGGTACTTGTTGCCATACTTCAGACTTTCCTGCCTCTTTGTTGAAGTCAGTAACTATGCAAACACATATTCTAGGATATCAAATTAAATTAAACCTGTGCTGTGATCTGCCAGTTTGTTGCAATTCAGGGAGAAATTGCTATGCAGTTAACATATGAAACATTTTGAGAACCCAATGTTATTATTTTTTTTATTTTTCTTCAAATATTGTATATTGTTATTCCTACCTGGATTTTGGGCTGTCAGGATGCTCTGCACATCTTTATTAACAGACTCATGATCTTCTACAATTGCAATACAAATTGGTAAGAATGGAGAACAATGAAAAGAAGCTTGCTTTGTCGAGCTGGTGAGTCACCTGACATACACTAATCTCCTTATAATGCTCACTCGTCATAGCATTTTGACAATTCTTTTTTTCACTGATGATTTACACATAGATGTTAGCTTAAGTATTGTTTGAAATAAGCTTGTGCCAATTGCTTGCTTTGAGCAGTGCTTTGGTTATTTTCTTCTTCATATCACGATGCAACTCTTTGTTGTCTAATCACAACTTTTCAAGTATTACCATGCCCTTCTGTCAACCTGTTGGTTCCCTATAATATACCTGACTTGACAAAGAAGTTTTTCACTGTGTTGTTTAACCTAAAAATGCACAAAAACATAATCTGTTTCCAAAAATGTGGCTGGCTTTGTGGGCAAAACATTGGGAGCTGCAGAAGCGTGTGCTACACCACCATGTGTACTGTGAGCCACCATCATATATAGTTGGAACAGATGCTGTGACATCCTGTTGTTACATTCCAGAAGTTACATTGTGAAGATGTCACCAAAATAATGATGATAATATCAAGAAAATATTAAAGCATAATAATTTGATGACAAGTTCTGCAAAAAATCAATAACAAATGCAAATGATTTCTAACACGCAGAACTAAGAACCTGAGAAATGAGAAATCTAATTAAGCAGGAAACTCAACAAAACATGTTGTAATGTTCTCAAATCTACATCAACCAATTTAAAGTTGCAAGGAGGAAAGAGCCTGCATCAAGGCATCACTCCACCTGAATGTGGTAGGAAAATCAATCGCGGAGCCCACTTAAACAACAGATACACAGTTATCCTAAAATCTTCACATCTTCGGAACATGAATTAGAAAATCAAAGTACCTGGAGAAAAACCTGGTCAAATACAGTGAGAATACGTAGAGCATGATTTAAATCCACGCTGCTTGATCCTTGAGGCAATAATACTAACACATCCAGCAGTTCAAACAGAAAACACACATAAGCTTCACAATATAATATTGACTCTAAACTGCTGCAGCCCTCCATAGGCTGTGCTAAGAAGCCCTGCTATACAGCCTACAGTTCTCTCTGGACCCCTGATGGCAGAGAAGATCGGCTTTTTTGTATAATGCACTTGGACAATTGCACTGATCTTCATCTTCCCAATAATAAATATGACATTGCATTGGTCCAACTGTTTTCCTTGACAAAGAAGAAGTTTATTGTTAGGGGACTGTGGCTGTAATACGCTAAGTGCTAAAGAGCTTCATAATGCTTTCTTTCCTCCCTCAGTATAACAGGAGATTTTATTTATTCATTTTACTGGGACAATCACCTTATTTAGAATAATATGCAGTCATTGTACTGGAGCCAATGCCATGTTTAATATAACAAATACCAAATCATATTTGATCCATATCTCTGCTTGGTGTATTGAACAAGTTCTCCTGAGGCAATTTCATCATTTTACATAACACGGTAAGCATTCAATCCCATAGTGACTGCTGTTTTCTTAAGCGTAAAGAATTTCAAAGAGTACAGGGCCTTTTTAAAGCGTTCTTCTGAAGTGCATTTTTCATACTGGGAGGTGTGACTAAATATTTAGATATGCGATGTGGCAGATATCAGCCGATCTCTACTTTTCTGTGGAGCTGTACAGCTTTTAACAATGGATTTGGATTCTCAAAGTCTAAGCACTTTTAGGCAGACATTTATTGGCAAGTAGTACAAAGAATATAATGAAATGTTTTGAGATGTTGTGCCCCTGGTTAATGTTAATAAATGAATCCAAAATATGTAAAGAATGTTGTGGTGAGATGTGTTTATATATTGTGACAAAAGCCACTATACCAGCGCTCAACCCAGCACAGACAGACACTTGTAGGCAACGCCTTCCCCATCCCCACAGGCACAACACCGTCCCAATAAGCACAAGCCCACACAATTTTTCTTCTCTTTCTCTTTTCTCCACCACTCCTCTCCGGCAAGCTTCATCCACTACCATCTGACTGGCGCCCGGAGTGGTGGCTGCTAGCTTCTTTTATAGCCCACCCGGAAGTGCTCCAGGTGTTTGACCTGGAGTGCACTTGACCTGAAGTGCACTTCCAGGTCTGGCAGAAGAGCCGCCCACACGGGCTCAGGAACCACTGCAGTGCCCCCTGGCAGCACCCCAGGATCCCAACAGGGTTGTATTCCCTGCGAGAATCCGAGACACCACTGTCACCCAGGGAGGCTGTAAGATTTCTCAGCCATTGAGCCTTCATCCGAGTTCACATCCCAGCCTTAGACTCCATGTCTATTTGCAAGATGAGTAAGGAGAAAAAAAATTAAAGAGAAAGTTAATGTGCTCTCAGAACGTGAATGTACATTTCTTACCTTTGTTCTTTTTTTTTTTACAGCTTTGCTTTCATTGTGGAGCAAGAAAAGGCAACATACTTTGCCGTCCTCCAGATAACATTTGAGTGTCAGTAAGTTGTAAAAGACCTCTACAGAGCTCTGTCAGGGAGTATCTAAAAAAATATTCTCTGCAGTGCCAGTTAGCTAGTCCGAGGAATATTGTGACAAGTGCTAAGCTGCAATGGAGCTGCAAAGAAAAGGAAAGGAAAAGCCTACATTTTCTTATGGATCACAAATCTTTCCACTTCACGGATGGCTATGAAGCCCCCATGAAAAACAGAAGTAGTCTGCATTTCTGCTAATTGGAAACATCTGATGTTTGAAACATTTAATTCAGTGCAACATGTCCAAATATATTCTATATTAAGATGTACATCCAGAGCAGCGCTATGGCCTACGAACTCCAAGAGGTTTTTTTGAACTGCAGTTCTGTCATTATCTATGTGGAAGTTATCAGTTCCCCAACATCTGCTTTATTTTTTTTCCAAGTACCTTGTTTTTATCTCCCACATCCTGGGACTTGTATAACAAGTCAATTGATACGTTTAAATTAGTGCTGCTGATTGATTGCCGTTTCCTGCAATTCAGTTTTTTAATACAACCTCTAAATGTGTTAAATTAATTCCATTAATTTGACCACACTGCATACTTAATGAAGCAGTGCCAAATTAATCTACATCTATTAATAGTAGTGGCAGGTCACTGAAACTTGATTGTTTCTCATGTTATTTCTTTATAATGAACTTCATTCAGTAGAGTCCCCACAGGTCCCTTATAATACAGAAGCGTATTTTCATATACATGATTTCATATATAAAATAACTCTTCAAAGTGCAAAGAATAACATAAGAACAATTCAGACCAAACCAGTTATAGAAGCAGAGCGAATGAGTTCAATTTTCATAAGCACTGCATGTTGAGTTAGATTACGTTTCAGCATCATCACTTGCTATTATTCTACATTCACACATTATCTGTAAAAAAAAAAAAAATAGTCACATCGCACACTTTAGCAGAATGTCCAGAAGAAGATGCTACACTCAGTGTAGTCATTACTATGGTGATGTCTGCTAATCTAAGTCCACCTGTAAAAGAGTCTGTCGATGTATGTGTCTGAGTGGGAGACAGAATGTCACTGGGTCATCCCTGTCCCTGGAGACGAATACGTTTGCTGTGGAACTTTTTTGTTCGTCCATGGAGGAATAATTGAACTGAAACAGCACAGTGCAGGTCCAACCAATGTACGAGCAGCTAAACAGCAGATGACACAGTCTTGAATCTCTCAATTCCTTATACTCTACATTCTGGGTATGACGTTAAACTGCATCTGGCCCTGCAAGCGGTCCTCCAACTTGCAGGGAAATCTTGGTGGTTGGATTGGCACTCCAGCCACTGTAAAAAAAACTTCACAAAGCTCAGAGACTAAAGAAAGGACTTCTTTTTGCTCTCCACAGGAGTAGCTCTGCTGCAGCCGCCCAAAGAAAGGCTGCTCGCATTATGAAGAGAATGGGGGAAAGCCCTTGGGAGTCCCATCCCCGGAAGAGTCAACAGGGTCGGGTCTGTTGGCGATCAGAACTGGTGTGGTGCTGAGGCATCGCTGGCTGCACAGCAGCACTCGGGTTACCGAGTTGTTTTGTCGTGTAGTGGGTGCGGAAACTCACTGTACCAGTGCATGTTCCCCATCTTGACTTGACTTATACTCCTAAGCAGACATGGTATGTTGCTGTTGATTAATTAATTGTATGTGTGGATGCTAGGGGGCACTGTTGCCCCATTAAACCCAACAGACAGATGTCCAGGACACACGTTTAAAAGCACCAAGTATAATTTTAATTATTTTCTTAAATAAAAGTGCACAAAACACCACAATTCACCAATATCAATAATCACAATACAACAATCCTCCACTCCCAGCAGCTCCAACACACACCCTCCCAATTCCGGATCATCAGTCCTCAAGCATCCTGGAAGTACTGTGGGCTTTCGTCCTTGTGACTCCGAAGTCCCCAGGTCCTTTATGAGCTCCCCCTAGCGGCATCCACGGCATTCAACAGGGCTGAGAAAATGAACTCCTTGTCCCATGATGCCCTGAGGGAATCTGGGGTACAGTTACCGTCCAAGGGAGCTGCTACCTAGCGTCTTGGGGAAGGCAGTGTCCTGGAAAAGTTGCCCTTCTCCACTCTTCCAGTTCTGGGACGTCCTGGCCAGATTGAGCTGCCGGCCATCTATCACATATGTTACTTACTGTAGCCTACATTATAACCTACATTATTCTACCATACATACTCGTGAATAAGTTCTCCAGCAGATATGTCGGGGCGTGATTTTACCGTATAATGCCCGGTATTTTATAATCTAGGTTGTATAATCTGAATGCAGAAAACTCACTCTATTGGTCCAAAAGATTATGATATGCTAACACCCACCTGACAGAGTAACCATGGAGTACACTGCCTTTTTTTCCTATGTATTGTGCCTACGTGACCACACAGTAATTTCCGAACTATGCCGAAGCAAAGTTTGCACTGTTTTGTATTTTTTGTATCGCACACCCTCATACACCTTTATTGTAAGAGCACCCTTTATCTACGATGGACCATTTGATCAGAAGAAAATATGAAGCTGGTTTTAAATTAAAAGTCGTGGCAAAAGAAATTGGTAACTGCGGTGATGCAACAAAATTCTATGTGTCTGAGAAACCGATTTGAGATTGGAGGAGGCAAGAAGATGTAAAAAAAAAATTAAGTGTCACGTTTTTCAATGGCCGTATAAGTCGGGTTCTGATTTTATGATCGATTTTTTGGGTTTCAATATACACTTATACGTAAGTGTATATTATATGGTATACGGTAATTATAATTATACGGTATATTATACTGGAACCATTAAAACTAGGCAATAATCTGTGCAAATGAATCAGGCTAATATTTCCACCCATCTAGGCTGAAGGTTAAGATAGTTAAGACTTACTATACTGTATAATTCATAAATGTTACATTCAATGACAGTGTGCAATTTTAAACATCTAAATAAATAATCCAATCAGATACATATTTAGAGGGCTTTTTTCAGTCCGTATTTTGCTATTTAAAAGCCTAATCAATATGATTAATGTCTTGTAATGAGGTGACGCGCGAGGATCACACAATTAAGCACAACCTGAGCTATAATAGTGCTGATTGTGCACAAAAGATGAACCAGGATTTTCTGTTTGTTTGTCATTACTTTTGTTAATTGTCTTGCAACACAGAAGTTCAAACCACACATATTTGTTTTCCCAAATTTTATAGCAACCTATGGGGATTTGGGTTGTGGTGTTTGGTGGTCTTTGGGTGTTGTTTCTGTTACACAAAAGTCTTCAATAACCTAATTGAAATAAGTTAATATGCTTAGATAAGCGATTATTAAAATTGTTTCATATTACAAATTTATCACTGAGTAATTTCCGCTTTACAGAAAAATATAAATATGCTTGAAAAACATACAGTTAATTGCAATTAGTATGCAATTAAATTTGATTAAAGATATTAATCATGCGATTAATCTTCATAATTTGTTTTAATTGAACAGCAGCCCTTGTTTAAATTAATCTTTTGTGGCTGAATGTGTGCATGAATTATGTATGGACTGCTAAAACATGGAAGTGGATTAAGAGTGTTTGAAAATGGGTGGACGGTTAATATAAATGTAAACGTACAACTGCAAGCCTGTATCTCCAATATCCTTAGCTCATTTTCATGTTCTTAGAGCTCAACTATTTTGGCTTAAATCATACAAGTACTCCACAGATGAGACTGTTCACGGTATGTTCTGGAGCAACACTGCAGTCTTCTTCAGGGTGACTGGATCCTGAATAAAGTTGTATAAAGAAAACACCATACCACCCTCCTGTGACCCCTGGCCCCACAATCTTCTATTTAATAATCTATACTTGCAAACCCAGTCAACCATACATAATTCATGCCCATCCCCATCAATCATAAGTGGTGAACCATGGCCCAGGAGCACTAGAATAGATTTAGATTGTTAATTTATCAAATTAATATGAGCAACTACAGGCAGGTCATTCATGCAAATAAACAATTGATTTAAATGGCTTTCTCTTTTGTTACTTGAGGAGCATGATGTCACAGTGGATAGTGCTACTGTCTCACACACTGACTGTCAAGTCAAGTTTATTGTCATGTGTACATAATACAATGAAATTCTTGTGTGCATATCTACTTAAAACTGTTAACAAAATACAACAAATAAATGAATAAACAGTATTATTGACTTATGATTGGTCTTTCAGCAACTTTTTCACTTCTGGGTAGAAACTGCCTCTGGATATATTGGTGTGTGTGCTGATTGCCCTGTGCCATTTACTAGAAGGAAGAAGTACGAAAGGTGGCTATGCAGGATGGCCAAAGACTTTAATTATATTATTTGACATTTTAAGGCAGCAAGGGCTGTATATGACTAGAAAAGAAGGAAACTGAGTGCCCCAAATATTCTGTGTCATCTTCACAGCCCGCTGGTTGCATGATAAGGTCTGTTGGTTGGGAATTTTAAAACTTAAAAGGGAGAGAAGGATGCCAAGTCCTAAATTAAGCCATAAATTGGTCAGTGCCCTGGGTTCAGTCGCTGTCAAGTGGACTTGACACCTTCTTTCGATGTTTACATGGGTTTAAATCCATATAAATCAATCCCCCCCATGTTCTATTGATGTGTGTGCTATGTTCATTGGCTCAGTGAGGAAAAGGGTGTGCATAAATGGGCCCTGTGAGAGCCTGCCTTATACAGTATTTCATTCTGCCAGTACAGACTGCATGACCCTGAAAAGAATTACGTGGCTTTGAGAACATTGAGTTTATAAGGCCATTACTGTCATGTTTACAGAATACAGTATAATTATTACTTGGATGTGATAACACTCTCCAGTCCCATGATATCTGAGTTAACTACTTCACGTTGAGATGTCTTCCTTGCTTACCTGAAAAATTTCACTCAGAACACACAATGTGTCATTAAAAGATGAACAGAATAAGGAATTTTATATTATCAATATTAGGGTATTACAGTGTAAGTCGATGGAGGAAAGCTTAGCCCTGGACAGCCACAGAGTGAGCGCATTTTTTTAGATTATGTGATAAAGTTATGCATTTTACAAACATAACATCTTGTTATATTAAAACCAATTCAGCAATCTGAGGAGCTGAACATTTTCTTTTGAGATACGTTACCATGGATGTTGATTACTTTCAAGCTGATTTCATTTGCCTGCATTTCTTTTCCACCTTTCAGGCAGTTGATTTATGGTGCCTGTTAATAAATCAGAATGTGGAAAAGAATGACAGTGCACTACTCTTTGGAGGCATACATACAATAGCCTTTGACTCTTCATCTCAAACAGACACTTCACTTAGTCCTAAATGATATAAAACAGAAGAAATTTGCATTAAAGTAAAAATGTAGTATAATATACCATAACATCTGGATGGACTATGCGCTTCCAGGTACCCACTTATCTTCCAGCACATTGTGGAGAACCACTAGGAGCCTGGTCTACTGTACCTCCAACAAGAACCCTCTACAAAAAAAACTCACTTTTTAAGAAGTACGTGGCACACAAACAGGAAATCGTGCTAGTCCACCAAATTACCCCAGAAGCCCATTTGTAGGCCTAGGCTGGTCAGGTGGGAGGAGTTTGGGATCAGCAATATAACTGGAGCCTTAGGGCCGGTTTATACTTCACGCTCAGAACACGTATGCGCCCGCATCATGGTTGCCACGCGTTCCCAGCATTCATTTCACATGTCCTCTGAGCAGGTCCTCAGAAATTAACGTGACGCGTGCGCGAGTTGCAGTACCAGCAAAAAGTCTTGTGCAGTGTGATCAAGTTGGAATGTGACGTCAGAGTCTCTGAATATTATCTATATGTGACAAAAAGCCTCTATGCAGATTCTACGGGGATCAATGTGCGTGCTTCGCTGTTTGATGGATGCTTCAATGTGGTGAAGCAAAATGGCGACATACAGATGTATTCGTGGTGCTTTTATATTCAAGCGTCGCATATTCCCAATCATAATGACACGATACATTTTAAAAGTCTCACATACCATCTTTTGTGCCGTCTTTTTTTTTTTTGCAACTTCACAACAGCAACATAATGTATAGTGCTGTATTTGAGCCATTGAGAAAAAAATAAAGGACACAGTGAAAACGTGTATTTTGTGATTAAATTGTAAATTTCGTCTTTAATCTCGAAATGTCCACTTTAACCTCGTAATTTACTTTATCATTAAAGCAGACAATCATAAATGTCATCCCAATTTTTAATTCACAACACTGAAGTCGAACATGTTCTCACTGTTATAATATCTCGCACTGCCACCTGGTGGATTCGTCCAGATTTACGTAAAGTACATGCACAAGTATAAACACTACAATGCTTGCGTAGCAGGAGCAACCGTTGCAGCATGCGTTACTTCGCGTCGCGTGAAGTATAACTAAGGCCTTAGGCAGGTCGAGTGGGTTGACTGGTGCCCTTTGGTGTCCATAGTGGGTAGTCAGTCTTAGGTTTTAACAACTGGCAAGGAGCCCCCTTGGTGTCCATGGCTCATGCACATTTACTTACAGCACATGTGTGACAATGTTTTGTCCTCATCTGCTCAGTTCATCCCAGTTACATTATCAACGGTGTTGGGTTTGAAAGGCTCCCAAGAATGAAGAGGACGCATGAAGTCAGCCCGCACCATCGCAAACTTTTATGAACTCTGCCCCTAATAGATTGAACAGCTCAGGGAGATCATACAGACTTCACAAGGGATGAGAGTCATAAGCTGAATTTGACCCCAGCATTAACCATTGTGCTGTTATGGACCCCTGGATGCACCCCAGCAATGTACAGAACTGCAAAACAATACATTACATATTGCTTGGTCCTCTGAAATGCAAGGTTAAGTAAAACATAAAGGAAATTCACTGAAACTGCAACCTTCCAGGACAGAAGATCCCCCTACCTTATTGTACCACAAAACATACAATCCCAGTTTCCTACCAAGACTGTCAGGGCAAGGAGGTCATAAATAGACTATGCAGTGGATTTGTACTGAACATCAGATGTGTTTGGCACATCCACTAAAGCATTCCAGTCAAATGACTCATTTTACAACAGTAAACCAAACAAATGGATGCCTCTACTGTTTACTGTTGTCAATATTTACACTGAGAATATTTCAGTAAAGTGTTTTCACCAATCTTTTATACCATTGGTTCTTATAAGGTTTGTACTCACAATAAGCTGAGCAAAGCACACCAGGATTAGGATTTCCAAGTATTTTTCAAAGAATTTCCTGATATTCCTAATTCAGCAGGGATGTGCGGTCAGGGGAGGCAGGTGAGGCTCTCTGTACAGTACAGTACAGATGTTAAAGGGAACACATTTCTCAATATTAACTGCAGTTCATTCAAGTTCTCCTTTTTATAGTCTTGTAGGTAGCAGGATAATTGAGCTCCCAGTGCATTGTGCCGATTCCAGCTGCCTTTTGAGACTGATAACTTGTTAAGGCATTTTTGGGACTATGAGGCATACAAAACAAAAGGAGATGATCTAGCAGGGACTTGAAGATGGGTTCAGAATGACTTCTCCTGTCTCTGGTTCTTTCCACTGTGAAACAATTAGAAAAATATACAAGTCTTTGCATAACCCCTAAATCCTTCCCAGGTGTTGCCTTCAAATCAGCACATTTAAGGCTTCAGATTTTCTACTCAATGGTACTAACATATGCATAAACGTTTAAGAGGGTTATTTGTTGTTCAAACAAACTTTTAAATGGGCAAGACCGATGATCTAAGCGAGACTCCCCTTATCTTACCCAACTCTCTCCCAGGTTAGCAACAAACCTACTGTACTAATCATAAAATAAAAAATAAAAAAGCTTAGTTCAGTGCCCCTGAGATCTCAAGTGCCCTACAGCCAGTGCAGAATATGCTTCATGGTAAATGTATTTACTTTTTAGTGACTGTTTGCCCACAGAACAATTCAAACCCCACCTCGGTATATCACAACAAGTCAAATGTGGTTAGATCCATTTTGAAAATATTACAAGCTTCAGTGTCAAAGACTTTAAGGTTGCTAACGAAATACACTTTACTAAAATTCCTTTAGTTTCTTTCAATTTGCCTTCACAAGGATGGAAATATCCAGCTAACTAGATTGCCAGCTTTTTGTCATTTTTCATTTTGTGAACTATGTAATCAGACTTTTTTTTTAGTGTAGACATCAAAAGCACACAATTAATGAAGTAACCAACAATAACATTTGTTATCATAAATCTAAACCTATAAATATAATGGGAAGGTCTGTGATTGCCAACAATTCAAGGTCAAAACCTGAATTTGTAAAGAATGGTAATTACAAAACAATAGAACTTTAATTGCATGATGGCAGCAGCAAAGATGAATATTTTTGCAAAACCATAATTGCAAATGAAATTTGGATGAATAAAAATTAACAGATGTTTTTGTGTTATTTTACTAAGTTATTTCTCCATAATATTTATATTAATTGCTTTGAAAAACTATTTCTCAGCATCCTACTGCACCTATGAATAGCACTCAATGAAATCTCACATCTTAAAGCTTCACTTTGAACACAGCTGCAGTGTGACCCATCTATGAATCGTGGATTGTTATGATTTTGTATCTTAGGAATTTTTTTTTAAAGTTATAATTTTTCCTCTGAGATTTATTTATTCTTAGGTTTAAAAAATATAGAATTCAACTTTATGCTCATTTTATACATTTATTCAATCTGATAGTAATTATTTTATTTGTTTTGAAAACCTGTAATACAATCTTGTTTTTTCAGAAGGTGCTGCTATTATGAGCTGCAGTTGCCATGATGTGAATATCTGTTGCTAGGGGGCGTGTCCTGGAAGTCGCATCATGTGACCGCATTAGAATGTGTCTCCCACCTTGTTGAAGTTTGTGGATAACATCTTTAAACATACAGTACAGTATCTCTGGCTTTCCACTTCGTTTAAAGTTCATGCAGTCTTGAGTCTTGCTTTGTCTCTTCAGCTTTGGTTTATGGGTTGGTATTTTAATTCAATAAAAACGAGTCTTCTGGTTTATGTCTAGTATTTTAGCTAAGGGTGTCACATTTACGTTTTAGTATTTTATCTCCTCACTTTGTTTTCATACTTCCCTTGCCAGTTTTTACCTCTGGTAGAAAACTAATATAGAAATACTTTCTTTAGTTAGTTGTCCACTCAGTCGCAAAGCTGTACCAAATACTTATGCATAATGAAAAATCTAAATTCCAGAATTATGACCTAGACCAAAAGCCACCACCATATTTTTGTGATTGGGTTCTTTAATTTTTCTGGTGCCTCCTTGAAATGTTTGGACCAATTTATACATCCTTCATGTGGTTTTTTAAGTCTTCCCAAGAAATGTATTTATTTTTAGTGTTACGCAGCAACAGAGCTGAAAAGGAAAAGAAAAAAGTGTTTGAAACTGCCTGCCTGTTATTCTAGGACATCATGATGTCATCTGTACCAGAGCATTTTATATTAGGAAATAAAATCATATATAACATTTAGCTTTGACATTTATTCTGTGATAATAGTTTACGTATAAGAAGTCTTATTCTGTAAACCAAATTTTAGGCAAGACTCTTAATGATTAACTATTTTGGGACCATTAAAAGTTATTTAATGACAGAAGGGTATTGCTAAAATGTAACTTTTATCTGAGTGCTCATCGGTGGAATTGAAATGTTTACCAGCCTCTGTATGTAAATGAACGTCAAAGACAACAGGAGTCGTTTACTTAAAGACTAATTAGACTTACTATGGACAGCCTTGCTATGGAGAGCTTCCTCCAGTTGGTATAAATAAAGAATGTCTTTGAATTTCATTTACAGTAATGACTCAAGACTTTTTTTTTTTTTTTTTTACATATTTTCCAAAACACCAACTTATTCTGAAAATGGCTGTTGTGAACTAGAGAGTTCCCAAGCACAAAGTCCCAAAGATATACCCAAACTGCCCACAAGAGGGTAGGAAAACAGTCAAAAACCGGCTATTCACAAAGATCCTCTGTTACAAAATAAAGATCCAAAGAGTACAAGCAGCAAAAGGATTTGCTTGAAAAGGCAAATGCAATTATGAGACTCAATACATAAGTCCCAATACACAAATCCAAAGAATGGTCTAAAAAACAACAAAAAGTCACAAAAATCCAGTAAATGACAAAGAATCAAAAGGTGCAATTAGCTACAGGAGGACTCATGAACTACTTAGTGCATTGAATGAACCGCATGAGACTGAGTTTTCCTCAGCCATTGTAGTTCTTTGAGGTGATAAACATTTGGCTCCACCTGGGGGGTTGGACTCCCATAAAACACAAAGAACATAACAGAAGATGCTTAAGACACACAGAAACAAAATAATCCATGCTGGTAAAATAAAAAAAAACAAACCAAATAGATATTAAAAACAGCATTTGAATCACAGCCACGGAGGGAACCCTGGCTGAAACTCAACAATGACATTGATGGTTGCCATGACAAGGACTGAATTATCTGCGGTCGCACTACATGTGATGTAATTGACGTGACCATATGAACATCGGCATGCCGTTTACTTTGTATCTGTGACTGGATAAACCTTGTGGTAATTCTTGTGATTGTTTCTTTATTGCTTTTCTGGTTTTTAACTTACTAGTTGAAATACCCGCCGTTGCCCGGGAGGAAAAAAGCTTTTTTTTTTAAATTGTTTGAGTAAAATATAGTTTGAAAAAAACCACAACTTGATATATTCATTTTTGTTTTTGTGGTGTAGTAATAAGTTTCAACATGCAGAATTTTTAAAACACGAAAAAAAGTCAATTAAATTAATGTTATTATTAGGTTGATTTAATTCTGTTACCACTGCAACATTGTTACAATAAGACTAATACAAAACGAAAATGTAGTTAAAAAAATATTAAACGACAAATAAATAATGCTACAGATTTATCATGATAAAACTGTCGCTTGATTTTACAGAGCACACCAGAAGCGTTCTGAGCGTCAACTGAATGATAACATCCATACAAGACCGCAAGATTTTTACAGTTTGCTTTATATATAAGACTAGCCAACCCGCGGCGTACCATACGTCACATAATCAGGCCGGTTTTTTAATAATTTTTAAGCACTGGGAGAAAATTAACATTTGAAATATCAGTAATTTAATAAATCAGCAAGAAAAGCAACATTGTAACAATGCACGGAACGAACCAACACACAATCGTCCATGTCCGAAAACTGGCAGACCGCAATCGCGCCTTCTCTTGCCAGACAGAGGGATGGGGGTGCACGGCGTGGAGTGTGGAACGGGAGGAGAGGAGAAAGACGTCCATTCAGCTCCCTCCGTCATGCTAGTCTGCTGAATTCTCGTTCAGTATGTACTGCCCGCTCATGTGCCTACCTCCAACTCGTCACTTGAGTCGTTGGCTGCTTTTCTAAATATAATCCACCAAGACACCCGACCATGGTAGTAGCGAGGTGGGAGGGGGGTGTGCACAAAGGGTAGGGACACAAGCAGTGGGAGTGTTTGAGTTGCACTTAGTGGGAATTCCACGGCTTGCAGCCCGAATGGGGTTCAATGGCTTACCTACGCCTCTCTGCGCCGGGTAGACACACGCTCAATGTCATGCATAATTATTTATTGAATGCTAAACACTTCTGGAAAGACACGGATGTCTAAAACGGGTTGGTGTGAGAATACAACAGTAAGTGAAAGAAAAGATGGAACTCTGGAGAGAGCAAAATACAACACAATAGTGAACCCGCGGCATAACAAACGCCGCGTGGCTCAGACGTGCATGTGGACTCTTACCACAGACGAAAGGGACTAACTGGGTGGTCGGTGAGATTTTGCGTCCGGCCAAATAGAGAGCGAGGGTAGACGCCAGCCGGTGAAAAACGACTGTTGGTGGGCAGGGAAACGTCTTCCGTGTTCCTGCAGGAGCATCTAAGAACACGCATGTTTGTCGCGGATGCGAATTGCTGTATGTAGCATGTAAAACAGTTTGCTATGGTGCATGCGGCCGTGCGTTGTAACCGAAAACTCGGTTTTTAAAAACTGCTTACTTCATTGTGTTTTAACCTCAGTTGTAAAGGATTGTTTTAAGGATCCCATGGGATACCCCTCGCAAACCGTTTCACATGCTGCATATGGCGATTCACCTCCGCGAGAAACATGCCTCTATGCACAGTCAACGTAGCTCGGAGGTGCATGACATGCACATGACATTAACCTGACCTGCACTGCATGTGGCCTCTACGACAGATGAATATAAATGACGCCATTTTTTCTGTGTCCTTGCGTCCGAGTTGGTGGTCGTGGCCCTGCGAGTTGTCGTCGTATCCAATGGTCTTGGAGTTGGTGGGCGTGGTTCCTTCCTGCGTGCGCCATAGGTGTCTCACTCGTCGGCGGCTTAGTGAATCCACGCCCATGGTTGTCTTGCATTTCCATGGGTGTCTTGCCTTAGTGAATTATATATATAGATTGTGGCTAATTCTTGGAGAGGTGTTCATTGGAAGGTGCTTTGTGGAATAAAAACTCTTTATTGTATTTATATTCTTACATTGTGGACTGTATTGCTATATCTGGAGCTCTCTGGCACCCCCTTGTGGTTACTAAGCATCAACTGGATGATAACATGTATATACAAGACCGCAAGATTGTTACAGTCTGATTGTTTCCTGGTTTTCAGTCCTTACACGTCTTTGGCTTACAGCTTTCTCCCGGTCATTTACAAAAAAATACCCTCAATGTCTTTTAGCCTGAAAACTTATTATCCCTTAGCTGGCTCAACTACACTTGTTTTTGGACTGATACCAAATAAAATGTAAAATGTAGAAAGCTGTAAATTCCAAATGTCTGAATCTCAGTTGTCACTGCTGACCCAATGTAAATCAATCCTTAAGACAAAAGAGATTTTTTTGTCATTAGCCGACTTTCTGTCTCAAAGCTCCACCACGTCCTTCTTACCTAACATTCATTTACCTTTGAAACTATAATTACATGTAGGGTACTGAGGATTATTGTGAGCATGGAAAGGTCACCAGGAGATGATAAGTAGCAAGGAAATGTGATGAAAAGGCAAGTAGAGGTCAAAACAGCAGAAAAGTCAAAATGAAACCAAACAACAGGATCAAAAGGGGCAAAATGAAGTTAAAGTTAAAATCAGAACACCAGAGAACACTATGGCCTACTTGAATATAAAGCTAAGCAAACACTAAAGAATACTTTTTTTTTCATCCACCAAGGCATACCTACTACAGCTATTATATGTTTGGAGCGACCTTTAAACTGTTGCTCCAAGGCACACACCCCGCAGAACAGAATTGTGAGAGAATTGCTATAACAACGTAAGACACCAAAAATGCTGACACAGCGGTGCCAAAGGAAGCAAAGATGGCATCTCAGAATAGTAAAGATACAGATAACAACTTGTTGCATCACAAAATGGGACAAGGAATTGGACCAGCAAAGGACTGAGAGGGGTAGAGAGTGTCACATTGGAAATAATTGGCAAGAATACACCTCTGAATGCTGGTGTGCATTCAAAGTTACTGCTGACATCAGTTGGCTTACTTTTTATTATAAGAACATAATTTTCTGCATAAAATATGGTCCAAAAATGTTTTTTCAGTGTATAGGGCCAAACACCGTGGTCACAAAAAGCTTGATGTCTTGGATAACTAGATATAAACACAAGTCAAAGAGCAATATGTGGGTTTTTTCCCAAAGCAGTCAGTATAAGGCACCGGCCAAAAAAATTTAAGTGACTTTAAAATATTCGTATGTGATTGTTATGGACACAAAAGACTATAAGAGTCATAAATTGTCATCTTTATAAATTGTTATCTACTAAAATAGGACAAATACAAATCCTCAAAAAAATACAAAAAAATAAAAAGCCATCTAAAAAAGCAATCCTATCATGCACAAGTCCTAAAACACTAGCCACCATTACATCCAAAAAATAAGGGCAATAAGTCATAAAAACCAGGAACAGCCAAAGAAAACAAGACGACATACAAACTGCTCCAGAACCCCGATAATCCACTGCTGAGATTCCCCCACTAGCTCAATGTATAGCAAGAGGGAGATTCCAGCAGCTGTGACAACAGCTCAGCCCCGCCTTCTGGGGCTCCACCCACAAAGTAAATCGAACTTAAAGGCATTTAATGAGATAGTAAATACATCTTAAATCATAAATAAATGTAACAGAAATTACAGAGAAATATGAAATGTAACAATTAAAAAAAACAAAGCTAGGAAATAAACTCTGGCTAAAATGTAACATGTGTTTTTCACAGTGTTAAAAATTATTAGCATCGCTACCATGACACCATTTTATTTTTCATATTGGTATGTTGTTTTTGTTATTTGGTTGCTATATTGTTATGTGAAAATGTTTCTGCAATTGTTGCCTGTTTTCTTTACTTTAAACAATTCAATTATATGGGGTTACCAAGGTAGTACCTCAAATCTTTATTGTGGTCTTGTCTGCTTTCTTACACTTACATTTATTTTTGCTCCTCAATTTGCTCTGCTTTTTGACCAGGATTAACATTTTTTAACAATTTGACTCCGGTTTACATGTTTCTTTTTCATTTTTTTTTTCTTTTGATCTTTGCCACCTTTTCCTTGCTATGATTCTTGTTTCAGATTCTGTGCTAGTTTGCCTGTTCATTTGTCTTTTTGATTTTGCCCCCTTGGTTACCATGTTGTTTTCTGATGTCTTCTGATTTTATCTCCACTTAAAAGCTATTGGCATTTTACGCAGTCAGCACAAGTGCATGGCAATGCACACTCAAACGTACACATGGGGACAGTTTAGATTTGTCAGTTAACCTAACACAGAAGTGTTTGAAATGTGGGAGCAAGACTGGAGTATGGACATGTAACTGATGCCAAACTACATCCACAGAAGATGGGCCTGCAGTCTGAATCTGGTACACTGGATCCATGAGGCAACACTACACACCGTGACACCCTCTTCTACAAACTAAAGGTCTTCAATTCCAGCCATTCTTTTCTACTTATACACTATTTCACCTAACTGAACCCGTTAATTAATTGCACGATAGTGATAACATTATTTAGTTTTTATTAGTGCTGGGCAGCATTAAAATTTTTAATTACGATTAATTGCAGGCAATTACAACAATCACATTGTTATGTGTAAAATTCAATCATGAACAAAAGCAGTGTATTGTACGTATTTGGTTTGCAAACACTTTAAACAAGTAAGGTGTTTTTTAACAGCAGTATTCCCTTTACATGGTAGCAGTTAAAATATTTCTTGTAAATCTAAACTTAAACTTTTTATCTACTTTGTTAAAGAAAAACAAGTTACCCTCAGAGTCCAGAGCCACAATCACAACAGGCACCTTCCGAGCAACAGCAAGTTAACATTTATAAATCTGTTTTCTTTTTTATCTGAACAGATACCAGCAGAAACATTTTCTTTTATCAGGGAGCAGCATGAACAGTTTATGTTCAGTAGCAACTCTTTGAGTAATATTTTTTCCAAAAACCTGAAAAGTACACAAAGCAATAGTTTCACACATAAATCAACATAAAACGTCTGTTGCTGCCTGTTGTGCCTGCTGTCGGTGTCTTTCTGCGGCTAGCAGCAATTCACAGTGGGCTGGCTGCCTGGCTCTCTCCGTGAGACGCAATATGATTTGTACCTCCGGTCATCGTAATTGTCTGTCCTCCTACGTGAACGTTGCCATAGGTGCATCAGCTACACGAACGTGTTCAGCACCACTGATGCCGGTACCTCAGTTTCGTTTTCGATCTACGTCTCCAGATCACTTGCATCAAAATCAGAGTTCGACAAATCAGAGTCCGATTCAGCGATAATACGAAAAAAGTCATCCACTGATTATTTTGCTTTGAGCATTAACTTTGGTATCTCTCCACATGCCATTTTAGAAGCTGTGTGGTCTTCGCTACTCATGCACGTGCAAGAAATCGAGGTCAAATCAATAAAGCTAACTTTCCTTCTAGCAAAAGCGTATCGAAAAGTGCTGTAACAAGAAGATCACAGATCTCTATCGATCGCTAGCGAGACTGAGGCTTTCAAAATAATAATAATAATAACAAAAACTGCGTTGACGCATGATAAAATTATTGTTGACATTAAATAATAGATGACTTGTAACCTGTTATCTTGCCTAGCCCTAGTTTTTATTGATACTGAAGAGCATCATCATTAAATAAAATAAAATTAGCATAACACATAATTCTCAATTTGCTAGTTCAAGGTTGCTGGCAGAAATTTGGTGCAAAGCATGAACCAGCCCTGGGTAGGAGTGAGTTGATCGCAGAGCTTATTCAAGCACATAGTCACACAGACCATTTAGAATTAGCCAATCACCCAGCAAGCCCATCTTTAGACATGTGTCATGAAAAACTGAGTTCCATGAGGAAAATCCATGCAGAGACAAGGAGAATGTGGGATTTGAATCCAGGCCACGAATCCATGAAGCACTAAACACTGACTGCACCATTATAATTAATGTTACGGCTCAAAGTATTCATTTGCTTGATTTTCAAAGCACTTGTTTTTTTTTAATAATAATGAAAGGGTGCATATTAGAGGAACTCACATCCCAAATTCCTTTAATGAACAGAGGGAATTCAGTGATTAATGGAGCTGCTTCTGAATGCAACATAAAAATCAAACTGCTTATGCATTTCTGTACATCTCCAATTTTTTTGAGTAAAAAAAAAAAAAACAATTCATTCAGGATTCAATTTTTTTGTGTTTGGAAGAACAAAATCTGAAATCATCTGCTAATGTGTATATTATATTTATGTGCCAATCTCCGAGAGAGATTTGATCTCACATCCTGTAAACCTGTAATCTAAACAAAGACGGAAAATGCCGCATTTCAAACAATAAACTGCAAGGATGAGGTCAGGATGGAAACTTTAACTGCATGTATCAAGGGATATTAGGCAAAGAGCTCGGCAAACACAGTAAAGGACAGCAAACAAGATAAAAGGAAAGCAGATAAGGAGCTGATAAAAATGAATCTCCCTGGTAGAGAAACTGTAAACCATTTCTACAGTCTAGGAAGAGAAGACTACACATAAATAAATACAATGTTATTTTTGCTTAATTATATGGCTAATGCACACTGTAAATTGAGATCTGCACCAAACAGGCACAAGAAAGATGAAGTCAACCACAAATTTCAGAAGCAGGTATGTAAATAATCGCCCCTTTAATGATGTAGCAGAATGTGCCCCATAACTGGCACTGATTTTGTTAGCACAGGAGGCAAACAGGCAGATGCAATTAAAATGCATAAATATCAAGGGATAGAAATATAACATTATTATAAACTAGCTGTATTACCAGACAGCTAAGACAGATTGAAATCTAAGTAATCGATGTAGACCTCAGCATTAACGTTTACAGTTCATCATGCAATACACGTCTCTGATTTGGAAAAACACTACTAATGTTGATGATGCCCCATCTATTGGAATGACAAATGCAATGCATGTAATTACTAAAATGCTTGTGATGTGCAATCTTTGGCTTGACAGAGACATAGCAACCGGATGGACACACAGACATGTATTCTTTTTTATGGTGCATTTAATTTTACAGTAATTGTTAATAACCTCTCTTCCATCAGTGCCACGTCCTTTCACAAACAAGTTTGCTATCATCTCAAAAGCTAACCCTGTTTGCCTTAAGCCGACATCACATTACAAGACTTTTAGTCAGAGGACATGTCAAACTTACTATTGCTGAGCTTGTCACCTGTGAGATTCCATAACTGGAAATTACAAATTACAATACTTTGTGATGACTTTTCAGCCCACTTTCATTTCCTTCAAACCAAATAATGTGCTACTTGATAAAACTAATGCTGTATGAATGCTTTACAGGTACGGCGGGTTCATTCACAAACTGAGCACTTTTTTCTTTCTTTCTTTTCTAAATTCTGTCTTAACACATAAAACATGAGACATAAGACAGACAACCCCTAATTCACACTGCAGGATACAAAATAACCATTCTCCTTATTCCTTTTACCTGCTTTATATACAGTACATTGTACTTCTGACTGAGCATTCATTGGTTCTCATCTCATGCACAAACAGAGTCTTCCCCTTTGACTTATGACAAATCAAATTAAATCTGTTTGATTATGTTGGGGTGAGTCGCAGACTGGCTGTATGGAGAGATTGGTGTGGCCTGCTGGGGGGTGATCAGCTCTCCAAACACCCGACACAAACAGATATAGACGCAAGTTCTTTCACACTCAGGCTTTTATTCAGATGTGGGAAACACTTCCTAATAGTTTCCCACCTGCACAGCACAGCTACAAAAGCACAAAGTATACCCCCCATTAAATACATAAATGGCACCATATTGAAGACAAAGACTTGAGAAAGAAAATCATTTCTTTATGCAAAAATGGTCAAGGCTATAAGAAATTTAGTCACGCATTGAAAATCACCTGGAATACTGTAGCAAAAGTGATTCCGAAATTCAAAAAGGATGGACTTGTGGCAAACTCTCTGAGATGTCCAAGCTGTCCATGTAAACCAACACCTCGGCACACATGATTTGTGATATGAAAATTTAGGAAAAATCACCATGTCAATTCATCACAGTTAGCTAAAGAAGTAGAAAGCCCGTTTAGCATTTGGCATTGCCCATGTTGACAAAGGTGAAGACTATTGGGACTTTGATGAGACAAAGGTAAATCTTTTTGAAATGTTGGCATCCAAACTGTATGGTGTTGCAAAGGAATACAATGAAAAGTAATGGAGTACAATGAAAAATTCATGCTACCCACATAAAGCATGTTGGTGGCGTGTTACACCACAATGTTGGGTTGACTTTCAGAAAAGCATTTGATATGATGTCATGAGAGCTTGGGCATAAAACTAAATCAAGGGGTCATTCAGGGTGTAGTGTGTAGATGTGTGCAAAATTGCTTAAAACACAGCAAGCAGAGGGTTATAGTGTGAGGGACCTTTTCAGAATTGGCTGATGGTAAGAGTGGTGACAGACACTTTTATCCTAAGTGACTTACAACTGAGGTAAACATAATTAACTTAACATTAGGCTGGGGCCTGTTTGTTCAGTAACTGTAGTAGGGCAGGTAACAAAAGTTGATCACCACAAGTGAAAAGAGGTAATAATTAAAAATGTACAATCATAGATTCTAATTGATAAAGTAATTAAACTTAACCAACAATATAAAAGAACATAAAGCATAGTTTTCTCTCTTCAATCAATTAGACAGATATTCACAGAACAGATGGGTCTTTAATTACTTCTTAAATATATTGAGGGAGGTCAGCAGTATAAATGGAGGTATGCAGCCCATCCCACCAACTGAGAACTACACAGGTAAAGAGTCTGGATTGAGACCTGATACAACACAGAGGTGGCATCACAAGATGTTGTTCACTGGCAGACCTGAGTGGGTGAGAAGGAGCATAGTACCTAACCAGTGTCTTCATATACTCAGATGCTGACACATTGACTACTCTGTAGGCAAGCATTAGTGATTTGAACTTGATGTGTGCTGCTACATGGAGCCAATGTACCTGAAGAGAGGAGTGACATGTGCCGGTCTCAAATGGCTAAATACAAGATGAGCCACTGCATTCTGGATTATATGCAGTGGCTTGACAGATCATGCAGCTACTTCTGCCAAAAGCGAGTTACAGTAGTCCAGACAAGACCAAAGCCTAATCCAGACGTTGTGCTACATATTCCTTCAGATAAGGTCTGATCTTGGGGATGTTGTACAGCATGAATCTGCATGAACGAAAGACAGCAGAAATGTGTTGAGAAAAAGGTATCTGCTCTTCAATCACCACCCTAAGGTTACATACAGACTTGGCATGCGTTAGCGACAGTGAGCCAAGCTGTACAGACATGGGGAGTTGAACAGACTGGCTGACCATGAACACAAGAAACTCAGTTTTTGGCAGGTTGAGTTGTAGATGGCTCTTCATCCAGGTTGAGCTATAAGTAAGAAATACGCAGACTCTAGCTGATACCGTATTGTCCTCCAGAGGGAACAACATAAATAGCTGTGTATCATCAGCACGGCACTGATAAGAGAACCCATGGGATTAGATGATGGAGTCCAGCGAGGTGGTGTACAAAGAGAAAAGTAGGGGATCACATGCTGCAGGTATCAGACAATTGCACTTCATTGATGCCATTATAAATTCACAGATGTAATGCAAAATACTGAAGGAGAAGAAGCTACCATCTCTCCATGCACTGGGTCACCGGGCACTCTTTCAACATGATAATGACCCAAAGCATACATCCAAGGACAGTGTTGTATTTCTGAGGAAGAATAGGGTGAAAGAGATTAATTGGTCATTGGATTCATGTCACCCAACCTCAACCCAAACACCTGTGGGGAGTTCTGAAAAGTCAGGTTGAGCATCATTTTACATCCAGCGTCCAGTCTCCAAGAATGGAGAAAGACAGATGTGGCAGTATGTCTCCAATTTGTTTATTCTATGTCTTGAAGAGTTGGTGCTGTTCTTAAAAATCATGGAATCATACAAAACATTAGATTTGGTGGAATTTGTTGTAGTGTATATTAATTTTAGCAACACCTAAATTGAATACAATTTATTATTTTTTTTTATCTTAATGATGTTGATGAAACAAATTTTTAATAAAATTCAGTTTTGTCAAAATTCTGTTAAATGTTTTGGTGTTCACTAAGAAATTAACAAAAACCTTAATTTTGAAAGTGACACAACATGGCATTCTTCGACTTCCTTGGCCCAGCTATAGAGGGCCAGAAGCCATCTGATGTGTTGGGAGTATGATGTTATTATATTTTAGAAATTTTAAGAATGTAGTTTAGTTACTTTTGTTTATGTAGCATTATAATTTAATTTTTGTATGCTATATGGATGTTAAGATCTCTTTGTTAATGTATCTTTTCATTTTGTAAGGTATGAATTGACCACTTAAGTATTTTGATGTGTTTGTTAAGATAAGAACTGGTTCGAACCAGCTGATTAAGCAGAACCTTTTACACAAGCGCCAACTATGATAACCAAATGGTGACATCTGCTGGTTTCAAAGGTTAGTATTAGGAAACTGTCAAGCACATACTTAAGGATCGTTTTCAGGGATCTTTGCAAGTAAGAAATTCCACCCAAAACAGAGAGGGGTGTCGGCTCAAACACTTCTTTCTTAATTTTGTTTTTTCACCTCGCTTCCACTTCAACACAGAAAGCCCCACACCTTCCTGGGCGCTATAAAACATTACTAGCCACTAGAAGTGGTGGTTCAATCTTAGACCCATGTCTGAGATAGTCAGAGCTCTGCCTCAGAAGTGTTCTTCTCTACAGAGGTTATTTTGTTTCATTTGTCTATGACGTTTGTTATTTTTTCCACCCTTGTGTTTTATTTTTTCTTTTCTTAATTTTGTCATCATTAAATGGGGTTATCAAACAGGCACCCCAACTCTTTGCCTTGTCCCTCTGGCATTCATTTTACAAGTACACAGTGTGTCTAAAGGTTGTTGTGAGAATTACAAGACCAGGTGATGCAACTTCAGATAAAGTCTAAATAGCAAAAGGGTCAAAACCATAGGACAAAAATTAAACAGGCAACCAAGAATTCAAAAGGCAACATGTTAATCAGTAATTGAAGTCAAAAAGAAGTCAGAAACCAGAAAATAAACCAAACGGCAGGGCCCACTTGAATAATCAACTACCACTAACAAGAGCCAAAGCATAGAGTATATACTGAGGACACTTCATATGGTAATCGCTGTGACATTAACAGTGTGACAAATGGCGAGTGGAGCCATGTGGTGCATCCTGACAAAATAAACTGCAAATTGGAAAACTTAAGATAAAACCCTTGGAACAGACAAAGATGCATATTAATAGTGCTCAGTGCTTCAGTCAGAGGCACGATTTAGATCAGAGCAGCTCACAATAATCCCATAAAAGAAGATGAGTGTACCGCTTCCGGGGCCGAACCACAGTTTTAACTAGCTTTATAAAGTAAAATAATGAGGTGAAAAGGGCATCCAGGAACAGTTACCAAGAGACCTGCATATTGTGAGTTACCTGAGTAGCAGACACGTAACCACAGGAGATGAGAAACACCCGAACATCAATGTACATTAGATGCTTCAGTCAGTACCTTATGTGAAAACTACTACACATCCAGGTTGTATAGTCAGAATTGTCACATTCATTTACTTTTCTTTCACTTTTAGATAGATAGATAGATAGATAGATAGATAGATAGATAGATAGATAGATAGATACTTTATTAATCCCAATGGGAAATTCGCATACTCCAGCAGCAGCATACTGATAAAAAACATTAGATTAAAAAGTGATAAAAATGCAGGTATAACAGACAATAACTTGTATAATGCTAACGTTTTACCCCCGCCCTAACGGGTGGAATTAAAGAGTCGCATAGTGTGGGGGAGGAACGATCTCCTCAGCCTGCCAGTGGAGCAGGAAAGTGACAGCAGTCTGTCGCTGAAGCTGCTCCTTTGTCTGGAGATGATACTGTTCAGTCCATGATTGACAGGAGCCTGCTCAGCGCCCGTCGCTCCACCACAGATGTCAAACTGTCCAGCTCCGTGCCTACAATAGAGCCTGCCTTCCTCACCAGTTTGTCCAGGCGTGAGGTGTCCCACTTCTTTATGCTGCCTCCCCAGCACACCACCGCGTAGAAGAGGGCGCTCACCACAACTGTCTGATAGAACATCTGCAGCATCTTATTGCAGATGTTGAAAGACGCCAGCCTTCTAAGAAAGTATAGTCGGCTCTGTGCTCTCTTGCACAGAGCATCAGTATTGGCAGTTCAGTCCAGTTTATCATCCAGCTGCACTCCCAGGTATTTACAAGTCTGCACCCTCTGCACACAGTCACTTCTGATGATCACAGGTTCATGAGGGGCCTGGTCCTCCTAAAATCCACCACCAGCTCCTTGGTTTTGCTGGTTTTCAGTTGTAGGTGGTTTGAGTTGCGCCATTTAACAAAGTTCTTGATTACGTAGGTTCAATGGTGCAACTCAAACCAGAAAGTAAGGTTAATGGTCTAGAAAGTAAGGTTAATGACTATAATATAAAAGATCTAATCCTGGTTCCTCTGTTGATATACTCTGCAGATCCAGAGATAGACAAAGGGAGGGATACCTTCTATAGAGAAAAGTCATAGTAGCAGTAAATTCTGGATGATGTTGGAGCCTAGAACTGAGTGTATTACTGCTATAGGTTGTTACCTCCTTTCAAATGGCTGAGTGAAGGAATAGAACATAAAGAGAGAAGAGACAACATATAACCATGGGTATACCGGAAAAGTCTGCACAGCCAGGAAATTGAGTTGTCACCACAAAATCACTAGGGTTTCCAACTCTGAATTGGGGGAACTTCTATCTGTGTGCTGCATATAGGGCTAGAATTCTGTCCAGAATTATTTTCTTTCATTATGTCTGTTACTGCCAAGATAAGCTCTGTCTTCCTCCCAAAAACACTTTTGCACCTGTGATTGTTAATAAATGGCCATTTGTTTATTTTATTTTGGGACCCTAGGAACACGTCCAGCCTTGACCTGGCTCTCAAACACTCACAAACTGAGAGGACAAAAAACAAACAACAAACAACGTCCCTGACACACATTCCAATGCGTACAAAGTCCCACCCAATTTACCAAAATGGTGTAACTGAAACTGAGAAAATGAAACATAAGAAAACACTTGGCAGTAAACAGTAAACACTCACTATTAAAATTCAAACATAGTCCAGTGCTACAAATGCAGATGATGATCGTGAATACAAATGAAACCCCTGTGAATAGCATCCTGAATGAAATGTAAAGTTTTGCCCTACCGAGAGGCCAATGTAAATTAAGATTTGTAGTGATTGGGAGGATTTCATAAACATAGATGAAATCCTTTTCTGATATAGCAACACATACAAGCAGGCACAGGATGATCACATAAATCCACAAACTTTGCAATCCAAGGTGGTCGTATTTGTAATCCAAAAGAAGGTGAAGCATTGAATCATAGAGACACAGATGGTTGCGATTCCTTTCCGGTGTCTTTCCACTCCTTTTTAAAGGTATCACTTAATCATGTTTCTTTGGAATAATCCCAGCCCAAATCTGAAGCTGGCCAATAGTGCAGTACTCTTGAGGTTGCCGGAAGTGCAGTCCAACTAAGTAGCTCTGCTACATGTGAGTGGCACAACAGCGCCACTCCTTTTTTTACTTTTAAATTACTGTAATTACACATCAACCAAATTAAAGTGAAACACTGAAAACAGACTAACACTACTTTCCCTTAACATGGTCATCAAAGGTTGTTACAGTTTAACTTTAATTTACCCATTCTTTACAAGGCACTCTTAAGCCTGGTTGATATTTACTGTGTGAAGCCAGCATGCAGACCACATGCATTGAGCGAATGTGGTGAGTGTCCTAAACACATTTATACTTGTTAAGGCTCTTCGATCAGCTTGTTGCTCTCCCAATCATTTAGTGACAGCATTTGGTCAGTGTCACATAGCTAATAAGGATGTGAGTTTCTCCTGATGAAGAAAGAGTTTTGCCTGCTATTGCTGACATTAACAGGAAGAAAAGGAGAAGGTGGAACATCAGACCTATTGACTAAAAGGGTGAGTGTAGTTCTTGGAGGACCCACTTAATGAGAACATACATTCCATATGTTTTTGCATGTCTTCCTTGCGTTTTGATAACCTGTTGCATCGTATTCACCCCTTTGTTCATCATTCTGACAGCCTCCTCTTGAAACTCACTATTTTGGATACATGGCCCCAGCATGGTCAGAAAAAAATTCTGCATGCAGCTTGTTCCAAAAACGCTATGTGTGCCTCTAAATCTGATGTAATTTTCACTGCTTGGCCCTCACGCCAAGCATGAATGTATCAAGTATAACCTAGGCCTTTGTCAGTTTGGACTCACCAACTAACCAAACAAACAAACTTTAAAAATATAGCAGGACAATCATAAGTTCCAAAGGAAAAGTCATACAGAAAAGATGAGAACATTAACACTCTACACCAATCATCTTGTATATAAAGTATTGTGGGAAACATCCTGGACACAGACAGGTAGACATGGTTGAAGCACTCAACACATGTTTATTTACAACTGTTTACAAGTGACAGCACACACCACAGTGCCCCAGCACCAATCACCCCAAAGTCCAGGCCTCACAATCAATGCCTTTCTCCTATGGTCCGCCTCCACTCTCCTCCCAAGCTCTGTCCTTCTTCCACCCGACTCCAGCCAGCGAATGGAGGGAGGTGGCCCCTTTTATCTTCACCCAGACAAACTCCAGGTGCCTCCCGATAACCTTCCGCCGGCCCTCCAAGGTGTGGTGGAAGTGCCGGTTGTGCACCCGGAAGCACTCCGGGTGTCCTTGGTCTTCCTCACCCCAGTACTTCCGGGTGTGGTGGAAGTGCCGAGGGCCAGGGCTCCTCAGGCATCTGGGTGCCCCCTGGCGGTGACCATGGGCTCCTATAGGGTCGAGCTTCTAAGCTCTGTTTCCGTGGTCTCCAAAGCCACCAGGGCTATCACCCCCTTGTGGTCTGGAGGAGGCGTAAGCCCTCCGCTGGTCCTTCTGGGTGCCATCTCCAGCCGCTTGCCACAGTATATAAAGACAGTTAATTTTTTTCTCTTAGAACAAAGCACAATAGGATATGAACTGGCATGCTTATTTATTTAATCATAAAGGAGGTCTGCACACTGATGCACACCAACTATATCTAAAGATATGAAAACTAATTGAATGTGCTGAGCGCTATCAACTGATGACTTATCGTACATATACATAAAGTGTAACTTTAACATGTACAGTGGATTCTCTGCTTCTTTGGCTGAAAATGTTCATGTAAATCTCACAACCTAGGCACTTTAACCAGCAAATTTGAGTAGTCACTCAAGCTGAGTGGCAAACATGATGATTACCACTTGCAAAAATGATGGTGACACATGAAGTAGAAAAAAAAATGAGGGGCTGTGTCACAGAAAATCTTGAGGCTTTGAAATATTTCACTGAGAATATAAAGACATAATGCAAGACAAACCCCAAGGGTGAGGTAAAGAAATGGAAATATCAAAGAGCAAAATATATCCTCCAGAAATAATTACAAGGGGTTCACTTCTGTAATTCAGAGTTGTCTGAAATACAGAACATTGTCACAGACTTTATTCAGAAGCATGAGAAAGATAGAGAGGTTTTGAGCATGCACTGATACAGGATCCCAAACTAGGACCCGACGACAGCCATGCAATGAATGACACCTCAGCACCACACTAGTTCAAATACAGCTCTTTCAAAATGGTTTGTGTGGGGATAGAGGGATATATCAGGACAATGAATGCTGAGTAAATTTAAATGTACTGTATAAACTTGCGGATAAGTTCTCCCGTGGATAAGTCAAGACTTGATTTCACCATATAATTTCTGGTATTTTAGAATATTGGTCCAAAAGATTATGATATGCTAACACCCACCTAAAAGAGTATACCAAGGAGCACGCAGCCTTTTTCTTCTATGTGGATGTGGCAATGCACTATATCAGCACATGCTCCTAACCTCTCTCTCTCTCTCTATTATGCCTATGTGACCACACAATAATACCCAAGCTATTCTGAAGCAAAGTTTGCACTGTTTTGTATTTTTTGTATCTCACACCCTCATACACTTTTATTGTAAGAGCATCCTTTATCTACAATGGAGTGTTTGATCAGAAGAAAATATGAAGCTGGTTTTAAAATAAACGTTGTTGAAGTAGGGAAAAAAATTGGTAACTGTGCTGCTGCAACAAAATTTGATGCGTCTGAGAAACGAGATTGGAGGAGGCAAGAAGATGTAAAAAAAAACGGTGATCGATTTGACTTATACGTGAGTATAATATGGTATATATGTAAGCACATCTAAATATATATCACGGATTTTTCGCTGGTTCGCGGATTTCTGCAGACAATGGGTCTTTTAATTTATGCTACATGTTTGCCCAGTTGATTTCATACAAGGGACGCTATTGGCGGATGGCTTAGAAGCTACCCAATTAGAGCATGTATTACATATTAACTAAAACTCCTCAATGATATAAGATATGCTTCCCGTGCGGTGCTTCATTGTTTGCTTTTCTCGGTTTCTCACCCTCTCTGACATTCTCTGCGCCTGACGGAGGGGGAGTGAGCAGAGGGGCTGTTTGCACAGAGGCTGTTTGCCTAGAGGATACGGACGCTCCTCTACAAAATGCCGCTTTATAGCGGTGCTTCGGCATACTTAAAAGCACGTATTGATTTTTTGATTGCTTGCTTTTATCTCGCTCTCTCTCTCTGACATTCTCTGCTCCTGACGGCGCTCCTTTGAAGAGAAGATGTGTTTGCATTCTTTTAATTGTGAGAAAGAACTGTAATCTCTGTCTTGTCACGGAGCACAGTTTAAAGTTTTGACTAAAAGGTTGTTATTTCATGTCTAGAGGGCTCCAATAATGTTAACAGTGTGGGAGAGTTTATAAGGGTTTAAAATATATAAAAATAACCATACAAACATATGGTGTGTACTTCGCGGATTTTCCTCTATCGCGGAGGGATTACTGTATATATATATATATGTTCAAGGAATTCGTAGTCTGAATCACAATCTGATTGTATGGGTGGTTACCTACCAGGTAACGCTTGTGGTTGGTCAGCAAGTCGGCTAACATCTCCCAAGGTGCCCTCTTTCAGTTGTGAGAAGCAGATCATAGAATGGTTGAAATACTGTCAAATAAACAAACCACATGCCGTGGCACAACGCAAGAGTCTTCGCCTCTAGCGCTGATGTCTGAGGTTCGATTCCTGAGAGGGGGTGCAGTGAGTGTGTATGTCTGATGAACCCAGAACTAGGGCGGAACATCGTAACATGTGTCACGTACTCTTTGCATTATATGACAGTAAAATATATATAGGGCTTGTGCCTCCTCCAGACCGCGAGGGGGCGTCCGTTCTGGTTCTGTTGGGGACCACGGGTCGAGGGCATGGAAGCCCAGCCCTGTAGGGGCCCGTGGCCACCGCCAGGCGGCGCCCCGATGCCGGTTTATCCCGGCCGGGACGCCTTGGAGGACCAGAGGAGGGCGAGTGCCTCCTCCAGACCGAGTGGGGGCGTCCGTCCTGGTTAGGCAGGGGGCCTCGGGTACAGGGCATGGAAGCCCAGCCCTGTAGGGACCCGTGGCCACCGCCAGGCGGCGCCCCAGGGCCTAATTATCCCGGGAGCCTGGCACTTCCGCCACACCAGGAAGTGCCGGGGGGAAGACTTTATGTGGCGCCCGGAGAGCTGCCAGGAGGACAGCCAACACTTCCGCCACGCTGGGGCGTGGCCAAGGAGCGGATACTGGGAACACCTGGGGCTCATCCGGGAGCCTTATTTAAGGGGCCGCCTCCCTCCAGTCATTGGTGGATGTCGGGAGGAAGCGGACAGAGCTGGAGAGAGAGGACGGGAGGCGGCCAGGAAGGCAAAAGGACTGTGTGGCCTGGATTTGGGGAGATCGGTGCAAGAAGGCACTGGGGGTGCACGTGAGAGAACATTGTACATATTGTATATATTAAATGGTGTGTGGTGACAATATGATGTCCGTCTGTCTGTGCCAGGGCCAGCTTTCACAATATATATATAGTACTTAAAGTTTAACATATTTTTCGCCTGTTCATTTTACCTGAATGTCCAATACCAGAAAAGGAAGATCAGGCTTCCATCACCTCTAGATTTCTCATGTATTCTAGAGAGGAAAATTCTCAATTTCCCTTCTTGGCCTGCTACCATTCTGAAAACTTCTAGCTCTGGTCTCCATGAACTGATTTTTAAGTGCCTCATATATTTTTCTGAAATGTAATTGTGAACCCTAGGTCCCTGACACACATTCCATGATCTAGTGTGACATCCATGGCTATTTCAATTTTTCCATACAAATTATTGATATAGAGGAAGGAAGCGATTGTAGGACATTTAGCTACTGGTTAGGCAAAATCAAGAGTCAAAAATTTAAATTAGACTTTGGAGTGCAAACAATGAGGCAGCCTAACCTCAAACTTAAAAAATGATTAATGGGTCAAAACCAAAACTATTCCTTTTAAATAAAATTAATTGCCAATGTAACCATGGGTACTGATCAAATAGGACCCCCACAGCATTCTGAAAGCATATCATGTCTAGACTACTCAGACTTCTCATAGAAGATCCCCAATTGCTGTATGGTATATGTCAGACAGAAACACTTACAGCAGTTCTCAGTTAGTCACCTTCAAAATACTCTCCCTGCAATGCAATACAATTGTTGCAGCATTTCTTCCATTCCTGCTAACGTTTCTTGTACTCATTTTTTGTTACCATATATGGGGATTCCTGTTTTTCCTGTATTTCTTTCACAGTGAGCAAATCTTTTTAATTTCAATCACAATTTAAATTTTGAAAACAAATGATGTCACAGGGAACAAGATTTGGCAAAAACGGGGATCTGGTGCAATTTCAAACTACCACATTGTTTTTGGTCAAAAACATTTTGAGCGGCAGCACAGTGTGTGAGGGTGTGTTGTCTTGGTGCAAAATCAAATGTTATATGCACTGTTTCTCCAGATGTTTTTTTCCTGATGCTTTCTATTAGGCGCCTCAGCAGTTTAATGTAATATCACTGATAAAAAGTCTGTCCATGGCACCAGTCTGTCTTTATGAAGAAATTTGTCAAAGTCAAAAAAATTAATTATAATTGTTTCTTGAAAATTTGGCTTGGTGATTCGTAGGAAAAAAATTCATTGAAGTCACCTGTGCTACTGTAGAAAACACCAGAAATATGCACCACATCAAATGAGCATTATGTCACTCAGTGGACAAATTTAACCATACAATGCCTAGGGGCATATTCGATTACTCCATCCTGCTACCATGCTATTGAATGATTTCAGGATTTTTTGTATACCCCTCATAATTTCCTCCCTTAAGAGTTTAAGGAATGTGATTATTGATAAGAAGGGCATCAACTGTGTGGTGTGGGCCAGTTCACAACTTAATTACCTGTATATTCTTTCTTTCTTGTTTGTTTGGTTGAAACCATACTTGTTCACCCTTTCAAACTAGAAGAAATTCTGTCTTCGTGGTGCCGAAACTGATTAATTGCTGTATCAGGGAGCACAGGCCGCAAAAAAAGAAACGTCCTCTGACTTTCAACTGTTTTTACTTTCAGTAAACTTAATGTGTAAATATTTGTATGAACAGTTAAAGAGTCAACACTATAAGACATAAACTAAAAATGTTTCACAATGTGTCCCTGAATGAAGGGAGGCTCAAAATCAAAAGTACCAGTCAGTATCTGGTGTGGCCACCAGCTGCTTGAAGTACTGCAGTGCATCTCCTCCTCATGGACTGGACCAGATTTGTCAGTTCTTGCTGTGAGATGTTACCCCACTCTTCTACCAAGGCACCTGCAAGTTCCTGGACATTTCTGGGGGGAATGGCCCTAGCCCTCACCCTGCGATCCAACAGGTCCCAGACGTGCTCAATGGGATTGAGATCCGGGCTCTTCCACTGCGAGGATGATCAGCTGTCCTTCCTGTCTCCCTGTAGCGCTGTCTTAGGCGTCTCACAGTGCGGACATGGCAATTTATTGCCCTAGCCACATCAGTAGTCCTCATGCCTCCCTGCAGCATGCCTAATGCACGTTCACGCAGATGAGCAGGGACCCTGGGCATCTTCCTTTGGGTGTTTTTCACAGTCGGTAGACGAGTCTCTTTAGTGTCCTGCGTTTTTAGAACTGTGACCTTAAATGCCTACTTTCTGTAAGCTGTTAAGGTCTTAACGACCATTCCACAGGTGCATGTTAATTAATTGATTATGATTAATTGAACATGCATGGAAAACATTGTTTAAACCCTTTACAAGGAAGATCTGTAAAGTTATTTGGATTTTTAAAACATTATCATTGAAATACACAGTCCTGAAAAAGGGACGTTTCTTTTTTTGCTGAGTATACATATATACATATACACATTTATATATACACTCACACATATACATACTGTAGATATATATATATATATATACATATATACACACATACATCCACATATATATACATATATACATATATATTTAAATATATACATATACATACACACATACATACATACACACACATATATAACCATATATATACATATACATACAGTACATATATACATATACACACACACACATATATATCTATACACATATACACACTCTTTGGGGTGCGAGCAACTGTTGCTGGGGGTGCCAGAATCCATCAAGGAAGAAAAATCAAAAACATTATTTGTACAAAATCTTAATTTATCTATCCATTCCTAAATAATTAAATTGTCAGGCTATTTTGTATCAGTGCAATACGCTGCTTGTTAAAACGGATGACTCTCTCTCTTACGTGCAAGTCTGCGTGAATATTGTGAACTATCGTATCTGTTCAAGTTCTATTTAAATTTTAAATAGAAGGAATTTTTATTTAGTCGACAGAAATATCTTTGGTAGGAATGTAAGTTAAATGTAGGCATCATTGCATAAATTTTTCTTCACCATAGAAATGTAGAGTAAATTCGCCTTACATTCCAACCAAAGATATTTGTGTTGACCAAATAGAACTTGAAAAGATATATTTTTTCGAATGTGATCGCGTAATTCAGATCGAGTTGACGCGCACTACATCGAGTCCGCGTGCTATTGTGCTTTCGCCTGCGTGCCTCAATAAGTCACCCTCCCCTTGCTCTTACTTTTTTACCGTTCATCTAATGAATACACTGAGTATGGCTTTACCAAAACAATCATTGATGGCGAATAAAGTATCCATTATTCATAAAGCTTCAATTGGTGATCTGTCTTTCTACGTTAACCGCATATTTTTTCAAATTTTTCGTCTCAAACCAAGGGGGTGGGAGGGTAAAATGAATCGGGAAGCGCTGATATATATGTATGTGTGTGTGTGTATATATGTGTATGTGTATATATATATATATATATATATATATATATATATATATATATATATATATATATATATACTGTATATTGAAATAGTTTTACTGTGAAATAATGCAGAGTTATGCCTCCCACAGCCATCGAGCAGAAGTCTATTATAGTATATGGATGCAAAAATACCTTCCAGTTATGACCATTACGCGTAGAATTTCGAAATGAAACCTGCCCAACTTTTGTAAGTAAGCTGTAAGGAATAAGCCTGCCAAATTTCAGCCTTCTACCTACACGGGAAGTTGGAGAATTAGTGATGAGTCAGTGAGTCAGTCAGTTAATCAGTCAGTGAGTGAGTCAGTGAGGGCTTTGCCTTTTATTAGTATAGATAATATCATGATTGTCTGCCATGTGTAAACTAGCACAAATGTATTTTTGTTAGGTCTGGTTCTATTAGAATAAACGTTTTCCATCCTACCTTGTGATAATGTTATAATTGGTTGTTTTATTAATATGCTTTTGCATGATTGTTTGTATTGTGTTAATTTTAATGTTTTTGTACAGCACTTTGGAGCAACCTCTGTTGTTTTTGTAAATAAATAATCTAATCTAATCTACCTCTGTTTCCTCACACACTTTAAAGCTACTCATTTGATGTTATTAGCTGGTGACATTAAATTGACTCTTTATGAACCATTGTAGCTTGCTATATGTGAAGCCACCTTGATGCTCGTGGACAAACTATACACCCCACCAACCCTCTGATGAAATAAGCTGATCCAGAAATTGTGTTATTTAAGTACAGTAGGATATTCAGATATCATCAGGCTTCTGTTGTTCCTGGAGTAATACCAGAGCTGTTGTTCCTGGGCAGTCTTTCAGCTTTAATCAGTGATCTTTAAAGTAAGACATCACAAAGCAGAAAGTGCACAAAAATCATATAAAATCCCCCCATTTGAATTAAAAAAATATCATTTCTTTCTTCTTTACAAAAAGACATACAAAATCCTTTGTGCCTGCACTTAAAAATCCGATGTTTTATTCTATTATTAAGTAATGTCTAGTCTGCTGCCTGAGACAGTGCTCCACTGGCAGCGGTGTTGTTCAATTGTTTCCAAATAAAAAAAAAATATTCCATTTGTTTAAAAAAAAAATAATCTGAAATCTTCCATCTGTAATCATAAAGTTCCTCTTTCATGATGCCAAAGGCTACATTTAAAGCTGTTTTGTGAAGTTGAATGATTGTCTAGTAACAACAGCTCTGATGTTATTCCAGGAACAACAGAAGCCCCGTGTTACCAGCTTCACCATTGACAGTATGAGTTTATGTCATACAGTTATAATTAAGGAAACTCTGCTTTCTGTATCATGGACAAATCATTCACTGTGTCTGTCTGTTTATTGAAAATCTTTGAGAAAAAAAAAACAAAACATTATTTTGCATTTTCCTCCATTACAAACAGGCATTTCTGCAGTGCAAGGAATTCATTCGAATAATGCTGTCAGTGTCTTTGGATTGTGTGTCAGTTTTTGTATACCTGGAATGCACCCAGCTCTTAAGTAAATATTCTTCCTTAAGTACCATGCATCACAAGATTGTATGAAGACACACTACCGAGATATATGATTGTTAAAGATGACCGGGACGTTTGGTAATTTGTTAGCCGTGGCATTGCTGGCATGCATTCTGACTCCTCTGTCAGTGTCCTCATTAGGTGTGCAGTCTCATTTCTCTGTCAGTGTCCTCATTAGTCTGGATCTGAAGGGAAATTTTCTGTCAAAGTTGTGACACATAAGCTGTGTGGAATGTAGAAACCTTTGAGAATAGTGAAGCATCATTGTTTTTGTGCATGTCTACAACTCATCAAATTACCTTTTTGATTTTACAAAGTGTCTGTGTGTGTGAAGGGTGCTAATCCCAGTTCATCAGCTACACAAATGTTCTCTTGAGCAGGACTGATCCTCACATCAGTCATCAGAATCAAATGGATGAGTGATACTAAAGATACTACAAACTTTTTAAAAAGTTGTTCCCAGACATGAATTCTTTTTTCTTGTCCCTAGAGTCATATCTGGCCCTGCGAGTCTAGCTGACTACTGACTGTTGTGAGCTCTGATCATCACTGGCAGCAGCCAAGCCGAATTAATGCAAATGACTTCTTCTGTGCTGAAATTTCACTTTAATGTAGGCACATATATAATGCATTTACTCATAGACAGATCACTCTACATGAATAATTATATTGAGGCCTGATGCAATAAGCAACGTGAATAATGCACACCTGTCAGATATGTGGTCTTAAAGCTTGCCTTAAGGTTATGGGAATGATTAGAACAGCATGGAAGAATTTGACTGTAGCACCTGCTCTAACCTGATTTCCGTTTGTTCTAGAGTGGAGAGGGTCTACTCTAATGGACGCTGACATGGCTTCCACCCACCATCCTGCTTCTTCCTCTTCTGAATCTATAAAAGACACTTATACCGGAATGAGAGTGTCATTCAAGGCCAGAAGCTCATCCATGATGGAAGTTGTTTTTTTTTTTGTTCTTTATTTCACCTTATACAATTTCTTGTATTAGGAATTTGTTAGTTTCAGCGTACCCCTTGGGGTCAGAGCACAGGGTCAGCCATTGTCCAGCACCCCTGGAGCAATTACAGGTTAAGAGTCTTGCTCAAGGGCCTAGCAGAGTAGGATCTTATATGGCAGTGACGGGGATTCAAACCGGCAGCCTTCTGGATACCAGCACAGATCCTTAGCTTCAGATCCACCACTCAACCCTAAGTTGACAGAGAGCTCCCTTTTTTATATCAGAAACTAGGGAGCTCTGCCCCATGCTCGCTTCGCTTGCCATCCCCCATGAAAGCACGTCTGAGAAAGTGGATGTACAATTAAACAGATTATTAATTTCATGGGAATTGTTACATATGCATAATAGACCTAACTATTTTACATTGCAGTGAGTAATTAACCATAGTAAAAAACAGTAAAATGTAATAAATTGAAAGAAAATTATGTTTCATGTTGCGTTAGAGGTATTTGTTGCCTTATACATTTTTGTTCTGTTTGGCTTTGAAATTAACACGTAAAAACTTTTTAAACTTACACTTTTACTGTAAAACTTCAGTAAAAACAATATTTGGAATTAACTTTTCGTCAATATTGCTTTGAATTTTGATTCTTTGTTTGGAGTTACATCGTGACAACACAACGTATAACTGCCCATGAGTGAATATCATTTCTTTCTCTCTAATAAATAAACAGATTTTTTCTAAAATATTTGTCCCTGTGATTTGTTAATTGTTATAGTAAAAGCTATTCTAACGGGAAACTGTAAACATTTTAATATGAATGACATATCAAGATCTCCTTTGTTGTCTAATGTTTTCCGCGGAAGATGTACTACATTACCTTTCTTGTCGCGTGTTAAACTTTTACATGTCAGAATTGTTCAAACAATTTTGAATACAACTAATCTCGTCCTATTGCATAACCCATCACTCATACATAAATTATGCAATAACATTACAATACATTCTTCTTTCAACAGTAATTCGGCCGGTGGAAGACAAGATGGTGTTAATGGTTGTAGATATTGTAAGTTGATGTTTTCATCTTCTACACAATCACCTCCAACTGTTTCAGCAAAGTCTATTGATATTGGGCATGGGTCGTTTACCGTAAATGGTTGAGAGGAGGGCGGCACTTGATAAAATCTCTTGGAAATACTCTTGTCTCGTCTGAAGATTTTTTTTTACAATAAAGAGATGTCATCAATTTAAAAAAAAAAACATTAAACAGGGATCACTTTGGTGCCCCAAATCTTTGTGCTTTGATGGCAGTGCATCATCTACAACCTTTTAGGCCGGAGTTATACTTCACGCGACACGACGCATGCTGCAGCGGATGCTCCTGCTACGCAAGCGTTGTAGTGTTTATACTTGCGCGCGTAGTTTACGTAAATCTGGAGGAATCCACCAGGTGACAGTGCGAGATATTATCGCGGTGAGAACATGTTCGGCTTCTCTGTGTTGTGAATTGCCTAAAACACCTATTAAATTCCGATAACACCTTACCGCAATATCTCTGAAAAAGATGTTTATTGATTAAATCCATCAATTCAGGGATGTATGTGTCCATTCCAGGAAGCATTGGGCACGAGTGAGAAACAGTCCCTTGACGAGGCCTCAGCTCATCGCAAGGTGAATACAAGCACACACATACACTAGCGTCATTTTAGCGGCACCAAATCCCCAAATCTGCTTATCTTTGGAAGGAAACCGGAGCACAGTGTGGAATACCAGCAACATAACTCCCAGAGAGACAGCAGTGCTATCGCTCCGCCACCGTGACACCCACATGTGTGTAATTATTCCCCCATGTGTGTATTTATTAACAGTATTCATTATTTAAACGAAATTTATACGTAAAATGTAACATACACATTTTAATGCATTTCATCATGAAAGTGATATCAAGTATAAATCTAAAGATTCTAAATGTGCAGAGAGTTGGAATATCATACATTTAATTTGTTCTGTTTGGCGATCTATTGCTGCTTTGTGCTGCTGAAGCAAAATGCCGAAATACAGATGCATTCGTGGTGCTTTTATATTCAAGCGTCACATATTCCCAATCGTAATGACATGATACATTTTAAAAGTCTCACATACCATCTTTTGTGCCATCTATTTTTTATTGTTTTACTTTACCTGCTGTCAGGTCCAAGAAGCTCGTAGCGATTAAAAACTGGGATGACGTTTACGACCGTCTGCTTTAATGATAAAGTAAACTACGAGGTTAAAGTGAACATTTTCGAGATTAAAGCCGAAATTTCCACTTTAATCACAAAATACACGTTTTCATCATGTCCTTTATTTTTTTCTCAGTGGCTCAAATATAACGCTATACATTATGTTGCTGTTGTTAAGTTGCAAAAATTAAAAAATAAAAAAGACATACATAAATGACATGGTACATTTTAAAAGTCTCACATACCATCTTTTGTGCCATCTATTTTTTTTTTTGCAACTTCACATCGGCAACATAATGTATAGCGCTGTATTTGAGCCATTCATCAAACAGCAAAGTGCGCACATCGATCCCCGAAGGATCTTCATAGAGGCTTGCTGTCACATGTAGATAGTAAACAGAGACTCTGACGTCACGTTCCGACTTTTAGCACACTGCGCCCCCCGACTTTTTGTTGGTACTGCAACTCGCGCACGCGTCGCATTAATTTCTGAGGACCTGCTCAGAGAACGCATGAAATGAACGCTGGGAACGTGTGGCAGCCATGATGCGGGCGCGTACGCGTTCTCAGCGTGAAGTATAAATGAGCCCTAAGAAGTAGTAAGCTAGCATGTAGAATGTATACAATAGATAAATGATATGGAGGCACCAGACATACTTACTTACTCAGTAAAATTCTAGTGTAAAGAAATAGAGTTTTCCAGACATAACATTATTCTTCGTTTCATCAGACCTGAAGTGGCCAGCTCTAGGAAGAGTCGTGGTTGTTCCAAACTTCTTCCCATTAAGAATTATGTGCTCTTGGGAACCTACAATGGCATAAGAAGTTTTGTAGCCTCCCCCAGATCTGTGCCTCGACACAATCCTGTCTCTAGGCTCTACATGCAATTCCTCTGACCTCATGGCTTTGCTTTTGCTCCGATACATGTTGTCAGCTATAGGAGCTTCTACAGACAAATGTCTTCCTGTCCTAATCATGTCCAATCAATAAAGTTGACCTTGGGTGGACTCCAAACAAGGGTTAAAAACATTTCAATGATGATGTAAAGAAATGTATGCACCTGAGCCAATTTTAAAATGTCAAAGCAAATGTCTGAATACTTGTGTCAATGTCATCAATTAAAAAAAAAATTAAACAGGGATCACTTTGGTGCCCCAACTCTTTGTGCTTTGATGGCAGTGCAACATATATAACCTTAAGAATCAGTAAGCTAACATGTAGAGTGTATCTTCTATACTAATAAAAGGCAAAGCCCTCACTGACACACTCATCACTAATTTTCCAACTTCCCGTGTAGGTAGAAGGCTGAAATTTGGCAGGCTCATTCCTTACAGCTTCCTTACAAAAGTTGGGCAGGTTTCATTTCGAAATTCTACGCGTAATGGTTATAACTGGAAGCTATTTTTCTCCATATACTGTAATGGAGTTGAGCTCGAAAGCCGTGGGGGCGGAGTTTCGTGTGACATCATCACGCCTCCCACGTAATCATGTGAACTGACTGTCAACACAGTACGTAGAAAACAAGGAAGAGCTCCAAAAAGCGCTGAAGAAAACATGCATTATATAATTGAGAAGGCAGCGAAACAATAAGAAACGAACGAGTGACATATACTACCATATTCATGAGTGTTGCTACCTCGGAAAGAACGCAAGATGTAAACCTAAAGTTTAAATTAAGTTCATAGACAGGCTGCCGCTGGCGTTTGTCATGCCCACGGGTAATGCGGGATACAAGTTTAATAAGAGGACGCAGGATATAAACGAGAGTTTTGATCACTTTGTAACTAAGTTAAAATTGAAGGTGAAGGGGTGTGCTTATGCAAATTACGAGAAACTGTGTTTGTGGGGGATTGACAGTTAAGGCAGGTGGGGGAGTCACGTCATCATCTCCCCTCCCATTCACCTCATTTCGCTCTGAGCTGAGCTCCGCGGCTAACGTAGTCTTACGGAAGCGACTTTGTGATGCTGCCACCAAATACTCACAGAAAAAAGTTAATACACACTCTGAATCCTCCAGGCACTACTTACAAAAGGTTACACTGACAATCGTGTTACATTATTTTTAAAATGTTTCCTTTTCTTAGCACAAGCACAGCTGAGAAGCTTCGATGCATGTGCTCCATATCGCGTTAAAAAATAATACATTTAATCCCACTTTGCATTACAAGCAAAGGGGAACTTCTGTCAACGCATGATTTCCTGGTACACCGATTACATTCATCAGCGCTTCATTTTACCCTTGCACCCCCTTGGTTTGAGAACAAGTATGAAAAAATATGAGGTTAACACAGAAAAACAGATCACCAATTCAAGCTTTATGAATAATCAATACTTTATTTGCCATCAATAATTGTTTTGGTAAAGCCATAGTGTAACCCTCCTTCCATTTATAATTTTTCCGCCACTAGCCATGATTAAATGAACAGTAAAAAAGTAATAGCGAAGCGAGGGTGACTTATTCAGGCAGGCAGGCGACAGCTCAATAGCTCGAACTTGGATATAAGTAGGTTCTATTTAGTCGCCAGAAATATCTTTTTTGCCCAGAGGGGACTGGGCGGTCTCTTGGTCTGGAATCCCTAAGATTTTATTTTTTTTCTCCAGCCTCTGGAGCCCCTGGCCATCAGACTGTACTTATTCTATGTTAATTAATGTTGACTTATGTTTATTTTTTATTGTGTCTTCTATTTTTCTGTTCTTCATTTTGTAAAGCACTTTGAGCTACATTTTTTTGTATGAAAATGTGCTATATAAATAAATGTTGTTGTTGTTGTTGTTGTTGTAGAAACCAAAACTGAAGTAGCATCTGATTGATATGAAGGTGCTGGATATACTCACTTACCTACCCAGTAGATATCTGTACCTCCATTGTTGTTGTATTTGCCACTGTTGTTGTCATGGAAGTAAAAAAAGTGTTAAAAAAAGCTTCAGTTCTATTCATGTCCTTAGAAGACTATGAATGTGCAAAACTGTTTCACTGGTTTTATGCATCCCATCAAACTACAATTCACATTATAACCTCCTGTCAAGCCACAATAATTCTTGAGGTGCCTCAGGAAAACATTTGGTTTTTCAGCAATGTGGTCAGTTGAAAAACAACTGCAAACTATAGAGTAAAGCAGTGATAAGCCGAGTGGGTGCTGATCTGAGAAAATGGCAAAAAAAATAATTCATTTACTCCCTGAGCTCACTTGCTTAATTCAAAGCTACAAACAGCAAGTGGAGATTCAAAATTATCATAAAAGTATATAAAGTACAAAAGGTGAAACCACAAATATTGCAATCAGCAGTGCTGATGAGCAACATTTAAATGGTATGTTTATGGGTTTATAAGTTTGTTACTTTTGTATACTAACTTTGCTACCTTTCTACATTTTGGTCATTTGAATGAATACTAAATTTATTTATTTTTTTTTCTTACCAGAATTCCTAATTCCCGCATGTTTCATTATGTCTTCACTTCTAGGATCTATATCAGCAGTCCTCCTTAATCCAAACCCAAACATGCCCCAAACATGCTCAGAGGGGCACTAGTTGATCTACCGCCCTCAGAGCTACTTGGAGGCAACTTTAGAGCTTAGCAATCTGCACAGTGAGCCGATGTGAGTGATTGACAAAAATAGTCCCAGGAGTTTACACATGAAGCAGAATACACAACTCAGTCCTCTTTTTTTACCTAATGAGGGTCTACCATCATGAACAACTTCAGACTGCTTTAAGCTTAAAGGAGTTTAGCTTACTATTTTTTTTTTTTAATTTTATTGATTTTATTGTAATCATTCCATACAAATTGATCAATTTTTACAAAAAAAAATAGGATTGAAAACAAATCAACCCCCACCCCTGAGAAGGAGAGCATGGCTAACGGACCAAGACTTAAAAATAGTAAAAATGAATAAATTGATGAGTTTATTAGGCGGATACAGATACATGGACTAGAAAAAGAAATAGGGGGAGAATTTACTTCCTCACTACTTTAAGAGCTTATTCTAAAATATTATTGATTAGATTCTGCCAGGTTTTGAAAAAGTTCTGCACACATCCTCTAAGTGAGATCAATTTCAAACATATATAAAACATCAGTTACCCACTGACTTAAAAGAGGAGAGTTAGGATTCTTCCAGTTTAGCAAAATAAGTCTGCGTGCCAATAGTGTAGTGAAGGCAATCACAGTTTGTTTGTCCTTCTCCACTTTACGCCCATCTGGAAGAACCCCAAACACAGCTGTTAATGGGTTAGGAGGGATTGTGACACCAAGGCTGTCTGAAAGGCACTTAAATTTTTTGTCCAGAATGATGTTAATTTGGTGCAGGCCCAAAACATGTGACCCAGTGAGGCTGGAGCTTGATTGCAGAGTTAACAGGTAGGATCTTGCCCTGGAAACATTTTGGATAATTTTAAGATTCTTCAAAACGTTTAAGGAACATTGAAATATCTTTGTAGTACATTTTTAATTATTCTATCTTTCACGACACTCCCAGTGAAGGATATAGATTATTTAAATGAAGCTAAAGTTTTATCTGTATAATATAATAAACATATTTTGCTGCATTTCACCTTATAAATGATATCGTCATCATATTTATAAAGTGGCTCAGGTTGTGTGATATTATAACTATAGTGTAAGTTTACAGTGAGGTGATTGTACTTATAAGTACAAACAGTTCTACAAGGTGTAATTGATTGAGTGCGTTTATAGTTCTTGGGATGAAACTGCTTCTGAACCGCGAGGTCAGGAAAGGCTTTGAAACGTTTTGCCGTGGCTGAGACAGCGTGTCCTTGAGGCTGTATACCGATAATTCTCTTTCCGATCAGCTGCTGCTGTGATTCACACTCAGATACAGTGATATAAATACTCCGAGTTGTGCAGTGAGAGTAATATGGAAAAAGATGATCCGCTGTGGCAACTCCTAACGGGAGGAGCTGAAAGAAGAAGAAGAAGGTGCAGTGAGAGTAACAACGCTAAAGCAGTTATGGTATTTGGAATACTATGGCTATTCCCTCTACCATTATATTGTTACAAGTTAATTACTATCAGATGCATTACACTAATAAACAATATGTGATTAGTTTCTGTGTATTTATAAAGCCGCGACAGAAAAATAAAGTGTAACCACACAGGAACAGTACCATTGCTTTGACGCTGGGTGCCGCCAGTCTGCAAAACCGAGCGGAGAACTTGCGTATGACAAGGTATGAGGTACCGTGGAAAAGTGCGTGGCTTTACTCCAAGTGTAGGTTTTATACATCGCGATTTGAACGTGGAAAAGTTCTTACACAACATTTCTGTGCTTACGCACCGTTTATACATGAGGCCCCTGGCATGTTCTTGATCTATTCTAGTAATTTCTTGCTTTCTAATTTATTTCTGTGGGAAAGATATGAAATCATTTGTCCACTTAAGAAGGCCTTTAGAGTTTCCCACTGTATTCCTGCAGAGACCTCTGAGGATGTATTTGTCTCTAGGAAGAAACTGATTTGTTTGGATATAAATTCTGTACAGTTCTTGTCTGCTAATAGAAGTGGGTTAAGACGCCATCTGCGAGATGAGTATGTGGGGCATAATGATTTCAGCTCCAAGATCAGAGGGGCATGGTCAGAAATAACAATAGCGTACTTGCAAGATTTAATCACAGGCAAGAAATTATTATCTATAAAGAAATAATCTATTCTTGAGTAACAATGATGCACTGGTGAGTAGAAGGAATATGTTCTTGAGTTTGGGTTTAGAAACCTCCAGGGTTCTGATAAGTTGTGGTCAGTTAAAAACTGTGTAATTGTCTTTACAGTGTTAGATGTCATCCCCCCTGTGACAGGAGACCTATCTAAGAGTGGATTTAAAACACAATTAAAGTCCCCAGCCATTATAATTTTATGAGTGTTCACATTGGGAATAGATGCAAATACATTTTGCATGAATTCCCTATCATCGACATTGGGTACATAAACATTTATCAAAATCACTTTACAGTTAAATAAGTTACCCATGACAATCACATATCTCCCTTCAGGATCAGATACTACATTGATTCTGAATTTTTGATGTAATTTTGTAGACTTAACTGGAAGTGAGACAGCTTTAACCTTAATTTCCAATTTTACAACAAGTTATTGCCATGAAGCTTATTTTTGCATTGGAAGTTATAATTATAAGGATTAAAAGAATAGATTAGATATAGGTTGCTCTCTTTCTCTCCCTCCCTTATCCCCCCCATTTTGCCTCCACACGTGAGGCTGGACCCCACTTCACAAAGTCCCGGTCTTCTGACATACCTAGAGACAGAGCACGTCCAAAACAAAACAAGCCCCCCAGTAGCAGCATTTGAGGATTAAAAAGTAGAGATATCTATTGCCAATAAAATCTAAATACTATAAGCATAAAACATAATCATCAACAGACTATAAGCATACAATATAATCATGAACAGTCTCAAAATATTAAGACAACAAACCTAGGGAATGGTGTTAAAAAAGTGGCCCTGAATAAGCATAGTAAACCCAAATGCAACAATAACAATAAGCCAAGGGTATGATGTTAAACAGTCTCCTTTAGAATAGTTAAAAACCAAAATAAAAAAAAAGAAAGAACTACTTTAATTTCTTCCACACATACACATGTAATTATAATTACCCTTACAGGAGATGGACGTTTGAAGCGGAGCTCTGTAGCAGTGGCTTTTTTTTCTTTTATTTCTTATTATCCCATGATATCCTGTATCTGCCTAACCTAGATAATCGAGAAGACAAACGAGAAGCTGCGGCTGGAGCTGCAAGAAATGCGGTAGGAATATAAAAACTTGGAAAAACGTATATATAATCGTTTTAATGCAGTCTGAGAGAACTTGCCGATCAGCTGGAAGACGTTAAGCAGACATTCACGGCTCGAATTGAAAAAGCGGAACAATTGGCATCTAACGCCGATGGAAAAGCTACAGCTGGAAATTCCAAATGCAAAAAACTGTGGAAGATGGATGCAGAAGGAATAATATTTGAATCGAAGGTCTTCCTGAGAACCGTTAGTCCAAACCCAGTGAAATTTGTAGCTGAACTATTCTCAAAAATAATTGGAGAGGACTTTAAATTAGATACCGAGATAGCAACAGCTTATCACATTCGTTGATCAAATACCTCTAAACCTAGGTCTTTAATAGTCCGCTTCAAGAGATTATAATTTAAGCTTAATATAATGGCTCTTCTAAGACACAAACAAGAGATTATATCTGAAAATAACCACATTTATATTTTCCCTGATTTTTTACCCTCAACAGCTGCTAAACATGCAGCTTTTTCCAACATTAAACAGCGGTTACGGAAAGCCGATATCAGATACAGCCCCTTGTATCCTGCCAAACTGAAAGTGGATATTCAAGACAAATATCACATCTTCTCCTCCAAGGAGGAAGCAGAAAAGGAGTTAAGAAAGCTGATCCTGATGCTTTTTAGAAATACGAAAGTGAGTCGCATCCTGTCATGGTATGGCAAGAAGATATTACCTGCTGTCTGATCTTCTTGCAAAGATTCGGGTACCATAATTATACATCCTTTTTTCTTCTTGGCTACTTTTTGTTTATGTTTTAATTATAATTACATTACTATTTTTTAACTCAACTACTATTTGTAGCAAGAAATAAAAGAATGTGCCAAATAAATGTCTGTTCACATGAAAACGATAGACAGAGTAACAGTCAGTCTGCTTTCATGGTGCTGCTGGCCTGGCAGAAATTACGTTTTGATATTCAGAGGATATAACTTCATAAAGAATACAGAGTCTTATTAAAACAGTTCTGAGGATATTTTTTTTCATGTCTTCATTTTTCTATCTTCCATCTATCTACACATTCATATTTGAAACTGTTTCATTTCATGTCCTGGTAACATCAGGCAGTAATCAACACAAGTCAGTTCAAGAGCACACTCCATCACTCATTCACACTAAGAGGCGTCAATTGACTTAGCAGATTTGCCACATCAGTGGAAAATCCACGAGAAAATCCACTGAGACACTGACCAGGCCTGGAACTAAAGTCAGGTCTTCAGAGCTGTAAGACACATTAACTAACAGCAGACCATAATTTCTAAAAATGTACTTTAATTCGTTGAAGAATTTGATTCAAAAACATGGGCACAAAAAACTGAAACTTTGTCTTATAGGCTGTGGTACTTGCTGCCCCCTCAAACATGGGAGTAAATTGTTAACTAGTCATTCTGTGATGAGTGAGGGACCTTCACATTCAGAGAACAGTATTAAGCCCTTCTCCTGATGAAGCACTCCACTGCCTGCTCTTTTATTCATTTCAACTCAATTATTATTATTATTATTTTTTTTTTTTTTGAGATTTGAACTGATGTGACTAATAATTTGAAATTCCTTTTAATTTTCATCAGATAGATTACAATGGTTGAGGTAATAATATCATAACAGGCATGGAGGAATAACCATTTAATATTCAATTGACTGGCTGTAATGCTCTAAAACAATGCCAGACTTACCACATTCAACCTTAATCGCCTGTGCCTGACAATCCCTAATGATGAGTTCTTTTGCTATAACCACCTACAAGATACAGTCCATTTAGCTTGAGGTCCTCAGCGGCCATTTGCATTTATGGTGAATGTGGTGTTCAGCGTAAGTCATTTCATTGTGCTTTTATTATTCAGATAAGAAACGTACAGGAAAGAAACTTCAGAAAGAGAAGACACTGACATATAAGGAACAACGTGTTGGGCAAAAATTAAATTGCACAGATTAAACATGGGTTGGTAGCATTGGGTGCACAGACTGGGAGCTACAGCTACAAAAATCATCAAGCCTGAGAAAGTAAGGAGTAGAAGTAGACTGCTTAAATACGGGATTAAATTTAAAAAGGATCTGTGTGTGACAAAGGCTTTGAAGAGCAGTGACAGTGACCATCTACCAGCAAGAGATGCCACTTAGTTAGTACTAGTCAAGCAACTAGCACAGGTAAAACATGCTGATCATAGAGTCATATATTGCAGAGGAGTCAGATAATTCCAAAGAATTTGCCCTGACAAGGGATATGGACCCCATGTGGTAGAAGTGTTATTTTGGAAAAACTGTTGTTTCTTCCACAATTTATTGTTGTGGTCTGATTACTACTGCATACTGACTGACTGTTGTTAACTTAATGCAAATGAATTGTTACACTCTGATGTTCACTTCAGTGCATCCGCGTGTACAATGATGACAATGAAGTATCACACTGACAAACTTCAGTACTTAGTTGTAGCATCTTTGCCAGGAATTACAAGTCTTCTTGGGTTTGGCGTGACAAGTTTCTTACACCTGGAGTTGGGATTCTATGCCATTCTTCTAAGCTGAACATCTCAACCTGGATGGAGATTGTCAGTAGACGTCTATTTTCAGGGTTCACCAGAGAGGTTTGATTGGGTTCAAGTCCAAGCTCTGGCTGGGCTACTCCAGGATATTCAAAAAGTTATCCCTAAGCCACTCTTGTGTTGTCTTTCCTTTGTGCTTAGGGTCCTTTGTCCTGTTGGAAGGTGACTATGGTCCAGAGGGCTCTGTGGGAGGTTCTCATTAAAGATATCTCTGTACTTTACTCCATTCAGCTTTCTCTCAATCCTGACTATTCTCTCAGTCTCTGCTGCTGAAAGGAACCCCACAGGATACCATGTTTCACTGTTGGAATGGTATTGTGCAGGTAATGAGCAGGACCTGGTTTGCTCCAGACATACAGTAACATTATTCTTCATTTCATCAGTCCTGATAATCTTTTTTCATCACAGTCTGAAACTCTTGTAGATGCCTGTAAACTCCAAGTAGACTTTCATGTGTGTTTACTGAAAAGAAGCTTCTGTCTGGCCACTCTGTCATAAAGCCCAGACTTGTCAACTGTTGCAATAATGGTAATTTCTCCCCTCTCCATACAGTTTCTATTTAGCACTGCCATTGGCTTTTGGTCACTTATCTTACTAAGGCCTTTATCCTCAAGTGGCCAGTTCTAGGAATAGTTGTGGTTGCTCCAAACTTCTTCCCATTAAGAATTATGGAGGCCCTTGGGAACCTACAGTAGAATAAAACTTTTTGTAGCCTTCCCCATATCTGTGCCTTGACACAATCCTGTCTGCAAGCAATTCCTTTGACCTCATGGATTTGTTTTTGCTCTGATGCACGTTGTCAGCTACAGAAGCTTCTACAGACACATCTTCCTGTCTTAATCATGTCCAATCAATAAAGCTGACTACGGGTGGACTCCAATCAAGGGTTAAAAACATTTCAAGGATGATGTAAAGAAGTGGATGCACCTGAGCCAAATTTCAAATGTCACAGCAAATGTTTGAATACTTGTGTCAATGTGATATTTCATTTTTTATTTTTAATAAGTCTGCAAACACTCCTGTTATTGCTTTGTCATTTTGGGGTGTTGAATGTTGCTTGATATTGAGAAAAGGAATGTAAATGATTCTATCTAGGCTAAATTGTGAAAAATGTATAGAGGTCTGGAAATTTTTTGAATCCATTACATTACTGACCCATTAAATCTCACATTTGTATGTATTTTTGCCTGACAGTTGACACTGAGTTTAACTCATATTACAGTTCTAGAGACTACAGCTGAGAAACACGGTATCTGATTATCAAGTAAAAAAATAGATGGGAGTGACATAATAGGGAGACCCTTAATATTATTAATTTTCAGTAATAAAACTCAATCTTCCTGTTTTAAAAGACATTTGCCAGGAGGAATGTTTATTGCAAGGCGTGCTGCATTAACTGGATAGTTGTAATTACTGTTATGATATCAGTGATCTGCGGTGGGCTGGAGCCCTGCCCAGGGTTTGTTTCCTGCCTTTTGCCCTGTGTTGACTGGGATTGGCTCCAGCAGACCCCCGTGACCCTGTAGTTAGGATATAACGGGTTGGATAATGGATGGATGGATATCAGTGCTCTCAAAAAGCAAAAAAGTTATTAGGCCACTCAAAGATCCTTTAACCAGGCCAGATTCTTCACAGGCCTCTACTGGAGACAGGCCTCACCTGAGGCAGACTGACCCCAAAGTATACTGGCTGGCTTTGGTCTACACAGGAAGACTGGTTTTAAATGTTGAAAATCATTCTTTAAATGTCCCACAATATACAAAATTACACAGAAATGCCCCACAAGGGAGAGCAACTGGATTGAGAGAACAAGTCCCTTACAAAATCTTTATACAGTAATTGAAGGAATTTATTTGGTTCTAAAAAAGGGCAAAAATGAAGACAAAAAGAACAAGTCTCAAATGTAATCTCAAAATGTAAAGCAAAAAACAAGGCAAGGACTCCAAAGAGAAAGAGACAATACTGACAGTGCACACTTTCAAAACAACTGTCTATCACCATGAATCACATTGAAGCACTGCAGGATCCACTCCCCAGCCTTACAATATATAGGCTGGGGGCGGTTCTTGAGTTGTGATGTCAGGGTAGCCCTGCCTCTTGGGTTTCTACCCACAAAACACAACAAACACAGTAGAACATTTCATGTATAGATAATAAGTAAACTACATAAATACAGTAAAAACATGAAAAACAACTTAAAACAAGCAAAGAAGACATCAAAAACTTTGGCTGAAAACTGACACCTTGGATTGTAACATAAAAATTAGAGCTGCCATCTTCAATGTCATTTTTTTTTTTTAATTCACGTCAAAACTTTTGCTTAAGTCAAATCAATTACAGCTGCATAAAATGGAATTGTTCAGTAGTTACTTGAATCATGGCTGAAATGTGAGGCATGATTCACAAACCCTAAAAAAAGAACAGACCATCAGTGCAAGGTTACCAGTGTGGAACTTGACCCGGACACAGACAGGCAGACACGTCTAAATCACCCCACACACGTTTATTTACTTTGAGCATATTTACAGTTCAAGTGCTCCACAGTCCCCAAGTCCCCAAAGTCCTGGGCAACACACACAATGCCTTCACTTTCTCTTCAGGCCGCCTCCTGATCTCCTCCCAAACCTCATCCTGCTTCCACCCGACTCAAGTCTCCACGTGAAGGGAGGCGACCCCTTTTATAAACACCCGGATGTGCTCCAGGTGTGTTCTGGCAATCTCCCACCGACACGCCCCAGTGTGGCGGAAGTGCCGGCTGCATCCCCAGAAGCACTCCGGGTGTCCCTGCTCCTCTTCCCACTCCCAAGGCATCTGGGTGCCCCCTGGAGGTGACCCCATAGCAACCAGGGCAGTCGCCCCCACGTGGTCTGAGGAAGGCATAAGCCCTCTTCTGGTCCCCCCCAGCCACCTGGGACACCAGGAAGCAATGCTGAGCTCCATGTACAGTAAACCTCACAATTCCTTAGCTGATCCAGCAGAGACCTCAGTGTTAAAGTTGTGAAAGTTATGCTGATACATTTGTACAGAACAGAGGGAAAGCAATTAAAGGAAAAGTGCCCGGCTTTGCAGTTATTTCAACCTTCCATTTTCAATCCTTCTTAATAAAGTTTTTGTATGGCAGGGCACACTCATGTAATGTACACACATCCGTACTTACGCATACAAAACCTGTTTAATATAAGATAGCATTCTGAAAACTCAATTAATCTGAGCATTGACTCAAAGCCTGTATAATGCAGAGGTGTGTAGTTTATTTCCAGTTTGCAATGTGTGGACTCCCTTATTTACAAGCAAGGGTTGTCTGAATCACCCATCCCGTTTGGGTGAATCATTATTTGCTTTAAAGTGTATTGACGTCAGTTTATGATATACTATTGGTAAAGAAAGCTTCATGGATTGAATGCCAATCAGGACTTCAGTAGTAAGTTGTAGGATAGTGAAGCTCTAAATGTATTATGGTTTAATATGTACCAAGAAGGTCAGATCAATAACTGAGAAAGCTGAGATGCTGTCAAGAAGAGTCACAGGTCTATATATAATTCACAGGTTAATGACAAAGAACACAGCTGAAGATCTAAGTAAAGTAATCACAAAAAGAAAATACTCAACCTCGAATCAAGGCATCAAGACTGAATAAAGTCTAATAATAGAGCGTGCCTTTAAATGGTGTCTATAGCTGGATAACATGAGTCAGATCCCTGCTGCATAGCTACTGCTTGTAAATGTACTTTGTAAATTGTACAAAATGTAGATTGTATGACATCTTGAAGCCAATAAATAACAAAACATAACATTATCCGACCTTCTTAATTCAATATAGGCCAGAACCATTCCTGGAAAGGATGATTGTCCTCCACAAGCACATGCACCCAAGCATGGCCAATGTCTAATTATCAACTTAAGCCAAAACTCCATCTATCGAATTCAGGAAGGAAGACTGTAACATATGGAGATATAGCCATGTAGACACATAAACAACATGAAAACCCCAATAAAGGCTAGGCATTTAATCACAATTCATTCTACTTTTTCCCGACATAAAGCACACAACCCACTCTGCTTTTTATTTTGTAGTTGGAACTGTATTTGTAAATCACAAAGGGAAGCAAAAAATAGCAAAGAAAAATGTGACAATGAATCACATGAACTTGTGCAAGGCAGGGACCAATCCTGGGCAGGGTGCCAGCCCACCGGAGGGCACACACACAGACACCCACACTAGGGACAATTTAGGATTGCCAATGCACCTAACTGGCATGTCTTTGGACTGTAGGAGGAAACCGGAGCACCTGGAGGAAAGCCACGCAGACACAGGAAGAACATGCAAATTCCACACAGGGAGGACCCAGGAAGCAAACCCAGGTCTCCTTACTGCAAGGTAGCAGTGCTACCACTGTGCCACCGTGCCACCCTAATGCATAATGTACACCAACAAATTATATGTACACTAAAGATGTACACGTGAGTACTAGTGTTTTCAAAAACCAGATTATAACACTCTCTCTTTCTATGTAGTGTTCATTATCTCTGGGTAGCCTACCCCATGACATGATTAAAAAAATTAAAAAATCAGTTACAGAAGCAGCTGCTGTGATCTTGTGACAACAAAGGAAAATTTTACAGTTTAATTAAACTTTTATTCAATAATCCAATTTAAAGACTTAAATGTTCTTCTTAATCGGATATATATTAATGTACTTCTGTCACCATATATTGTATGATATGCAAATGATTGTGCAACTGTTAAATAAAATATGCAAATTATGGTATTTAATTAACTCAGGAACATATGTGATATAAAAGGGACTCCTTTTATAGCCGAGTGGCTGAGAGGAGGTGGGCTATTACATGATCACCAACATTCTGCTCAACATCAAGTACATTTCAGGACTCCACAGGAGAAAATAACACCATTTTTGCATCAACATACTCTATAAGTACAACACTTGGTGTTGGGTCCTGGCCAGCTGTAAAATCATTCCTTAATTTAGCACAATTGGCAACCTTGAAATTTAACTCACTGTACTTTAATTTTTCATCAGTACAACAAAATGGATGGTTTGTCATTTTCATTCTGCTTGACCCATTTTTGGAACCAACTTAGTCCAATAGAAGGAAACAGAGAAGTGGAGCCTGCCTGGCAGTATCAGGAATGAGACAGGGTCTAATCCTGGATGGGTGTCAGTGTTATAATGCAGCACACACATGCACATCGCACACATTTATAATCACCAATCAAACAAATATTTAAGCTTAAGTGGAGAAGAGTCATAATGGATTAGAGTCCATCCTGGTATTACTAGGCACACGGCAGGAAATAACCCGGGACAGTATGCCAGTCCATCACAGAGCCCACTCACACCCACACTATGTGACTCTTCAATTCCACCCGGGGGAGTAAATGCTAACATTATTCAAAGTTATTGTCTGTTTTTACATGCATTTCTATTACTCTTTAATTTAATATTGTTTTTTGTATCAGTATACTGATGCTGGATTATGTGAATTTCCCTTTGGGACTAATAAAGTATGTATGTATCTATCTATCTATCTATCTATCTATCTATCTATCTATCTATCTATCTATCTATCTATCTATCTATCTATCTATCTATTTGTGACCACCAATTGACCCTATCTGGCACAGTTTTGGAGATGTGGGAGGAAAGCTAAAGCACCCATAGAAAGTCAATGCAGACACAGGGAGAATGTGCAAACTCCAAAAAGACCACCATTGGCTTTGGAATTCAACCCAGGGCTCTGCATCCACGTAGCAGCAAGGTTAATCACCAGGATTCTGTTCAGTACACAATTCAATAATTAGAGATATATTATGTTTAAAGAACACACAAAATAAAACAGTGAAACTAATCCAATTTGTTTTCTTGTCTGTGTGATCTCCAGTACTGTCTCACAGCTCCAAAGTCCTGCACTTGCATCTTGGCATCATCTGCTGTCTTCCTGGAAACTGCATATTCTCTCCATGTTTGTTGGTTTTTCTTTGGGTACTCCAGTTTTCCTCTCATGTCTCAAAAGGTTAGGAACCATTTAGTGAGTATGGGTGTACATGTGAGTGTGCCCAGCAATTGCTGTGCCACCCTACTAGAGCCTGATGCTGCCAGGATGTATTATAGTATCGTTAAATGGATTGAAGAATGATTAGTTATTTGTCTGTGAATTTATTTATTTGTTCATTCAATTTTTTTATGCACTTATACATCTATAAGTATATTATCATTACATTACATACCATAGTGTAACATTTTCAAACCCATATAATCACATTCAGGGTCATGGGCTATCCCAACAGTATAAGGCAGGAGTCAGGAAACAGCGATGGAAAAGGTGGCAGTCCATGGCAAGGTATGCACACTCACACTTCTTCACACCAGGGGCGACTCAGTGTCACCAATTAATGTATCACGCAGATCTTTGAGAATATTGGAAGAAAGGATGAAAATCCATGCAGAAAATGACACAACCTACAGACTCAGGACTCTTTAGATCCTTGAAGCAGGAGATCCCCCACTCCCCCATAACTGATTTAATAAATGCATTGATATAACTGATTTTCCGCTGTGTTCTTTGTGGAACAGTCCTATGACTTTAAAAGGTTTCTGAGGATATCCTATGAACATCTCACTTATGTGGAAAACATTTTACCTTATTGTGTCTCTATTGAAGGAAAAAAATGACAACTCAAATTCTCCACTACTCCTTTGTTCAAGCACTACAGACAAATCAGGACTAATTGCAATTTTATGCAGGTAATTCAAAAGCATTTCTTCTCATTTTTAAATGATACACAGCACTGCACCACGTTCAGAGTATTTAATTTCGGGCTAACAGAGAAGTTGGCGTCTTTTGAAAGGTAATGGGAGCCTGGGCCTGTTATAGCTGAGGCTGGAAATGAATACTTAAATAAATCTATTGCATTGCTACTGCAATTTTCAAATTTAAATCTATCTAGCTGGGTAAGAAACATCAATCCACTGTATGTAGAGGATGAGTGCAGCAGTGAATCAATGCAATAAAGCTTCGCAACAGATAATACATTACAAATGATGGATCGCTTTGGACTCCAAGCAAATTAAAGAAGTCCTGGGCCAATGGATTTTTCACCTTCCTCTACAGTTACAAGCGGATTAGCTCAAGATCCTTATTTCATTTACACTGTGTATCAGAGACATACATTTGATAGAGGCTTTTTTTTTTCTTAGACGGAACAACAGTTCATATTATTGAAGCGCCACAATAAATTTGTAGAGTTTTCATTGCAAGTACTTTACTAGACACTTGGAAACAAAAGCAGCAGGAAGGCAAACCCGTAAATATCATTGGCCAAATTGTAACATCATACTTCATTTAGACAAATGTACTGTAGCATATGAGAAAGCTGATAAAAATGCAAAGGACTAGATCAACATGACTGAATATCCCTAAAGATGGAAATGACATTACTGCACGTCTCTATCACACACTCAGGAAAAGAGCACAACTGGAAAGTGGATTATAGATGTCCTTCAAAGACAGGAATGGCACAGAAAAAATTCTGATTGTTGGTATTCAAACAATTTTATTACATCAAAACAAACTGTAAGAACTTTAGAAATTTGACAAATGAAAGGAGACAATTCATTGCATTGAAGTTGTTTGTTTATCTAAATAGCTAAGCTGTCCCAATATCTCCTTCTGATTCTTCTTAAAGGTTGTCAAGGTTTCAGCTTCAACTACATGTCTCGGTAGCTTGCTCCAGATTCCTACAACGTTTTGTGTAAAGAAGTGCTTCCTGGCTTCAGCCCTAAATGTAATTATCATTTATTTCCACTGGTGTCCTCGAGCATGTGATTCACCCTTAAGATGACAGAATTGTGCTGTATCGATGCTTTTGAGGATTTTGAACAGCTGGATTAGGTCGCCACCCTGTCTCTGTCTACTCGAGACTAAACAGGTTTAATTTTTAGAGTCTATCAGAGTACGACATGTCCTTAAGTCTTGGGATACATCTGGTTGTCCTCCTCTGCACAACTTCAAGTGCTGCTATGTCTTTTTTGTAGCGTGATGACCAGAGCTGCACACAGTCCTTCAGATGTGGTCTCACTAGTACATCATGTAGTGTAAACAGAACGCCACTCAATTTATATTCAACAGCTTTTAATGATATGACTGAATATTTCAGATAAGTATTACCTTTTTCATCTGCAATTCATACGACTGAACAAAACTTTGGGATAGTGGCACAATGACAGATAAACCACTCACAATGAACAGTGCCTGGCTGGCTCTCTATGAAAGATTTGAGATAGATAACAAGCCAAAAAAATAATTAATAATCAGTAGTAAATATTTTAACAAAATCAAGTGTCGACCTGCAGCGTTTGCTTAGGAATTTGTTCTGCTGTGTCTCCAGCTTAGTGCTACCCATCAGCTGCTCAAGTTTTCTTTTGGGGTATGGAGTTTTACGTGAACGCTTGACTCCTGAATTTATCTCTGACTCTTGAGCACAATTTAGTTTTTGCCCTTATGCTTAATTCATTAGCACTCTTATTATTGGGTAAATGCTTCTGAAAGCATATACATTCAATATTCGTATGTCGATTCCAGGTGGCCCATAATCTTAGTAGTTACACAAAGTAACTAAGTCACGACAAAGCCGTACACAAAGTCAAGTCATAATCTGTGGTCAGCTCTTTCTGTAACAAGATTGTCATCTCATCTGGCTTCTTGTCAGTTTTTTCCACTTTTCTCCCTCACTAGTCAACTCATTGTCTTCTGTCACTGAGGCTCATAAAACCTGACTTTAATCCCTCAGGCGTTCTTCCTTAAACTCTAGACACTTAGACCCTTAAGCTCACCCTGACCCTCTTTCTTCCTGGGGGAAGGGCTAATAAAACCTCACGTTTCCCTATTTCTAATACTCAGACCTCATCAAACTAAATTCAAGCTTCTACCATCACAGAATATTGAAGCACACCCCGTGTGTAAGCATGGCGTCTCCAAACCACGTCATAAGTAGCAGCTTCGTTCGGAGACGTTGCTGTAATGTCAAAAGTGGCAGTGTACAGTACATTCAGAGATGTTGCTACAACAATACATCATAGATGACAGCTTTGTTCCCTCATTCTCCTTCAACCCCACCACAAATTTCACATCCGGAGTCAGAAATTCACAGAATCGTAAAGACTCTGGGGTTTAAGGAAACATCAAAACTGTTCTTATCAGGAAAACACTGAAAACAAATTGCCTTTTTTTTAAAACAATTTTCACTTATATACTTACTGGTCCTTTTCTTTAAAATAAACAGTTCAAATTTAACTTACCCTTAAAAGACATAATATACTATATACAATTATAACAATGCTAGATATTGCAAATACACAACAGCAAAAGAACATTAATGTTTAATATTTCAGAAAACAAGCAGACTATGTGCAGTCCCTAAGTCAGTAAATTTCTCCTTTGTATATTTTATTTTCCAAGCATTTTGTAATCCCCATTAGATGTGAGGCTTCATCCACAAAGCACATCAAATGGAGGCACATTTAAAAAGATGGAGCATAATTACAACCATAACACAAAATACATAAAAATATAAAAAATAATAATTCATAAATAACAAAAAAGAACACAAAAACTCAAATTATACTCTGAGGAATGACATGTGAGGACCCACGTCCCAGCTGGAATTGACTTGTGATACTTACCTGTCAGGGATGCCAATAATATGGAAGGACTAGGAAGAGTAATATATCCAGTTAATTGTCTCCCCAGCATATTCCAGGTGGCAGCATCCCTGGATCTCGATATCCATTTGTACTCCAGCACGGAATCCTGGGAATTTAGTCCAGAACTGTAACCCTGCTGGAGTTCATGGTTTCCGCTTGGGGGTGCTACAGAGGGAGTTACACTTTTATTCTTTGGGACTTCCATATGATCTGGATGTACTTCCAACAGACAAACCCCTAGCACGGGAAGTACACCCTGGTCTTTGAAAAAAGAGACAACCACTGCCTTGTCCAGGTGAGTAAGAGCCAGGAGCACAGACAGGCAACACTCACCTCGGAGAAGTAGCAGCAGAGAGAAGAAGAGAGAGAAAGAAGAAGAGACACCTGTTTTAATGTTCTGTACAAAAGTATTTGTCTAATAAACCTTCCTTTCATTTGAACCCTGGACTGTTTTGTGTGTTCATGTTTGGGGCTCAGCGGTGTCCCCCTAGCTTTCGCAATACATAACCCACACAAGCAAAATAATCCAGATGTATTTGACATAGCTCTTTTCATAATGATTACCATAGCAAGTGTGTTTATGGAGAAAACAAGGCCACAAAGCAGAATACAAAGTAGTTCCATTATAAAAAGGTGAGGAAGTATAGTTTTTAATTTAGAACTCTGCCAATATTTTACTGTGTACTCCTCTTCACGCAAGGTTTTAGAATCAGTATGGATATTTTTATGCATGTATCATCACCACCACCTCTTTACCAGGCTATTTGAAGCACATATGCACCACACAAAAGCTTCACTAAGATGTGCATTTCTATAAATACATCATTTTTGCCACTGCTATATAAATAAAGTCATAGCTAAAAGGAATATTTTGCACTGCACGTATAATTTAGGTGATTTCCTCCCCTGGGGTAAAGTATATATTGACAAATTGAAGTCAAAGCTAAAAATTGCAATAGCTGGACACAGAAGCCCCTGATCAAATGCACAAATATGAATCATCCAGTTGCCACGTATTTGCAGAAGCTTACCATGCAATTTCCTCTTTCTTTGATCTTGGAATTGAGAATGTAAATTTACACAGAATGGTGCCTTTTACATCACTTGCATTTACAAAAGGATCTTTTTTAAATCTATAATGTGAAGACTTGAGTAAACATGCTTTTTTGATTTCTTATAAAATTGACCCATATTTTCATATATTTTCATTAAAGGTGATTCTGCCCTGCTATTACCTCAACATGGAAGAAGTGAATGCAGTTAAGAGAGAACAGAATGCTGGGAGGATGACCAGTCTTCTGGGTGCTATGACAGATTTCTAAATGCGTCTTGGACAGGAAGTGTAACCACCTTAAAAACTCCCCCCAAGACTAATGACAGAAACTAAAAGAAGGGAGAATGAGGGGATGATAGCAAAGACAGGTAACAAAGTGGCTAACAAGCACAATCAAAAAAATAAAAGAGGTCTTACATTTACTGTGTGTATTTGTTTTGAGTGTGCAAGCTTTGAGTCACTTTAACAATGATGACCTAAAAATTCTATCTGTCACAAAATTACAAAGGGAAAATTCTTAAATTGCTTTCTGTCATTAAAGCTTAGGCAACCTAGCACCAATTGTTCTAATAATCTCTTACTTCTTGGTGGCCGGCTTTTTAAAATACCATTCTCTAACTTTAAACTGAATTAATTGGGTTTAATAATATTATGTTATGTGGTGTGTCATCCTTTCTGAAAGTAGATGCCAGGCTGGAGTATAAACTGATTCTCTGGAAGGTGTCATTCAATTCAAAGTTGGGAGATGAGATGTAGAGGATGCTTAGAAGCTGAAAGACAGTGAAGTTAGAGATAAATTCATGAAAGCAAAGAGAACTTGTTCATGAGATTTGCTTAGAGTGTGGTTTGTGGTAGGTAAGTCACACATGATAAACACAAAGTGTCTACTAATGGACTGCTGGCTTTTCAGAACTGAGTGAACATTTTAACAGATGCCCCTAGATAGGCTTCATTAACTGAGCACCCACCAAAGCATAGCTGTACTTAAAAATGAAGATAAAAAGCAAACTAATTTAAACTGCATATAGCTACCTAATCCTATTTTTCTATTTTTCTTTCTTCATCTTGTAAAGTACTTTGAGCTAGATCGTTTATATGAAAATGTGCTATATAAATAAATGTTATTGTTACATATAGCATCAAAAGTTAATCTCTTATTTAGGATCATGGGGGATAACAGTGTATCCCATCAACACTGGGCGATGCAAAGAATTACAGTTCATCTCAGGGTTCACTCACCAATACACCCTCATGGGGGGCAAATCGGAATTAGAAAATAACCTGGATATCTTGATGATGTGGTAGGAAAACTGGAGTAAGCATGCAAAGTCCAGTAGATGCCCTTTTTGAAGATCTGGACAAAATGTCCCAGCCTTCAATGTCTTTCCCACACAGTGCACTTAACTTGGAGGCAGTGTGCGTATACAGTATATATAGTAGCTGCTCACTTCGCTTGCCAACCCCCGGGCCTGTGCTATGCGCTAGCCTCATTGCTGTTCTGCCGCTCGTGTATGGGGATGTGGATGTACAAATTAACAGATTCCATCCATCCATTTTCTAACCCGCTGAATCTGAATACAGGGTCACGGGGGTCTGCTGGAGCCAATCCCAGGGCACAAGGCAGGAACCAATCCTGGGCAGGGAGCCAACCCACCGCAGGACACACACAAACACGCCAATTTTAGAATCACCAATCCACCTAACCAGCATGTCTTTGGACTGTGGGAGGAAACCGGAGCGCCCGGAGGAAACCCATGCAGACACGGGGAGAACATGCAAACTCCACGCAGGGAGGACCCGGGAAGCGAACCCGGGTCTCCTAACTGCGAGGCAGCAGCGCTACCACTGCGCCACCGTGCCGCCCCAATTAACAGATTGTTATTGAGAATTGTTACATATGCATAATAGAACTAAATATTTTACATTACAGCGAGTAATTAACCATATTAAAAAATAGTAAAACGGAATAATTTGAAAGTAAATTATGTTTCATGTTGCATTAGAGTTATAATATGATTTTGTTCTGTTTGGCTTTAAAATTAACACGCAAATGCTTTTTAAACTTACACTTTTACTGTAAAACTTCAGTAAAAACTATTTTTTAAATAAAATTTTCGTCAATATCACATTGAATTTTGATTCTGTATTTGGACTTTCATCATGACAACGCAACATGTGATTGAATTTTGTTTCTTTCTCTATTTTAAATAAAATGACTTTTTCGAATGTTTGGTTCTGAGATTTGTTAATTGTCTTTGCAACAGCTCTTCTTACAGGAAACTGTTAATGTTTTTAACACAAATGGCATATGAAGATCTTCTTTGTTGTGTAATGTTATCCACGAAAGATGTACTACATTACCTTTCTTGGATACATCCTTCTTTCTACAGTAGTTTGTGCGGTGGAAGACCGGACGGTGTTAACGGTTGTAGATATTCTTTGGGATATTGTAAATTGATGTTTTCATCTTCCGCACGATCACCACCAACTGTTTCAGCATAGTCTATTGATACACATTTAACCAATTTGCCATGGAACTGTTTGACATTTTTAGTGTTAGTTTGTTTGACTTCATCGTTTCTCTGTGCTAGAATTGCCCATGTACTCATTTTTTCTGTTGATAACCCTTCATGATGAAATTCTTCAATAAGATTTGGACATAATAAGTCTCCTTTAATTAGGTACTTAAAGTGAGGAAAACATTAAAATTTATAAGAGCTGAAAGAGCAAGAACTGTGTCTGTCAAAAGCATTCACACGAATGAAAGATGAGAGTACCGTTTGCGTGGTTGAATATGGTTGAAAGGAGGGCATGACTTGAGAAAATCTCATGGCCAAAGTCTCGTCTCGCAGGACTTGACTAAAATCTCTTGAAAAGTCTCATCTCGTCCCAGGATTTTTTCATATAACAGAGAGATATGTGTTATTTGGTACCTGCCAAATAATACAAAGAGAACATGACACATGTTTCACCCTTATTGAGGCTCATCAGGTGTATGCACGAGGGGATAAAATCTCACTAGGATGGAAAAAAAAATAAATTGTGGCACTTTGACTGTTTTATTTGAATATAACCAGAAAGAAAAGAAGAAAACTTGCTTTAAACTTAATTATTTATATACACCCACTGTTACTGGCTAAGGAGAACGCCTTGTTTTTTTGGCTAGTGGTCCTCATACACTCTGTAAGTCAGCTGTTGCTGCTGCTACTGTGGTTCTACATGTGCTAAAACTTTCCCAGTGTCACAGCCCTGGAACACACTTTACTCGCACCACTACACTACACCACTACTCACTAAAGTTGTTCTGGTATTACTGACCCAGAATAAACCACCACTTTCCACTTCAGGACGTACACTGAGAACACATGACAATACACACCATGACTCCCTTTCATAGGGTGTCCGGATCCGCTACATTCCAGCAGCTGTTTTGTTTGATGAGTTCAACCCTGGACAGATTCATAATCTTAATTGTTCATTACATTCGGTTACAACAGTTCTCCGACGTAGCAGGTTCACTGTTCCTCTTTTGTTTTTATTTTGTAGTCCAACTGGCCAACTTGCCCCACAAAACTTTCTGTTGGATCATTTATATACAGTATATATATAGACCAAGAGCAAGAAAAAAAGACAGAGAGGCCTTAGGGTGCACTCTTGATACTCCCAAACCCAAAAGAACAGCAAGGAAATGAAAAATACAAGAAAAAGAAAGAGTTTATTACAAATACAAAGTAATAATGCAGAAGGGTACAGGGGTAATAAATCATAAACCCCACACACGTCTCCCTGAACATTCCTTCTACCTCTCTCTCTTCTTGCACCACTCTTATCCTTATTATTCTGACTGATTATTATAACTTCCCTGCAGCAATGACTCCTGGCTTATTTTAAGTATGATCCCTGGAGTACTTCCGATGTCACTTCTGGTCTCTTCGGAAGTACTTAGACACAGGTCTACAAAAACCCCAGGAGTCATCTGTCCATAGCTTCCTCTGGCAGATCCTAGTATGTCTGGTAGATTGCTAGTCCACTTATAGACAACCCTGAAGGCTTCAGTAGCACTTTCCATTGTCACCAGTTACAATGGTGAGGAATGTGTAAACATGTTTTGGCCATGCCCCACAATTGTTCCATTATGCTCTCACAACTGGAAGAATAACAAATCAAGGGAATCTTTTCACTTTCTTCTGCTGATGCAAATTAAGATAGGCCACTCTTCTGGGATGGCATTCAGCCATAGCACAATTTCCTTATTTTCTCTGTCTCTCTCCGTGTATATACAGTATATATATTGTGACACGTGAGTCATTGCCTTACACCCCAAAAAAGGAAGCTGAGTCACAATCTTCAAAAAGATCAGCTTTTTGGTATACTGCACACTGCATTCCTTGTCTATGCAGCCAATGTCCTGCTCTTGGCATTAAAATGGATTGTGTGCAGAGTGTTTGCCGGTTTATGAGCTATTTTGATGCCTACTATGGAGAGGATGTGCACTTTATATTCTGATACAGCACAAAGATAACAAAGGCTGTGCTAGGTGGAATGGGGGTCGGGTTGGAGTCAATTTTTAGCTGAGCTTTGTGGCACCTCCTATGTAAGCATTATTTGACGAATGTCTTTGAGTAGCCGTTTAATGTGAACAAATGGAAAACATAGCGTCTTACATTTCAGTGGATGTAAATCCTTCTGAACAATGTCTTAACACAACTCTGTTTATGCAATAAGAGGTGATTACTAGAAAAGTGTAATATTTTTTCCATATAACATCCCTTGCGATAAACGCTCGTAATCAATCATTTCAATTGAAATGTCCAGGAAATTGATGCATTGGTTTATTCCTCTTTCCATAGTGAACTGGGTTGCATATTGAGTTGGTGTGGCTGAGGAATTCATTCATCCAGTCTCTTTTTAATACCATGTGTCGTCGACATAGCATACCCAAAGTTTAGGTGTGAACTGAAATAGAGCCATGGTTTCAAATTGCTGCATAACCAATTCAGAGCCTTTAGAAAGTATACTGACTCCTTCAATTTTTCACATTTTATTATGCTGCAGAGTCTTTGCTACAAAACTTGACAATTTTGTTCAGTACATTCCCATTCTATTGATCATCACTGAGTTGTTTCCGCATCTTGTTTGGAGTCCACCTGTGGACAATTCAGTTGTTTGGACAGGATTAGTAATGACACACATCTGTGTATATAAAGTCCCACAGTTAAGCAAAAACCAAAGGGTTGAATGAATTTACTGCAGAGCTTAGTGCCAGGATTGTGCTGAAGCACAGATTTGGGGAAATTCTGCTGAATTAAAGGTTCCCAAGAGCACAGCAGCCTTCATAATTGTTAAATAGAATAGGTCCAGAACAACCTCAGGAGAAGGGCCATGGAAAGAGAGGTGATCAAGAATGACCATGGGAAGAGAGGTGACCAAGAACAGAAATGGTCACCCTGGCTGAGCTCCAGAGAACCTGTGTGGAAATTGGAGCAACTTCCAGCAGGATAACCAACACTCCTCCAGTCTGGGCTTTATGGTAATTTAACCAGACAACACATGAAAATATGCTTGGAGACTGAAACATGCACCAAAAGAACTCTCAGACTATGTGAAATGAGATTCTCTGGTCTGATGAAACCAAGATTGAACTGTTTGGCCTCAATTCTAAATGTCACATGTGGAGGAAACTACTACTCACCACATGAGCAATCCCATTCCTATGGTAAAGCATGGTGGTGGTGGCATTATGCTTTGTGGTTGTTTTTCAACAGCAGGGACTAGAACAATAGTTGCAATTGAGAGAAAGCTGAACATAGCAAAGTGCAGATATCATAAATTAATATCTATGGACCTCAAACTGGACTGAAGTTCATCTTTCAACAATACCGTGACCCCAAGTGCAAGGCACAGATAACACAGGAGTGGCTTAGGGACAACTCTTTGAATATCCTTGAGTGGCCCAGTCAGAACCCGAACTTGAACTCAATGAAACATCTCGGGAGAGACCTGAAAATAGGTGTCTACTGACAGTCTCCATTCAACCTCAAGGCATTTAACAAAAACTGTGAAAAATGAAGGGTCTGGGATTCTCTCTGAAGACACAGTATATTGTCTAGTCACATTTTCTCATACAATACACTATGGAAGAAAAGGGGACCCTACAAGTCTGGGATATCAGATCATCCGATCTCTGGATGTTTCAAACCCTGTTATGCTGTTTTCCAAGAAAACATCTGGACGTCTCAAAAGGAGGGAAAACATACGTTCTTGACATCCAGCAGAGCCTTACTACAGAAGGGCAGCAGGATTCACCACTAGTCCTAGGCTGGGTTTCAAAACATCACCTCCTTCTGGTGGTAATGTCCCCCAAATAGGATATAAAAGCGCTACCTGTGCATCTTTGATTCGCTTATATTCACTACAAGAATTACAGTAGCTCTGCCACAGATAGTGTCCCTGACACTTTTGTAAGGATGTTTGTTTTTTTTTTTTTTTTTTAGAAACTGGCATACTGAACAGCAGATGTTTAAGGCTGTGGTTAAATGTCAATAAAACATAAAAAGAGAGAGCAAGAATGAGAGTCAGAGTGACACCAACCTCACATAATTTGACTTGGTGAAGCTTACATAAATAAAACAAGGAAGGTCAATAGTAATCATTTTTCTTCCAACTACAATGTATATCACAATCATAAAAACTGTGGAAAGGCTGTGCAGAATATGCTACCGCAAAGACGATAAACTGAAAATGACCTTTAATGAAGGTTACACTTTTCTGTGATGTTAAACTGCTCAGTACGTTGTATCTTCACAGGCCTCCCTGACATGCAACGATATAGCAGCTGCTCTTCACTTCTCTTCCTTTTCCACCTTTTTGAAGTTCAAATTTACAAGACACTGCTGAATTTTGGAAATAGACAAGCATGCAGTGCATTCCATAGCCAGGATTCTCTGATAAAAAAAAAAAGAAAAACTGGAGACGTAGCACAGGACCACCATTTATTTTTTCCTTCAGTTGCCGTATTTTACTAAATATGTAAGTAGCATACTTCACAGGAAAAGGACTCTTTCCTAAATACCTTCACTTTTGCCATCCCGGGATTGTTTAAAAAACATTTCTATATTGTATGTGACTCCCTACAATATTTCCTTGAATGTATTGCTATATAATCCACTTCTGTCAGAAGAAATGTCACTCTCTAGAACAAAAAAAGCACAGCTCTATATGATTTAGATTCTAAAAGAGATGTCAAACTTGCACATCAATAGGATTGACGGCCCTTCAGAAATTCAGATTTTGGTGTGCAGCACATTTTTCTTTATTCTCATCCCTTACATATCAATCAACTTTATTTTCAACTGCACTTATTTATTTATTTTTTACTTGTAGGTAGACTTTATCTTTCAATGCAATATGTGAGGTGCATTAAATAAAGGGCAAGCTGGAGAGCAGAAGAAATAAGTAAATAAAAAACAAATCTGAGCTCTTTTGAGACAGGCAGTGGGAAAGAAAATGAAATGTCCCATTTAAGGCTAAGGCTGATATATTTCACACTTACCCCCAGGTGGTTAGGGTACTAATTAAAACATGACAATTAATGTCAAGTAGAGAACAAATGTACTGCTGGAGATACAAGCCTGGCAGAGAGGGCTGGGCTTGTAAACCCCGTGTATCCGTACAGGACAGAAAGTATAGATCACAGATGGGAATAACACGACAGAAGAAAACAAAACAGTTGTGAACAAGGAAACATGGAAAGCCTACTTGTGTGCAGAATTTCACTTACAGTCCTTAGAGATTTCTCTTTCCACTCTACTCAAAGGTCCCATTAAATATTTGCTGTTAATTCATAATCCTTCACATCAAGAGGAGTCAGTTGAGGAGGTTTGGGCATCTGACATGGACGCCTCCCTGTGGAGGTTTTATGGGCAAAACCAGCTGATGGGAGACCCCCGGGGAAGACCCAGGGTTCGCTTAGAGGATGGCCTGGAAACACCTTGGGATCCCGCAGTATAAGTTAGCAAGTGTGGCTGGGGAAAAGGACGTATAGGCCTCACTGCTAAGACTGTTGCCCCCGGCAACCATGCTCCAGATAAGCAGTGGAAAATGAATGAATGAATGTTCATTTTCAAATGACAACCATGGCTTACCCCTAGAATCAAACTGCAGCGCACTCGGTATCAGCCTGACAGAGAGACGATTCTAGGGATTCGGGTTCAACCTCCCCCCGGGTCTCAAAATGGTAAAATTTGTTATTTTATTGCAAACTGTAAATTAATAAAATCAACAGGGAGTTAATTTAATAACCCAAATTTAATTTTGTTAAAAACTGATTGACTAAAACACTAGAATAAATGCTAGATTTTTATAGAAAAACAATAAGCATCAGGAGTGGGCAGGAGGAGGAGTACAGGAAGCTAATCAAAGACTTTGTTAAATGGTGCGACTCAAACCACTTACACCTTAACACCAGCAAGACCAAGGAGCTGGTGGTGGATTTTAGGAGGCCTAGGCCCCTCATGGACCCTGTGATCATCAGAGGTGACTGTGTGCAGAGGGTGCAGACCTTTAAATATCTGGGAGTGCAGCTGGATGACAAATTGGACTGGACTGCCAATACTGATGCTCTATGTAAGAAAGGTCAGAGCAGACTATACTTTCTGAGAAGGTTGGCATCCTTCAACATCTGCAATAAGATGCTGCAGATGTTCTACCAGACGGTTGTGGCGAGTGCCCTTTTCTACGCGGTGGTGTGCTGGAGTGGCAGCATAAAGATGAAAGACGACTCACGCCTGGACAAACTTGTTAAGAAGGCAGGCTCTATTTTAGGAATAAAGTTGGACAGTTTAACATCTGTGGCAGAGCGACGGGCACTAAGCAAACTCCTGTCAATCATGAAGAATCCACTGCATCCTCTTAATAGTGTCATCTCCAGGCAGAGGAGTAGCTTCAGTGACAGACTTTTGTCACTGTCCTGCTCCACTGACAGACTAAAGAGATTGTTCCTCCCCCACACTATGCGACTCTTCAATTCCACCCGGGGGAGTAAATGCTAACATTTTTTTCATTTTTATTACTATTTAATTTAATATTGTTTCTTTGTATCAGTATACTGCTGCTGGATTATGTGAATTTCCCCTTGGGATTAATAAAGTATCTATCTATCTATCTATCTATCTATCTATCTATCTATCTATCTATCTATCTATCTATCTATCTATCTATCTATCTATCTATCTATCTATCTATCTATCTATCTATCTATCTAATAGAATAAAGTGCATTCTAAAAATCTAAATAAATAAAAAAGTAAGCAAATTGCAAATAAATGTAAGGTATACGTTAATAAAAATAAATACAAATTGCACACTGTAATATTAAAAAAAATACATAAAAAGTACACATAATACAAATTTTATAACTGTATTACTGCAACTTTCAAAATCTCTGTAAGCTTTGGCTACAGCAAATGCAGCCCCGTATGTTCTCCAAGTCTAAAGACCACTGAATACTGTGCACTACTGAAGTTAGAGATCGGGCTGGTGGTTTCCTCTGGCACATGGTAGACCTCAACTAAGATTTATCGTCTCTCGCCCGAGGCAGCAATAATAGGAACAGTCAGGACTGCTAAGGGACTACATATTTTGACTTCTTACAGCCTCCATGTCCCACTGGCAGAATTGGTGCTGCTGATTTTGGCCATGAACAGATTCCAAAGGGGGCTGAAGAAACTGAAGCCGAATCAGAAAGAGCTGAGTTATCTAAATAAACTGAGTGAATCCAATGTATGCTTCCAAACATGTAAATGGTTTTGATGATTTATAAAATTGGCTCTGATTACATTTGACATTACTAAAAAAGTAACTCTTATCGCAAACACTGACAGCCCCGCAACAGAGGTTTGGGCCCCACTTAGAGGGGTTTCTAACTGTATTGTTGTAGTGTGCAGGTGCTCCTTCAAGGGGAATTCCCTTAGATTTGTCAATGCAATGATTGCCTATGTAAACAGACACCCTCAGGGGACCCCTCCCAGTTTGGGGCCCCAGCCAGTTGCCTGTCTTGCCTGTCCTCTCGCTACTCTCTGTTGGCTAACATCATTGCTATTTGCGCTGGGTTGAGTGATAATCATGGTAACATAACTGTTCACACATCCAACGCTTACTTTATCATTCGTGATAATTACATTTTTACCCAGCTGAACAGTGGTATGAAAATGTTTATGTGAAAATTAACCAATATCCAATCGAGTCTCCATATTCACAGATTCATGTATTCATGAGTTGATATCACTTACTCAGCCCTCAAACGGCAAATTTCAAAACAAATGAAACCGCATGAACAAGCCAGGCACAGAACACAAATCCACAAACAACTGTAATCCAAATGATAAGTGGTAACTGTAATCCAAATGAACGGGTTTACTGCAGCTGTACAGTAACAGACACACAAAGTGATCACAATTCTACTGACTTCTTCCGGTTTCCTTTTTAAATTTGGCACCTATTGATGCAATGATCCCAATTAAGTCCTTTTCATGTAGCGTTGCTACAGAATGATTAAAAAAAAAAAAGTCAACTTCACAAGTTACAGTGTTTCTGAAACGTAACATTATGCTAACCCTGCAATCAGCAACCTCAGCCTCAACTGATCCTTCTTCATCTACAGGAACTGAAACCTCTATAACAAGCACTCATCTAATAGGGTACACCATTTTTTCTTCCTTCATTTAAATTGTAAATGTATAATTGTTAAGAGTGTTGCATTGTATTTTTAATTCTATTTTTGCTTTGTAAAATGTATATAAGTATGCAAACTTATTACATATTAAAATGTATTATTCTAAATGCATTTTTTAAAAACAGATCTAAATCGCTTTTACATAACCTTAAAAATGTAGTTTATCTCTTTTATATACTGTACACTAGCTGGACTTATGCAGCAAACATTTAAAATTACATATTTAAGTAAAAACCATAATATTCATGGATTTCAATTTTTTCTAGTGGTATGGACCCCTACCCCTGCAAATACAGAGACCTGACTGTATACAGCTTAATTTTTTTTGTAAATGTGTATATAATTCCACTACAAGGCGGCCCTCTATGGTTCTGCTGTCAAATTTGGTGGGTGTTTTCATTCAATGCCCCATTTAATGGCCCTTGCTGATATATAAGACATGTTTCCTTACACCATATTATCATCAAAACAGGTGTAGGTTCTCACATCAAGCAATCCCTTACTTTTGTCACATACAGTCAGTCAGGCAGTCTGGCTCCCAACTTAATCTTTTACCCGCAAAATGGATGTGATTTTAACGATAATGTAAAGCGTGGGTTGGCAGAGCATTCGGAAAGCACCTTAGACAGCCACATAAACCGTCCATTATTGGCTGGGTTCCAGATTCTCTTTACCTAAATAGCAACATTTATCATCTATGGGTCATGGGCAGTCCCTAGCTTCATGACCAGAAAGACTTTCAATGACAGAATAACCTTGTGCTGTATTTAATTACACCAAATGGAAAATAAAATTAGGAATGCCAAGTATAATCATAAAGTATTCAGGTAAATAGTAAGCTCATAATTCTTCCACATGGTCTCTATCAAGCATGCACTCCAAACCACACCTCAAATGGCTGGCTTGACATGTCATCATTAGCTGTAGGAAGAGTTTGTTGTTATTGCCTTTGCCTTTTAATAAAACACAAAATTACAAAGTTGTAGAAACAAACGTTATGCAAACATTCAAAACAATCAATTCAAACAGTCTACAATACACTACCATTAAGACAATACGAAACAAATTACTCAAACATAATAGTGAATCACAATGCAAGCTGCTACATACATAATAAAAAATATATATAATAAAATAAGCATCAGCTCAGTGATACCATTTTATATTTTCATTACTTTTATTATGTGCAGCAGGTTTTTTTGTGTCTCTGATTTCTCGTACATTAAATAGTTTTAACCTTCTTTGCTGTACGGGTGTTATCCATGTTTTCAACCTCCTCCAACTTTTGTGTAAGTTCTAAATATTTTTTTTAGGTAAGCACATTAAAATGAGTACAATTTTTGCTTTCACTTTTGAAAATCTCCGTCAAGAATCTCTCTCCACTCCCTTTGATATCTTTGTCCACTATAACAGTGAGAAACAAAAAACAAAAAGACGGCAGAGCAAAAAGAATAAAACACACACAACCAAACATGCAAGAACGAAATGAATATAACACTGGAATACTCTGCAAATTTACGGCTCACTGAGAAAGATGCAGGGATGGGGGTGGCGCGGACAGGAATTCCCTGAATTTGCAGGATCAGACACATTTAATGTTAAAAATAACGCAAATCAGTTTTGACTAGGCCAAACTGGTTTATCCTATAGAGGAAAGTATGATTGCAGGCCAAACTAGTTTGGACTAGGACAAATCAGTTTGTCCTGGGAGGTCTACATTGATTTCAGGATGATCTAGTTTGGACTAGGCCAAACTGGTTCATCCTATTGTGCTTTGGACAAGCTGACTTGGCCTAGTCTAAACTATTTTGTACTAAACTCAAGTTTGGTCGATAACACCAACATTGGAAACTGGCAACGTAATGAAATTAAAACTGTTTCTCTTATTGGATGCTAGGAAAAAGAAATCATAAATTAGTTTCATCTACTGATCCAGAAAGGAGCAAAAAAAAATTGCAATTTGAGACGTGGCCAAGACATTATTGTATAAGAAAAATGAGCAGCTGTGATGCCTTGGAACTTAATAATGAAGGAAAGGTCTTAAATTAAATTTTCTTTGATTATATGCTTTAGATGTGTCAAGAACTTCATCATATTAAACAGTCATGCCAATAGCTGCATGAAAATATTCAGACTGCAGTCCAACCTTCTTTAGCCATTTGCATGTTTATTTTTTTCTCCCATCACCACACTGTGGTTGCCATTTAGTTGATTGGCACAGTGGGGTCAGAAAAAGTCATCCAAATGTCAAGAAAGCAGTCTGTCAGACAAGGAACTTGTGTCCAAGGTATGATGTAGTCTTAGAGCTGTTTGTAAATCATAAACTTTTGTTACATTGAGGGTACAGTGGGTAGCACTGCTGCCTCAAGGATCCAGTGTCCTATGTTTGAATCCAGCATCTGATCACTGTCATATGTATGTGGAGTCTGTGCAATCTTTCTGTGTCTGCACTTTCATTCCATATTTACAGTACGTACAGATTGGGTTAGTTGCTGACTCTGAAGTGGTTCTGATGTGGGTTTGTGCCCTGCGATGGACTGCTGTCACGTCGAGGTTTGTTTCCTGCCTTGTGCCCACTGAGTTATGATCTCTAGCTTTTATAAATGTATCAAGCAAATACTATCAAGGTTTCTGGCTAATTACATACAAGACCACTTACACCTTAACACCAGCAAGACCAAGGAGCTGGTGGTGGATTTTAGGAGGCCCAGGCCCCTCATGGACCCTGTGATCATCAGAGGTGACTGTGTGCAGAGGGTGCAGACCTTTAAATATCTGGGAGTGCAGCTGGATGACAAATTGGACTGGACTGCCAATACCGATGCTCTATTTAAGAAAGGTCAGAGCCGACTATACTTTCTTAGAAGGTTGGCGTCCTTCAACATCTGCAATAAGATGCTGCAGATGTTCTACCAGACGGTTGTGGTGAGTGCCCTTTTCTACGCGGTGGTGTGCTGGGGTAGCAGCATAAAGATGAAAGACGCCTCACGCCTGGACAAACTTGTTAAGAAGGCAGACTCTATTGTAGGAGTAAAGTTGGACAGTTTAACATCTGTAGCAGAGCGACGGGCACTAAGCAAACTCCTGTGAATCATGAATAATCCACTGCATCCACTTAACAGTGTCATCTGCAGGCAGAGGAGTAGCTTCAGTGACAGACTTTTGTCACCGTCCTGCTCCACTGACAGACTGAGGAGATCGTTCCTCCCCCACACTATGCGACTCTTCAATTCCACCCGGGGGAGTAAATGCTAACATTAATTTTATTTTAATTTTTTTCATTTTTATTACTATTTCATTTAATATTGTTTCTTTGTATCAGTATACTGCTGCTGGATTATGTGAATTTCCCCTTGGGATTAATAAAGTATCTATCTATCTATCTATCTATCTATCTATCTATCTATCTATCTATCTATCTATCTATCTATCATATTAACTATTGGATTTTGACCAGCAGGCATTCCAAATCTACAATCTGTATTTGTGTTTCACCTAAAGAAAAAGGAGGTTGGGAGCAGCACTGATAGCACGTTACCACACCCACCACAGGATGAACCACCTAGATTGGGACTCAAATGCAGCAGGTGTCACCTCGGCACCACACTGGAACCGCGTGATGGTTGGAGTGCCAGTTCTGCCACCAACTCCCAACTCCCTGTAAATTGGAGATTGGATACAGATTAACATCCTACCCAGAAAGAAGAAACTGCAGGTTAAGGGTCTTGAGTGCCCAACAGAGTAGAGTCACCGCTGGCGTTTACGGGATTCATACCAGCAACCTTTCGATAGCTGGCATAGACATCCCTAGCCCCAGAGCCACGTCTTACAGTAATAAAGTGTTAAATTTGTTTTTATTTTTCTGCAACACCATTTTGTCTTTTATCTCAGGTGCTGCCATCGTAAGGATGCCAATGTTTTAAATTGTTCTCTAAGTTGCTAGGGGCATGCTCAAAGGTATCATGACCCTGACCTAATTAGGTCAAGGGTTTAAAGGTCGCCGATTGGCCTTATTTTATACAAGTGTGACCAATAATCCCTTGAATTGAGGTTTCAAAGACTTTCTTTTTGATTATTCCACAGATAACAAATCCTTTCTCGTTTTTTGATTGTGTACTGGTTTAGATGAAAGATCTCTTTGACTCCTAGTCTTTGACTTCTGCTTTGATCCTTTTGAATTTAATTGCTGGATATAGTTATAGCTAAAAGATCATATTGATCTTATGTAAACAATATTAGCACACATCTTGTCTCTTGTTCATCCGCTGGTCCTCTCTCATTTAAAATTACTGTCTCCAGTCTTCAAGATGGTATGCAGTGCTGCTGGGTTAAACTGCAGTCCCCCACAGCCTTGAATTGTTTTAATATATTTAAGAATACAGGACAGCACAGGCATTATTGGGTCTGGGGTTTTGGTCTCAGTGGCACGCCCTAATGGTAACATAACCCTGAACATGATGCCGGTCCATCACAAAGCACACTCTCCCACCAGACCAGTTTTTAATCCAAGAAGCACAAAATATTAAATAAAATTTAACAATACAGAAACAATAATGTTTTTCCTCTCCTTCCACCTCCAGTTGGGTGTTTCTGGAGACCTGGCCCAACTTATGGAGAGTACTTACAGGTTGTTTGAGAACCTGGACAGTCCCCCATCGACAGAGACCCCTTGTGGCACCCAGGAACCTTTAAAGGGCTTCACTTACAGACTCCTTTCCTCCTAATGTATGGGGGACGGAACTACTCCTGGCCTCCAGCATCTCCTTGTCAACTCCCTGGCACCTTCCATTTTATTCTGAAGTCATGCCATTATCCAGTTGGCATGTCTGTCTATCCTCCTTGACACCCACAGCTGATTTCTATCATGCATGTGATGCCAAAGGGCAAACTATGGCTCATTGCAACTATGAAGATGGATTAATTAGTGCAAGTAAGTGAAACATTTAACCACACAATATGCACTTCTTATTTGAAAAAAAAAAGCTATCCCATTACTACTTCACATGTATGTTCACACATTATGGGCTGGTTTACACTTACTATTTCATCTTCATTAAGAGTAAAACGGAATTCCTGGACAAAACATTTACAAATGCAGGGAGATGTAAACTCCAAATGTCCAGGCATTGGGCTGGCAACTCATCCAGGGTCTGTGGATCTGAGGCACAGAAGAAGCACACTGTGCCCCGTGCCCAAATCATTGATAATTTAGTGGTATTGCACTACAGTAAGAAGTTAAAATTCAGTTACATTATACGTAAACTGGGCAAATGTTTCCGTACTTCTCACTCAGTGTGATAAGTGCATCTTGTTTGATTTATCATAGATAGATAGATAGATAGATAGATAGATAGATAGATAGATAGATAGATAGATAGATAGATAGATAGATAGATACTAAATTTTTCTGCCCAACATTTGTGGATTTGAATATCAGACAATCACACCCAAAAACACACATTCAGCTTTATGTCTTGGAACAGTGGTTGCCTCATTTGGTCTGTGGGGGGGCCTGTGACTGCAGGTTTTTGTTGCAACCAACTTCCATTTTGATACAGGTCTCATGGACTAATTAAGTGACCTGTTACTTCCCAATTTCTGTGTGTTGGGGTCAATGTTAATATTATAAAACTAAGCTTGGTAAATGTTTATTAAATTGTACTAAGCAGCTACCTGGGGATAATGTCTATTTTAACGCCTTTCATCATTCGGTGTTGTCTCCTCTGCTTGTTTTTAACTATCATTATTAAGATAAAATTAAGGGACAATTAATTTGACAAAAAATATAAGCACATTGTGGACCTCTAAGGTGGGCACCGCCACCCGAACCCGGCACAAACAGATGCAGAGTCACAACTCCAAAGCACACAGAGCTTTTTATTTTCCGTTTCCCTTGTGGGAAATGTCTTCCCCAGCTCCCATGAAGCCCTGCAGGAGTCTGAGGCACCGCTGCAACCGAGGGGGGCTGCCATCTAGCTTTCTGGGGGAGGTAACACTCTGGACATGCTTGCTCCACCAGTCCTTCCAGCGTGGGGGCATTCCGGCATTCCGCCACACACATACGAGTATATACAGAAAGTCAATAAATTTACTTGTATTGCACATATAAAGAACGTAGGTCAGAGTACTTTACCAGATGTCAGAAAAAAGTTTTAAGAAAAGAAAATGAGACATTAGGACATTTGTATATTTAAATCCTGCTATCATGTCTCATAGGTTTTTATATTACATTGTGGTCTATGGCCGGCTTGTCATCCCGGCCAATACCCCCAGGCCGCCAGATGGAGCCCTCCCTGCAGCATGGAGGTGCCCCGAAGACCAGCAGGGAATCATGAACAATAGAGTTTTCATCCACAGCCCTGCTGGATACCACCGGGACCGCTAGAGGGAGCTGCAGGGAAGAGGAAAGAATATTATTTGCCCTACGCTCCGGAAGTACATCCTAGTCAGATGGACAAGGGGAATGACATGCTTCCGGGGTGAAGAAAAAAGAAGAGTTTTAATCTGACCCGGAAGTGCTAAGAAGTCACATGGACTGAGGGTCACGGACTATAAAAGGACTGTGGCAGTTCCCAGACAGAGAGCTGAGCTGGGTGGAAGGGTGGCAACGTGTCTGGGAGTGTGGAGAAATATTTTATTGTGATTATTGTGTATTATTAATGAGTATAGTGGAGAGGAGGGTGCTTGGTGACTATTGATTAATAAAAAGTCAACTTTTTGGACTTTTATCTGGTGTCCGGCGTATTGGACAAGAGTTCAAGGGAGCGATACTGCCCCCTATCTGTCACAACATCCTTTTTCATTTTTTAATACAGAGTCAAAATGATGAACCATTTATTCATGTGTTACGATACATACAAGTTAAGGCTGTTAAAAAAATTCACTTGCTGTTACCCTCGGGTGATTTTTTATGGGATTAGTTATTATAATATAAAACTCAGACAGTGTATTATACTATGTATTATTTCACCTACAGCTTATAATCTTTTTATTTGCAACTCCACTAGAGACATTTCAATGCAGCAGAGCAGCTTGGAAAGGTTTTTAATTGTGAATGAAATGAAAATGTAGATTCAGTTATTTTTCAGACAAGGTTCCTCTTTTGGCTGTGGTTCCAATGCCTTTATTATGTCTGTTTTGATCATGTTATTATTGTTGGCCTTAATGGTTTGTGTGTTTTGTGGGTGGTGTCGCAAAAAGGTAAGGTCACTTGTCCATCACCATCAAGGAATTACCCTCATCACTTTAAAGGAGGGGAAAACCCAGAGTCCCTTGTGGTTCATTCTGAATGAACTTGAGTTCTTTCCTTGTAATTATTGTTTTAGTGCTTATTGTTAATTACTGAATTTGTTGAACCTGTGCCTTTGACTTTGCCTTTTAGATTGGGAATTTGTTTGCTTTTGGGATTGCCTTCTATTTTTGTTACAGTGTTTTTTGTTAAAATTCATTTTTTTTTTCATTTTATAAAGATTCTTTGTTGTCCTTTTTGTTTCTAGCCAGGGTTTGATGATAATTCTCCTCTAGTGGGCATTTTGGTATTCTTGGAACTTGCATGTTCATAACTTTTTCCCACTGATCTTTCGAACAAACACTATACAGGTATTGGGAAATAAAACTACGGGAGTGTTTCAGTGCCCTTATTTTTATGACTTCATTGTCAATGACAGTCCAAATCCTAAATACAATTAAGTTAAGGCCTTAAATCATCAGAAGGTAAAATTTTGACCTTCAAATAAGAAACCACTACTTATGAAACTGACAGAAATCAACATTTCTGACACCCTACTTCCACACAACGGTATTTACAAAGCATAGACTAAAAATTAGGGGCAATCACCCTGGATAATTTTACTTTTTTGCCTATAATTTTTGTCTATGAAGATGTAGATAGATAGATAGATAGATAGATAGATAGATAGATAGATAGATAGATAGATAGATAGATAGATAGATAGATATTAAATTCATTAGAACAGTATATACATTCAAAATGTCTTTAGCACCAGTTAGCCTAGTCCAAAACAATGACAAGTTCTTCTCCTTTCAGATCTAGCTTGCACAAGTGTGTTTTTTGGCTTTTTTAAGTGACACTCCATGTTTTCCATTTAAATATGAATTTGTTTTCATATTATGTTCACTCACAGCATCTTTTAGGATGAGTATAAAACACTCATGACACCAGTGACATTTTCGGAGGAATGTGAGTGGAGTCACTATAAAGATTACAATACAGCACTAAAGGTGACAAGAACCTTTTTTCAGAACATGAGCTCTGCAGTGCTTTTCAGCTCATGAAAGAGTATTACCCTGAACAGACCCTGGCATCCACTCCTTTTCGTCAAACTATGATAAGGTAGCTTAATTTATCTATGCCAAAGGACAAATTACCTGGCCTTTCGATTTTTTTATTTTCTTTCATTAAGCATCCAATGATCCCTAAAGTGTAAGCCTCATCTGTAACTTAAGAATGATACAAAGCTTCTTTTAAAAGAAAAAAATCAATGTTGCTATCATTTTAACACATGTTCATCTTTCTCACAGAATTCCTTTTTTTTTTTTGCAGAATTTCCCCACTAAACAGGATATTGGCTTTAAAAACAATTTATAGAATTATTGTTTAAAACCCACCCACAAATCAATACACCAGTAGCATTGTTAATGACATAAATGAATGCTAAAACCTGGATTAATCGATGCATTTTACATTATTTTATATTACTGGTGTTGATTTTTTCAAAATTAATCATGGTGATGGCATAAGGAGGTGTGATGTCCTATACCTTCAACCTCCTGCATTCAAAAGAAGGTTTAAGAATTTCAATAGTTACCTTTGATTTCAAATTTGTAGGGAATGTACATTCCGATAATGAGTTACATAGTGCCCAGCAGTGACCATGTGATTGATAGTCAAGCTTTAATGTTGCTTGCAAACATTTCTCAGGATCTCAGTGACGACAGCAAGATAAATTTCTATGGCAGAAGTCAGCAAATGTTAATTTGGAACACTGGTCAGTGGAGGAGACAGACACAACAGAGTAACTGAAGATTGTAACATAAGGAAGCACAGTTTGGCTCCCAAGCTCCACGCACAAATGTGTGCTAACTTTTGTTTTCAACTGCTCTTCTAGAATAACAACTTTTAATTACACTTAAAAATAGGCAAAACTCTGCAACAACACCAAACTTCTTCTTTCTCAACACTCACATGTAACCGTTGATTGACCACCATGCCATTTGTCACCTACTGGTGAAATAATCTATAAAGAGTGTAATTTAACATAAGGAGAAGTTGGGTCACACACAGTTCAGAGGAACAAGTAGTCATAGCAAAATCATCAAACAAGGCAAATGAATCCCCAACATTAGAAGGGAAAGGGAAAGTCCAAAAAAAGCCATGATAAATTTGGTGGAAAGTAGAACTTGAGAGACCTTCAAATGAACAACACACAGCAGTTTGTGATTCTGAGTATATCGGTTGTGCTAAATTGACTACACTCACAGCCACCGTGCTGGGCAAGAACTTGAGGTTTATAGCAAATTTGCTAAATACTATTATATTATTCAAGCTTCAGAGGACTTTGCTCCTTTACTTCGCTTGCAGAGATGGCCTTCACTTACTTAAACTGCTACACCACGTTTTCTGTGTGATTGCTGTCAGCATGTGGATTGAAAAGGGGATGCGGTGCGTTAGAATGTACCTCTCAGTCTGAGTGTCATACGGAAGCATATTAGGGTACAGAGAAAAGAAAAAAAGGTCAAAATGTCCACTTCAATCTCATAGTTTATTTTGTCATTAAAATGTCGTAAATTTAATCTTAAAATTGTTTAATTTTCTAGTTTCTCAAATCACAACTAAAATAGCACATTAAATGATGCGTATTCTATGAGCTCTTCTATGTACTCTGTGTGTGAATCACTACATGCTTCTTAAACTGGCTTTCTCTTATGCCGACAGGACACAGAATGCATTACATTCATGATATTACAGCTCTCTGAACAATTTAAATACTAAGATGTATACCTGATATAATTTTCAGGTTGATAGGAATTAAACCATGTATTAAACATTGAGGCATGTTGGCACAGTGGTAACGATAAGCTAGCGTTCAGAGATTGTTCCTGTCTTCTGCAAGATGCTTGCTGCACTGTGTGTGACCTTCGATGAAATAAATTATTGTAGCAGTATTGTCTCTTTCAAATAAACCAACCTCCAATTCCTGTCCATCCTCTTCTTTCTCCAAGTAACCAATCGCCAAACAATAAGTTTTTTAAATGTAAAATGATATCCATGGACTATTATATTGTTACAGGTTGATTACATTCAGATGACTTAAACTAATAAACGATATGTGGTTTAATTTCAGTGTATTTGATAAAGCTGCATCAGGGATGTGAATCTACAAAATAAAGGGAAATCACACAGGAACAGTAGCACTGATTTGACGCTGGGTGCTGCCAGTTTGCAAAACCAAGCTGAAAACTTACACACAGGTTAAGGCTGGAGTGACAATGTGCGTGGCTTTACACCAAGTTTAGTTTTTATACATCACAATGTGAGACTGGAAGTGGGCATACGCAACATTTTTGTGCATGCGCACCATTTATATATGAGGCCCCAGGTCTCTGAGGAGTCTCTTATTGGAGTCACACAATAGTTCAATGACTTGATTATAATGACAATACATATTTTTCTTGACTTGCATCAATTCCTTAGCTAAATTACTTACAGTATACAACTAACGTACTGCTTATCCTAATTTTAAACTAACTAAATCATTTACTGTACTTCTGCATGGTATCAGAGTTGCCCGTTTCATAACAAAGTCTACCATAAGCATGTAATACAGTTCTACAATTAGATTTTTCACGGTGCATAACTAGCAGATAGCCAACTATCATAAACATCTCTTTGAATGAAGAAAGAAAAAGAAAGATATTTATCAGTTCTGAACAGTTTTTAATGTCCTTGTGGGGATTTTGCTCCTTCATTTCTATTTTAGGCACCCCAAAGCTTGTATTATTTAGACATGATGCTTACATTATGAAAATAAAAGAAAAGAAAATCCATTTTTATGCTGGAAATCTGTTTCCTTTCAACAGAGATGTTAAGCGCTTGTGAAATTTTTGCTGCTCCAGGCCTGTGCTTTGTCTGTACTTCAATATCAGTTTTGTATCACCATGGAATACAAGAAAAATCTAAGTAATAGTGTAAAAATAAAAGCTAAATCTGGAAGATGCAGTGCTAAAAGACAGAAGCATGTGAAGATAGGTAACATTTAAGGCTCAGAAACAAATATCTTCAGAGAGGCTAGTCTTCTGCTTTTATGGGAGTAGCAGCACCAGTTTGCTTGGAGATGAGATGTACAGTTAAAAGATATGTCGTCAAATTTTAAATGTAAACCAAAAATCAAAGTCAAAGAAATGTTGCTATTAATTCATAACCAAGAGATCAAAAACAAGAACTTTTCTACATTAAATTAAATCTTGGACAGAGGAAAAACATCATCTTTGTCCTTTTATCCCATTGCATCATTAATGCAGTTCTAATTTGCTTCCTAGACAACATACTGTAGCAACAAATGGCAGCACCCATTAAAACCAAAAACAAGGAAAAATAACTTTAACAGCATTAAATAAATGTCGAAGTGAGAAAGTGCACTATGCAATTAAATACATATTCTCCTTTATTCTTTTTTTATCCTAAAATTATTTTATTATAAAATTATTTTTTTTTTTTATCCTAAACTGTAGAATGGTCTGCCTGTTACTATAAGAGATGCCCCTTCAGTTTCAGCTTTCCAATCTTGGCTGAAGACTGAAGACTCACTACTTCAGTTTAGCATACCCTGACTAGACATTTTATAAAACACTAAAGATGTTATATTCTATGTCTTTTCTGTACAGCATAGCATGGATTTGACAGTTTATAAAACTTGAATATCTTGAAGAGTTTGGATCATAGGTTGAAAATATTTGAGGACCATTATACTGTATAGTCTGACTACAAGTATAAGAGGTGCCCCTTCAATCCCAGGCAGAAGATTCACTGCTTCAGTTTAGTATATCCTGACTAGAGCTGCTGATTAACTGTACAGACTGCATCTCTGTTGTCAGTCATTAGCACTAAAACATCAGTAAAATAATAGTTATAATTTGTTACTAACCCATACCTATTCTATTTTTCTTCTCGGTACTCAAATGTGCCACTGCCCTAATTTCTTGTTTTGCCTGCCTAAGGTAAAGTCGTCTCTCATGGGGGATCGCAGGAATCATCTGGTAGAGGGGTCCTTTCATCAGATTGGCTGGCCCAGTGCTGTCTCAGCTGTGGAATGGCCAATAGGGGGAGGCAGCTTGATGGCCGAGGTCTCCAGGACTCTGAACAAATCCAAATCGTATTATGTGATATCATCTACTGTGAACTCATCTGCTCTCTACTTGTAATATTTCTATTGAACTATTATATTGTATTGAGGATTACTTGTGTTCTGTTCTGTGTATTGTATTGTATTTACCTCCTCTTTTTGACACCCACTGCATGTCCAACCTACTTGGAAAGGGGTCCTTCTTTGAACTGCCTTTCCCAAAGTTTCTTCCATTTTTTTACAGTACAAGGATTTTTTTGGGAGTTTTTCCTTGTCTTCTTAAAGGGTCAAGGCTGAGAGGCTGTCAAAAGGCAGGACCTGTTAAAGCCCTTTGGGGCACTTCTCATATGATTTTGGGCTATACAAATAACAAATGGTATTGTATTGTATTGTATTGTATTCAAAACCCTAAATGGATGAAATAAAAAATAAAATAAAAATGACCAAAAATAAAATGTAAAACGTGTCTCTAACACCCTATATTTTTGGCTTTGCTCGGGCTTCCTCCCACAGTTTAAAACTATATTGTTTGCTTGATACATTTATATTATTCTATTTGTATGAGCCATGTACTACTTTCCAGTGACGGTTCTCAGATTGCACCAGTGTCTCTGGCATAAGGTCACCCCATGAAGATTAATTGGACAAATGAGTGTAAAGCAAAGATATAATCTGCAGCAGCTCAGGATTATTCAGCAGTGGCTTGTGAAACTGCACAGGTAAACTGACCTAGCTTGTTGAAACAAAACAAGTACAAGGTGTATTCTATTCTATTATTCTATTAATGTTAATTAATTAATTCTACTTATGTCTTACTGCACTTTCAACGCTAATATCACGTGAAGCACAATTTTATTTAATGAATAAGTTGTTACTGGGCTGGAATTGTGAGCGATGAATGAGGAGAGTAGGCAGGGTTGCCAGGTCCTGGAAATATTTCCAGCCGAATGACAGCTGAAACCCTCCTAATGGCGATATGGACCAGTCCAATGAACAATGCTGGTGGGGCTTGGTGAGTTCTCCCTTGGTATTTTGTTGTTGGCAATGTCATTTCACCATAGACTTTTGCTGATATCTAAATCCAGTTGGGGTGTACCCCTTGAAGTTTTGCAATAGCCCCACTTGAAGTTTGGCAGCTCTAGGCATCCAGGAGGGGACAGGTTTGGGGGTTTGAGTTGCTGCATGTATTCTTTGAAAATAGCACAAAAAATCTAAAATTTCTTTTGCACAACTCTGGTATGAAAGCGGACAGAGCAGGCAGAGTTAAAGATTAGCCAACTTACTCTAAGGCCTTCTCAAGACTAATCAATACTAATGAATTTTCATTTAAAAACACATACACGTGTCTACAGTTTCACCTTTTGTCCACATTACCTTGTCATTTTACACCCTCGGAAACAAAGACTCTTAAAACTGCTCTCCAGAGCTGCATACTTCTTAAAACGTAGGTTGGTGTGGATGGACATAAACATATTTTAACAAAAACGATTCTCTAATTTCACTTTGAGTGGTTTGTGCTTATTTTATGGCCCTTCCCTGACTTGATCCAGTTCATTACAACGAACGACTCATTCCCTGAATGGTATCCCTATACAGAAAAAAAAGCATTTTCTAACATAGAGGGTGTAAATGAGTTGCTTTCCATGGCAATTGTTGTACTGCTTACCTGTATGCATATAAATTGTATTTTGTAAAGTTTGAATGCTGCACACATCTCTCTATTATAAAAAAAAATCTTGGGGAGGCAGACTAGGGAGACGAGACGTGATCTTCTCAGAAGACAATTTGAAGTCCCGCGAGAGACACTTTAACTTGCTCCCAGCTCTTAAAACAATGACAAGCGACAAGCAGAACACACAGCTCGCAGCAGATGATCCAACTACTTCTCCTTGCATGCGTTCAGCCACCCTAACCCGGCCTCTTCACAACGCGAGCAGCAGGGACACGAAGTGGCAAAAAGGACAGTGGCTGTAAAGGCTTTAAAATGATTGACTGGCAGCGCAACAGCAGCTGCCCCACCTTCACAACACGAGCAGCGTTGTATGTCCTGTGAGAAAGAGATTTAACCATGCCTGGGGCTGGAAATAAAGGACAAGTATTGTTTTTACAACATCACATGACACAAGGCAGTGAGCCAACATTTAAAACAAGTCCACAGACATCTAACCTAGCAGTTGTTGGATTGCTTTTGGCAGACAAGCATCATGTGCTCACAGCTCTTAAAACAACAACATGCGACAAGCAGAACAGGCAGCTCGCCAGCAGCAGAAAGACAGCAGATGATCCAATGGCATCTCCTTAGCGTGCGTTCAGCCGCCCCCCCTTCACAATGCGAGCAGCGTTATACGTCCTGCGAGAATGAGTATCCACGCCCGGGGCTGGAAATAAAGGACAAGTATTGTTTTTACAAAAGTTTTTAAAGTAAAAGTGAAAATAATGCATATGTAACAATTCCCATGAAAATAATCTCTTTAAATTATATATCCGGATAGAACCAAACATGGGGGTGGGCAATCGAAGCGAGCAGGGGGCAGAGCCCCCTAGTGCATAAAAAACAAATAACTTACTGGTCGCTACAGTTTTTTGATAAATCCCATGGCCGCTGGTGTTAAAAATTCAGAACCAGGTGAAAATCAGATTGTAAATAACTCAGTTGATAGCTTTTTGTATGTTTTTTACTTAAACTTAATCTTTATTAAGGAGGAGTGCATTCCGCAGCAAACAAAAAAAAGGCGCTTAATAGAGTGGATGGTTGTAGATTGCAGTTGAGCTCACGACATTACAGGACAGAGAGAGACAAAACGGCACACACACAGTGCAGCAAGCATGCACGCATTAATTTATTTATTTCCTCTATTTAGTTAGTTTTACAAATGCTGTTAGGTATAAGATGCACACTGATTACTTTTGACTGCCTATAATGAAATGTTTTAAGTGTCACCTTAACATCTGCTTTGTAACTTTCTCATATACGAAGTACAGTATTGTAATCGTCCAAAAATTTCACCTCGAGATTTTGAAGAATCCCAATGTTTTAGACCTCCCTGAGTCCAAATATACCATTTTTGGAATTATGTCTGTGTGTATGTAAACATGATAACTTGATTACGCTTTCAGTTAGGTCAACCAAGTTTTGCATACAAGTATTAGGTACAAAACATAGATTTCTATCAGCATTTGGGTTATTTCCGTTAACTGGAAGTGGTGCTTTACCTTTAATTCATGCATCTGAAGAGTCTGATTTATTCAACTTTACTTTTATAATAATTGTTCAATATATTATTAATTTGATTTGATTTGTTGTTGATGGTTCCTTAATGAACATAAAATAAAAATATAATCGTTGTCTTGCGGTTTACTCCTCAAATATCCATCCCAATATTTGAGTATATGAGAAAGTCTAGGGGAAACTACTCCTGATTATTTTTAATTTAATGACAAAACGGCCATCATCGATTCTGAAAACTTACTTTCAACAGTAATCTGCACATTAATGTGACACAAGGGCAATTCATTCCTTAAAGAATTTCTTTCTTTTCTTATGCTGTGCATGTGTTATCAGAGTCCTGCCCGCACTGATAATTTTGAAAGCACACAGTACAAGTGAATCTGATTTTCACGGGGCTCTGAATTTTTTCACTTCATAATCCCTTCAGTTTACTGCTGATATGCTCTCACAGAGTACAGGTGAAGGTCTACATCATATGCGTTTTCGTTTTGAAAATGCTATAATAACTCTAGTGTGGATGTAGAATTGTTTTCGTTGACAAACTTTTTAAATGAAAATGTGGTACTGCAGATGAATTCTGATATATCTGTTGTGACGTGTGAGTCCCTATCTTGCACCCCAAAACATGAGGCCGAGTCTCAGCAAAACCAACTTTATTCAGCTTGAAACAGGAACAGCACGGTTATTTATTGTAGCGTGATCTACCACTTTCCTATACATAGATGCAGCAGTTAGGCAGGGTCGTGGCCAGGTTAGTGGCCAAGTAATAATGTTCCCTGCATTTATAATGTTTCTTGCATCACCTATTGACGACAGGCACTTATAGCACGATCGTGGTCCCCTCAAATTTGCTTTCGCTGCGAGCCGCAACAGCACTGGGAGCCTGCGTTTGCCCTAGCAACAGATAGGCTGACTTCCACAGACGCCGCAATCACCCTTGGGGATGCTATTCGGCATGTCGTCCCATTGGGGGGAGTCCCAAAAGAGTTTAGAAACTTTACACTATCAATCAGTTAATTTTAATTTAACATACCACCCTTTATAGATATCCATGACAATTACATTAAAAGAAGTCGTAGATAATAGTATGTAGTGTAAGGATAGTATATGAGGCAGGTACAACGGTTTCCTGGCAGCGTAAAGACAGAATAGATAGAAAGACTGAGGCAAAGCATAATAACACTAGAGAAATTCAAACTCTTTAGGGTGTCAGAGGGTCGGTTTGTGATTTTCTGATCATTTCTTTCATGAATCTGCATTGTTGTGTTTTTATTTTAAAAAGCTCTTATTTTTATATCTTTTGTTGCCTACAGGTGGTGGCATGACAATGTGAACAAATGTAACCATGCTGATTGTACACAGAGGCTGCAGCAACTGGAATGCTGATGCAGGGACATGATGTAATCTTCAGAACATTACGCTGGCATGAGTGCAACTATGGTACACTGCACAAGACGCCATGTGCTTCCGACTCTACAAAATCATTTTGCTTCCTTTTTTAAATGCAGCAGGGGATAGATATGCAGCCAGTCTGGCACCAGCCACACATCAAAGATCGATAGGCCGATCGGAGAAAGCAATACTTTAAGTACTTGTCAAGCGTTCCTGTGGTGTAAGCAGGAGGCTCAGCTGAGAAATAAAAAATGTTTAAAAGTAGGAGGACTGAGCGAGAGATTAGTCTGGAGACCTCTGTAGAAATCCCATTTTATTCCAGCTTTCAAGCACCTGTGAACCAGATGGACTCTCCAAACACTGTTAATCTTCTGAGCTGTTCAATGCATTAATAAGTATGGATGGTCACAATCATTCTAAATCCTTGTAAATACAAAGATAAAATAAAATTTCAGAATGCAATAAGCAAGCAGTCAGCGCTGTCATTCATAGTATTATCATTATTATCATCTGCCGTATCCAGCCATTTGTGCATGGCTTCTATCGGTAGCAGCAATCTGAGCAGAAAGCTCATATTTGCCTTTTTTCCTTGAACATATTCAAATACCTAATAAGTTGCAACCCAGAATATCTACAGTATGTCAACTGCAAGATGGATTTCTTCTAGAGCAGAGTTTCCAAACCTGTGGGCCATGGCTTCATTGTATGTGAGCCACCGTTGACCCTGGACAAAACTCCATCTACCAGTCCACACTTGATGGAACACACTTGATTCATTCATGTTCTGACACCCTGGTGATCGTGTGGGACCCAGCTTTGACAATTGCACTTGATTCACCAAGGGGGACCACCCCACTCCCCAGATCAAACGATTTCTCTAAAATCACAGAGCAGGACCAACCTCTGGTGGGCCACAAATACACTGGCATGTCAAAAATTGGTTGGTGACACCACAAAGGATGGGTAACACTATTGTAGGACACCCTGGGGCTACTGTCAGGACATGTTGCATGCAGCCATCCAGTGGGAGGTGCTGATGTAGTTAATCTGCGCAACCCTGTGATGTGTAAGCGTATCATAACATAACATTCTCAAACCTGGCCATTCCAACTTTAGGCCACACTGGGAAGTAAGACAGGAAAACGCCCCATACAGGCAGGGCCCATGCGCACACACATCCATACAAGAGCAATTTTGAAGTGCCAGTTAACCTAATGGATAGAACTGGAAGATGTGAGAGGAAAACCCCAACAGTCATGAATTGAACATTCAAATTGCACAATGACTATTACCACTAGACAGTAATGCACCACCTTATTATTGATAATAAACCCACAGCTTCAAATAAAACAAAGCCTTTTAGTGATGGACTGGTGCACCATCCAGGATGGGTTTCTAACTTGCAACTGATGCTACCAAGTAGCACCCTGAATTGGATTAAATAGGTCTGAGAATGTTGTGTTATTTTATGTCATGTCACTTGACAGCTAAATATTGTATACAATAAGGTACCTCTAAGAAAAAAAAAACTCCACTAGTACAGCATGTCACACTACCTGTACCAAGTCAGGATAAAGAAGGAGAGTTGGGCATGGCGCCAGCAGTGCTATCATGTTTTTTTTTTTCTGTCCTCCTTTACCATCTAACCAGTGCACTGAACGTACTATTATAATAGATAGATAGATAGATAGATAGATAGATACTTTATTAATCCCAAGGGGAAATTCACATAATCTAGCAGCAGTATACTGATACAAAGAAACAATATTAAATTAAATAGTAATAAAAATGAAAAAAAAAAAATAAAATTAATGTTAGCATTTACTCCCCCGGGTGGAACTGAAGAGTTGCATAGTGTGGGGGAGGAACGATCTCCTCAGTCTGTCAGTGGAGCAGGACAGTGACAAAAGTCTGTCACTGAAGCTACTCCTCTGCCTGGAGATGATCCTGTTAAGTGGATGCAGTGGATTATTCATGATTGACAGGAGTTTGCTTAAGACTCTGCTTTATCTATTACGTATGAATCTGTATTAGTTAACTGTGCATTGATTTATTCTTATTTACTAATTTTGGTTTTTCATGTATTCATTCATATACTTAATATTTGTCGTGTTTTTCCTTTTCTTGCAATTTTTCTTTGATATCTTATAAAGCACTTTGAGTTACATGCCTGGTATGAAAATCTGTTATATAAAATAAATGTTATTCTTGCTGCTGCAAAATCTTATGAATACAGAAACAATGACAATAGAGAAACAAGTGAATCAAGTGACTTTACAAATGCTGGATGGAGACCCAAGATGCAAGGATGTCATCAGCCCTAAAAACAGATCTGCCAGCACCTAAGGCAGGAATAGAGTTGGGTTCAGGAATGTATGCATGCTATACCAAGCAATTAAACTGGTACCACTACATCCTGAGACTACTGAAAATACCAGTGACATTAATAATAGAGACGAGTTGACGTACAGATGGCTTGTGGAAGACTTTGTCTTGTGGTGCAGGGAGAAACAACCTGCTACTCAGCATCAACAAGAGAAATTAGTAGGTGGTGGATGTCTAGTGTGCTAAAGAGCCTCTGAGAGCTGTCACCATTCAGGGAGAGGACAAAGAAGTGGTGCAGAGCTACGAGGGGTTCACATAAACAACAAACTGGACTGGTCTGACATGACATTGGCTCTGTACAAGAAAGGTCAGAGCATACTGTACTCCATAAGAAGACTCTTAACTTTAGATGTATGCTGCAGGCTTCTAGAAATGTTCTGCCAGTCCATAGTAGTCAGTGTGGTGTTCTATGCTGTGGTATCCTAGGGAAGCAACTTGAGTTCAAAAGACACACAATGCCAGAACAAACTTATCAGGAAAACCTGTGTCATCAAAGGACTAACCCAAGACACACTGGAAGCTTTTGTGGAAAAGAGGATGGTGGCAAAATTGGATGCCATCATGAAACATCTCCTCCAGGAGGGGCTGAATTGGAGAACCTCTAGCCACAGGCTCACTCCACCACAGTGAGTTAAGTTGTGCCTCTGAGGTTATTTTCTTCCCACTCTTACCAGGCAATTCAATGTTTCCTCCCGATGTCAAAAACTAAATGCCTATACCCTTTAAGTTTGTTTTGCAATTTCTGCAGAATATACATTTATTTATCTATTGATGGACTGTATTTTTTGCCACGTTAGTCCGAATCTTTGTTTTTTAATGTTTCTCCTGCTGTATTGTTGTAATTTTCTCCTTGGGGTTAATAAAGTGTATCTAATCTACTGTAATATATTTAACGAGAGAACTGGTCAAGCACCCAAGACAACAATCATAAAGAAGAAGCTACTCTCGTGATTACAAAGGGGCAAGTTAACACACTTCAACAGTGTAAAACAATGAATAAACAAGTGTTGCAGATTATAATAAATGGCAGGTATGTCAAACTAGTAGTTGAATATGCATCAATTGGGCATGCAGAAGAAGAAAAGGAAACATCCTATGATAAACTGTTGACTGATTTTAGAAGAGATCCCAAGCTACCATGACTTTCTCAGCTTTAACAGCAGAAAAAACAAAAACAGAGAGAGAAGCATGAGAAAATATGGCTTGCGGTGCAAGAGAAATTAGGCCTAAGCTTGTAGATTTCTCCTGCAGCAGCACAAAACAAAAGACTAAACTGGTTCTCCCCTGCCATCCCCCTAAGTGCCAGATTGCACAATAGGGACTGAAAGAGAAATACATAACGTTTTAACTGCCTCATGTTAGATGTTTCTAGCAATATCTGTGAAATTCTAGCAGGCTGGTGAAGAGACACTGGATCCGATTGCAACCAAAACATAGTCATTAACTAATTTATTGATTCTGGAGTACAGGTCAGTACAATAATTATGAAACAGAATAAAAACTCTCTGAGAAGTTGGAAGTTTGTTAATGGAGAAAGTATGGAACACCTTTTGCTGTGCTGAGGAGAGCACATATTCTGTTTTTCGGTGGGCTTGTTTCAGCTGTGTTTATTGATCATTTGCATTACAATAAGCTACACACCTAACATTGTCCTTTACTCTGATTTATCTGCAAAGGTGTGGATGGAATGTTTTAAAAATCCATTAACTTTGCTACTATCTTAGATGTGAATCCCTAGGCAACTAATGGTCCCTGCTGAATACAAGGGCCAAGGAATAATCATCACTCGATGTTCAAATCACCTCAGCTGGCTTCTCTCAATATGGAAAAGCAACACTGACTCAACTGTAAAGGCTCACAGGATTACTGAGCTTTCAACTCCAAGTTTTCTTTCCTTATTTTTTTTATTTTTTTTTTTATATACCATTGATGATGATGGTTGCAGAGATGGCACAGGTATTGCACCTTGTTAAAGAAAGGAAGGCACCATCTGGTTTGCTTTCTTTTTAAGTTTGTTCCTTTAGTGTGTTTTGTTATAATTAAGTCATCAAAATTTTTTTTTTAAATTGAGCTTTTTTGCAGCAATTATTACTGACTACAGAGACCCCCTAGGACACAGGTGTCGAACTCTGGTCCTGGAGAGCCAAAGTGGCTGCAGGTTTTCATTCTAACAATTGACCAGTTTTCACTGCTAATTACCTTTTTTCCCTTAATCTTAATAGCCCTGTTTGTAAGGATTCAATCCTCTCAATCGATTCTTTTCTTCATTAAATGGCAGCGAAACAAAAATGAGACCTGAAACGAGCCAAAAGATGAGCAGCTAAATTGGGGCCTTGTACTCCCACCTATTTCACTCCAAGCAGTTGCTTAATTAGGCGCCGAGTCTCGTTGTTAAGTAAGCCCATTATTTCATTCCATGGCTTGTTGCTGCTCTCATTCTGCTACAGCAGACATTTTCAAAACTGTTGATTTTCTGTTTTTTCTAAGAACATCGTCAAAATGTTTTGGTGATCTGAGAGATCAACCTTACTGAGACCTTCACCTTTCTTTATGTTCAGATAATGTGGTTAGGTGGTCATTTTGCAGCTCGTTTTGTGTCTCATTATTGTTTGTCTGCTAATTATGGAAAAATAAAGAACTAAGGGGTCTGAGTCGAGTTAAAGCTAAGCCAAAAGACGTTAATTAGCAGCAAAAACAGGTCATTAATTAAGAAGGTGGTTAGACTGAAAACCTGCAGCCATTGTGGCCCTCCAGGACTGGAGTTCAACGCCCTTACCCAAGGAGGTGTTCATTAAGTGCTCCTACCAGAGTTATTGTTCAGGTGTAATAAGGTGGGATGCCAGTGCACTGGTCAGCACTGCTCTCTTACTGTTCAAGGAGACTGGGTTTATGTCCTAGTCCAATCACTGTATGTGTGGATCCTGGACATTCTCCCAGTGCCAACATAGCTTCTTTCTGGATATTCCCATCAGCATCTCAAAGACCTGGAAATTATTCTGAGATGTATGAGTCTATGGCGTACAGTGTTAGCAGATTCATTATATGGTAGGATAGATAGAAAGTCAATAAGTGTTTTGTTCCTGTTAAAATTTCACACCCATGCACCCTTGGCTATCAGGACAAACTCTGAAACCCAACAACTGTACCAGATACTTCAGCACATTGCATGACTTCGAGCCACAGAACATGCTGAATGTAATGGTACATTTGTTGGATCTGGTTGTCTCACTATTGTCCGATTACATAAGTTGAAACCACAGAAGATGACGTTTTATACAACCTCCTTACGACTTTTCAGCAAAATTTTAATTTTCCAAAGTAGGCAAGCAGCCTAATGTGGTGCTTAACAGCACTTCTGGCTGTATGAATATTCTCCTGGTATAGGAAGTTCAGCTTCAATCTCTGCATTCTGTCAAGCTAAGAGAAACACAAGACTTCTGTCAAACAAGTCCAAATCACCCTGTTGCGTTCCTTACTTTGAGGCCATATTGAAAGAATTGTTTTTCCAGATGAACGCTAATTTGTTGGCAACTTGTGTACACACTGGAGATCATCCCTACAACTTAATTTTGTATTGGAAGATGATTGAGTCACTTGGATGTCCCATCACATGACCGGCAAACAAAGGTGTGTGCCTCATCCATCCATCCATCCATCCATTTTCTAACCCGCTGAATCCGAACACAGGGTCACGGGGGTCTGCCGGAGCCAATCCCAGCCAACACAGGGCACAAGGCAGGAACCTCAACCCCCCATAACTTGCTAAGATGACATAAATAAAGACTACAACTACAAATTTCTGGAAAAAGCAGGCACTGTGATGTCAACTTAAAGAGAACCTGGGTGCCAAAAATGGATGCTTAGATAAATGTATAGCTTATAGCCTGTTTGCATAAACTAATAAAGTAATTCTAAGAATGAAGACTATCGTGCTTCTATGATACTTGCTAAAGACAGAATTTGTTGAGTAGAAGTTCCAAAAAAATAGAGTGACCAGAAGTCTTAATTCTAGGAGAATTACAAAACGGAAATGTTAGACAGGCCAAGTCAATGCACACAAAGGTACTACAGTAACAAAAAAGAATGAAAGGAACAAGCAGATAACTTTGAACTGGAAAATATCAAAAACAAGAAGTAAAACTGAAGAATCAGAAGAAATTGCTACAGAAGCTAGTTGTCGTCTTGTTGTTCAGCAAAGTAAAACAAAGTGCAGACACCAAGGTAATTTGGCTGTAATGAGCACATCTGACAAGAACAGATGCATACTCAAAGCTCAGCATTATTAGAAACAAAACACAACATTCACAGAGAAACGTTTGTATCAAAAAACTAAGGCTGTCCAAGCTGAACAGACACTTTAGACATGTGGTGCCATAAACAGCATAGTTCACATCACCATGTGTATTCTGTTTTTATTTATCAGTATAGAAGCAGGCATGAGTAAAACAAAACAGCCTTGGCTGGAGTGCCATTAAGGAGTATTCCCTTCATTATTACTCCATATTTGACCATATAAACATATACCAGGTCTCTAGTTCAGAGACTCCAACATTTCTGACCACAGCTATTGTGGTTTAGCTTCAAGTTTCTCTCCTCACATGTATTTGATCTTAAAACACCATTCAAAGGTAGCAAGTACAAACTGACCCTCTTCCATCCGCAAGCATGTGACATCTAACCCACAATTTAAGGGTTAATTTTAGTCAAAAAGGTTGGCAGCCTGGTTGATTTTGTCTGTCCAAATAGCAATAACCATTAGCATTTGATAATCTCACCACACATAACAGCCGACTGCATGAATTATGAAAAAGAAGAGAATTGGGTAGAAAGTGTCGTTACCTCCGATCCAGAAGGTGGAACTAGCATCAGAAGTGGGGAATGCCCAAGCCCATTTGAGCTCCACTACCTATTAATCCAGTCTTGGACGTCCGTCCTCTAACCTGTAAAACAAATACACTTCAATAATTAACTCGTTCAACAAGTCATATCAATAAGGTGTGAAGTGTGTGGCGATTCCTACCTAGTTCAGTTTAGTCATTTGCAAATGATTTACAATTTTCGTTTCAAATAAGCTTTAGATCCATGAAGGGCCATTCAGGCCCACTGTAATCATTATAATTTGAACATATGAAGCCAGGGCTGGTGCTTCATCTCCACTTGTGCAATTTGCTTAATAGGAAATGTTCTGTTCACAACTGCAGTATACATTACCAAGGTCATCTAAAAATCAAGGTTTAAAAGGGAAGAGCAGCATTTAAGAGCAATAAGGAGCATGTAATTACATGACCCAGGTGACAACTCATCTCATGAAAGATAATGGCTTTTATAACGTGCGTGCTCTACAAAGAATATTTCTGAATTAAGGCAGTTTCTGCTGCTGTGTTACATACCACTGCTTTTAGTCAAAGTCTGGCAATAACAGTCAGACAGACAATGAGCAATACACATTCATCAAATCTTTTTATCAGTCCTAGATTTTTAAGGCTTTGATTAAGAATTTACTATAATAATACCTGTATTGATACAACAGTTAAGTACAGAGATAAACAGCATAAATTGCTTTAGGCCTAGAAAACTCTTCAGCAACATTGCAGACTTGTTCTACAAATGTCTATCAAAATCACTGACTAGTACTAAGACTTGATTACATGGCAATTCAACAAAGTATTCTGTCGGTGGTGGCCATTTATTATATTAAATACAACAATACAAACCAGATCCTCAGAGGTAAGTCCATGTGCATAACTAGCATTGATGAATACCAGAATAATACTTTTAAATAGAATCAAAATAAAATACAAAAAAAGAGCAAAGGTGACCGCTTTATGCCACCACTTTACTTTGTTAATAAGGGCCCCAAGGTTAAGGGTTCCATTGTTTTAGCGTTAGGTAAAAGGTCTCTGAGAAGAGCTTGTAGAAACCCTTTATCACATGAATTATACCAAAAGCTATAAGCAAAGTGAATCAAACATGTACATAAGGTAAGAAGGTGCTGTTCTGATGGTAAGCAGGAAGAACATTTTTTCATTTAAAAGAGATGGTATTGTCACAAAGTTAAAAAACTACAAGTCTGTAGATTTAGCCACTTTGCCGTTAACCATGGTCATCTCTCATGCTGAGAATTCTATAGAAAAACGGTTAACCCTGAATGGGTTAAGCTGTTATGAAAAGTGTTAAGCCTGAGTAACACTCGAGATGGTAATCTGCAGCTGTCTAGTGGATAAAATAGCATCTTGCAAAAAAATCATGAATATTTCTGTGTTTTGCCACTCTATGGCAAATCATTAATATTCATGAGTGGAGCAGAGTGGAATCTTCAACTAAAGCCCACAATGGCATGTACTCGAGATGTTGTAAATCCAGTTTTAGAAGAAACTGAAATGGAATCATTAGTTGAATCATGCGATAGTGGTGATGATGGGACTTGGTCATCAGACATTGACCTAACTACCATGATATGCCTGATGACCTCAGCCAAATAAATGTGCAGTAGGGTGGAACATCTACAGTACCTGGAAAAAAGGAAAAATGATTGTGATCAACTGGAAGTACAATGAAGACTTTAACCAACTAGGCACTGTTCAAAATGCAGCAAGTTTTAATGTTAGGGGAAATATAGAAGTCCCTAAGCCTTGCACTGGGGTGCCTACAATAAAACGATTAGCTTGTTCTACATGTGGATTTAACATTCTACCCTATCACATACAAGCAATAGAAATAAAAACATTATAAGAAAAGTGTGCAAAGAAACATGTTTTTTCTGTCGCTATTACAACATCAGACTGTGTGTTGGTGACTGTTTCAAAACATAATCTACATTAGTACAGAAGTGGACAAAAGATAGACGTTTCTTACTGTATTTATGTTGGTTGTTTGGTCTTTACATGCTTCTGTTACACATAATAGGCTTTTTTCTTGTTGACAAAAGTTTTTGTCTCATTTTTTTGGAGGTAAACATAATGGTACGGAGGCTAAAGAGGTCAAAATGAGCAGGAAACAAAAAGTTGTTGTTGCTTTCTGAAAAGGTCAATACCACAGAAGAAAGCTGACTGGCAAAATTCTAATCATGAACCAAAACAAACAAAAGCTCTACGTCTATCTAAAGTACCTTCTGTTATGTCAATCACTTTATCCAGGGTTGTTTGCTGTACTGCAGCATAGGGTCCACCTTTTTTAGTTCAATTGACCCCTCTGAATTATATGCTGGCAAAATGGAAAGTTACCACCTTAAGGGGTAGGGTTGTCAAATCAGAAGACACACATTTGTTCGCTGATGTGAAAGGTGATATTGAAAGATGGAATACTATTGTCAAAAGTTTCTAAAAAGTTCTAAACTTTGAATGTAGCAAAAAGTTGAACAGCTGGAAGTCAGTTACAAAAATCACCATTGCAAAACCTAAATGTGAAACTATGTGAAATGAACTCAAAAGGTGAGCTGACAAAAAAACAAACAATTGAAACCAACTGACATTCAACACTATGAGTACACACTGAAGTCGTTCGAGTGTTAAATCCGCAAACCAGACAAAACTGCAAAACTGCGATTAATACGCAAATAAGAACTATCAGAAGCCAACAACAACAGAGATCCTGTCACCAAATCTCCAGATTGAAGAATATACAGCAATCTAAAGGCGAGCTGTCACAAAAAATCCAGTGTTTGATTGCATTCAGCATAATTTGTGAACTACAGTAGGTTTATTTTCCCAACAAATATTGATGATCATGTCTAGAGTATGAGGGTAAAGTAAAGGCAATTTGAAAATTATGCCATAACTGCAATGGAAGGAAGTTGACGAAATACAACATGTTCACAATGACTTATGTGTAGTTCAAAAATACACAGCGCTACACTCTGCAATAGTCTAGTGGAAGCCAAGATGAAAGAAACATGGATGTTCCACTGCAGGATTTCACCATTGTTGAACAATGTGCCATAGTGAGATTCTTTCAGTAGATGGAGTGAAACCTGGTGAAATTCACAGAAGGATGTTGGTTTGTGATTAAGCTGTTTTGGTGCCCACCTTGTACAAACTTTATGGTACCCAAAGAACACTATGCACTATAGCATGTGTAGATCCACAGGTGATATACAAATGTGCAGCTTGTCTGATGAAGGCATTCAACATGTCAATATGGCCTTTTGTGTGGAATGTTTATGGTCGACCAGATCGAGGTTTCACTGCCATACTGAGCCAACATGCTTTGGTGAATTCAAAAGGTTTCACTACCTCTGCTCAAAGAAACCTCACTATAGCACATTGTTCAGTTATGGTGAAATCCCACAGTGGAGCGTCCATGTTCATTTGACCTTGATCTCAAAAAGACTACCAGCAGAGTGCAGTGCTGCACAAGTTCATACTACCCATAAGCCATTGCGAAAATGTTGCATTGCGCCAGCTTCTATCCATTGTCGTTATCATGTAAATTTCAAATTGCATTTACTTTATGATTTATCTTCATACAAGGAGGATTGTGGAACAGTTACCCCATTTCATATGTGTATCTTGATGTATCTGATTTTTTTTTATTATGTATCTTGTCTTTTGGGGTTTATTTATAATTTCTAATTATTTTGACAAAATTATCATTTGATCATCGCATCCATGATGTAACAGGTGATGGTATACATATGTTGCTGTTTGCTGTATATATTATCCATTGGTGGTTCAGGTTTTGAAAACAAATCTCCATTAGCAATAGTTAGTTTCTAAACCAAGAGGCATTAGTGCCAGGTTTTGTTTCACGTTATTTTTTAATTCCTTTTCATTCTTATCTTTTGTTTGCTAGATTTTTTTGATGCTCTTGTCTTTGACCATTGCCCCTGATGATGATTTTTGGCTCACATTTATCTTCTTACAGTAATTGTCAGACACCTTGTAGATCACAACAACTTCTCCATAATCCCAACAGATATTTTCCTCTGGCTACGTGCACTCTTTACATAAGCAAACACTTCTATTTAACCCAACCTGACTTTTCATGCCCCAGCTTAACACATTTGGCTCAGAGAATAGCCTGTACTGCTCATCCAGGTGTTGTTCACCTGGTCTAGAAGGTGAGTTGGTAACTCTGGGTTTAAATATAATGTCTCTGATGTACACCAGTTTTTGAATTTTGTGATATATAGTAGCTTTGAGGCAGTAGACAGAAGAATGTTTATGAGAATTAGAATTGAAAAAAAGCATATGAAAATGCTTCCTAAGGCAGCACATCATGTCTTATGAAGTTTTATGTTTTATCTAAAAAATAAATTGGCTATAACTAAAAATAATCTGTCCACTTGTCTGACAGGTATTTCCGAAAGATGAGGCTGGAGAGAAACAGAAAGCAAGATGGCCTAGAATTTTTTTCAAGCACTAAACTCGGCAGCAGCCATATGAATTAATCGGAAAATCTCAGATGCCAAATTAGAATGTAGGAGCTTCATAGTCGCACATCTGCTTATGCTGGCTACAGTTGGTATTCTTATCCTCTTGCCCTAAAGGATATAAAATGCCCAAGGACCTTTTTACAACAACTTCAATATAATTACAATTTTCAAGAAGGTAAATAAACACAGCTGTTGAGGAATTCCTTTGCCCACTGCAACTAGAATCCAATAGAGCAATTGAAAAGGGGAAACTCTAATTATAATTATACTTGACTGCACTTTGCTCTCCTCATATGTGTAGTACAGAAACCAGATATGATGTGATGGGAAACAAACCAACCTCCATCCCTTTAAAGCAGTAGGGAAAGGAGCTGAACGCTATGTTCACAACTGAAAATGCTGATAGTTTACATGCAGCCACCTGGATAACATGCATGAACATTTCTAGGTCCTGTCACATTAAACCATAGGCAGACAGCACTTTATTTGTACTCAAATTTAGCTGTTAAAAGATGCTGAATAAATAAATAATTAACTAAATAATATTATAACAAACAACATCATCCCTTAAATATACACCAGAATACCTAAAAAGAAACCCCCTGAATTTGATAACAATAAAAAAGCCAGTCACAGTGACAATGAGGCCTTACGTAGGCATGTTGCTGTTGGTATAAAGGAGCCCCCATAGCATTTCTTGACACACTTCTGCTGAATAATTTGTTGGCTGAAAGTACTCAGTGTTGGTGTGTCAGAGAGAGAGAATGTGCATCATTGTTCATAATGGCACTCAGTTTTGTTTTCATTCTCTCCTTTGCAATGATCTTAAGGGGTACACAGTGAGCCCCATAACTGAGCTTGCCTTCTTATCAGCTTGTTGATTCAGTGGGCCTCTCTTGAAGTGATGTTACTGGCCCAGCACACTACAGCATAGAAAGTCACACTGGTGTTCATATAGTTGTAGAAGATTTAAAGGATGTAACTAAACACATTAAAGTAGTGCAGTTTAGTATATTAAAAAAGAGCCTGCTCTGCTTTTTCTTATATAGTTTCTCTTGTCACACTGCGATTGGGAAACAGCTAGAGGGCCTGAATAACAGTAGTTCCACATCAGACCAATGGGTGGCAAGCTGCCCTAACTCTCTCTCTCAATCCTTTGCAGACCATCCACGGGAAATCCCACTCGGTTACAACACCATCGATGATGTCACTTCCGGCACGGCAGCTATTGATGACGTCACTTCTGGTACCAGCACCATTGAAGTCGTCACGTCTGGGTCTGGTATTAATGATGATGTCACTTCCGGTCCCAATGACATCACTTCTGTCTCCAGTCCTGATGATGTAATTTCCTGTTCTGGCCTATAAAGCTGTCATCTAGCGTTTTGGGGAAGGCAGTGTTGACAAATATCTGCCTTCCCGCATCCTTCCATTCCAGGGGCATCTCAGTCGGGCTGAACTGTCGGCCACCTCCCACACTCTGTATTATGAGACCAGTCCAGCCTGTCACTGATGTGGGCTCCCAGATACTCATAGCACTACACCACCTCTACACCCACTCCCTGATTTGTGACTGGACACAGAGGCTCTTTGTTGTGGTGAAAGTCAATAACCAGTTCCTTGGTTTGCTGATGTTAAGTTGCAGACATTTCCTTCTACACCAAGAAACAAAGTTCTTCACCTGACGTGACCCAGTGTTATACTTATATTCTGAGGTGTATAGGGTGAAGAGAAAATGAGATCAGTCAGATCCTTCTGGTGCTATAGTTTTGCTGACATCCAAATTAGGGACATGGTCCTTGAGCCATGCAGATGATCCATTATCCACACACCTTAGACTCATCCACATGAATATTCCTGAGTTTAAAATGATGTGGGACGTAACAGTCACTGATTTGTAATCATTAGGTGAACAGGCGTCTGCCTTCTTTGAAACAGGAACAATGTAGAATGCTTTACACAGTTTTTTGGAGCTGTAATGACAGATTGAACAGGTAACAAAGGATACCACAAAGTTGGCCAGCATGGGCCTTAAGAACTCAAAAATGGACTCCATCTGGTCTCACGGCGTTTCCTGTGTGTAGACTCCTCAGTTGTCTCCTCATTTGGTCATCAGATAAGGAGAGCCCATTCTGATGGTCAGAGGTGGACTTACCACTGGACAAATCAGATGAAGTGGTAGTAGTTGTTGATGTAGTAGCGATGAATGGGACTCGTCACTGGACAAAGGTGGTGGCGGTGGAAGGAGGGAACTCTATCAAAAATTGGTTCAATGCCTTAACTTAGTCAACCTTTCTAGCACCAGAGCCCTAAATTACTTGGGTTTCTAGTTTAGCACTTGTAGCCAGTAGGGGGCACCACTGAGACCCAAACCCCAGACATACTGTAGTAATGTCCAACATAGTCCCGGGTTACAAAAACATAACCTTTTATTATACACCGTAGCCAATAATTCCACAATCCCAAAACAAGTTTAATCTTTTCTCTTTTCCTGCCCTACTGGTAAGTGTTGCCCCCCTGTCCGCCCAGCTCTGAATTTCTGAGGTGAGGCGGCAGGCATCTTTTAATCAGGACCAGGGAATGCTTCAGGTACCATGGTGGGCCCAGTTACAAGCACAACACCCAGGAACCCCAACAAGGCTGCACTTCCAGACTCCAACTCTGATACACCCTTGTGGGTTTTAAACTGGGATGTCTTGAGAGGACCACTGCCACTTGCCACATGGGGGATAGAACTGCTCCTGGCCTCCAGTTTCTGTTAGACCATCCCTTACATCTTTCCAGCTGAGCAAGAATTTCTTCTTTTATCTAGCCAGTATGCCCATCTGTTCTCCATGGCACTTACACTCAGTAAAGTTCTGCTTTTTCTTCAGAATTCTCTGTATGCCCATAAGGGCCTCTTTAAGACTAGACCTGAATACTAATCTGCACAGATTCTCTACCAAAATCACTGATTGTTACATTATGATGATTTAATGCATACAATTGCTTTTATTTGTAAAACATACAAGCCTCACAATGCCTCAAATCAGAGAAAAATGGTGACATTACAGTATGTTATGTTTCCAAGCTTCTAGAAATACAAGGAAAGATTTAAGTGTCTCCATATAAAGGATTAAGGATTTGAATGCATTTTTGGGGACCAGCCACAAATATGTCATTCTACAGCTTTGTTAACCATTTTCAAATATTTCCTTTGGGGATCCACTGGCTTAAAAATTTTTCATGATACACATTTTAAATAACTTTTTTTGGGGTCAAGAATAATTTTGCTTGTTGGTCCACATGCCTACTAACTATTAATTCTTCACCATTTACTTCAGCACTCTGTTCACATAGCCCTACAAGAATTTGACTGTGTCAACAGAACGTCTGCATGTTCTTCTTTACTTACAACTGTATATTGTGTGAATGTAGTGGCCAAAGTATACCCTCTGTGAAGTATAAATCATTCAGATTGTGCTCAACACATTTTGCTTGCTTCTTCTTTGTCTTCATTTTTTCCCACTTCTATCTGCGTTCGATGTGCTTGATCAACATTCTCCAAATAGCTTGGTTCTGCACTTCCTCCCCAGTCAAGCCCTTTTCCTTCAGATCTTTTACTTTATCCAGCCATCTCCACTCAATTTCTCCTCTTTTGTACTTCCATTCCCATCACTCTTTTATACACATATTCCTTGTCTCTCCTCACATGTCCATACCACTTTAACCTACTTTCCTATACTTTCTTAGATCTCTCCCACTTTACCTCTGATTGTCTTATTTCTTATTTTCTCCTTTTTTTATAACTCCACATATCCATCTCAACATTCTCATTTATGCCACATCAGTTTTCTCCTGTGCTCCCTTTTACTGCTTATGTCTCAGCTCCATACATCATTGCTGGTGTAGTACTATCTTAAAAACCTCACCTTTAACCTTCACATCAATTCTTCAATCACACAATACCAACCAAAAACAACGTTCTACTTGCTAGTGTCAAGTACCTAGTAAAGATGTATACATGTAGATGGCAGAATTTTTAACTTAAATGTAAATACAGTATATTTAAATAATATATACTGTATTTGTAGCAGAGAATATTCAAACCCCTATTATTGGTTCAGCTATATAAAACACCTGCTCTCTTTATGTTCTGTCTGCTCAGATTTCTCACAAAGCCTTCCTTTCATTCCAAATGCAAGTATTGTAAGTTTTGATCTTCTGTCCAATGAACAAATACACAACAGAAGGGAAGTGGGTAGCAGACACACTCAGTCTGATATTACATTGCTGATAGAAGGAAAAGAGGCACACGATGTGTTGAATTCCAAAAAGCATCTTACATGGGCTCTACTCAACAATGAAACTCGCCTCTACAATTCTAACAATCTGACCCTTAAGCCAGCTCCTATTCTCAGTTCATATGTTGCTAACTTGGAAGGGCAAAGGGGATGTCCGTGATTGCATAAACTATCACCCAGTCCTCCTACTATGTCATACAGGTATGATTTTCAAATGATTCACTGAGTGCTGCTGCTGCAACATTGTCATCATCACTCTAAACCAGTGTGGCTAAAATATCTAAAATGATCATCCGCCTCGTTGACTTGTATGGCGCAGAATGCTGGCCAACGGTTGTGAAACATGAACAGATGCCACACGCTATGGAAATGTGGATACTTTGCTGAATGCTTGGCTTGACTCAGCTTGATCACCAGTGACGACATGAGGACAATCATAGACAAAATGTGAGAAGTGTGCCTGTGATGGTACGGCCATGTGATCCATAGGAATGATCAGATGTTGGCCATCACAGCCCTGAAACTTGACACCAAAGGCAAATGGCCATGTGGCAGACTAAAGGACTGTTGAATGGCCCGAATAGCAGAAGACATGAAGCATGTCAACCTCACCCTAGAAGACACCCTTTAACAGATGAAGTTTAGAACAATGCACAAACCCTGCAGACCCAACAACAAAGCAGGACAAATGTTAGGAGGAAGAGGAATAGTGTGTATGACACTACTGAAGATATAGTTAACAATAGATGCTGATCTGTAATTTGAAATTAAACAGCAACTCCCGACTGTGGGCTTTATCTTTCATTTCACTGTGCATGTATGCACCTAGCGATCTTAAAGATTTAAAACTTGCCAAGTCTTTGAGAAATCTTTAACAATAAAAAGGCTGATTAATCAGTACTTTGAAGAAGAATTGCTAGCTGTGGGGACTGTAGTTGGGGGATGAATCCTGGATGAAACAAGGTTTAATAGGGTGACTTGTTTTACTTCTGCTAAACAGTAGGGGATGAATTGTCCAAATGTGATTATTTAAATGAAAGCCATGGAGCATTATCATGCATATTCCATAAATAAAGATTGGCTGGATGCTAATTGTCATTTAGAATCCAGTCTAATTAACTTACAGATTAGAGTTAATTACAAGTATATGTCAAAATATTATAATTAAATCAATTTTACTTAAACAGCAAGTGTAAATTACTAGAAAACAAAACAGTGCTGTACCAAATAAGACGTATCCCCAGCAAGTAACAGCAAAACCAAGTAATATGGAAAAATCGGAAGGATATTTGGCTATGTTTCTCTACTCACAGCACTAGGCATATAAATATGATTCTACATTCAAAAAGGACAAAGGGTTACGTGTTGCACACTAGAATAGGTTATATAATGCGATATTCTAGTTCACTTCAGGGTGGTGGGGTGCCAGAGCCTTTACTTACAGAGTTTGGCCACCCCGGATGGTGTGCTGAAGCAGCACATTATCCACTCACTCAAGGCTGATTTCAAATTGCCAAATTAAGTACTGTAAGCTCCACAGATAACCGTTGGAGTGCCAACCCGGTCATCCCCATTTAATTCTGTCCAAAAATAATAACGAAAAGGGGCCGCTATGAAAGAGAAAAAAATTAAACTAAGAATGCCATCAGGCTGAGTAAATTATTGTTTCTGGTCAGGGTGGAAGGAGCTTCGTCCTGCGGTGCAGTCAGTCCCAAACTGAATGCTTCCTTCGGGGCAGCTGCGGGATTTAAAAATGTAGGACCAGAAGGGGCGGAGTCATTTGTCCTTATTGGGTGTCTTCTCTGCACTGCAGAGGGAACAACAGAGGAGAGGGTTAGCAACCTGGGGTGGTATTATCTGCTTCAGATGAATCCAGAGTGTGATCCGTAAACACGTATGGGTGACACAGGTAAATTAATAAAGATATCTTTAGAGATTTGGAAGGAAAACCAGAGTACCTACAGAAAAACACATAAAGACATGGGAGGAACATTGAAACTGCACACAGCAATGGCCAGAATGCCACACTAGAAAAGATGGTGCATATAAAATAAAGGCTGACTTGCGGCACAGTCCAACAGCATGGCCATTTTTAAGAAAAATGGCACAGACAAAGCAGTTTCTCAATCCTTTTTTTACTGGTGTAAAAAAATCACAGCAAACGATTTAGCTCTGCTTTTTTTAAGGCTTGGGGAAGGCTATTAAACTGCTCATAACTGTTTTATAATGCTGAATTAGCATACAAAAGAACTTCAGAGAAGCTCAATACCACTTTACTAAGATATATTGAGATGTAAAAGAAGTACATTTGTGCCAAGGATTTAACATAGAAGTATCAAATAGCTGATGTTCCAATACATCAGCATACCAGTTAAAGAAGTTGTTAGCTGGAAAGGAAACAAATTAAAGTATGGAGTTACATTATAAAATGTGTTTAGCACAGGGGTAATGTGTATGGACCCGGAAGCTTTGCAAATCACCGACTCTAAGCTGGAAACATGAATGAGCAGCACAGCAGCCAACAGATGGCAGGTATCGACACTGTATAAACCACAGGATGGTCATTCACCAATACAAGAAGACAAGACAGACACAGAAGACAACTAGATTTCTCATTTAATTTAATCAATGCTATGTCTTAGGTATAAGTAAGAAAAACAAAAAGTACCCAAGTTCAATGGTTAGCAAGAACAGGCACACACATACACAGCTAACAACATTTTCTGCGATGATCTGAAAGGCTTTAACAAGTTGATCACCAGTGTGGTCCCCGGCCGGGGCTGGAGCCCGGCCGGGACGCCCAGGAGGAGGAGAGGAGGGCTTGTGCCTCCTCCAGACCGCGAGGGGGCGTCCGTCTTGGTTGTGTAGGGGACCACGGGTACAGGGCTTGGAAGCCCAGCCCTGTAGGGACCCGTGGACACCGCCGGGCGGCGCCCCGATGCCGTTTTACCCTGTGTGGTCTTTGGCCGGGGATGGAGCCCGGCCGGGACACCTTGGAAGACCGGAGGAGGGCGTGTGCCTCCTCCAGACTGAGTGGGGGCGTCCGTCCTGGTTAGGCAGTGACTGTGGGCCCTGGACTTTTGGGGAATTCGGTGCAGAAGGCACTGGGGTTTCGTGAGTGCACGTGACTTTGTATATTATATATATTGTAAATAAAAGTGTGTGGAACAAAATATGTCGTCCGTCTGTCTGTGCTGGGGCCAGCGTTCACACCAGGAAAGAGCTACATAATACAGACACAGTAGGAAAAAGCAGTTTTATATCACTTATATAATAACGTATTAAGCACAATTGCCAACAACTACATATAGTTATGTGAGGCTGCAAATGTACGATATTAAATATAAATTCAAGGAAGGTAATAGGGAATGACACATAGCAAACCCTGAGAAGGATGAATGGTTTTATTCGAACACATTGCTCTCTTCCTTTAAGCAATGTATGGTATGAGGTTGCAAGAGCAAAGGAACAACCAGGAAACCACTGGCCGTGGTTAAACTGCGCTGAGAGAGAAGGAGTGGTCTTTTATATGCCTATGTGAAAACACAGGGGCTGCCAGAGAGTGACATACATTGTATATATTGTGGGATTCCAGAAGGAAGAACCGGCATCCAAGCCAAGATAACAGATGGTTTCATACCCGGCCAGGAGGCCATAATGGAAAGACTGAGAGAATGGGCTCAACTGGAGAAGGTCATTCCCCCATATGGCAGAATGCAGTGTTCCTTAGGGTTAAACCCAATTAGGACACCCACAGAGTTGCATGAAAAATGGAGTCTGGAAACAAAACCCTATCAGGGCGTTTAGGAACAGACAGAGGGCCCTGCCGGGGGATGACTGCCCTGCCCTGAAGACACGGCCCAGAACTGTTAGGGAACACTTGGAGAGGAAACTGGAAGCAGTTCCTGGGTCGAGTTTAAAAGAAAGCCCACTTCCTCATTTAGACTGAGTCATATTCGGGAGGCAGTGGGCTATGCTCTTCGAGGAGGAATGAGAATTGTGCTTGGTGTATTTTTTTGTGTTGATGCTCAATAAAAACTCTTTATTGAATCAGAAAATATGTCTGAGCATTATTGTGTCTACGGTTTGGGAGGCTGCAGCGCCACCTACTGGTCACAGTGTCCCAGAAAGGAATCAGGCAGGAGTAACAACAAAAATCTACAAATGGCTGGGATGGAAGTATACATAGGACACAAGGAGCCCCCATCAATCGACTGTATCACAACAACAGAAATTTCACCGGCATCTTTCAGTGAATCTTTGTTGGGGAAAACACTGTATGAGAGAAGTCTGTGGCATCGAGTATTTTAATAAAATAAGTAAATACAGGAGCAATCAAGCTTATATTTATATTTTTATGGTCTGTTTGTCTAACGAGCGCGTCAAAAGGGAAATTTCTGTGACCCCTTTGGGGCACAGACAATAAAGTCTTATCTATCTATCTATCTATCTATCTATCTATCTATCTATCTATCTATCTATCTATCTATCTATATGTGGGGTACAGGAGTGTGTGAGTGGTACTGTGGCAGTTTTTATCATGGATTATGTACTGTTTATTCAGAAGATGGCACTAATGATTTGTACTTTTGTTCGGGTATAAATAACTAAGCACTGTCACCTACCATTTGACTGTGTACGTAATCATTTGCCCTGGCCCATCTCGGTTATGATTATTGGTGGTTCCGGGTTCAAGCTGCTAAAGGACCAGGACTGTCACTACAGTCAAACACCCCGCACTCTTTGATTGAGTGTTGACGCGTTCCGGCATTCGGATTTTCACAGGGAAAACCAACTCTATGATTGAATGCCACCGCACCCCCATCAACAGTACCAACAGTAGTTTGGTTTGGTTCCATGTCAAGAACCGACAAGAATGATGCCAGAAAGTAAGGTTTAGAGGAATCAATATCTATCTTTGCTGCTAGCACACACACAATGTCACTGAACATTGTAGGAAACATTGTTGAATTCCTGCTAACATCGCAGAGTTCTCATCCTGCAAGGGATGCAGATAAAGTAGGAGCATTTGGGAGAGTTCCAACCTGGTGCTCCCAAATGCAAACTGAAGGTCAAACCCAATCCTGGATGTTATTTCAGAAGTATAGATGTCAGCCCTCTAAGTGCACAGTCAGATGGAGAATGGCTGAACATTTAGCTGGTTAAATAAATAAAACATAGACAGGAGGTGTGAAAGGGAGGTCTTTGCTGTTATAGGAAAGTGAGAGAGGCACCCCATCTAATAGATAGGGTTTCAGTCCTGTAAAGGTGAAGCAGAAATATTGTTCTTACTTTTATTTTTTCACTTTGACTTTTGCTTTTTATTCATATCTCCCTGTGGCTATCCTTGCCTCCTTTATCTGTTACGAGGTGTTTTGTACGTATTCAGCATTAGTAGCCACAAGGGGCACCACCTATCATAATGATTTGAAGGCTCAAATATCCTAAACAAAATGTCTTATAAATAATAAAATTTTAGGCACTCTTTATTCTAACACCTAATGAGGCCACCCACTCAGAAACCTGAAAATGACTGTCTCCTCCATATGTATAGGAAGGGGGTCTCCTTGAATGACTTCATTTGCAGCAGGACACAGATACACTTGTTCAGTTAATTATGTGTTATGTCTTTAGGCAAATCCTAAACGCAGTAGGCCTGCACAGTATCCACAATGAATATCTACACCAGTCCATTGGAAGTCTTTATATCCAGCTAAATGAAATACGACTTACTTATTACATGGTGAGGCAGTACCCTGGATAATAAAGTGAAAAGCGCAGTGAGACCCTAAAATATGCTGAGTGTTCAGTTCTCATTAATGTTCAGATCTCATTAATTTGACTGAAAAGAATAAAGTTGTGCATCTGACTCCCACTGCTAACAGACACAGACTGACTGAACAAATCACTTAGTTTGCCAGAGATAAAGTGATGGAAATGCAGAAGGCACCTCAGGGTCAGGGCCTGCTCTAGCATTTAGATGAACTAAACTAACAAAGCAAGATCTGGGGGGGTGCATTTTTTTAAACACTAAGACTCAACATAGCTTTCCCATTTCCTTTAACCCGCTTACATTGTTTTATATTATGATGTTTGGTCTTAATGTCTGACGACCTACACAAGTCACCACTATTACAGATGGTCTTCTAAATCCTGTGAGGTGCGGGTCAAAAAGCATAGGCTACAATATGTGAAATAATAATAATAGTCCACAAAATAGCATAGCATAGGACATACAGATGTCATCAAACAAACAAAACAGCAAGAGGATTGCAGCTCTTGAATGCATTGCTAAAGGCTGATTTTAATTCAAACTATAGTCGTATCCCAAAAGGGCTTACATTAAAACTTGACATATATTGTTCCTTTTTGATAACCACCATCTATGACACACACACTTGGATTGCTAAAAATGCTCAAATGCTCATTTATTGGATAGTTCTACTCATTACTGCCATTTGTTATTTGTAGGAAACATGGGTAAATATTTGTGGTTAATCATTATACTAGGCTTGTCAATTTATGTTTCAGCCAAAGTCCTCCTGCTGGGGTTCAAATTTCTCTTTCATGTCCATCCATCCATCCATTTTCTAACCCGCTGAATCCGAATACAGGGTCACGGGGGTCTGCTGGAGCCAATCCCAGCCAACACAGGGCACAAGGCAGAAACCAATCCTGGGCAGGGTGCCAATCCACTGCAGGACACACACAAACACACCAAGCACACACTAGGGCCAATTTAGAATCGCCAATCCACCTAACCTGCATGTCTTTGGATTGTGGGAGGAAACCGGAGTGCCCGGAGGAAACCCACGCAGACACGGGGAGAACATGCAAACTCCACGCAGGGAGGACCCGGGAAGCGAACCTGGGTCTCCTAACTGCGAGGCAGCAGCGCTACCACTGCGCCACCGTGCCTTTCATGTCTGTTTTGTTTATTTTTTATTTTGATATTGTTGATCATTAAGTTTCTTTATGTATCTTTGTCTATTTGTCATGTGTTTTTTGAGTTGTCCCCCAACAGGCCCATCTCCATCAAGAGACTACCCTCAACCTTTCCAAGAGTCCATTGCGGTTCATTGAATGTGCTGATATTGGCAAGTTTCTGTTGTGCTTATGCTATGTCTTTTGTGAATTACTGGATTTTTGCCGTTTGTGCTCTTATTTTATGACTATTCTTTAGATTTGTGTTTTGGTACATTTTCTGCTCAGACATTGCCTAGTTTAGGCAACTCATTCTTTACCTTTCGAGCTTTGATTATTACAGAGCATTTTTGTTGAAAATAAACCTTTTATTTCTAAAGATTCTATGTTTGTGCTTAGGAAATCTCCAGTTCATAATAACCTAGTAGGCTGATAGTTTAAATAGACAGCTATAGAAACTGGGTTTGGTTTGACTTATTTAATCATATGATATAAGATTATATAATGCAAGTCAGACACAGTCAGAGTCCTGAAGACCTCGGGCAACAAGTTGCCTCCCCCCACTGTCCATTTTACAGCCGTGCTGGGCTGACCAATTTGACAGAAGGACCCTCCTACCCAGTGATTCCAGTGCTCCTTTAACTGAGCTGATTTTTCCATAGACAGACAAACAACATGGCAGTAGAGCAGTGGCACCAGGTGCCACATAAGAATGCCAAAAAGACAGAACAGAATCAGTGAGGGTTAGTAACAGTTTATAAATATCATATTAGTTATATTTTAGTACTAATGACTAACAACAAAGATGCAGTATGCACTAATAAGCAGTTCTAATCAGGGTATGCTAAACTGAAGTAGTGAATCTTCTGCCTGGGGTTGAAGGGGCACCTCTTATACTAGCAGGAAGACAATACAGTACAACAATAGCCCCTAAATATTTTCAACCTGTAAACCAAACTGTTTGAGATATTCAAGTTTTATGAACTGTAAAATCCATATTATACTGTACCTCAAAGACACAGAATATAACAACTTATAAAATTTAATGTTTCATAAAATGCCATAATTTAGCAGCACCTGGTTTTTGGAGCAAAGACAACATGGAGGAGTTACAGTACAGCTAAAATATTCACATTTACTTAAACCTCCACAAATTTGTACCACCGCCCTACTTGAAAAGTTTTCATTAGCTTTTATTGGCCACCACACAACCTTAACCTTCCTCTACCCACTTTTTGTCTCCTTCTGTTCCCAAGCTCTGCTGCTTCCTGTCTCCTCAATTATTTACACCACCAGGTTTTATCATGCATTTACTTTGGTATCTGTCTTGCTATGTGTACAACAACACTGAAGAAGGTCACATTTACAGACCTCTGCAGCCGATTCTTGGGGGGGCTTTCTGCAGTGCTCACCATGAAAGGCACAACACTTAATAAAGATTGCTTGGTTGATATGCTGCAGACATCTGCGCTCATGTAACGGAAGCACACTTAATTGCCAGTAAAACGTCTATTTGCATATTTAGAACATGAGATTATTATGAATGAGATGACTCATTTGGTTAGGAGTTTAGAATTTTAAATTCTTTTTAGTATTAAATTATCATTTCACCACAATTCAGGCATATATTTAGTTTTAATGGACAGCCATCTCATTCACTTCATTAGTAGTTTTGGCCACTAACACTTTCATCGGGTTTTAAATCACATTTCTTTGTATTCCCCGCTTCCCACATTTCTGAACCAACAAGTGAATTAGAAAATCAAAGAATTAATTGACGTGTGTTCCCTTTGTTTCAGTCAAACTACTACAATTCAATTAAAATGTATAATGTCAGTATATCACCAGTATCAAAGTTAGTGCCAAACTACCTGAAACATGATTCACATTAAACATTAAATCACAGGCCATTGAAAACATCTCATTTCATGTCTGTAGTATTTATTCTTCTCCAACAGGAATAATCTATACATCACAAACAGTTCTCAGTGTGACTGATCACCTCCTATACCTAACAGAACTGAAGCAGAAGCAGAGGATGATTTCTCCAGAGAAGGATGATTCATTGTGAATCAGTTAAGGTTGAAAGATATACACTTAATCAATACATTTAATAGTTAAAAAGCTATGGAGTGATGCTTGTGAAAGAAACACTTCCTACTTTACTGCCCTAACAAAACCAGCTACATGGAAACTAATCTGGTGAAGATTATAATATTACAGTTTGGTCCAAACATACATTGCAATGACCATCCATCCATCCATCCTCTTCCGCTTATCCGGGGTCGGGTCGCGGGGTCAGCAGCTTAAGCAGAGAGGCCCAGACTTCCCTCTCCCCGGCCACTTTTTCCAGCTCTTCCGGGAGAATCCCAAGGCGTTCCCAGGCCAGCCGGGAGACATAGTCCCTCCAGCGTGTCCAGGTTCTTCCCTGGGGCCTCCTCCCGGTTGGACATGCCCGGAACACCTCATCAGGGAGGCGTCCAGGAGGCATCCTGATCAGATGCCTGAGCCACCTCATCTGACTCCTCTTGATGCGGAGGAGTAGCGGCTCTACTCTGAGCCCCTCCCGGATGACTGAGCTTCTCACCCTATCTTTAAGGGAAAGCCCAGACACCAAGACCGATGCAGAGCCCGCATCACTGTGGATGCCACACCGATCCGCCTGTCGATCTCACAGTACATTCTTCCCTCACTCCTGAACAAGACCCCGAGATACTTGAACTCCTCCACTTGGGGCAGGATCTCTCCCCCAACCCTGCGAGGGCACTCCACCCTTTTCTGGCTGAGGACCATGGTCTCGGATTTGGAGGTGCTGATTCTCATCCCAGCCGTTTCATACTCAGCTGCAAACCGTTCCAGAGAGAGATGAAGATCACGGCCTGATGAAGCCCACAATGCAATGCAATGACATTCACATTTATTCTAACCCTAAAAGCCTTTAAACAACCAATTTAACAAAACAAAGACATACAGAATTAGCACTACAGACTCCAATGTCAAGTTCCTGCATTTCACAACTTGTGGGTGATCAAATAGTTTAAAACTATAAAACACCAAATAATTCATTATATACAGTATTTACCCCCTTTATTATGACAGACCTAATTCACCACTGGTGGAGCCAATTTGTGTTAAAAGTAACATAATTAATTAAACGGTGATCACCTGTCAGGGGAACCACATGACTGTAGAGTAACTGCACCTCATTTGGAAGGTCCAACTTGTGGTCAGTCAATGTGTTGGCCTATACACAATGAAGACAAAAGAACTCTCCAAGCGACTCCATGAAAAGGCGATTGAAAAGCACAAGTTGTGGCCAATCTCTGCTGCAGGCCATGGAAGGCATGTAAGGGTAAAATCAATGCACCAAAACACAGGGAAATTGTGGAGGAAAACCGAAGGACATCTGCAAGAAACCTGTGCCTTGGGAGAAGAATTGTTATCTAGTGAGACAATAAAGCCAAAGCTGCATATAAAAGCTGTTACACACGTGTGCATGGGAGACAGCTAATATGACTAAAATAAGGTAATTCTATGCCATGCCAGGGGGTGGTGGGATGCAGTAAACCTTTCTGTTTTATCTTTGCAGACCAGACACAGGAAACTCTGACTGATTCCGATTACGTCTGGTCCCATCCTGATGACGTCACTTCCGGTTTCGGGCCCCAAGAATGCCACTTCCGATTCCAGCCCCAAGAACATTATTTCCGGTTCCGGCTCCAAGAATGTCATTTCCTGTTCCTGCTCCAGATGACATCACTTCCACCAACCAGCCATAAAAGAAACCCCACCACCTCTTTGCAATTTGTTCTGGTGTGGACTCACTCTGTACACTTCTGTGCAACCAAAACCTAAACTGGCAGCCTGAATCAAGTATACGAGTGGCTGCCCCAAACCTCTTTTGGTGTCAAGGTCTATCTATTTCACAAAGGCTTTAAAACAATAATGTGTAGGTCCTGAAGTTGGAATCCAGACAGCCATTCATTTGAGTGTTTGTGACTAGCTCTGAAAAAGGCTATTCATTCACGATCTCCATGCAACCTGACACAGCTTGAGCCATTTTTCAAAGGACAATAGGGGAAACATTTCAGTGCTGAGGCGTGCAAAGCTGACATAGACAAAGAGACACACCTGTGCACACAGAGTCAAGGCTGTCATGGCTGCCAAAGGTATATCTATTAAATACTGACTTGAAAGGGGTGAACACTTATGTGATCAATTAGTTTGTGTTTTACATTAAATTACTAATTTGAATTACTTTGCACAGATCTGTTTTCACTTTGACATTAATGAGTCTTTTCTTAATTACTAAAAAGCAAAGTTAAATCCTCTATGATTAAAACAACAAGAACAAAATTTTTAAATTTACAAGGTGGTAAAAATATTTTATGGGCAGTGTACCTTGGAACTAGCAAAAAAACTTGTCCTTGATTATTAACTGAAGTTTGCTGGGCTTTATTTTTAAACTTTTCATTATAGTTAATTCTCTGTGTAAAATATGTGTACGTGGGAAGTCTGGGTAGAAAACAATGCAAAATGCGCAATTATATACAGTATGTATTCCTCAGTTTGTATCCTGAATCTTTAGTTTTCTGTTCAGTAACGAGAAACCAAAAGAAGTAGAATTAGCACTGCTAGAATGTACAACATATTATTTTATATGCATAAATATTGTGATGCGTGAGTCACTGTCTTGCACCTGGGAGAAATTTGCACCTGAGTCCAAAGGCTTTGAGAAAACTAACTTTATTCAAATCAAAACAGGAACAGTCAGGGTATTTATTGAAACAGGAGCCATCACTTCAATACACACAGACACAGCAAACGAGCAGGAATGGGGCCAGGTCAGTTGTCGGGCTAGTATGTTCCATGCATCAATGATCAGGTGATAGACATGTTACATGGAAAGGACAAGCAATCTTCAACAGTCAATCGTCAACCATGTCTAGGTGTGCAGCAAAGTTTGGGAGTATCTCAAAAAAGCTCAAAAATCTATATATATATTTTTGAGGATTGCCTAATTTCCATGCCGGTCCGCACCCCCAGGCCACCCGGAGGAGCTCTCCCGACAGCAGAATCGTGCCCCGAGGTCCAGCAGGGCCTTATGGACCTTGTAGTATTTTTACACAACCCTGCTGGATACCTTGGGGGCCACCAGGAGTCGCTGTGGGGGGGTTATGGGCTCTTTTATGCCCTATGACCGGGGAGTACGTCATGGTCACGTGACAGGAAGGAATGACGTGCTCCCGGGTTAAAGAAAAGGACTGATTGCCCTGACCCGGAAGGAGTAAGGAAACTATGGACTGTCGGGACAGGAATACCTCCGGTCAGGGGCTATAAAAGGACGGTGCCTCAGTCCAGACAATGAGCTGAGCTGGGAGGTAGGAGGGCGAAGTGTCTGGGTGAGGAGGAGAGGTTATTGTGTTTATAGTGTTGGTTAAAATATATGAGTAGTGTGGAAGGTGCTTGGTGCACTGTGAGTCGCAATAAAAAGTATTGAACTTTTACACGTTATTTGGAGTCATCCCTGAGGGTTCAAGGGCGCTATATAGCGCCTTTTTCACAATATATATATATATATATATATTCCCCAGTGCTTTTATTATATTGGTGAACTTGCAGAGGAATCAGCTATGTGTGCTGGGCCAGGCTGGAACCTCTTTTAGGCAAACGTATGGTAGCTTGTTGTGTAAACGTACAATGTGAATGTACCACAAAACTGAGTTTGTCTGCTTGGGTTGAATGAGAAGTGAAGTGCATGAATGCAATCTCACCAACTACAGGTCACACTTGTATAAGCTTCTACATTTTCAGTGGAATTCACACCAACTCCTGTAGCTGTGGTTGAGTGTGTGCAGAGCGGACTGCTCCACACACACACACATGTCTTTTATTTATATATGTGTCTAAAATATAGGTCTTTTTTATATGTCTTGCATATATAAATATAAATATATATATATACTGCTCAAAAAATTAAAGGAACACTTTTTAATGAGAGTATAGCATCAAGTCAATGAAATTTCTGGGATACTGATCTGGTCAGTTAAGTAGCACAGGAGGTTGTTAATCAGTTTCAGCTGCTTTGGTGTTAATGAAATTAACAACAGGTGCAGTAGAGGGGCAACAATGAGATGGACCCCCAAAACAGGAATAGTTTAACAGGTGGAGGCCACTGACATTTTTCCCTCCTCATCTTTTCTTACTGTTTTTCACTAGTTTCACATTTGGCTACAGTCAGTGTCACTACTGGTAGCATGAGGCGATACCTGGACCCTACAGAAGTTGCACAGGTAGTCCAACTTCTCCAGAATGGCACATCAATATGTACCATTGCCAGAAGGTTTGCTGTGTCTTCTAGGACAGTCTCAAGGGCATGGAGGAGATTCCAGGAGACAAGCAGTTACTGTAGAAGAGCTAGACAGGGCCATAGAAGGTCCATAACCCATCAGCAGGACCAGTATCTGCTCCTTGGGGAAAAGCAGAACAGGATGAGCCCTACAAAATGACCTCCAGCAGGCCACTGGTGTGAATGTCTCTGATGGGCCCTGAGCTCACTGCCCAGCAGCATGCAGCTCGATTGGCATTCGCCATAGAATACCAGAATTGGCAGATGCACCACTGGTGCCCTGTGCTTTTCACAGATGAGAGAAGGTTCACCCTGAGCATGTGACAGAAGTGAAAGGGTCTGGAGAAGCCATGGAGAACATTATGCTGCCTGTAACATCATTCAGCATGAGCACTTTGGTGGTGGTGATTGTCTGAGGAGGCATATCCATGGAGGGTCACACAGACCGCTACAGGCTTGACAAAGGCACCTTGGCTGCCATTAGCTATCAGGATGAAATCCTTGGACCCATTGTCAGACCCTATGCTGGTGCAGTGGCTCCTGGTGCACGACAATTCCTGGCCTCATGTGGTGAGAGTATGCAGGCAGTACCTGGAGGATGAAGGAATTGATACCATTGACTGGCCTCCACACTTTCCTGACCTAAATCCAATAGAACACCTCTGGAACATTATGTTTTGGTCCATCCAATGCCACTAGGTTGCACCTCAGACTGTCCAGGAGCTCAGTGATGCCCTGGTCGAGATCTGGGAGGAGATCTCCCACAACACCATCTGTCGTCTCATTAGGAGCATGCACCGATGTTGTCAGGCATGTATACAAGAACACAGGGGCCAAAACTACTGCGTACAATTTTGAGTTGCTGCAATTAAATTTTGGCAAAATGGACTAGCCTGCCACATAATTTTTTCACTTTGATTTTTGGGGCATCTTTGAATTCAGGGCTCTGTAGGTTGATCATTTTCATTTCCATCAAACGATGTGGCATCCTTTCGTTCCTAACACATTACCCAGTCTATATCAGTATAGATATCCAGGAGGATTTCTTTTTCCCATTGAGATCTGATGTGTTTTCAAAGTGTTCCTTTAAGTTTTTTGAGCAGTTTATATATATGTATATATATACACTATATACGCAAGACATATATACAATATATATATATATATATTGTGGCGGGCGGCTGGGGGCAGCCTTCTTGGTTGGTATTGGGGCCATGGGAACAGAGCATGGAAGCTCAAACCTATAGGGGCCCCTGGTCACCGCCAGGGGGCGTTCGGATGCCTGAGAAGCCCTGGGCATCAGCACTTCCGCCACACCCAGAGGTGCTGGTGGAAGGAAAACCAGGGACACCTGGGGCCTCATGTATAAACGGTGCGTACGCACAGAAATGTTGCGCAAGAACTTTTCCACGTTCAAATTGCGATGTATAAAACCTACACTTTGCGTAAAGCCACGCACTTTTCCACGGTACCTCATGCCTTGTCGTACGCA